>NC_056071.1:8167500-8792500 GCF_016772045.2 Ovis aries | reverse complement strand
TGTCTTACATTCTAGTGATAGTTGAGGATTAAAATAAAAAATGATTTCTAAAAGTCAGAGGCAGAAGTCTACCATGAAGTTGAGAAAAAGGGCTGTTTCTGGCTTGGTGCAGGATTTTCAGAAAATTCAAGCCAACTAAAGCTTGCAGTCATGGAGTCTTGAGTCACAGAACTCCCCGCACACTCTCTAAGGCTTGTCTTTCACCTACCAGATGACATCTAATGATATTTACTCACCTTCTTTTTCTCCGTCCCAAAGATAACTTCCCAGATGTGAAAATGCCTTTTCTGTTCCTTGGAAAATTTATTATACCGTCACATAAGAGGAGTCACCTTCTTCCTTTTGTTGCTTTCTCCTGTCTCCTTTGCTGTGATTTCCTTCTATACTTATATGCTCAGCGGAAGTTCCAGGTACCCCAGGGAGATAGTAGCTAGAGGTAGACCATATCCTGTGAAAAGAACACACAAGTTGCCTTGCTTTGAGAGAGATGTAAATAAAAATATGGATTTCACTAACTATATTTGACAGCTTGCAGAAATTAGAAATGAACATGTGTTCAATATTGAAAAGGTTTTTCACTGCAATGATGATATGTGAAAGTTGGTGCAGCTACAGGTCCTTGCACCTTTAAGCAAAGTAGATACAATATAATCAAACTTTTAAAAATAACACAGTGAAATAAAACCAAGTTTGAAGGAAATGAACAATATATGGTCTCACGGAAGAAAGTGTCAGAAACACCAAAGTAAGACTATAACTTCTCAGCTAATGATATAGGCAGTTCTTCAGGCTGAAAATTTAGTGCCCGTAAGTGCACAAACCAACCTGTCCTTTGTAAGTCTTTGAAGTGGTGGGTTATTTTGATCTAGCGGGTTGTTTATATCTAGTGTTAGTACTCAGGTTAGTTCCCCAAATCTTCAACAAAAACTTAAATAATCATAATACATTCTAAATTGAATAAATATACCAAGTACACCGTGAAATGTTTTACAGTTTCACAACCATTACCATCAATATTTAAAATTAATCTGAACTAGGATTTATGTCATACAGAAATATGGTGAAAAGCTACTTCTGTCTCTCCTCTTCAATCCATAACCAGTAAAACATCCCCAGCATGATAGGATGCCGGTACAACCCTGAAAAGACGTGCGTACACCTAACGGTGGGTGGATTGGAACACAGACGGGTGTAACTGAGGGAAAAGCAGAGTCAGTGTCTGCAACTCTGGACCCCTGGCAGAGGCATCTGAACCCACGGCTTCAGAGCCCAGTAGCAGCCTGGGAAGCAGAACACACCTCTGGCTTCTCAAGCTGACCAACAGCCACGGCCACAGGCAACTGGGCAGCAGCGTCAGTAGGGCCCGGGATCCTGTCCCTGCAGTCATGAAGGCGCAGCAACCCAGGCCCACTCTGGAGCCTTAGAACCGGACAACCCTGGACACAGTAGAGGTGCCTGTGGGAACTTGGTGGTGCTCCCCCTGCCTCCCTCCACCCATAGTGGACCTTATGTCTTAGGAAGCCCCAGATGCAAGGGGAAAATCCACCAACCCAGTGATGACAGTATCTCAGGTAGAAGCAAGGCAGAAAAGACCCCAGAGGCATCAGAAGCAACAATGAACACACTGAGACACATCTCTTACAGAGAGAGTGGAGGCTGGAAGAGCCAATTCTCAAATATAACCAGAGACTGCTCAAGTAAGGGGAACCAAAAGCTTATGTTATCTATCACACCTACTGGAAAACAAAAGAAAGGATTCTAATTTCTAACCTATTATTTAATTTCAAATGCATCGAGGAACAACTCATCAAGCAACATGAAGAACCACAGTAACACAAAAAGAAAGTGACAATTCACCAGAAACCAAACTTTAAATCACAGATTATTGTGATCTTCTGATAGAGAATCCAAAATAGCTGTCAGGAAGAAAGACAATGTGATAAAAGAAAAAGCTCAGAAAGATAGTTTAATGAGCTCAGGAATAAAAGTAATGAACAAAAGGAATCCTTTACCAAAGAGAATGAAATGCTGAAAAAGAAACAAATGGAAATTCTGGAGCTGAGCTACTCAATAAATGAAATGAAGGAAGTAGTAGAAAGCACTGATAAAAGAAAAGATCATATAGAGAAAAGAATTAGTGAACTGAAATGTAGAAATTTAGAAATGGTATAAGGAGAAAGGGAAAGAAAAATATTTAAAAATTAAAAAAAATTATGCAATCGATTTGCTCTTAGAAAGAGTATTATTAGTATAACGGGCTTCCCAGAAGAAGAGAGGGAGAAGGGAGCTGACAGATTATTTAAAAAACTAATAGCTGAGAAATTCCCAAACCTGCAGAAGGAACGGAATATACAAGTCCATGAAGCTAAGAGAACACCTAATTACTTCAATGCAAAATGATCTTACCCAAGACATTATACTAAAATTTTCAAAATTCAATGACAAAGACAGAATTTTCAAGACAGAAAAAAAAAAAAAAAGAATGATAACCTACAAAAAAATGCCCATAAGCTATTAACAGAAACCCTAAAGGACATGAGGGAGTGGAATGACATTTTCAAAATACGAATAGACTAAAAAGTGTCACCCAAGAGCAGTTTATCCAATAAAGTTAGCATTAAGATATGAAAAATACATAAATATTTTCTCAGGAAAACATAAACTGAAGGAGTTAATCAGCACTAGACTTGCCTTAAAAACATGTTGAAGGAACCTCTTCTACCACAAACAAAATGGCAAAAATCAAAAATACACAAAACTTTGAGTAAGGTAACAAGTAGAACCAGAAAATTGCAACTCTTTATTAGAATAGGTTTTAAAACACTTTTTTATAGTATAAAGGTTAAAGAGAGAGAATAAGTGGGCAGAAAAACAACTGTAGCTATCTCAGTTTGGTAACACAATGACCACATAAAAGAAGATAATTTGAGACAACAAAACTAAAAAGTGGAAGAGGAAAACAATAGAACTCACGTAGGAAGATGAAGATGAGATGCTATCACCAAAGTCACTGAGTCAGCATATGCAAACCTCAGATTACCAAGTAACATCAATACAGACCAGAAACAGGAAACATAGAAAGCAGGAAATGGGAAAAAAAAATCAAAGAAAACCATCAAACAAAAATGTCAGACAGAAACACAAGAAATAAGAAACAATGAAGATACAGAGCAACCAGAAAGCAAAAGAAAAAATGGAAGTACTGAGTTCTCGCCTATCATTAATCAGCCTAAATGCAGATGGACTGAATTCACCAATCGAGAAATAGATCAAGACTCAACTAATATAGGACACACACAGCAGCTCTAAAGACAAACAGACTAAGACAAAGGGATGGAAGATGATACTCCAGGAAAAAAGTAGCCAAAAGTAAGCAAATATAATCATACTGATATTAGAGAAGATAGATTTCGAGCCATAAAAGGTAGCAAGAGACAAAAATGACATATAGCAACAAAGTGAATAATTTATCAAAAAGACATAGTAGGGATTAATACATATGGCCTTACAAAGGAGCACCAAAATACATAAAATAATTAGTAGCAGACCTAAAGGGAGAAATTGATAGCAACACAATAATAGTAGAGGACTTTAACACCCCACTTATATCAATGAATATATCATCCCTATAGAAAGTCTGCAAGAAAAAAGCAGCCTTAAATGAAACATTAGAGTGGATGGATTTGATAGGTTTGTACAGAATGTCCCATCCAAATGAAGCAGGATGTACATTCTTCTCAAGTACACATGAGCCTCTCTCAAGAATATTCCAAATATTAGTGCGCAAAACAAATTTTAGTAAATTTAGGGAGTTCAAAATCATTTCAAGCCTCTTTTCCAATCACAACGAAATGAAAGTAGAAATCAAACATAACAAAAAAAACTAGAAAATTCATAAATATGTGTATACTGAAGAACATGCTACTGGACAGCAACTGGGTCAATGAAGAAATCAAAGGAGAAATAAAAAATTGCCTGAAGACAAGTGAAAATAAAAACTTGACATACCAAAATCTATGGAAAGCAGCAACATCAGTATTAAGAGGGAAATACATAGCAATGCAAGCCTACCTCGAAAAAAAAAATATATCAGACAATCTAAACTTACTCCTAAAGGAACCAGAAAAAAGAAGAATAAAACTCAAAGTTAATAAAACAAAGAAAATTAAATATCAAACCAGAAATAAATTAAATTGAGACTAAAAAGAAAATAGATCAATGAAAGTAAAAGATGGTTCTTTGAAAAGATTAATATTAATAAAATTAATAAACTTATCTAGATTCACTTAGAAAAAGGAGAGGTCCTGATAAATAAAATCGGATGTGAAAGAGGAGAACAGATGCCATAGAAAAACAGAGGACTATAAGAGAATTTTATGAAAAGAAGCATACCAAAACATTGGGCAGCCTAGAAGAATGATCAAGTCATTAGAATCCTACAACTTTCTAAGACTGAATCATGAGGAAAGAGAAATTTCAAATAGACCTATTGCTAATACAGAGACTGAAAATGTAATTTTAAAACTCAAACAAACAAACAAAAAAATCCAGGACCACATAGCTTCACAGGTGAATTGTACCAAACACTCAAGGATTATTTAATATCTATCCTTTTCAAAGTATTTCCAAAAATTGAAAAGAAGGAAAAATTTCCTAACATTTTACAAGGCTAATATCACTATGATACCAACAAAGGAACAAAGAATGTACAACAGAGAAAGGGAAGTCTCTTCAAAAAATGGTATTGGGAAAAATATACAAAAAGGAAAGAAAAGAAGGAAGGAAGGAAAGGAGAAAGAAAGAAAGGAAGGAAGAAAGAAAGAAAATAAAAATCTCACACCAAACGCAGAATCAAAATATATTAAAGATTTGAATGTAAGACCTGAAATAATAAAACTCCTAGAAGAAAACACAGACATAGTGTTCTCTTGCTCACTGGCATCAGTCTTGGCAATATCTTTCAAGACATGTTTCTTCAGACAAACAAAAGCAGAATGATTCAGTTCAGTTCCGTTCAATCGCTCAGTCGTGTCCCACTCTTTGCGACACCATGAATCGCAGCACGCCAGGCCTCCCTGTCCATTACCAACTCCCGGAGTTCACTCAGACTCATGTCCATTGAGTCCATGATGCCATCCAGCCATCTCATCCTCGGTCGTCCCTTTCTCCTGCCCCCAATCCCTCCCAGCATCAGAGTCTTCCAATGAGTCAACTCGTCGCATGAGGTGGCCAAAGTACTGGAGTTTCAGCTTTAGCATCATTCCTTCCAAAAGAAATCCCAGGGTTGATCTCCTTCAGAATGGACTGGTTGGATCTCCTTGCAGTCCAAGGGACTCTCAAGAGTCTTCTCCAACACCACATTCAAAAGCATCAATTCTTCAATGCTCAGCTTTCTTCACAGTCCAATTCTCACATCCATACATGACCACTGGAAAAATCATAGCCTTGACTAGATGGACCTTAGTCAGCAAAGTAATGTCTCTGCTTTAGAATATCACACTAAAAACCTTTTGCATGGCAAAAAATATAACAAAACACAAAAAACAAACAAACAAACAAAAAACTTCAATAAAGTGAAAATGTAACCTACTAAATGAGAGAAGATATTTGCAGATGATATATCCAATGAGAGGTTAAGATGCAAAATACATAAGAACTCATACAACTCAAGAACAACACAGCAGCCTGATTTAAAAATGGGCAGAGGTGCTGAATGGACATTTTTTCCCAAATAAAACATACAGATGGCCACGAGGCACATAAAAAGATGTGCAAAATCGCTAATCATTAGGAAAATGCAAATCGAAACAACAGTGAACTAGCACCTCACATCTGTCAGCATTTGTTGTTGTTCACTGGCCAAATCACGTCCAACTCTTTGCCACCCCATGGACTGCAGCACACTAGGCTTCCTTGTCCTGCCCTATCTTCTGAAGCTTGCTCAAATTCATGTCCACTGAGTAGGCGATCATTTCATCCTCTGCCAGCCCCTTCTCCCTTTGCCTTCCTTCTTTTCCAGCATCAGAGTCTTTTCCAGCGAATCAGCTGTGAGCATCAGGTTGCAAAGTATTTGGAGTTTCAGCTTCATCATCAGTGCTACCAATGAATATCCAGAGTTGATTTCTTTTAGGATTTGACTGGTTTGATCTCTGTCAGAATAGCTTTTTTCAAAAAGACAGTATGTTACCAGTGCTGGCAAGAATGTAGAGAAAAGGGAACCCTCATGCACTGTTGATGGGAACGGAGATTGGTGCAGTAACTATGGAAGTTAGGATGGAGATATCTCAAAAGGTAAAGAATAGAACTTTTGTATAATCCAGCAACTCCACTTCTGGGTATCGAAAGAATGTGAAAACAGTAACCCTCAAAGATACCTTCACCCCCATGTTCATAGTGGTTTATTGACAATAGCCAAGACATGGAAAAAATCTAAGTTCTTATCAAAGGATAAACAGATAAAGAAGAGTGGTATATATACATGAATACATAGAAAAAGATGAAACCTTGACATTTATAACAACGACATGGACGGACCTTGAGAGTAATGTAATGAGTGAAATAAATTAGATGGAAAAAGACAAATATCATATAATTTCACTCATGCTTACTATAAACAAGAGAAAACAAAGTAAGTGGGTAAACCAAAGTCAACAAAAACACATAGATACAGAGTAGTGGTTGCCTGAGGAAAAGTGGAAGAATGATAAAATGAGTACAGGGGATCAACTGCAAATGGGTAAAAAATAAACTTGTGGTGGTGAGTATGTTATAGGCTATGAAGTGAAGTGAAGCGAAGTTGCTCAGTCGTGTCCAACTCTTTGCCACCCCATGGACTCTACAGTCCCGGCTCCTGCGTCCATAGGATTTCCTAGCAAGAGTACTGGAGTGGGTTGCCATTTCCTTCTCCAAGGGATCTTCCAGACCCAGGGATCGAACCCAGGTCTCCCACATTGCAGGCAGACGCTTTAACCTCTGAGCCGCCAGGGAAGCCCTACAGATGTAGAAATAGACTGTGTGTACACATGGAAATTATATTAATGTTAGTAATGGTTACCTCAGTAACAGCAATATAATAAACTAAACAACAAAGCAGAATAAATTAATCTGATAGAGTTATTATCACCTTGATTTTGGGGGTGAGAAAAATAACTTTCAGGGAGAACCAGTAACTAGGCTAGAATTATTTATTTAGTGAGCTGCGCTTTAAATCTGGGACTAAGGCATTGGGTGGTCAGTTTTTCATACTCCGCATCCCTCTCTTGTTTTGGAGAGGATGATGACACAAATTAGCTTCTCTGAAGAGATGTTGCTAGGAAAAAACTAAAAGCATATATGTTGAGCTTTCTTTTTTTGCTGTTCTCAGGGCTGTGTAAGAAGGTTAATTGTTATTCATCAGAAAACCTAGAATATACTTGTGGCAGATACTTCAATTTTCTATCCATCAGCTATTTCTTTAAAAAGAAGAAGAAGAAGAAGAAGAAGAAGAAGAAGAAGAAGAAGAAAGAAAGAAAGAAAGACACGAAAACCGTAACACGGATGTAGCTCTGTCTCTGCTGTACCGGTCAGCATGCGGGATCATCTTAGTTCCCTGACCAGAGGTCTAACCCACCCCTACAGTGGAAGCGCAGAGTCTTAACCACTGGAGTGACAGGGAAGTGCCTGGCACTACTTCTTTTATTTCTATCAAACTCTAAAATTCTATCAGTCTAAGCATGGTAACCGCCTTTCTCTTGACCTGTGATTGGGTTAAGGATGGACACGTGACACAGTTCTGGCCAACAGGATTTCAGAAGCTAGGAGGAAAGGGCTTTGGGGAAGGATTTTTCTTCCTCATAGAAGCCGTGAAGCGTTCCTTTCTAGCTCCCTTGAAAGTGTGAGAATGTGATGCTCAGCGGAGAAGGCAATGGCACCCCACTCCAGTGCTCTTGCCTGGAAAATCCCATGGACGGAGGAGCCTGGTAGGCTGCAGCCCATGGGGTCGCTGAGTCGGCCATGACTGAGTGACTTCACTTTCACTTTTCACTTTCATGCATTGGAGAAGGAAATGGCAACCCGCCCCAGTGTTCTTGCCTGGAGAATCCCAGGGACGGGGGAGCCTGGTGGGCTGCTGTCTATAGAGTCGCACAGAGTCGGACGCCACTGACGCAACTTAGCAGCAGCAGCAGCAGTGATGCTCAGAGCTGCAAGTCATCTTGCAACTTTAAAGAGAAAAACCTGAAGGTGAAAACAGAGGATGGTAGAGTAGAAAGCCAAGAGAAGCCTAGGTCCTGATAATAATGGCTGAGCCAAGCTTCCTGCTATGTATAGGAATTTCTTTCTTTCTTTTTTTTTTTTTACATTGTTGGCATATCGTTGCTTGACATTGCTGTGTTAGTTTCTGCTGTACAGCAAAGTGAGTCAGTTATACATATACATATTAATATGTGCACTCTCTTTTAGATTTCCTTCCTGTAGAGGTCATCGCAGAGCCCTGAGTACAGTTCCCTCTGCTATACAGGAGGTTCTCTTTAGCGATCCATTTTACGCATAGTAGTATATATACGCCAATCTCAGTTTCCCAACTTATCCCACACTCCCCCTTTCCCTTGGTGCCCATACATTTGTTCTCTTTTTCTCTGTCTCTATTTTTGCAAACATGTTCATTTCTACTGTATTTCTAGATTCCACACACAAGCGATGTTTTATATTTGTTTTTCTCTTTCTGACTTACTTCATTCTGCATGACAGTCTCTAGGTTTATCTGATATCTTATGCCTTTCTATGGCTGTGTAATATATGTATATCTTCTTTATCCATGCCTCTGCTGAAGGGCATTTAGGTTGCTTCCATGTCCAGGCTATTTTTAATAGTGCTACAGTGAACACTGAGATGCTTATAACTTGTTGAATCATAGTTTTTTTTCCAGATATATGGCCAGGAGAGTGACTGCCAGGTTAAATGGTACTTGTATGTGTAGTTTTTGAGGAATCTTCATATTGTTCTCCATAGTGGTTATACCAATTCCCCACCAACAGTGTAGGAGGGTTCCCATTTCTCCATATCCTCTCCAGCATTTAGTACCTGTAGATTGTTTTATAATGGCCATTCTGATCAATGGGAGGTGCTACCTCCCTATACTTTTGATTTGAATTTCTCTCATGGAAAAAGCAAGAGAGTTCCAGAAAAACATCTATTTCTGCTTTATTGACTATGCCAAAGCCTTTGACTGTGTGAATCACAATAAACTGTGGAAAATTCTGAAAGAGATGGGAATACAGACCACCTGACCTGCCTCTTGAGAAATCTGTATGCAGGTCAGGAAGCAACAATTAGAACTGGACATGGAACAACAGACTGGTTCCAAATAGGAAAGGGAGTACGTCAAGGCTGTATATTGTCACCCTGCTTATTTAACTTCTATGCAGAGTACATCATGAGAAACACTGGACTGGAAGAAACACAAGCTGGAATCAAGATTGCCGGGAGAAAGATCAATCACCTCAGATATGCAGATGACACCACCCTTATGGCAGAAAGTGAAGAGGAATTAAAAAGCCTCTTGATGAAAGTGAAAGAGGAGAGTTAAAAAGTTGGCTTAAAGCTCAATATTCAGAAAACAAAGATAATGGCATCCAGTCCCATCACTTCATGGGAAATAGATGGGGAAACAGTGTAAACAGTGTCAGACTTTATTTTGGGGGGCTCCAAAATCACTGTAGATGGTGACTGCAGCCATGAAATTAAAAGACGCTTACTCCTTGGAAGAAAAGTTATAAGCAACCTAGATAGCATATTCAAAAGCAGAGACATTACTTTGCAGACTAAGGCTATGGTATTTCCAGTGGTCATGTATGGATGTGAGAGTTGGACTGTGAAGAAGGCTGAGCACCAAATAATTGATGCTTTTGAACTGTGGTGTTGGAGAAGACTCTTGAGAGTCCCTTGGACTGCAAGGAGATCCAACCAGTCCATTCTGAAGGAGATCAGCCCTGGGATTTCTTTGGAAGGAATGATGCTAAAGCTGAAACTCCAGTACTTTGGCCACCTCATGTGAAGAGTTGACTCATTGGAAAAGACTTTGATGCTGTACTGGGGGCAGGAGGAGAAGGGGACGACAGGATGAGATGGCTGGATGGCATCACTGACTCAATGGATGTGAGTCTGAGTGAACTCCGGGAGTTGGTGATGGACAGGGAGGCCTGGCGTGCTGTGCTTCGTGGCGTCACAAAGAGTCAGACATGACTGAGCAACTGAACTGAACTAAACTGAACTGAAATATTAATACTTAGTGATATTGAGCATCTTTTCATGTGTTGATTGCCCGTCTGTTAAGTCTTTGGAGAAATGTTTGTTTAGGTCTTAGAGGTCAATTTTTCATTGAATTTTTAGGGCTTTTTTAAAATATTGAGCTTCATGAGCTGTTTGTATATTTTGAAAATTAATACTTTGTCAGTTGCTTCATCTGCAAATATTTTGTCCCATTTTGAAGGTTGTCTTTGTGTCTTGTTTATGGCTTCATTTCCTGTGCAAAAACTTTCAAGTTTAATTAGGAATCATTTGTTTATCCCTTTTCTTTTCAATTTTCATTACTCTAAGAGGTGGGTCAAAAAAGATTTTCCAGTACCAGTTATTGAAGAGTCTGTCTTTTCTTCACTGTATATTTTTGCCTTCTTTGTCATTGATTAGGTGAGCAAAGGTGTGTGGGTTTATCTCTGGGCTTCCTCTCCTGTTCCACTGATCTATAGTTCTGGTCTTGTGCCAGTACCATGCTGTCTTCATTTCTGTAGATTTGTAGCATGGTTGGAAGTCAGGTACCCTGACTTCTCCAGCTCCATTTTTCTTTCTGAAGATTGCTTTGATTATTTGCAGTCTGATTTATCACTCAAACCAATGTCCTTTTGACACTGGGAAGGAGCACTAGAAGGAATAACATAGGAGGAAACTTGTAACGTGGGACAAGTGATTATCCTATTTAAGTTAGATTATTCGTGTCTATTGCTTACACAAGTATTTGATTGCTTGCAATGCAATTCAGTCTTAGCTTATAGGTCATATTTATATATATTATAAATTATATATATTGTCCATTTGTGTATGTATGTGTATACCTACATGTATATACCCAGAGACATACATATACATAATATGTTAAAGTGAAAGTGTCTCAGTCGTGTCTGACTCTTTGCGACCCCATGGACTGTAGTCCATGGAATTCTCTAGGCAAGAATACTGGAGTGCATAGCCTTTCCCTTCTCCAGGGGATCTTCCCAACGCAGGAATTGAACCTGAGTCTCCCTCATTGCAGGTGGATTCTTTACCAAGTGAGCCACAAGGGAAGCCCAGTAAAGAGAGAGGATGAGTTCCTAGTTACTTTCCTTACCTAACTCATGTTCTCATTCTCCCCTTATCTCATCCCCCTACAAAAATAAACTACGCTGTCTCTACTTTTGCACATACTATTCCTTTTTTCTGTTACATCTCTCTCATTATCTTTACTCTTAATGCTTATTTCCCCTCACACAAGACTTTACTGACTCATCCCTTTCCTAAGAATTCTCTCAAATCTTGGCACAGTCCTCCTCTTCTTGCTCTGTTGACTATCCCTGTTCTTGCATCAGTACTTTGCACTTGTCTGATTTTCTGTCTCTCCTCACCATCGGTCTGTAAGCTCTTAAGCACAGAGATCTGTATTCACTTAGTCTTAACACAGTGTTTGCTGTATAGCAAGTACTTGACAATCATGTGCTGAATAAATCAATGAATGGCTAAATGACCAGAACATAATTATGAAGGGCCTTAATACCTTAAGGACAAATTGTCTTTTACTATGCTCAAGGAAAAAACAAAACAAAACATAAGCATTGTACAACTCAGTGGAAGGAGAATGCCTTCATACTTTTGGATGGTGGTGGATTATGAAGTTTTAAAACAGTTAAGTAATGGCGAGTGGAAGGACCTCCCAAGCAAGAGGAAATGTATGGGTGGTAGAACGGAAACAGGCCACTCAAGATGCGAAAGACCAGGGAATAATCAATTTGTCTTGAAAGATAAGTAAAGATATCAATTTTGAAAATTAGCTTGAGGGTCTTAGCATTTTTTATTCATTCAACATAAATTTATCAGGTACCCCCAGTGTACCAGGCACGTTGATAAGAATGGGGCTACAGCAATTGGAAAAAAAAGAGAACAGAAGTCCTACTCCTACATGTTAGTGTGGCAGTGAATACAATAAAACTAAATTGTACGATATGCTAAAAGTGACAAGTGCTTTGGGGGAACACAGAACAGGATAAAGAAGATTAGGTGAGCTGGTAGGGAGGGAGGCTGTATGCCATGTCAAGTAGGATGGAAAGTGATATTGGAGCACACAGTTTGAAAAGGGGACAGATAGAGGAATCTGAGGAGCACACTGGGCTGAGGAAGTAGCATGTGCAAAGGTCCCAAGACAAGAGCACAGCTGGCTGTTCCCCCGGCAGCAAGAAGGCCAGGGCAGCCGAGTTGGCTGAATATGGAGAAAACAGTAGGTGAGGAGTGAGAGCAGAAAGGTGATAGGAGTGGAAGATTAAGGACTTGTGGTTCATATGAGGACTTTGACTTTTATTCTGAAATCATATAATAATGGACAAATGTTTAGTGTAAGTATCTGCTTGCTATGTGTCTAATGTTTTGCAAAAGTCTTCAGGTCAAAAGGGCTTCCCTTGTGGCTCAGCTGGTAAAGAATACGCCCACAAGGCAGGAGACCTGGGTTCAATTCCTGGGTTGGGAAGATCCCCTGGAGAAGGGAAAGGCTACCCATTCCAGTTTTCTGGTCTGGAGAATTCCATGGACTATTCCATGGACTATTCCATGCAGTCACAAAGAGTTTTTCACTTCACTTCAATTCGGGTCATAAAGACCTGAGAATACAGAACCACACAATTAGTTCCAAGGATTTCCTACTTTTCCTTTACCCATAGAAGCTGTAAGCTTTTTATTCAAGTGGCATTTATATATGATTTTCATGTGTAAAGAACTTCCCTGGTGGCTCAGATGGTAAAGCATCTGTGTACAATGCAGGAGACCCGGGTTCAATCCCTGGGTCAGGAAGATCTCCTGGAGAAGGAAATGGCAACCCACTCCAGTATTCTTGCTTGGAAAATCCCATGGATGGAGGAGCCTGGTGGGCTACAGTGGGGTCGCAGAGCTGGACACGACTGAGCGACTTCACTTTCACTTTCTTTCATGTGTAAAACCGATGTAAGTGGAGCCAACTTGGTGAATGTGGGGTGCTTCAACCCAGGTGTAACAAGAGCCTCTTCAGTGAAAAAGGAACATTATCAATGAAATCATCATTATCACCAAGAGAATGACAGTAGATAATTACTTGCTCATGATATGGCTGGTGTGAAACAGAGAAATGAAGGAATACATTTTAATTAGAGCCACAAAGAAGGTGCTCAAAAGGAGGTGGGGTTTTCCATGGATCCTGTGAATGATGAACCTGCCATGGAGGAAGTTTCAGCTAGGGAAGTACCCATGAGCAACAGCCAAATGAGCTGCACACTCTGCAAGGGCCCTCACTGAACAGAATGGGACTGAGTAGGACGGAACAAGAGGTCAGCAGAGCCATTCAAGCAGAATGGACTGGATTTCATCCTGCAGCTAGAGCTAGAGGGGTGAAAGGAATGGTTTGCTTTGGCAGACAGAATTTATTTGGTCGCAAACCAATGTGGCTTAAGTAACAAATAAGGTTGGTTTTGTTTTTTGTTTTTTTGTTTTTTTTTTTTTGAGTCATGTAGCTAAAAAACCCTAAGGAACATGTTTCAGATATGGCTGTTTTCAAGCAATCAAGACCGTTTGGATTCCATCTCTAACATTTGATTCTGCCTTCTTCTATATTGGCTGCATTCTTGGACTGGATATTGGCATCAAGCTGATATCCTACCAAACCTGTAACCTCAGATAAAGGGAGTCTGTCTTCTGCTCCGTACAGTTGTTTACTCAGAAGCCTGAGAATGGGCTTTCACTGGATCGATGATGGATGGTGTCCCCATCACTAACCACCATGTGGTCAGACAAGGGTCAAACCCTGAGAGCCAGGCCAGATGGGAAATAAAACCAGCACCCTGACTCTCCAGAACCACTGGACAGGAGGTGTGGTAGTTTTCAAAATATGAAGTGCTCTTAGCAGATCCTGAGAATCAAATAAATTATTTGTCTGAATTTTCACATGTCCATTATACACCATTTCAAAACATGTTAATTTTTGCACTTGTTAACTTTCTTGAAAACTCATTCTGCTTGCTCTCACTAAAATAGCCTTTTTAATATAAAATTGTAATAGTGTATGAATACATTTGCTTTCTAAGGACACTAGTATACACAAATGGCTTTAGTATCAGTAGAAATACACCATCCATAGGTAGAGAAAAAAGTAACATTTCATCTCTTGAATTATTTACAAAGTGGACTTGGCCCTGTTTTTAATTATAGCTGCACAAACTTGAACTACTTTTTGCAAGCTCATCAGTAAAGTTCTACTAAGCTCCCCTGGCTCACCAAGTTCAAAGCTACAATCCAGGTCGATTTTATTTAAAGTCTACAGACAGCAGACAGTGGAGAAACATTAAATACCATTTAAATCTGTTACTGAATACCTCATCAAGAATATACTGGAAGGATAATCTAACTCTGACTTCATTGTGATCCATTATTACAAACTCCCCTATGGCCCTATTTTGAAGCAGCTGTCTCATGGAAAATTCTTCGTTTTTAAGATAACAAACAGTTATCCTTTCTGGTTCCTATCAATTAACTGCTGCTGCTAAATCGCTTCAGTCGTGTCCGACTCTGTGCGACCCCATAGACGGCAGCCCACCAGGCATTAGCATGCAAATCTAAAATCAACAGATTATTAACATAGTAGTGCCACAGTATAAAGCTGACTCTGTCTAGCTCCTTGTCATAAACGTACAAGACATGGCTCAAGGAAATGCAAGGAAACCTCTAGGACAGAATGCTCCTGAAAGGATATTTACATTGGAGAACTGACATTTGGTAGGAAGTTGGTTTAAGCAAAGATTTATCCATGTAGTAACTCCTCTAGGTGTAGCACAAAATGAAATACTACTAGGAAAGCTTCTCCATATGGAATTTTTATCATTCAGTAATAGGTCTTGAATTGGTCTGAACTTTATAACAAACATTTTAAAATACTTAATTCTTCCCAGCAGAAAAAGTGAGTAAAAACTCTCAACTGGTCCCCCGTACCGTGCCATGGTTAAAAGCTTGAATTAAGCTCATGTAAATTCCTGGTCTTCAACTCTAGCTGTGGTGTGGAGAAGATTTCTGAGACTCCCTTGGGCAGCAAGGAGATCAAATCAGTCCATCTTAAAGGAAATCAACCCTGAATACTCATTGGAAGGACTGATGCTGAAGCTCCAGTATTTCAGTCACCTGATATGAACAGCCAACTCTTTGGAAAAGTCTCTGATGCTGGGAAAGATTAAGGATAGAAGGAGAAGAGGATGCCAGAGGATGAGATGGCGGGATGGCATCACTGATGCAATGGACATGAACTTCAGCAAACTTTGAGAGACAGTGAGGGACAGGCAGGCCTAGCATGCTGCAGTCCATGGGGGTCCCAAAGAGTTGGACATAACTGGGTGACTGAACAACGAAAACAAACTCTAACTGACACAGGGAACATTTTCTTTTTCCAGCTCTCCAACTTTCAGTTTCTGGCCAGCAGAATGGGATGAAAATGATATTATCCCAAAGAATAACTGCAAGAATTGAATGGGAAAATGTAATTAAAGCATTTATCAAGGAGCCTGATGCTGTTCAAGTTCTTGCTAAATCAGAGATACTAAAGAAATAATAGACATAGGTTGCAAGGTTGCTGCTATACACGAAATATTTATAAGTTCATTCTTCCTTGGGAGATGAGTAGCTGACTATATGTTTATTTGGGAGAAAGGAAGTCCCACCTCTTCATGTGTACTAACTCAAAAAAACCCAAAGTAATCTACGTTTGGTGAATTCATCCCATTTCTCTTTTCTTTTTTCTGGGCTATGTTTTTTTTTTTTTTTTTTTAATTTGCCCTGAACTACTTCGAGATGATTGCTATTTTATCTGAAGGGCTGAAATTCGTTCATTTCAGTGACAACTAAACAGCATCCCGTATCATTTTAGCAGATATTTTTTCTCTGCACAAACCAGAAACACTCTCTTATTGGGAGGAGCATATTGGTAGTTACTAATCTACATATGATACCATAAAGCATTATTTCCTGACTTCCTGCTATGACACATGTGTTTGTGAAAGCACTGATTAACCTAGGCCAATCTGTATAACCCACATAAAACAAGACTGAAAAGCAGGTAAAAGGAAAAGCAGCTCTGGTGAACGAGGGATCAAAAAAAAAAAAAAAGAAAAAAGAAAAAAGTTTCTGTGATGGCCAGCTAAAGAAGAAATGCACTTTTTTGTTGTTTTACGCAAGTGTTTTTTAATGTATAAGACTAAAGCAGTAGACATTTTGTGAATCTTTTCAGGCTGGAGATATTTACTTGATTAAGGTGCTTCAAACATTGTCATCAGTGCAATTTTCAAAAGACATTCCACAGAGCCTGGAAGGATTACAAAAGATGCATTTCACAATATATGGTAACTTATTACATATATTACAATATATGGTAACTTGCTTAATGATATAAGCCTCTCTTTCAAATCCTCCCAACTTTTTGAAGAGTATTTTGTATATAGGAAACCAACACTGCTAATATTATCAAGAAATTGGAGAGTTACCATGGGCTAAAAAAATTTAGATACATAATGCTCCTTACAAAAAGATTTGGGGCCATTCTTATTATTGGAAAAGAAAATTACTGATTGTAATGAATATAGATATATTACAAACCATTGATAATAATTTTAGAACTTAATCCTTAGATACATCCTGAGATGAAGCTAATAAAAAAATAATGCCTAGACTATTTCACATCCAGAAGCCTGAGGACATATATGCATGGAAAAGCAATTCATACCAAATTGTTTTACAAGTGTGAAAATTCTGTTAGCCTAAAGCAATAGCTCTTCACAATCACACAGTAGAAGCAACACCCCAGCATAAAACTTCTGCCCCGGAATTATTCTGTAAACCTAATTCAGTTTGCCACTACGGTCTTCTTCACAAATGAGTCTTTTCCCTAAATGGTTGATACTCAGATGTGAGCAGTTAAAATCTGCTACATGTTTTGGCTCAAACCCAAGCACTCTTTTTAGTCAATAGGCAGAATTCATTCAAATGAATTTTCCCCATCCAAGTAAAGTAAAGGTGAGAAAATACAGAAAGGCCAGGGACTGAAATAAAAGAAACCCTATCCTAGAGAATGGTTTCATAATTATAATAGCTCATTTTAATCACTGTGATTGTTTAATATATTATGAACACAGAGCTATAAGGATAATAATTGTCTTATCAGTCACAATCTCTCTGTTATAACCAGTGCTCATTTGGGATTTAGCATTGTATAGCTCCAGTCTCTAGACTTCCCTCACATATCAAGTGGCCTTAATTATGTGGGCAGTCAGACACCCTCTGGAGACAAAGACGAGGATGACTAAACATCAGGTAAGAAGTGATGCTTGCTCCTTCTTTGTTTCTGCTCAATCCTCTGTAGGCAAAACCGCATATGCAGCTTTCTCCATCTTTGAGATACTTTAAATGTGAAACGAGTAATTTAGCTGAAAAATTTCAGGTTTTTTTTTTTTTTTTGCATGCTTCATATGCTGGGTTAAAACCATTAGCATATAACAAAAATCTGAGCAGATGCAATGCAACAGATTCCTTAAGGGAATCCATATTTTTACATATTTTGTAATAAGGAAACTGTCATTCCCAGATGGTATCGAGCTAATACTGGTGGTTTGCTTGCTGATAACACACTAAAAAATAAAATTAATTGTATTCTATTTGATGACAATGAAATCATTATCCTATGTACTATATATACTACACTCTTAAAGAAAATTGATCCAAAAAATCAGCTTCTTGAGTTATAATGTTTATTTAGTTTCTTGGACTGGCCAGGGGGGGAAAAAAATCGACTTGGATCTCAGAGTTGGAATTCCCTCACACCTGGCACCAAAATGCACTATGGTTTATAAATGTGGTGAAGTAGAAAAAAATGCTATGCTGAATTGCTAACAATATTAGAGAGAAGCCTGGTAGTATAAATACAACACATCCAATACTTCCAACTCTATTTCCCAAAAGAGGTAAATGCACTCTTGAAACCATTCTTGACAAATGTATGGTGAAGGCATCTTTAACAATTCAAGTCCTGGTTGGCAGCCTTGACCCATTACTGCAAGTCATACTTACCTGGAAATATAAATAAGAAGCCTTGAAATGAAAATATAATGTTGGTATATACTTTGCCATATTTGCAGGGTTATTGTCCATAATAAAACAGCGAATTTTCTTGATGTGTCTTTTTACCTGCAATCAACTTAGCATATGCCTTTCACATATAACTTCACTATCTAGGACTTAGAATAATTATACAATAAAATGTATCTTTACTTAGTATTCTCCTATATTAACTGCAATTCTTTCTAGTTACTACATTCAAAATTATTTTTGCAGATAATATGTTCTAAAATTTTATTATAGATTACTTTCTTTTATTTAAAATAAAAAAACAAACAACAAAAGGAAAAAGAGAACCCACGTGACTATACACTGGTGTCTGTCTATTTACCCACCTAGCCCGCCCCCCATCCCACCCCGCCCTGCTTATAGACTTTGTTGTGCTCAAAATCGATGTATTATACTGGGTTATTCTTGTTGGTGGGGAATTGAGATTATAAAAATGTTTGTTCTATCATTTATGGTATTTTTTGCAAGTTAAGATTTATTTCTTATGTAGTATCATGAGTATGTTTCCCCCATTTGACAGGACTCAATTGTAGCATAATATAGAAAAATAACCATAGTAAATATGGCCCATTCTTTTGAAGATTTGAAAGCCTAGACGTATAAAAATTTTTACATCTTTGAATAGTATTAAGTACATGAACAATAGAACATATTAATATATATTAAATCTATATATCATAAATGTTTTAACAGAAAGGCAATTTTTAACCCTGAATCAATATTTTTTTAATAGTCAGAGGTTACTTAGTTAACAAACAGCTATTTGGCTTGACACAAGCTAAATTGTAGAAGATGATAATGGCTGTATAAATATCTATATGTCTGTATGGCTTAGATAGATGCAAGTTAGAATTTATTAGAGTTATTTGTGGTAACCTAAATAGAGCTGACTCTGTTCTTTCAAATCACATAGGTTTTTTAAAATTTAAATTTATTTATTTTAATTGGAGGCTATTTACTTTACAATATTGTATTGCTTTTGCCATACATCAACATGAATCTGCCACAGGTGTACACGTGTTCCCCATCCTGAACCCCCTCCCACCTCCCTGCCCGTACCATCCCTCTGGGTCATTCCAGTGCACCAGCCCCAAGCATCCTGTATCCTGCATCAAACCTGGACTGGCGATTCATTTCTTATATGATATTATATATGTTTCAATGCCATTCTCCCAAATCATTCCACCCTCTGCCTCTCCCACATAGTCCAAAAGACTGTTCTATACATCTGTATCTCTTTTGCTGTCTCGCATACAGGGTTATCGTTACCATCTTTCTAAATTCCATATATATGCGTTAGTATACTATATTGGTGTTTTTCTTTCTGGCTTACTTCACTCTTTATAATTGGCTCCAGTTTCATCCACCTCATTAAAACTGATTCAAATGTATTCTTTTTAATGGCTGGGTAATACTCCATTGTGTATATGTACCCCAGCTTTCTTATCCATTTGTCTGCTGATGGACATCTAGGTTGCTTCCATGTCCTGGCTATTATGAACATTGCTGTCATGAACATTGAGATGTTGTCTATTAAACAATATTTCTAGATAGCTAATGTTTGACATTACTGGACAATACATAGTGTTTGCTCATCTATGACACAGTATGCTGTGGATACTCTATGATAGAGCGGTAGCGTCTACCACAAAAGTCATAGGCAGGCAACAATGGGAGAGACCTTACCAATCCTCATTCAGTCTTCTCCTTTTGCAGATAAGAAACTCAAGGCAGAGTTCCATCACAATAACAGAGCTGGGACCAGGAGAGTCTAAAGTTTTAATTGTTGTTGAAATTTGCATACATGTGAGATAGTAAAGGTCTGATTAAAATGTGACTCACAAAGCAACCATCAGCTAACAGATCACAATAGATTTCAAACGTTCAGTTGAATTTGATCTTCCTGACTCAGAGCAAGATGGCTACTTTAGGAGGAGGGATCATTTCAAGGATATTTCTCTCTGTTCCAGGACTACTGAAAGGTTTTTTGTTTTGTAAAAATCACTAACAGATACAAGAGGCAAAGAGAAAGTGGATCAAAAAGAAATACAGCAATTACCATCACTAGTACCATAATTATCAATTATTAAATTTTATATACAAAATTGCATACATATGTATATACGTACTGTTTCGGGTGGCACAGTGGTAAAGACTCCACTGCCAGTGTAGGAGACACAGGAGATGTAGGTTTGATCCCTGGGTTGGGAAGATGCCCTAGAGGAGGAAATGGCAACCCACTCCAGTATTCTCACCTGGAGAATCCCATGGACCGAGGAGCCTGGTGGGCTACGGTCCATGGGGTCACAAAGAGTTGGACATGACTGACAGACTGTGCAGCAGTGGTGTACACGTACTAAAGGTTGGTCCAGCATGAAACAAGACCTGGAAATCTTTGTGATATTACAGTGATTCAAATCACAGTCTGAAGTCTTATCACCTTGGCACTCCATCTCAAGTCTCAAAGTATTATAGAAAATCTAACTTGAATTTAAAGGCAGAGGCTATGTAGTACAATGGAATGGTCCTGGATTCAAACCCCTAAAACAGGGCTCAAGTTTCAGCTCAGTTTTCAGGGCAAAATATCAGTGTCCATTAACCTCAGCTTTTTTCCAGTGTTGAATGGAGATAAAAATACCTGTTTTACTTACCTTTGCTGGATAGTCCAATAAGAGAATTTATGTTAAAAGGATTAAGATGCTGTTAAGATGCTACAGATATGTAAGGGTTTATGAAAGTTACAAGTAGACAGGTCCGATAGGAGGGCTTTGAGGTCCACGCAAACAACATGAAATTCCAGCCAGGACACAGAAGGCAGCTCTTTTTCCTTAGCCATGGAGAGCAGCTGCTCACATTCCCCAGTTTGGAATGTGCAGGCTTGTGAAGCAAGATTTTAACAGACTGTTTGGCACTGAGTAGAGCTCTCCCAAAGACCTGGCAGGGGAATTAGTTTAAGTAATAGTATGTCAAATACTCATCAAGACAAATATTAATTGAAGTTTCAAACAAATTAGGCTTTGCCTATATAATACTGGGAAGGCAACAAGTGTGTCTTCTGCAAGCGATTTGCAGGAGGTCTGCCATGCCTTTCTGAAGCATAAATATCATCCCTCCTTTCAGAGTCTGCACCTGCACACACAGTTGAAAGTCTCCTCTAATCCTTAAAGCACTTTCTTAAGGTAGGAATGTATGATGTTAGAAGCAAAAAACATTTTGAAAGTCACTTAATGTCATAATTAAATTGGAATCATTCATGTTACATTCCAGTGCCATGTTTTTATCGATGCTTCTTGTTAGAGTCACTATTTCATACTTTAACATTTCTATTCATCTTGAAATCCTTTAAGACCTACTCCATAGCACTTAGTAGGCATTCAAAATGTATTAAGTAAACCATCAAGTCACTAAGTTCATCTGTTGCATATTCAGCGCCTTTTATGTAGCAGGTACTGGGTGAATTCAGGACGAAACCTTTTTTTTTTTTTTTTTTTTTTTAGTTAGTTGCTCAGTCTGGTCCAACTCTTTGCAACCCCGTGGACTGTAATCCACCAGGCTCCTCCATCCGTGGGATTCTCCAGGCAAGAACATTTAAACTTTATTAATTATGTGAATACCAAGTTTCAAAATTACCCTCAGTCTTTCATTCCACTTTAACTTTTATGAAGCTTGAGCTCCTTGTGGAAAGTAATTTTGAAGAACAGCTAGTGTATTGCAAGAAAGCAAATGCTACAGTTTCCAACTTGCCCTTACACAGCTGAGGAGTGCTGTATGCCACCTTGTCTCCATGGGGAAACACCTGAAATGTCACCCAGAAGCAACACCTACCTCCTTTAATTCACAATACCCAGGCATTTCTGGGAAGGGGAAGAAAGAGAAAGCAGGGCTAAATGTGAAAAACTGGTTGCTCTTTGGATATCTCTGCCACCTAGTAATTGCCCTTGCCTAAGTATGTTTTCCTTTAAATGGAATTTTAGGACCCTGAATCAATGGGAGATGTGTTTGGTAGTGTTTTTGTGAGAGGAAGTATTAATGTTCTTTATAAAATCAGCCAGGTGCTTTACAGATTTAAAAATACATACTTCATTCTTAAATAACTTAATTGGAAAGGATATTTTCTTGTTCATGCCAATGAGTTATGCAATTTGTCCATGTTAAGGATCTCATGAATGTTTGGTTCAACAATTTTGAGTTGGCATTAAAATGGTTCTATGAGAATTTGTTTCCCTCATAGCTCAGTTGGTAAATCATCTACCTGCAATGCAGGAGACCCGGGTTCAGTTCCTGGGTCTGGAAGATCCCCTGGAGAAGGAAATGGCAACGCACTTCAGTATTCTTGCCTGGAGAATCCCCATGGACAGAGGAGCCTGACAGGCTACACTCCACGGGATTGCAGGAGTTGGACACAACTTAGAGACTAAACCACCACCATCATCATGAAAATTTGCCAAGACCCTATAATAAACATTGGGACTTCCCTGCTGGCTCAGACGGTGAAGCATTCTGCCTACAATGTGGGAGACCTGGGTTCAGTCCCTGGGTTGGGAAGACCTCCTGGAGAAGGAAATGGCAACCCACTCCAGTATTCTTTCCTGGAAAATCCCATAGACAGAGGAGCCTGGTAGGCTACAGTCCATGGGGTTGCAAAGAGTCAGACATGACTGAACGACTTTACATTAATATAATAAGCATTAAACATGGGATGTCTTGTGTAATCACAATCCTCATGGCAGATTTCTTTTAAATATAAATTCACAGCTGGAGTTTAAAAGATACTACATCTTAAGAGAATTCTTGCTATAACTGGTAAGTTAAAAAATTAACCCTTTCCTTCTATAAATTTTTTCTCTAACGGGTACAGTTATGCACACAGCCCATAGAGGAAATAAAGCATCAGATTTCAGTAGGCATAAGAGTAAGAAGAAAGTTCACATATTCAAAATACTGTCATACCCATATTCTTCTTTGTTTCAAGGTAATTTGATTTATATTATCACACTTCAGGCTTCACAATATCCCTTCCAAGTCAGATATTACTCAGATAGTAAGTCAAAAGAAATAAATTGACAGATTGAATATACTCTGTTTTTAAGACCACTGATTTCTGCCATACCATTAAGCCAAGACCACATGAGCAGTAATTTGGATTTAAAAAATCTCTGCTTAACTCCTCTGATGTTCTCACTCGCCTAACTCATTCCAGCAACTGGAGCATGAATAGTATTTTCAATTTTAGGATTTTTTGTTTTTCTCTTTGTGGGAAATCAGCCTGGTAGGTTGTGAGACTTTTACAAAAAATATTCACATTTAAGATTTACTTGAAAAGCATCATCACCAGTAGTTTCAGCAAGGTAAGGAACATACACTTGACTGGTGCACTGCCCAGTCTGTAGCAGAGAGAATTGCTAGCACTCAGCTGTGAACTGACGGTAAACTATTCCTAAAAGAAAGGATAAGAGACTGGACCTGCACATGTTTGTAACTCAACTTGAATATGATGGTTCCTTCAGGCATCAGATTTGTTCCTTCAAATCTGGAGACTTTTCTTTCCTGCTTATTTACAACATTGGCACTGAGTCAAGGTAGTTTCTCAATAAATAATTTGCATTCTTCTTGTTTTCTCTAGTCGACCTACTGCATAAATCTTCTCCCCATTTGATGTTTTACTTTTGAGTGGTGATAATTCATTCTTACCAGACTTCTGATTCTTCTAACATTTATAACTACCCGAATATGTGGAAACGATACAAAATGCTTTACAGCTGACAAGGGATTAATCTTCAAAATATACAAATAGCTCATGCAGCTCAATATAAAAAAAAAAACAAACAACTCAATCAAAACATAAATGGAAGATCTAAACAGACATTTCTCCAGAGAAGACATACAGATGGCTAAAAGGAACATGAAAAGATGTTCAGCGTCACTAACTATTAGAGAAATGCATATGAAAACTAGAAGGAGGTAGCACCTCACACCGATCAGAATGGCCATCATCAAAAAAATTTACAAACAATAAATGCTGGAGAGCGTGTGAAGGAAGGGGAACTCTCCTACATTTTTTGGTGGGAATGTAAATTGGCTTAGCCACTATGGAGAACAGTATGGAGGTTTCTTAAAAAATTAAAAATATAGCTACCATATGATCCAGCAATCCCACTTCCAGGCATATATCTGAAGAAAGTCACAATTTGAAAAGATACATGCACATCAGTATTCATCACAGCACTATTTACAATGCCAGGTGCCATTTGTAGCAACATGGATGACCTTAGAGATTGCCATATTGAGTGAAGTCAGACAGAGAAAGTTAAATATCATAAGATACTGCTTATACGTGGAATCTAAAAAGAGGTTACAAATGAACTTATCTGCAAAACAGAAATAGAGTTACAGATGTAGAAAGTAAACTTATGGTTACCAGAGGATATGGGGGGAGGATATATTGGAAGATTGGGATTGAAATATACACACTACTATATATAAAACTGATAACTGATAAGGTCCTATTGTCTCAGTTCAGTTCAGTTCAGTCACTCAGTCATGTCCGACTCTTTGCGACCCCATGAATCGCAGCACGCCAGGCCTTTCTATCCATCACGAATGCCCAGAATTCACTCAGACTCACGTCCATCGAGTCAGTGATGCCATCTAGCCATCTCATCCTCAGCCGTCCCCTTCTTCTCCTGCCCCCAAATCCCTCAGAAGAAATGGAGTAGCCATCATGGTCAACAGAAGAGTCCGAAATGCAGTACTTGGATGCAGTCTCAAAATGACAGAATGATCTCTGTTCATTTCCAAGGCAAACCATTAAATATCACGGTAATCCAAGTCTATGCCCCAACCAGTAACGCCAAAGAAGCTGAAGTCGAACGGTTCTATGGAGACCTACAAGACCTTTTAGAACTAACACCCAAAAAAGATGTCCTTTTCATCATAGGGGACTGGAATGCAAAAGTAGGAAGTCAAGAAACACCTGGAGTAATAGGCAAATTTGACCTTGGAATATGGAATGGAGCAGGGCAAAGACTAATAGAGTTTTACCAAGAAAATGCACTGGTCATAGCAAACACCCTCTTCCAACAACACAAGAGAAGACTCTACACATGGACATCACCAGATGGTCAACACCGAAATCAGATTGATTATATTCTGTGCAGCCAAAGATGGAGAAGCTCTATACAGTCAACAAAAACAAGACCAGGAGCTGACTGTGGCTCAGATCATGAACTCCTTATTACCAAATTCAGACTTAAATTGAAGAAAGCAGGGAAAACTGCTATACCATTCAGGTATGACCTAAATCAAATCCCTTATGATTATACAGTGGAAGTGAGAAATAGATTTAAGGGCCTAGATCTGATAGATAGAGTGCCTGATGAACTATGGAATGAGGTTTGCGACATTGTATAGGAGACAGAGATCAAGACCATCCCCATGGAAAAGAAATGCAAAAAGCAAAATGGCTATCTGGGGAATCCTTACAAATAGCTGTGAAAAGAAGAGAAGCGAAAAGCCAAGGAGAAAAGGAAAGATATAAGCTTCTGAATGTGCAGAGTTCCCGAGAATAGCAAGAAGAGATAAGAAAGCCTTCTTCAGCGATCAATGCAAAGAAATAGAGGAAAACAACAGAATGGGAAAGACTAGAGATCTCTTCAGGAAAATTAGAGATTCCAAGGGAACATTTCATGCAAAGATGGGCTCCTATTGCCTAGCACAGGGAATTCTACTCAATATTCTGCTTTGCTGCACACTTGAAACTAACACAACATTGCAAGTCAACTATACCCCAATAAAAGTTTTTTTAAAACAAAATTAGCTTAAAAAAAGATACAAGGCGCTTTAGCAGATTGACCTCTCCCTGATGAGTTAAGTCACAAAGTAGCACATGTCTTTTATTAGCTTTGAGTTTTCTTAATATAGAATGTAAAGTGCAAATAAGGACATACTGAGTGAGAATGCTGTACTTGCTGTCCATAGTTTACTTCTGTTAATAGCAATATGTAATTCTTTAGTCTACAAATAACATATGAATATCATCTCTTTGTATAAACAATATTTTTAAAAAACTACAAATAATGCCCAAGGACTCTTTATATGACACCCACAGCCACCTCCCTGCACACACTGTTCTTTCCGGAGGAGCACTGATGCTAATGGAGTGTGTATATCCTTCAAGACTTTTTCTTTTCTATGTACATGTGGTCAGTGAACCCAATTTATGCAAAATAGATTGTCTTCTGGCTTTTATTCTAAATTTGTTCTTACTTAAAAAATATCTTGATGATCTTGTCCATGGCGGTGCCCATGGTACAATATCATCTTCTTAATTGCTTCATAATATTTCCTGGTATAGATATATCATCTATACCAGATAATCATTTAGCTGCTGACACTTAGTACCATTTATTTCCACTATTACCAACAACTCTACAATGAATGTTCATGCATACTGGCTTTAGAGTCACCAGGTTTAGCAAACAAAAATATAGAAAAGAAATATCTATACTAAAACAATATTATTGTATCCAAAACTAATGGGCTGCAGGGGCGCAGGAGGGCTGAGAGGAGCTACTCCACGTTCAAGGTCAAGAGGGGTGGCCATGAGGAGATACCCCTCATCCAATTAAGGAGCAGCGGCTGCACTTTGCTGGAGGAGCCATGAAGAGATACCTCACGTCCAAGGTAAGAGAATCCAAATAAGACGGTAGGTGTTGTGAGAGGGCATCAAAGGGCAGACACACTGAAATCATAATCACAGGAATCTAGTCAATCTGATCACATGGGCCACAGCCTTGTCTAACTCAATGAAACTAAGCCATGCCACGTGGGGCAACCCAAGATGGGTGGGTCATGGTGGAGAGGTCTGACAGAATGTGGTCCACTGGAGAAGGGAATGGCAAACCACTTCAGTATTCTTGCCTTGAGAACCCCATGAACAGTATGAAAAGGCAAAATGATAGGATACCAAAAGAGGGACTCCCCAGGTCATTAGGTGCCCAATATGCTACTGGAGATCAGTGGAGAAATAACTTCAGAAAGAATGAAGGGATGGAGCCAAAGCAAAAGCGTGGATGTGACTGGTGATAGAAGCAAGGTCCGATGCTTTAAAGAGCAATATTGCATAGGAACCTGGAATGTTAGGTCCATGAATCAAGGCAAATTGGAAGTGGTCAAACAGGAGATGGCAAGAGTGAATGTTGATATTCTAGGAATCAGCAAACTAAAATGGACTGGAATGGGTGAATTTAACTCAGATGATCATTATATCTACTACTGTGGGCAGGAATCCCTTAGAAGAAATGGAGCAGCCTTCATGGTCAACAAAAGAGTCCAAAATGCGTAACTTGGATGCAATCTCAAAAACAAAAGAATGATCGGTTTGTTTCCAAGGCAAACCATTCAATATCACAGTAATCCAAGTCTATGCCCCAACCAGTAACGCCGAAGAAGCTGAAGTCGAACGGTTCTATGAAGACCTACAAGACCTTTTGAACTAACACCCACAAAAGATGTCCTTTTAATTATAGGGGACTGGAGTGCAAAAGTAGGAAGTCAAGAAACATCTGGGGTAGGAATACAGAGTGAAGCAAGGCAAAGGCTAATAGAGTTTTCTCAAGAGAATACACTGGTCATAGCAAACACCCTCTTCCAACAACACAGGAGAAGACACTAAACAGGGACATCACCAGATGGTCAACACTGAAATCATATTGATTATATTCTTTGCAGCCAAAGATGGAGAAGCTCTATACATTCAGCAAAAACAAGATCAGAAGCTGACTGTGGCTCAGATCATGGACTCCTTATTACCAAATTCAGACTTAAATTGAAGAAAGTGGGGAAAACCACTAGACCATTCAGGTATGACTAAATCAAATCCCTTATGCTTATACAGTGGAAGGGAGAAATAGATTTAAGGGCCTAGATCTGATAGATAGAGTGCCTAATGAACTATGGATGGAGGTTCATGACATTATACAGGAGACAGAGACTAAGAACATCCTCATGGAAAAGAAATGCCAGAAAGCAAAATGCCTGCTTGGGAAGGCCTTACAAATAGCTGTGAAAAGAAGAGAAGTGAAAAGCAAAGGAGAAAAGGAAAGATATAAGCATCTGAATGTGCAGAGTTTCAAAGAATCGCAAGGAGAGATAAGAAAGGCTTCCTCAGCAATAAATGCAAAGAAATAGAGGAAAACAACAGAATGGGAAAGACTAGAGATCTTTTCAAGAAAATTAGAGATACCAATGAACATTTCAAACAAAGATGGGCTCGATAAAGGACAGAAATGGTATGGACCTAACAGAAGCAGAAGATATTAAGAAGAGGTGGCAAAAATACACAGAGGAACTGTACAAAAAATATCTTCACGACCCAGATAATCATGATGGTGTGATCACTCACCTAGAGCCAGATATCCTGGAATGTGAAGTCAAGTGGGCCTTAGAAAGCATCACTCCAAACAAAGCTAGTGGAGGTGATGAAATTCCACTTGAGCTATTTCAAATCCTGAAAAATGATGCTGTGAAAGTGCTGCACACAATATGTCAGCAAATGTGGAAAACTCAGCAGTGGTCACAGGACTGGAAAGGGTAAGTTTTCATTCCAATCCTAAAGAAAGGCAATGCCAAAGTATGCTCAAACTACCACACAATTGCACTTATCTCACACGTGAGTAAAGTCATGCTCAACATTCTCCAAGACAGGCTTTAGCAATATGTGAACTGTGAACCTCCAGATGTTGAAGCTGGTTTTAGAAAAGGCAGAGGAACCAGAGATCAAATTGCCAACATCTGCTGGATCATGGAAAAAGCAAGAGAGTTCCAGAAAAACATCTATTTCTGCTTTATTGACTATGCCAAAGCCTTTGACTGTGGATCACAAGAAACTGTGGAAAATTCTGAAAGAGAGGGAATACCAGACCCCCTGATCTGCCTCTCGAGAAACCTATATGCAGGTCAGAAAGCTACAGTTAGAACTGGACATGGAACAACAGACTGGCTCAAATAGGAAAAGGAGTAAGTCAAGGCTGTATATTATCACCCTGCTTATTTAACTTATATGCAGAGTACATCATGAGAAACGCTGGGCTGGAAGAAGTACAAGGTGGAATCAAGATTGCTGGGAGAAATATCAATAACCTCAGATATGCAGATGACACCACCCTTATGGCAGAAACTGAAGAGGAACTAAAGAGCCTCTTGATGAAAGTGAAAGAGGAGAGTGAAAATGTTGGCTTATAACTCAACATTCAGAAAACGAAGATCATGGCATCTTGTCCCATCACTTGATGGGAAATAGATGGGAAACAGTGGAAACAATGTAAGACTTTATTTTGGGGGGGGCTCCAAAATCACTGTAGATGGTGATTGCAACCATGAAATTAAAAGCTGCTTGCTCCTTGGAAGAAAAGTTATGACCAGCCTAGATAGCATATTGAAAAGCAGAGGCATTACTTTGCCAACAAAGATCCATCTAGTCAAGGCTATGGTTTTTCCAGTGGTCATGTATGGATATGAGAGTGGACTGTGAAGAAGGCTGAGCACTGAAGAATTGATGCTTTTGGACTGTGGTGTTGGAGAAGACTTTTGAGAGTCCCTTGGACTGCAAAGAGATCCAACCAGTTCATTCTAAAGGAAATCAGTCCTGGGTGTTCATTGGAAGGACTGATGCTAAAGCTGAAACTCCAGTACTTCGGCCACCTCATGCAAAGAGTTGACTCATTGGAAAAGACTCTGATGCTGGGAGGGATTGGGGGCAGGAGGAGAAGGGGACGACAGAGGATGAGGTGGCTGGATGGCTGGATTGATAAGAGTTTGAGCGAACTCCGGGAGTTGGTGATGGACAGGGAGTCCTGGCATGCTGCGGTTCATGGGGTCTCAAAGAGTCAGACATGACTGAGTGACTGTACTAAACTGAACTGAACTGTATTTTATCTGTGTTCTACTTCCTACGCAAGTATGTGAGTGCATTTTAGAGTAGATATCAAAAAATGGAATGACTAGAGTGATCATAATGGACACTTTTTTTCCTTCAATTTTACAAGTTTTGCTTTCTGTCCTCCTGGATCATAACACCAATTTATACTTTCTTGTATTTTTTTCCTAGCCTCAAGAATTGAAAAGTAATTAGATTTACAGCTTAATTACTTTTTAATGATATGTATGTGTATAAAGATATGTCAACATCGCTAAAAACCAAAATATACGTATTTGAAATACATATGAAGAAGAGTATGCATGTCTTATGTGCACGGCTTGATCTTGCTTTAAAACTGAACACATCTGTCTAACCAGTCCAAACTTGGAGAAACCAAATGTTACCTACCTCTTCTCTATTCCAGTCATTAATAACGCTGTCCCCAATGCACACACACTCCAGAGTGCAATCAGGATTCAGACTTTTACTAATTAGTTTTTTTTAATCGGCGTACTGAACATAAATGGAACCGTAATATATGGCTTTTTCCTCTCAACACTGTGTTTTTAAGAGTCATCCATCTGCGTAGTTTTCTTTCATTCTCATTCCTATATGATATTCATCCAATGTCGATCTTTTTGTGAAAAACACATAAAAGATTATAACTTTTCTTCTGAGTAACAGTTTGGCCTCATTCCAAAGACTTGTGTCAGATAGTGCTTTCATTTATTCCTGAAACAATTCTAAGTTACATTTCAGATATAGTCTTTAATGCAATAGTTATTTAGAATTGAATATCTTTACATGCATGGCCTTGAAATTCCCTTCTTCCACATTTTTGTTGATGAAGGGATGTTTTCTTACTGGGTATTTATTTTTCACCAGTTTTAAAATATTACACTTTCACCCTTTCAAAATCTTTACTTCTAACTTTTTATGAGGTAAGTAGTGCTATTTTCTAGACTGCTTGGTGTCTTTGATGCATGTTTGCCTCCCCTCGCTTTGCTTATATGTATGGTAAATAGCTGTTTGTTACGTAGTTGGATTTTTCATGATCTTATCTTAATCTCTCCTTCCACGTAGGTGAATGTAGCCTGTTCACTCATTTTATGAGTGCTGATTTTGAAATATTTTAGTTCTATTTTAGTAACTACAGAGAAGATTAAGAAGAAAATATATTTTTACACAAACTTAAGAGGTAATCTGAGGACTTCTCTGGTGGCTCAGACAGTAAAGCGTCTGTCTACAATGCGGGAGACCTGGGTTCGATCTCTGGGTCGGGAAGATCCCCTGGAGAAGGAAATGGCAATCCACTCCAGTACTATTGCCTGGAAAATCCCATGGACAGAGGAGCCTGGTAGGCTATGGTCCATGGGGTCACAAAGAGTCAGACATGGCAGAGCGACTTCACTAAGAGGTAATCTAGCCAAATCTTCTCCCTGAATCAATCAAGACTCTAGGTACAAATTTATAGTGGTGTTAGTCACTCAGTTATATCTGACTTTTTGTGACCCCATGGACTGTAGACCACCAGGCTCCTCTGTCCATGGAATTCTCCAGGCAAGAATAATGGAGTGGGAAGCCATTCCCTTCTCCAGGGGTCCTCTTGACCCAGGGATTGAAGCTGGGTCTCCCACACTGCAGGAAGATTCTTTACCATCTGAGCCACCAGGGAATCCCCCACCCCCAATTTACATGCTGGATTTTTATTTCTATTCACCTATCCTATTTATGTTCTCTTTTTAGTTTTAGGAAATTATTATGTCTTCAAAAATTGCTACTTATTTACAGTTATATTTTTAATGCCCATCGTCTCCCACATATCACATCATTTGAGCTCCTTTCTTTCTTTTTCTTTTTTTTTTAAATTAAAGGATAATTGCTTTACAGAATTTTGTTGTTTTCTGTCAAACCTCAACATGAATCAGCGATGGGTATACATATATCCCCTCCCTTTTGAACCTCCCTCCCATCTCCCGCCCCATCCCATCCCTCTAGATTGATACAGAGTCCCTGTTTGAGTTTCCTGAGCCACACAGCAAATTCCCATTGGCTATCTATTTTACATATGGTAATGCAAGTTTCCATGTTACTCTTTCCATACATCTCACCCTCTCCTCCCCTCTCCCCATGTCCATAAATCTATTCTCTATGTCTTTTTCTCCATTGCTGTCCTGTAAATAAGTTCTTCAGTACCATTGTTCCAGATTCTGTATATATGTGTTAAAATATATTTATCTTTCTCTTTCTGACCCACTTCACTCTGTGTAACAGGTTCTGGGTTCATCTGCCTCATCAGAACTGATGCAAATGTGCTTCTTTTTATGGTTGAATAATATTCCATTGTGTATATGTACCACCTTTTCTTTATCCATTCATCTGTCCATGGACACTTGGGTTACTTCCATGTTCTAGCTATTGTAAATAGTGCTGCTGCAAAGAACTATGGGATACATGTGTCTTTTTCAATTTAAGTTTCATCAGTGTATATGACTAGTTGTGGGATTGCTGGATCATATGCTGGTTTTATTCCTAGTTTTTAAAGGATTCTCCCTACCATCTTCCCTAGTGGCTGTATCAATTTACATTCCCACCAACAGTGCAAGAGCATTCCCTTTTCTCCACAACCTCTCCAGCATTTATTGTTTGCAGGCTTTTTAATGATGGCTATTCTGATCTGTGTGAGGTTCTATCTCATTGTGGTTTTGATTTGCATTTCTCTAATAATGAGCAATGTTGAACATCTTTTCATGTGTTTGTTAGCCATCTATATGTCTTTGGAGAAATGTCTGTTTAGGTCCTTTTCCCACTTTTTGGTTGGGTTGTTTGTTTCTCTGGTATTGAGTTGCATGAGCTGCTTGTATATTTTGGAAATTAATCCTGTGTCAGTTGTTTCATCTGCTATTATTTTCTCCCATCCTGAGTGTTGTCTTTTCATTTTGCTTATAGTTTCCTTTGTTGTGAAAAGCTTTTAGTTTAATCAGGTCCCACTTGTTTACTTTTGTTTTTTCCATTACTCTAGGAGGTGGGTCATAGAGGATCTTGCTTTGATTTATGTCATTGAGTGATCTGCCTATGTTTACATCTAAGTGTTTAATAGTTTCTGGTCTTGCACTTAGGTCTCTAATCCATTTTGAGTTTATCTATGTGTATGCTGTTAGGAAATATTCTAGTTTCATTCTTTTACATGTAGCTGTTGAGTTTTCCCAGCACCATTTATTGAATAGACTGTCTTTGCCCTCTTTGTATACTCTTGCCTCCTTTGTCAAAAATAAAGTACCCATAAGTGCATGAGTTCATTTCTGGGCTTTCTATCTTGTTTCATTGATCTATATTTCTCTTTTTGTGCCAGTACCAAACAGTCTTGATGAGTGTAGCTTTGTAGGATAATCTGAAGTCAGGATGGGTGATCTCTACAGTTCCATTCTTCTTTCTCTGCTTTGGCTATTCGGGGTCTTTTGTGTTTCCATACTAATTGTGAATTTTTTTCTAGTTCTGTGAAAAATGCCATTGGAAATTTGATAGAGATCATACTGAATCTGTAGAATGTGTTTGGTAGTATAGTCACGTTCACAATATTGATCCTTCTTACCCAGGAACATGGAATGCCTCTCTATCTGTTTGTGTCATATTTGATTTCTTTCACTCAGTTCAGTTCAGTTTAGTCACTCAGTCATGTCCGGCTCTTTGCGACCCCATGAATCACAGCACACCAGGCCTCCCTGTCCATCACCAACTCCCGGAGTTCACTCAGAATCACGTCCATCAAGTCAGTGATGCCATCCAGCCATCTCATCCTCTGTCATCCCCTTCTCCCCTTGCCCCCAATCCCTCCCAGCATCAGAGTCTTTTCCAATGAGTCAACTCTTCGCATGAGGTGGCCAGGGTACTGGAGTTTCAGCTTCAGCATCATTCCTTCCAAAGAAATCCCAGGGCTTATCTTCAGAATGGACTGGTTGGATCTCCTTGCAGTCCAAGAGACTCTCAAGAGTCTTCTCCAACACCACAATTCAAAAGCATCAAATCTTCGGTGCTCAGCCTTCTTCACAGTCCAAGTCTCACATCCATACATACCACTGGAAAAACCACAGCCTTGACTAGATGGACCTTAGTTGGCAAAGTAATGTCTCTGCTTTTGAATATGCTATCTAGTTTGGTCATAACTTTCCTTCCAAGGAGTAAGTGTCTTTTAATTTCATGGCTGCAGTCAACATCTGCAGTGATTTTGGAACCCCCAAAATAAAGTCTAACACTGTTTCCCCATCTATTTCCCATGAAGTGATGGGACCAGATGCCATGATCTTAGTTTTCTGAATGTTGAGCTTTAAGCCAACTTTTCCACTCTCCTCTTTCACTTTCATCAAGAGGCTTTTTAGTTCCTCTTCACTTTCTGCCATAAGGGTGGTGTCATCTGCATATCTGAGGTTTTTTATATTTCTCCCGGCAATCTTGACTCCACTTTGTACTTCTTCCAGCCCAGCATTTTCTCATGATGTACTCTGCATATAAATTAAATAAGCAGGGTGATAATATACAGCCTTGACGTACTCCTTTTCCTATTTGGAGCCAGTCTGTTGTTCCATGTCCAGTTCTAACTGTGGCTTTCTGACCTGCATATAGGTTTCTCAAGAGGCAGGTCAGGTGGTCTGGTATTCCCATCTTTTTCAGAATTTCCACAGTTTATTGTGATCCACACAGTCAAAGGCTTTGGCATAGTCAATAAAGCAGAAATAGATGTTTTTCTGGAACTCTCTTGCTTTTTCCATGATCCAGCAGATGTTGGCAATTTGATCTCTGGTTCCTCTGCTTTTTCTAAAACCTGCTTCAACATCTGGAAGTTCATGATTCACATGTTGCTGAAGCCTGGCTTGGAGAATTTTGAGAATTACTTTACTTGCATGTGAGATGACTGCAATTCTGTGGTAGTTTGAGCATACTTTGGCATTGCCTTTCTTTGGGATTGGAATAAAAATTGACCCTTTCCAGTCCTGTGGCCACTGCTGAGTTTTCCACATTTGCTGGCATATTGTGTGCAGCACTTTCACAGCATCATTTTTCAGGATTTGAAATAGCTCAAGTGCAATTCCATCATCTCCACTAGCTTTGTTCATAGTGATGCTTTCTAAGGCCCACTTGACTTCAGATTCCAGAATGTCTGGCTCTAGGTGAGTGATCACACCCTCGTGATTATCTGGGTCATGAAGATATTTTTTGTAGAGTTCTTCTGTGTATGCTTGCCCCCTCTTCTTAATATCTTCTGCTTCTGTTAGGTCCATATCATTTCTGTCCTTTATCGAGCCCATCTTTGCATGAAATGTTCATTGGTATCTCTAATTTTCTTGAAGAGATCTCTAGTCTTCCTCATTCTGTTGTTTTCCTCTATTTCTTTGCATTGATCACTAAGGAAGGCTTTCTTGTCTCTCCTTGCTATTCTTTGAAACTCTGCACTTTCAGATGTTTATATCTTTCCTTTCTTCCTTTGCTTATCACTTCTCTTCTTTTCCCAGCTATTGTAAAGCCTTTCCAAACAGCCATTTTGCTTTTTTTGCATTTCTTTCCCATGGGGATTGTCTTGATCCCTGTTTCCTGTACAATTTCATGAACCTCCGTCCATAGTTCATCAGGTACTCTGTCTACCAGATCTAGTCCCTTAAATATATTTCTCACTTCCACTGTATAATCACAAGGGATTTGATTTAGGTCATACCTGAATGGTCTAGTGGTTTTCCCTACTTTCTTCAATTTAAGTTTGACAGTTTCTCCAAATTTTGGAGGTGAGACCCTGCTTGGTGTATCCGTATTGGCTCAAAGCAAGCCATTAAATCACCTTGTTCATCCATCTGCTCATTCATTTCACCCAACAGTTACAGAGTCCCTACCCACAGTGGGCACTGTGGGTCTGGTCAGTAGGCACCACAGTGGAGAAGAAACCCACACTCCAGTCTCCATTGTTGTTGTTCGCTAAGTCGTGTCTGACTCTTTGTGACCCCATGAACTATGGCACACTAAGCTTCCCTGTCCTTCACTCTCTCCCATGAGTTTACTCAAATTCTGTAAGCACTGACTGTTTGCCAAGCATGTTGTGGTTGGATGAGGCAGGGGCCCTCCTCAGGAGCAGTGGCACATGCAGGGCAGAAGTCAGGACGTGAGCAGTGGCTCAGATGGCAAAGCGTGTGTCTACAATGTGGGAGACCCGGGTTTGAGCCCTGGGTTGGGAAGATCCCCTGGAGAAGGAAATGGCAACCCACTCCAGGACTATTGCCTGGAAAATCTCATGGACAGAGGAGCCTGGTAGACTACAGTCCACGGAGTCGCAAAGAGCTGGACACAACTGAGCGACTTCGCTACCTCACTAGTTGGCAATACGGAGTTCGTGATCTGAGCCACAGTCAGCCCCCAGTCTTGTTTTTGCTAACTGTATAGAGCTTCTCCATCTTTGGCTGCAAAGAATATAATCGGGCTTCCCAGGTGGTACAGTGGATAAGAATCTGCCTGCCAAGGCAGAGGACATAGGTTCAATCCCTGGTCCGGGTAGAGTCCACATGTTGTGAGCCACAGCTCACAGCTGAAACCCCTGAGCCAAAACTACTGAAATCTGTGTGCTCTAGGGCCCACAACAGAGAAGTAGCCTCCACTCTCTAGAACTGGAGAAAGCCCTTGAACGTCAATGAAGACCTGGCACAGCCATAAATAAAGAATATAATCAATCTGATTTCAGTGTTGACCATCTGGTGATGTCCATGTGGAAAGTTTATTCCTAGATACTTAATTCTTTTTGTTGAAATGGTGATTGGAATTGATTCATTAATTTCTCTTTGTGATTTTTCATTGTTAGTATATAAAAACACAAGTGATTTCTGTGTGTAGATTTTGTATCCTGTAACTTTGCTAAGTTCATTGATTAGCTCTAGAAAATTTCTGATACTATATCTGGGGTTTCTTTGTACAGTGTCATGTCATCTTCAAACAGTGAGGGCTTTACTGATTTTCTGATCTGGATTCTTTTTATTTCTTTTTTGTCTCTGATTACTATAGCTAGGAACTTCCAGAACTATGGTGAATAATAGTGGTGAAAGTGGACACTTGTTCCTGATCTTAGGGGGAATGCTTTCAGTTTTTCACCACTGAGAATAATATTTGCTGTAGGCTTATCATATACGGTCTTTTTTATGTTGAGGTAGGTTTCTTCTATGCCCATTTTTTGAAGAGTTTTAATCATAAATGAGTGCTGAATTTTTCAGAGTATTTCTCTACATCTATTGAGATTATGATTTTTATGTTTCAGTCTGTTAATATGGTATATCACATTAATTAATTTGTGTATATTGAAGAATTCTAGCACTCCTGAAATAAGCCCAACTTGATCATCATGTATGAGCTTTTTGATGTGTTGATGAATTCTGTTTGCTAAAATTTTGTTGAGGATTTTTGCATCTATGTTCATCAGTGATATTGGCCCTGTAGTTTTCTTTTTTGTGTGTGTTGTCTTTGTCTGGTTTGGGTATCAGGGTGATGGTGGCCTTGCGAAATGAGTTTGGAAGTGTTCCTTCCTCTGCAATTTTTTGAAAGAATTTTAGAAGGATAGTCATTAGCTCTTCTCTAAATGTTTGATAGAATTTTCCTATGAAGCCATCTGGTCCTGGGTTTTTGTTTTTGGGGAGATTTTTAATCTCAGCTTCAATTTCATTGCTTGTAATTGGGTTGTTCATAATTTCTATTTCTTCTTGCTTCAGTCTTGGAAGATTGAACTTTTCTGAGAATCTGCATTTCTTCCAGGTTATCCAGTTTATCGACATAAAGTTGTTCATAATAGTCTCTTACAATTCTTTGTATTTATGCATTGTCTGTTGTAACCTCTCATTTTTCATTTCTAATTTTGTTGATTTGATTCTTCTCTTTCTTCCTTGATAAGTCTGGCTAAAGTCTTGTCAATTTTGTGTATCTCCTCAAAGAACCAGCTTTTAGTTTTATTAACCTTTCCTATTGTCTCTTTCATTTCTTTTTACGTATCCCTGCTTGGATCTTTGCGATTCATTTCCTTATGTTAATTTTGGGGTTTTCTTCTTCTTTTTTTTCCTGTTGTTTTAGATGTAAAGTCAGGTTGTCTATTTGATGTTGTTCTTGTTTCTTGAGGTAGGATTGTATTGCTATAAACGTTCCTCTTAGAACTGCTTTTGCTGCATCCCATAGGGTTTGAGTTGCTGTATTTTCATTGTCATTTGTTTCTAGAAAATTTTTTCTTTCCCTTTTGATTTCTTCAATAACCTGTTGGTTATTTAGAAATGTGTTGTTTAATCTCCATATATTTGTGTTCCTTAGAGTTTTTTTTTTTCTTGTAATTGATATCTAATCTCATAGCATCATGGTCGGATAAGATGCTTGATACAATTTAATGTTTCTTAAATTTATGGAGGTTTGATTTGTGACTCAAGATGTGGTCTATCCTGGAGAATGTTTCATGTGCACTTGAAAAGAAGGTGTATTCTTCTGCATTTGGGTGGAATGTCCTGAAGATATCAATGAGATCCATCTTATTTAATGTATCATTTAAGACTTATGTTTTCTTATTAATTTTCTGTTTTGATGATCTGTCCATTGGTGTGAGTGGGGTGTTAAAGTCTCCTACTATTATTGTGTGGAGCTACATTAAAGTAATTTCTCCAGTAATAATTTCTCCTTTTATGTATGTTAGTGTTTGTCTTATGTTTTGAGGTGCTTCTATGCTGGATGCATAGATGTTTACAATTGTTATGTCTTCCTCTTGGATCGATCTCTTGATCATTATGTAGTGTCCTTCGTTATCTCTTGTAATCTTCTTTATTTTAAGCTCTATTTTGTCTGATATGAGGATTGCTACCCCAGCTTTATTTTGCCTCCCATTTGCATGGAAAATATTCTTCCATCCTCTCACTTTCAGTCTATATGTGTCTTTAGGTCTGAAATGGGTTTCTGTAGACAGCGTATATATGGGTCTTGTTTTCATATCCATTTGGCCAGTATGTGTCTTTTGGTTGGAGCATTTAATCCATTTACATTTAAAGTAATTATTGATATATATGTTCCTCTTGCCATTTACTGAATTGTTTGGGGTTGATTTTGTACATGTTTTTTCTTCTCTTGTATTTTTCAACTATATGATTCCCTTTAACATTTGTTGCAAAGATGGTTTGGTGATACTGAATGCTCTTAACTTTTGCTTTTCTGAAAAGCTTTTTATTTCTCCATCAATTTTGGATGAGATTCTTGCCAGGTGCGGTAATCTTGGTTGTAGAATTTTCCCTTTCAGTACTTTAAATACATCCTGTCATTCCATTCTGGCCTGCAGAGTTCCTGCTGAAGGATCAGCTGTTAAGCATATGGGGGCAGAAACCATGTTTCCCTTGTATGCTACTTGCTGCTTCTCCCTAGCTGCTTTTAATATTCTTTGTTTGTGTTTAGTCTTTGTTAGTTTGATTAGTATGAGTCTTGGTGTATTTCTCCTTTGGTTTATTCTACATGGGACTCTTTATGCCTCTTGGACTTAATTGACTATTTCCTTTTCCATGTTGGGGAAATTTTCAACTATTTCTCATACTCTTTTTCTCTTCTTCTTCTTCTTCTTTTACCTTCCAGCTCACTGATTCGTTTTTCTGCTTCAGATATTCTGCTATTGATGCTTTCTGGAATATTTTTAATTTCAGTAATAGTATTGTTTGTCTGTGTATGTTAATTCTTTAATTCTTCTTCTGCTGCTGCTAAGTCACTTCAGTCATGTCCGACTCTGTGCGATCCCATAGATGGCAGCCCACCAGACTCCCCCATCCTAGGGATTCTCCAAGCAAGAACACTGGAGTGGCTTGCATTTCTTCTAGGTGTTTGTTAATTGATTCTTGCATTTTCTCCATTTTGTTTTCAAAGTTTTTAATCATTTTTAATATCATTATTCTGAATTCTTTTTATAGGTGGTTGGCCTATTTCCTCTTCATTTCTGTGCACTTCTGTATTTCTAGTTTGTTCCTTCATTTATGTAGTATTTCTCTGCCTTTTCATTATTACTATTTTTAAATTTATCGTGTTTGAGGTCTCCTTTTCCCAGGCTTCAAGGTTGAATTCCTTCTTCCTTTTGGTTTCTGCCCTCCTAAGGTTGGTACAGTGGTTTGTGGAAGCTTCATACAGGGTGAGGTTTGTGCTGAGTTTTTGTTTGCGTGTTGTTTGTTTGTTTTTCCTCTGATGGGCAAGGCTGAGTGAGGTGGTAATACTCTCTGCTGATGATTGGGTTTGTATTTTTTCTTTGTTTGTTGCTTGGATGAGGCGTCCTGCACAAGGTGCTAGTGGTGGTTGGGCGATGCTGGGTCTCGTATTCCAGTGGTTTCCTTTGTGTGAGTTCTCACTATTTGATACCCGCTAGGGTTAGCTCTCTGGTAGTCGAGGGTTGTGGAGTCAGTGTTCCCACTCCAAAGGCTCAGGGCTTGATCTCTGGTCAAGAATGAAAATTCCACAAATGGTTTGTTATGGCATTAAGTGAGATTAAAACAGATATTCAAAAATAAGAAATCAAAGATGAACCCCAGACAAACGGCAGTTACAAAATCAGGTAAATAATAATTAAAATAATGTAATACACACATATACATATATACCCATGAGCAAAGTCAAAGCAGCCCAACAAAAATAAAGTACAGTGTATTGACCTGGTGAACAAAGTAAATCAAAAATTATAATTACCAGTTAAGAACAAAACTAACTAAAACACAAACTGGAAAACAAAACTAAAGCAAGATGCCAAGTGGGAAATAAAGTAATGAAAATAAAACTAACAAATATGTTGAGAAGAAAGAAAAGAAATAAAGAATAGACATGAAAAGTTAAACAGAGGTAGAGGAAGATTTATACACACTAAAGATTAACTGCAAGGGGAAAAGAATAGTAAGAAAAGCAAACAAAGGAATAAATATAGAAAAAATATACCAGGCTTAAAACAATTAAAAATTAAAATTATAAAAAATAAAAAATGGAAAAAGAAATAAAAAAGGAAAAAAAGAAAGGAAAACACAGTACTACAGAAACCTAACACAGAGGCAAAGGTTTATAACAACAATAAAAAATGTGACTGAATACGCACATTTACATATATACCCATACACAAAATAAAAACATCCAACAAAAATAGAGTACAATAGATTGACCTGGCGAACAAAGGAAACCAAAAATTATATATACCTGAACAAAACTAACTAAAGCACAAACTGGAAAACAAAACTAAAGCAAGGTGCCAAGTGGGAAATAAAGCAATGAAAATAAAACTAACAAATATATTGAGAAGAAAGGAAAGAAACAAAAGAAAAAAAGAATAGATCAGTTCAGTTCAATCGCTCAGTCGTGTCCGACTCTTTGAGACCCCATGAATCGCAGCACGCCAGGCCTCCCTGTCCATCACCAACTCCCGGAGTTCACTCAGACTCACATCCATCGAGTCACTGATGCCATCCAGCCATCTCATCCTCTGTTGTCCCCTTTTCCTCCTGCCTCCAATCCCTCCCAGCATCAGAGTCTTTTCCACTGAGTCAACTCTTCCCATGAGGTGGCCAAAGTAATGGAGCTTCATCTTTAGCATCATTCCTTCCAAAGAAATCCCAGGGCTGGTCTCCTTTAGAATGGACTGGTTGGATCTCCTTGCAGTCCAAGGGACTCTCAAGAGTCTTCTCCAACACCGAAGTTCAAAAGCATCAATTCTTCAGGGCTCAACTTTCTTCACAGTCCAACTCTCACATCCATACATGACCACTGGAAAAACCATAGCCTGGACTAGATGGACAGTTGTTGGCAAAGTATTGTCTCTGCTTTGATATGCAAAGTTAAATAGAGGTAGATGAAGAACATTTATATAAATTAAAAATTAACTGCAAGAGGAAAAGAAAATAGGAAAGGCAAACAAAGGAATAAATGTAGAAAAAATAATAATAGGTTTAAAAAGTTAAAAAGAATCTTTTTTAAAAAAGGAAAATTCCACAGAACCAATGTAGAGACAAAGGTTTGTAACAACAATAAAAAAAGATGACTTGCGGGACAGCGGGGGTTGGAGGGGGATGGGGAGGGGGGCAGGCAGGGAAACCAGCAAAAATGGGCCAAAGAACTAAATAGACATTTCTCCAAAGAAGACATACAGATGGCTAACAAACACATGAAAAGATGCTCAACATCACTCATTATTAGAGAAATGCAAATCAAAACCACAATGAGGTACCACTTCACACCAGTCAGAATGGCTGCGATCCAAAAATCTGCAAGCAATAAATGCTGGAGAGGGTGTGGAGAAAAGGGAACCCTCCTACACTGTTGGTGGGAATGCAAACTAGTACAGCCACTATGGAGAACAGTGTGGAGATTCCTTAAAAAATTGCAAATAGAACTACCTTATGACCCAGCAATCCCACTGCTGGGCATACACACCGAGGAAACCAGAATTGAAAGAGACACATGTACCCCAATGTTCATCGCAGCACTGTTTATAATAGCCAGGACATGGAAACAACCTAGATGTCCATCAGCAGATGAATGGATAAGAAAGCAGTGGTACATATACACAATGGAGTATTACTCAGCCATTAAAAAGAATTCATTTGAATCAGTTCTGATGAGATGGATGAAACTGGAACCGATTATACAGAGTGAAGTAAGCCAGAAAGAAAAACACCAATACAGTATACTAACACATATATATGGAATTTAGAAAGATGGCAATGACGACCCTGTATGCAAGACAGGAAAAAAGACACAGATGTGTATAACCGACTTTTGGATTCAGAGGGAGAGGGAGAGGGTAGGATGATTTGGGAGAATGGCATTCTAACATGTATACTATCATGTAAGAATTGAATCGCCAGTCTATGTCTGACGCAGGATGCAGCATGCTTGGAGCTGGTGCATGGGGATGACCCAGAGAGATGTTATGTGGAGGGAGGTGGGAGGGGGGTTCATGTTTGGGAACGCATGTAAGAATTAAAGATTCTAAAATTAAAAAAACAAAAAACAAAACAAAACAAAAAGCTTATTTAGATTTCATAGTGCCAATAAAATCGACAACTACAACAGAGTTGGAGAGAAATGGAAAAATGAAAGAAAAAAAATCCAAAAGAATCTACAGAGCAAGTCAAAACATAAGAATAATAAATGTTTCTCTTGAGTCACTGCTGTCAGAGTCCTTTCCCGCGCTGGGGGCCACAGTCCACCTCACTTCCCTAGCACGTCCTCCAACACTGTGCTGATCTCTGGACCTGCTGTGGAGGCAGCTCAGATTCTGATCTGGTCCTACTCCTGTGTTTTTGCCTCCAATGCCCACAGCTATGAGAACTAGTGTGTTTTCTTTTGTGGGCACTCTCAATGACCTTTTGTATATTCCATAGACACCGAGTCTGCCTAGTAGATCATGTGGATTTAATCTGCAGCTTGTACAGCTGGTAGGAAGGTTTTGGCTCTTCTTCCTTAGCCACACTGCCCCTGGGTCTCAATTGTGGTTTTATTTCCACCTCTACATGTGGGTCATACACTGGGGTTTGCTCCTGAGGCTGTCCTAGAAGACTTGGGTTTGGCCCTGTGAGGGCCAGGTGTGGAGGTTGTGCAGCTGTTTCAGTTGCAGGGATTCTGGCAGCACCAGGTACTCAGAGGGGTTGGCAGCTAGGGCTGCAGGAAATACAGTGTTCTAGAAGGGTATGGCAACCAGTATTGGTCAATATGCTCCAGTATTCTTGCCTGGAGAACCCCGCTCCCTAACAGAGAAGCCTGACAGGCCACAGTCTACAGGGTTGCAAAGAGTTGGACTCAACTGAAGCAATCCTGTGCGCACAGACACAAGATTTTTTCCCTCTGGCATCTCTGCCCCAGTGAGGGTTGAGTGTGAACACTGCACAGCTGTTTGGCTTGTGGGGACCCTGGTGGCGCCATGTATAGGGACATGGACTGCCTCCACTGCAGGAGTTATGGCCCTATCAGAGTCTTTCTTTGAGACTCTTGTAGCTGGCAATCAGGCCTCTTTGGCCAGTCTTTCTCTTAGCTTCGCCCATTTAGGCACTTAGAGGGCTCCTTTGCCTGGGGCCCTTCTCTGTTGTTCAGTGTGTCTGGCACACAGAGGGGGCCCCTGCTGGGAGCCAGCTTGGGAGATCCCACCCATGACAAGGTCATGTGGAGAGACCTGACGGGCAAGATGAGTCAGGTCTCAAGGGGTCCTCTGCCTGAGCATCTTACCCCAAAACCAAAATCTGTCTGTTTACTGTCTGCTATACTATACTCTTCTGACATTACAGGGGGCTATCCCCAACCACCTTTCTCTGGAAAATTTAACTTAGAGCTCCAACTGGTCTCCTGCATATGAAAGAAATGTTTCAGCTCAAATCCCTCTGATGGCTCTCTAACTTGCCTGACAGTTGGAGACTTTTACAACTTGTGATTGTTTACAGCCCCCCAACTGCGAGAGGCATGAAGCTTAAAACATCTTAAAGATATAGAGCCTTTTAGAGCTAAGAATTAGTTGGGTGAAGAGTTTGTTGAGTTAATGTTTGCTGCCAGGCCTCCATATTCTTTATCTTTTAGGCACCTGAAGGATATTAATTAATGTAATTGGGATATAGAAAAAGGAATATAGTAGTTTTTGATGTTAGCAACACTAGACTTTTTGAGTTAATGAATTTTCTCTTTGTTATAAATCACTGTACTCCTCTTTCTTTGCTATAAACTGTTGTGTCCTTGCTATGTAAGAATGTAACTTTATTTAGTGCTTTCTGAGAGTGGCACCAGATTTTGGAAAAGAACACTATTAAGGCAAATAAGTTGTCTGGTTGACAGACCCTTATCAGAAAAGGGCCGTAAAATGTTAATAGGCCTTCTGGCCATAAGATGATGTAAATCACCTAAGACTTGTGTATACAGCTAGGTATGCAGAGAGAAAGCCTGGTCTCGATAAGAGTCAGGGCTGCTGATGCTGCATAACTTTGTATTATCCATTGATCTCTATGTACAACCAGAAGTATAAAAAGCTTTTCCAAACAATAAAGGATGGGCCAGTCACTGGAAAGACTGGTTTCTCCCGTGTGGTCTTTTTTCTTTCTTTTCAGGCTGAATTCCCATCTGGAGCATGGAAGCTCACCACGTCTACTTACTTGCCCTGGCTTCTAAGACCCACACGAGAGGGAGCCCAAGGTGGGGCATCCTCCGCTATTCAAGTGGGTGCTGGTGGCCTAATATAGATGGTGCAAACCTCTTGTCTCGAGGTTTTATTAGCTCTCAGCGTAAACCAAGTTATTCAGCCTCTTTTCTCCACTAAATTTTCCTACTACACTATTCTTTCCTAATTTCTCTTTATATTTCTAAATAAGTAAGTTTTTCCTCGCTTACTCCATCCACCCTTCGAATTCCCTGGATCCACCAGGGCTGGACCCTGGCAGGCCCCCTCTTACTGGGGTCCTACCATGTAGTTTGAGGCATCGGGCACTTAAAGGGGCACTCTGGGTAGGGTCCTACCATGTAGTTTGAGGCATCAGGCACTTAAGGGGCACCCTGGGTGGGGTCCTACTCTGTAGTTCAGTGCGTCAGGCATTTGATGAACCAGCCTCTCTGTTGTTCAGCTGCCAATTGTGACATGTGGGGAGAGAAAGCCTATGGTGATGGATTTATCCCCTATGTGTGACTCAGAAGTATCGCCTTGCTTCCATGGCTGCCTGGCTTTCCTCCACAGGCATTTCCCACCACAGTCTCCTCCCTCATATCCCCTCAATCTGTCTCTTCACAGTCAACAGCAGCTCTCTCCCTGGGATTGCTCCACAACCCCTAAACTCCAGCTCCCAGCCACTGCACCTTCCAGGGGACCTGTGGCCCTGTCCAGGGTATGTATAGCTGCAGCAAGGACTGTCTGATCCTCATTTCATGTAGGCTGCCACAGATCAGCTGTTTCCCTCTCAGCCTTAAATGTTTCTCCTCTGACTCAGACAATTGCCCCGATGTGGGCATCAGACCCCTGCTTCAGTTCCCCCACCTGCTGAGGGCAGGTCCAGTCCTACCAACACTCCTGTTTTTCCCCCCTAGTTCCTTCATCTTACTGAGTTTTATGTGGTTCTATATACTCTTTTCTGCTGGTCAGGGACTCCTGTCTGCTCTCAGCTGGTGTGATGCATGCACTTCCGTGTCTGAAGGTGTATTCCTGATGTAGCCATGGAGAGAGATGTACTCCACGTCCACCTACTCCTCCGCCATCTAGTTCCTCTCCACTTTCTTCTTATTGATTATGTGTTCTACTGTTTCTTCAGAGAGCATCTATGACTATTACTTCTGATTGCATAATTTTCTTGGGTTGTTTTCTTTTACTTTGTCCTCATATTTGATACATTGCTCATCAGGATATAGAATAATAAGCTCCAAGTTATGTTTCCCATGGACTTTGAATATATTTATCCATTCATTTTTTGTATTTAGTGATTCAGATTAACGTCTGATGTCAGGCAAATTCTCTTCCTTACTAAGATGCTAATAAGCTTTTGTCATTTTGAAACTTTTAGCTCTTTCCTTTTAATTAGTACTCTAAAATTTTACCAAGTGTATTTAAGCACATGGATGTTTTTGTTTGTCTCAAAGGGAATTGCTTACTCATTTGCATTGGTACTCAATGCCCTTTTATAAACTGGAAATTCATACATTGCTTCTGTTCTGAGTCAGTTTTTCTATCATTATCTTACCATCCCCTTACTTTCATTCTCTCTGGGTTTTTTGTGCAATTCTTGCTATATGGAAGTCAGAAATATCCTCATGAACTCCCAATTTGTTTTGCATTTTCCATTTTTTAAGCTTTTGTTTACTGTTTTTAGGAAAATTAATTCACTTCTATCTTTTAACTGGTCTTCCCAGTTGGCTCAGTGGTAAAGATTTTGACTGCCAATGCAGGCAACATAGGTTAGACCCCTGGGTCAGGAAGATCTCTTGGAGAAGGAAAGGGAAACTCACTGCAGTATTCTTGCCTGGAAAATCCCATGGATGGAGGAACGTGGCAGGCTATAGTCCATCAGGTCCCAAAAGAGTCGGACATGACTTAGCTACTAAACAACAATCTTTTAACTATGGAATAATTCTGAGGTTGTTGTGTTTATTTCAATGCTCACTTTCTCATTTCTGAAATTAATTCTTGTGATTTTATAGGAATATATTTTGCATTTCTTGATGCATTCCTACTCTAAATTCTTATTTTACCATTTTCTGAGACTATTAAGCATAAATTGTTCTACTTGTTGCATTTTTCCCCTATACTTGTGATTACCATTTTTATTTATCAATGTTTGATGTTTTGATTTTGTCATTATTTTGGTATTTGCCATTTTTTGAAGGCAGTGGGTAGGACATAGGACTTTCTGTACCTTAGCATTTTAAATAAATCATTTTCATTTTATGATAAATCTATCATTGTGTTTGATGAGCTTAGAGTCTGAAGATCTGACACCTATTATGTAAAATGTTCATATTGAAATGATTATCTTATTCATTTGAAAAATGCAATGTTTTTTTTTTTTTAAATAATGTTACAGGCATTCTTTCTCACCTTCTTAAATTACTTTTTAAAATTATTTTGCTACAGTTTAAAAATCCTTTCTTTCTGCTAGGACTAGATTAGGATTACAGTCATTATCTTTTACTTAGGAATCCTTGGGGAATTATGTGTTGAGTTTGGAGGGGCAGCTTTCCCAAATGTGTCTTCTGAGACCTCTGGAAAATATACCAATTCTCTGGTCCATCTCTTAGAAGTTCTTAACCAGGAAATCCAGAGAAATTGTTTTTTATTCACAAGTGTCCCACGTAAATAATCTTACATCCTGGCAAATATGAGATAAGCAATACTGTTGGAAAAGGGCAGAAAAAGAGCCTGAACACTCATTCTGTTGAAGTTGGGACACACTTTATTTGGCCCGAGTGAAGAGATTAAACTGAAACTTCATCTCAGGTAAAGTTCTGGGTCCTTGTTGAACAAACACTTAGACTTCTGCTGAATGCTATTTTAATCCCTAATTGGTGACGTTTACTGTGTTTTGTGGCACTTAAATTTCAAAATCATGTTTCTGGCACTTGACAGCAAAGGTCAGTGGTGCTAAACCACTTCCACCTGCTAAAATCAGTTATATTTTAAGCAGGTTTAACTGAGGTGCGCCATTTGGAAATAGTTTGCAAAAATGCCTCAGTTTTCTCAGGGGGGATGTAACCAGTGTGCCTGAGGTTTCTGAGTGTTTCCAGGATTAAACTTGATCTCTCTGTCAATCAACTAAGAATCAAGAAGGTAGACTGGATAGCAGCTCTGCTAATCTGAACAATTTTTGAACCTTGTAGAATTTTGTTGCCATTTTGGTATCACTGCAAACTAGTTCTAGGCTAGACTTTTACTGACTTGCTCTGTAATATTGTGTGTCATTCTTAGAGGCTGAGTGCCTTGACTTGACAGGAAGCACAACCTAATAGCTAATTTCAGCTAAAGCTGATAAAGATAGTGCTAGAAATGACTTAAGTCACTGTAGTCAGATATGGTGGTAAAAAACTTGCTTTCCACAGTTTATTCTTATCAAGATGGGAGATAGACGAACGTTAAACAGTTTGAAGCTTTAATTTGCTTAGAGCAGGAATCAAAATTTACCTTCTGTGCAAGTTACTTATTTGCTAGTTTGTTTACATATTGTGTGGGGTTGCAAAGGAAAGGGAGGAGAGAATATTCAAATTCCCTGATATGCATGCTGGCAGAGGAAATATTGTGACTAAGTCATTTTGTATTTTGCACATGGATTTATTTAGCATTAGTCACTTAACTTTTGAATTCATAATACATGAGTTACTATTTTAGTTGTTTAATATTTTCTGTATATTATAAACACAAAAAAGAGAAGTTATAGGGAAAATGGAAATGTTGATTTTAAGGAAAAAGAAGTTTAAACTAATACTGCATGCATGCTAAGTCACTAAGTCATGTCTGACTCTTTGTGACCCCATGGACTGCAGCCTGCCAGTTCCTTTGTTCATGGGATTTCTCGGGCAAGAATATTGGAGTGGTTTGCCATTTCCTTCTCCGGGGGATCTTCTCAATCCAGTGGCTAAACCTGCACCTCCTATGTCTCTTGAATTGGCAAACAGGTATTTTACCAATTGAGCCCCCTGGGAAGCCCCAAAACTGTTGGATCAAAGGTTTTCCTTCTCCTCAATAGAGTGATTTCTAATGTCTGATGGTGTGGTTCAGATTTGTAAACTGGAGAATGATGTGTCAGGTAACCCTGGAACACTGGTCCAGGCTTCAGAAACAAAGCTCCTTAGGTTGTGACTTTAAAGGACTTTGATGTCTCTGTAAAATTAATCTTAATAATTACATAATTCATGAACGATAATTACTATAGTTATAAGAATAAAAACATTCACAGTTATAGTAATAAATTGAATAGCTAAGGAAAAATAGAAAAATACCAAGCTAAGTAACTTTGGATTTTATTTAAAATCCTAAAAAATGATGCTGTGAAAGTGCTGCACTCAATATGCCAGCAAATTTGGAAAACTCAGCAGTGGCCAACAGGACTGGAAAAGGTCAGTTTTCATTCCAGTCCCAAAGAAAGGCAATGCCAAAGAATGTTTAAACTACTGCACAATTGCACTCATCTCACACACTAGTAAAGTAATGCTCAAAATTCTCCAAGGCAGGCTTCAACAGTACCTGAACTGCGATCGTCCAGATGTTCTAGCTGAATTTAGAAAAGGCAGAGGAACCAGAGATCAAATTGCAAACTTTTGTTGGATCATCAAAAAAGCAAGAGCATTCCAGAAAAACATCTACTTCTGCTTTATTGACTACACCAAAGCCTTTGACTGTGTGGATCACAACAGACTGCGGAAAATTCTGAAAGTGGTGGGACTACCAGACCACCTGACCTGCCTCCTGAAAAATCTGTATGCAAGCCAAGAAGAAACAGTTAGAACTGTACATGGAACAATAGACTGGTTCCCAATCTGGAAAGGAGTATGTTGAAGCTGTATATTGTCACCCTGCTTATTTAAATTATATGCAGAATACATCATGCAAAATGCTGGGCTGGATGAGGCACAAGCTGGAATCAAGATTGCCGGGAGAAATATCAATAACCTCAGACAGGTGGATGACACCACCCTTATGGCAGAAAATGAAGAAGAACTAAAGAGCCTCTCGATGAAAGTGAAAGAGGAGAGTGAAAAAGTTGGCTTAAAATTCAACATTCAGAAAAATAAGATCATGGCATCTGGTCCCATCACTTCATGGCAAATAGATGGGGAAACAATGGAAACAGTGACAGACTTTATTTGTTTGGGCTCCAAAATCACTTCAGATGGTGACTACAGTCATGATATTGAAACATGCTTGCTCCTGGCAAGAAAAGCTATGACCAACCTAGACAGCGTATTAAAAAGCAGAGACATTACTCTGCCAACAAATGTCTGTCTAGTCAAAGCTATGGTTTCTCCAGTAGTCTTGTATAGATGTGAGAGTTGGACTATAAAGAAAGCTGAGTACCTAAGAATTAATGCTTTTGAACTGTGGTTTTGGAGAAGACTCTTGAGAGTCCCTTGGACTGCTAGGAGATACAACCTGTCCATCCTAAAAGAAATCGGTCCTTAATATTCATTGGAAGGACTGATGCTGAAGCTGAAGCTCCAGTACTTCGACCACTTGATGCCAGGAACTGACTAACTGGAAAAGACCTTGATGCTGGGAAAGATTGAAAGTAGAAGGGGACGACAGAGGATAAGATGGTTGGATGGCATCACCAACTCTATGGACATGAGTTTGAATAGGCTCAGGGAGTTGGTGATGGATAGGGAAGCCTGGTGTCCTGTAGTCCATGGGGTCACAAAGAATTGGACATGACTGAGCAACTGAACTGAACTGAAGTAACTTTGGGGCTCAGGCTGGTATATTCCTTACAGTGTATTTCTTATGCATATTTCTATTAGAATTCTTTTCTTGCAAGTATCAGAAAAGCCATTACTACCTGATATTGATTTGGTGCCTCATATTCTTGCCTAAGGAAAAACAGAACAGAATGAGGAATGACTGGAATAAGGCTTGATTCAAGGCTCAGATAGCAAGACGAGGAGCCAGTCTTTAGTCCACTGTCTTCTACTTGCCCAGAAATGCAAACGTCCTTACACAGGCCCCTCCCTGGATAGGATGTGGGCATGAGCTAACATGACTGCTGAGTTAAAAGACCTTTCCCACTTTAGGATGATTATATAATGTTAAAACACTTACATTGAGTATAACTTAGAAAAGGCTCTTTTTTATTTTTTATGTTGGAGGGAGAAATGGGTATAAATCTGCTCTCTGAACATGAAATATCTTCTCTCACTTCTAACTTTGTTATGGGTGATAATGCCCAATGAGACCCCTAACCACAACTGTTGGAATTAATTGATTTTCAAAATTTCAGTTGTCACATCAGGACGTTCATTTGCAGGGGGAATCTGTTACTTAGGGTGCGCTTACTCTTCACCTTTTTCTTTGAGGAATAATCACAGTAAACTGATAATGACAATGACTAAAGATGTTAACCACCATTGTTTCTGTGGTTTTAAATAGTTTTTCTCAGGCTATAAAGACAAGAGAGTGCTGAGCCTCTAAATATGAGGGCTCAGGAACTCTATGTTAGATCTTACGTGGGTTAGTTTCTTGAAGCACAAGTGGGACATATTAAACCTCCTAGCCAGGGCTGTGCTGGAGATTGAAATACACTATCATAGTGAGGATGCAAACGTTATTTGCATGATTCAAATGCCATAAAAACTTAAGAAGTCATTTTGAATGACAAAAAGCACATCTACTAATCTTAAGTATAAAACCTTTTGTTTTCCCCCTGAACATAAAAGGTAGCCATTTTTTCTATGAAGTATTTGGGTCTATAACTTGCACACAATTTCGTTAAAATTCAATACGAATCACAAAATGTAATTCTGCTGAGAAACTTAGGCTACTGCTTATTTTTCTGGATTAATGGTCAAGATTTCAATTATAATAAGTTTTTGTTGCTTTTTTTGGAGTACAGCACAATCTGGGGTTGTGGGGAAAATGCCAGGCCAGATGTAATAAGCTAGAGCTACTTGTATAATGTAGGGTTATATGACACGTCTTTGCAACTCACTGTCCTTGTTTGTAAAGTGGAAGGGTAACACCGTAGGGTCATAAATCATTCTCTCTTTCAGGGTGCTGTTGTTCTATAGACAATCCCATGCTTACAATGGTTCTACCTAACAGTTTTGTTTTTTTTTTTTTTTTAATTTTACTACGGTACAAAAGCAATAGGCATTCAGTAGAAACCAAACTTAAATTTGACCTTTCCCCAGGCTAGCAATATAATAGGTTATATTTGAACTGGAGCCACCAAATGATTCTTCCAAAATAAAATATAAACTTACAACACTGTCTTACTTGTTTCAGGCTGCTGTTAGCAAAATTGCCATAGACTGGATTGCTCATAAACAACAGAAATTTATTTCTCACATTTTGATAGGTGAGAAGTCCAAAATAAAGGTACCAGCCAATTCAGTGCCTTGTGAGGGTCCATTCTGATACATAGATGGCTGTGTCCTCACATGGAGAAATAGAGGAGAGAGTTCTCTGGGGTCCTTTTCATAAGGGCACTGATTCCATTCATGAGGTCTCTACTCTCATGCCCTAATCATCTTTCAAAGGCCTCCATCCCCTAATACCAACATATCGAGATTAGGTCTCAAAATTAATTTGGGGCAGGGGGCCATAAACATTCAATCTACAGCAAATACTAAATCATGTTTGGAGAAGGAAACACAGAAAGTACCTACAATTTACCAAATAGTAGAAAAATTTGTTTTTCTTTTATATATTCTTAATTTTTTAATATACTTATAAATTTATACCATTATAATTATGTTGAATATACCATATTTTTTTTAAAATTTGTCACATTGTAAACATTTACTATGTCAATGATTATTATATTTTTGCAGTTTCATTGAGAAATAATTGACCTACACTCTTAAACTGTATAAGATTTACAACATATGATTTGATTTACACATATTGTGAATTGTGAAGTGATTACCGCAGTAGGTTTAGTTTAACATCCACTATTTCATGCATATACAATAAAAGAAAAGAAAAAACCTTCTCCTTGTGATGAGGACTCTTAGGATCTACTCTCTGAACAAGTTCCATGCATGTCATACAGCAGTGTTAACTGGCCATCAAGTATGTTACTTTCCTGATCCTTATTTCTCTTACGGATGGAAGTTTGTACTTTTTGAGCACCTTCACTTGATCCCCCTCCCCTGACTCCCTGCCTCTAGCTTCCATAAACTTGATCTCTTTTTCTATAAGTTTGGTGTTTCTATTTGGTTTTTATTTTTGGTGTTTCTATTTGGTTTCTATTTTTGGAGATTCCACATATAAATCAGATAATACAATATTTGTCTTTCTTTGGTAGACTTATTTCATTTAACAAAATACCTTCAAGGTCCACCCATGTTGCTGCAAATTATAGGATTTCCTCATTTTTGGATGGATTTTATATATACATATACATATATATATACACACACACACATATACACATACATATTTATATATCTCAAAACTTTATCCATTCATCCACTGATGGACAATATGACTGCAATTATTGTTTTAAAAGGTATAAATAAGTTCATTAAGCAATTTGTGGACCCATTCAATTCATTTATTGTTGGACATTTAAAAACAAGTATAGCCTCAATGTGGAGAAGGCAATGGCACCTAACTCCAGTACTCTTGCCTGGAAAATCCCATGGATGGAGGAGCCTGGTAGGCTGTAGTCCATGGGGTCGCTACTAGTCAGACACGACTGAGCAACTTCACTTTCACTTTTCACTTTCATGCATTGGAGAAGGAAATGGCAACCCACTCCAGTGTTCTTGCCTGGAGGATCCCAGGGACAGGGGAGCCTGGTGGGCTGCCGTCTCTGGGGTCGCACAGAGTCGGACACGACTAAAGTGACTTAACAGCAGCAGCAGCATAGCCTCAATATAAAATTCACTGAAACTTTAACTGTAAGATTATTTTTAAAGTTTAATATACAATCGCCTGTGAATTATTTTGATCTATATTTACCTAAAGTATTTTCATAAAAGTATAAATGAGTAATACAAATCCCTTTAAAGCCCATGAAATTTTTTTCTATTTTAAACATTTGACTTATGAATGATTCTTAAAGTCCATAGTTTTAACATAACATTTTTAAAATTCAGGATAATAGTTTCCAACCACTGACAGAATGTGGTTCTTTGACCTGTAACTGCATACATTTGGGTTTAGTGGTGGGGTAAGTGGTAGCGATTTAGTTGCTAAGATGTGCCTGACTCTTGCAACCCCATGGACTGTAGACCACCAGGCTCCTCTGTCCATGGGATTTCCCAGGCAATATTACTGTAGTGCGTTGTCATTTCTGTCTCCAGGGGATCTTCCCGATCCAGGTGTCAAACCCAGGTCTCCTGCATTGCAGGTGGTTTCTTTACCAACTAAGCCACCTGAATTAATAAGAGAAGCCAATGATTTGCAAAATGCTAAACACTAAAAAAAAAAACGATTATATTTTACCAAACTGAGTTTAGAGCACATAATATACTATCATACATTATGTATATTATATAACATGTAATCATAATAAAATATAATGTTAAATATAACAGTGTTATTTGGTAATATATAACAACACAATAGTATTATATAATGTATTGCATATATCATTTAATATATATTTATATAATATGCATATAATATGAATATACATGTACTAATGCTTTTCTTCATCAGTTCTAGATTTAAATTCATAGTTATGAAAATTTCCCCATCTTATATGTTATGAAGTAATTCAGCCATGTAATCCTCAAGTACATTATTCATGTAGAATTTATGCTGTCATAAGTTCTGACAAATAGATCTAATCCTAGAGGTTTGCCAGACATTCCATGACATCGTTAAAAAAAATCTTTTCCTACTTAATTTTGGTGTCACATTTTATTGTGCAATAAATTTCCACATACAATTAGCTCTCCATTGCTTATTCTCTTCCTTCGATTGTCTATCAGTATAGCAATTCTATCCTACTATGATGAGATGGCTGGATGGCATCACGGACTCAAAGGACGTGATTCTGAGTGAACTCCGGGAGATGGTGATGGACAGGGAGGCCTGGCGTGCTGCAATTCATGGGGTTGCAGAGTCAGACACGACTAAGCGACTGAACTGAACTGAACTGATGATACAAAATGTGTATAATATGCTTTAATGCCTGGGAAGGCATCTTCCTTTCTTTCTTTCTTTCTTTTTTTTTTTTTTTTTGTTCATCTGACTGTGTGGAAAATTCTCAAAGAGATGGGAATACCAAACCACCTGACCTGCCTCTTGAGAAACCTGCATGCAGGTCAGGAGGCAGCAGTTAGAACTGGACATGGAATAACAGACTGGTTCCAAATAGGGAAAGGAGTACGTCAAGGCTGGATATTGTCACCCTGCTTATTTAACTTCTATGCAGAGTACATCATTAAAAATGCTGGGTTGGAAGAAGCACGAGCTGGAATCAAGATTGCTGGGAGAAATATCAATAACCTCAGATATGCAGATGACGCCACCCTTATGGCAGAAAGTGAAGAGGAACTAAAAGCCTCTTGATGAAAGTGAAAGAGGAGAGTGAAAAAGTTGGCTTAAAGCTCAACATTCAGAAAATGAAGATCATGGCCTCTGGTCTCATAACTTCATGGCAAATAGATGGGGAAACAGTGGAAACAGTATCAAACTTTATTTTTTGAGGGGCTCGCAAATCACAGCAGATGGTGACTGCAGCCATGAAATTAAAAGACAGACCCTTACTCCTTGGAAGAAAAGTTATGACCAACCTAGATAGCACATTGAAAAGCAGAGACATTACTTTGCCAAGAAAGGTCTGTCTAGTCAAGGCTATGGTTTTTCCTGTGGTCATGTATGGCTGTGAGAGTTGGACAGTGAAGAAAGTTGAGCACTGAAGAATTGATGCTTTTGAACTGTGGTGTTGGAGAAGACTCTTGAGAGTCCCTTGGACTGCAAGGAGATCCAACCAGTCCATTCTAAAGGAGATCAGCCCTGGGATTTCTTTGGAAGGAATGATGCTATAGCTGAAACTCCAGTACTTTGGCCACCTCATGCGAAGAGTTGACCCATTGGAAAAGACTCTGATGCTGGGAGGGATTGGGGGCAAGAGGAGAAGGGGATGACAGAGGATGAGATTGAGATGGCTGCATGGCATCACGGACTCGATGGACGTGAGTCTGAGTGATCTTTGGGAGCTGGTGATGGACAGGGAGGCCTGGCGTGCTGCGATTCATGGGGTCGCAAAAGGTCGGACACGACTGAGCGACTGAATGATGATGATGATGATTCTTTAAATAAAATTTACAAAAAATCTAGCACTGCAAACTGAGAAGGCAATGGCACCCCACTCAAGTATTCCTGCCTGGAAAATCCCATGGATGGAGGAGCCTGGTGGGCTGCAGTCCACGGGTTGCTAAGAGTTGGACACGACTGAGCAACTTCACTTTCACTTTTCACTTTCATGCATTGGAGAAGGAAATGGCAACCCACTCCAGTGTTCTTGCCTGGAGAATCCCAGAGATGGAGGAGCCTGGTGGGCTGCCGTCTATGGGGTCGCAAAGAGTTGGACACGACTGAAGCGACTTAGAAGCAGCAGCAGCACTACAAAATATATGATGTTTTTAATTGAAATAGTATTAAATTTCTAATTCAAGTTATGAGGAGCTGACATCTTTATGAATATCTTGTCTGGACACAAAGCTTCAGTTAAGTAAGATGAATAAGCTCTAGAGGTCTGCTGTATAACATCGTACCTATAGGCAACATTAATGTACACATAAAATTGTTAAGAGGGGAAATCTCATGGTTAACTGTTCTTGCTAAATAAAAAAGTATTAATAAGTATATTATATTATATTACATATTTATATGTTTAAAGAATTTTTGAAACTTTTCTTAGGTTCTAAAACAAAAATGCTTTAAATGTAAGTATCAAACTGAAAACCTTTCTAGTGGGTAATCACTTTGTTTATGGTGGTCTAAAACTATAAACACCTTTACAGTGCTACAAGATTATTTTCATCATCCTGGTTCACAACAAACTGGCAACATTGTCTTCCATTTTAGATTGTGAATGTAGTATCTCAAAGTTTTGTTTCTTTTGGGAATTTGTGGGCCTTCAAGCATTATTGGAACATAATTTAATAAACCTACTACATGTAATAACTTTAGGAATCTAATGACTTTGCTAATTATTTATTTGCTGAACAACCTAAAATGTCTCCCTCTTGTGTAGCTAATTTTAAGGCTGTAAATAAATCAACCAATATAAGAAAACTTACTTTTAAAACTTGATTTACCTGAGGAGGGTGGGGAAAGCATCTTAAAAATGGGCTATCTAATAAGTTGTAAGGTAGAACTTCATTAGTTTATAATCTAGAGTCATTCATTATCTTTTTTTTAACAATAACAGATTGATTGGAAAATCATAGATCTTCATTTATAAGACAGAGGGCTATAACAATATTATATGAAATAGCATGATTTATTGAACTTGGGAATTTCAGTAAGAGGCTGAACTGCTTTCAAGTCCAGTAAAAACTGTCTGTTTGATTATCACGTTTGATCTAGTGGGAACTGTCACTGTTCCCTGCCAAGAAAATATGTAATATGACTTCTGCAAAACCTCTGTGGCTTCTGGTCCATCACTGATCTTTCTGAATCATTTATTCCCACTCTTTCCTTGAAAGAGTGTGAACCAGGATGCTTCACAGTGTTTCCTGACTGGCTGCCTTGTGGAGCAAAATAAAGAAAGGCTTTAACTTCACAATTGCCAATAATGAGCAATCATTACTCAAATTACTCCAAGCACTGATTAGGTTTAAAGTAATGAAGAAAGCACCATAATCAATCATCATCAACCCAAAGGAAGTCAGTCTGCATGGAGAGACCCTAGGAATTAGCACAGGGCTCCACCTACAGGGTTCTGGGGGTGGAAGAACGGCAGGCCAGCTTCAGGCCACATGGACCCTGTACTTTTGCTGCTTCCCCGTGCTGGCCACCCTCACTGGCCTGTCCAGAATTCTGAAAGGAGGAGAACTAAATTCAAAGGCTCTTTCCAAAACAAACAAGCAGTCTTCATTGAATCACAGTGTCATATGGCATCGTTAAAAAAATAATAATAATAAATAGAAGTATTAAGGCAATCGTACTATACACAGTAAAGATCAGGTAATAGATAGATTGACATACAGGTAAATAATTAAATCTCCAACTATGCTATGGTGACCAACCACCTTAGTTTATTAGAATTGACGGGTTCCTGGTATATGAAATTCTCAGTTTTAGAAGCAGCATAGTCCTGGCAAATTGAGTTGAGCTGGTCACCTTTCTCTGTTACCACCTTTCCAAGGAAGTGATGTTTTAAAATTCAGTTTATATTAATTATGGAGAGGGCTTGGGAGACCATCAGTAGAAAATTCTTTTGCCTGCTTCTTACTATAAAACACAGAGAACAACTCTTTTTTAGTGACCATAACATCCTCTTGGTAGGGACTTGTGCAACATTTGGTCTCTACCATTTGATCAGGAAAACTGGAGAGAAGGCAATTCATCCCTTGCCATGTGCACTGTTTTGTACAGTTGCCAGTTATTGAGATTCTGCATATCTGAGAAACAATTTTAACGGCAGCATTAAGTATAAGCATGAGTCAATTTTAGAGACCCTCAAAAGGCCACACAATAAGGAAATTAAAGTTACCAAACACACTTAAAAATGTGTGATCGTAGATGGATACACATATTTACTGTTGAAAGAACCATATAGCAAATAGGCACTTATTGATAGTCCATTCGTAAGATAACAGGTTGTGTTCTGTCCCATATTTTACTAACCAGATATTATGCAGAAGAGAAATGAGCTGATTATCTAATTTAAATACATATGTGAGTGTGTGTTTGGGTATGGTCTAATCTATATAGTTGTTGTTCATTCAGCAAGTTGCGTCCAACTCTTAGGGACCCTATGGACTGCATCACACCAGGCTTCACAGACCTTCACCACCTCCCAGAGTTATGCAGTATGTAAAGCAAATAAGATATAAATAGGTTCAGTCTTCTCCTATTTTTTTTTCCATCTTGAATTGGTTAGAGAGGCAATAAAAAAGCAGGAGATTTCAAAAAGATGAATTATGTTTTAAAATATCCTTGAAAATATTTATAAAATGTCATGCTAATAGTGCCCATAATTAAACTCCAATGTCATGAACTTCTTCACAGAGCTGGGTTCTCAAGATCATGACAAACTAGTTGTGTTTTTTTTTAATATGAAAATTTCTACATTACCCTTATTTAAAATGTAATGTATGTGAACTGTCCATCGTTGACAAAAATAAATTATTTCCATGGAAACCCAGGGACAGAACCAAATAGAAGTCATTTCAACATAGTAACAAAGAGGACTGCAGAGGAAGTTTCTTGGCAATGTTTTGGTCAAGACACTGCATTGTAAACATTTTAAACTAAATCATCACAACTGTGACTGACAGTTCTCAGGGTATTAGAAAATAATTTGTTAAAGGAGAGGTGAAAATTGCCTTTTGGCAAAATGAAAAATAATAATAAAGGAAAAGAAAATATCATTTACACAAGGTTGGCATATAAGGATCAGAAACTGATTTGAGTCCTTAACAGTAAATTAAAAATAAAAACTATAATAACCCTTTGTTGTAATGTCAAACCCCAGTGAGGAGCCTGAGCTGAAAGTGGTTACAAAGACATAGTTTAATTTCTATATAAAACAATCAGCAATAATATTATGTCAACAATTTTTCTGTTATTCTCTTTGGTGGTTTCAGAATCATCTTGAATTTCAGAATATTACATAATTTGGTAGATCTATTCTTGTTTATTTTCCCTCTATTGAATGAAGTATACCTACCTACTCTTGACTGGAAAATAGCAAGATTATGGATTGGAATTCCAGTTGCTTAAAATGTCTATAACCACAATATTTATAGTAGCTATTTAGACACACTCTTTCTCAGATATAAACTAAATTATCTCTCAAGTTCGGGCACTTAATAAAGCCAAATTTTAAGAGAATTTATTAATATGTATTAATCAGTCTGTACCGGGGTAGCCCAAAAGACAGCACAGGTCAGGAAAAGAACAATCTCACGAACGGACTGAAAGTGAAAGTCGCTCAGTCATGTCCGACTCTTCGCCACCCCTTGGACTGTAGCCGCCAGGCTCCTCTGTCCATGGAATTCTCCAGGCCAGAATACTAGAGTGGGTAGCCATTCCTTTCTCCAGGGGATCTTCCCAACCCAAGGATTGAATCCAGGTCTCCCTCACTGCAGGTGGATTCTTTACTGTCTGAGCCACTTCACTTATTGTTTGATTGTTTAACTGCATCCAAATCTTTAAACAACTAAGAAAGCAGGATAATGAGAAAAGATGATACATGAGTGAGTGAAAGTACAATTGGCTGCTTAATCCAAAGGTCTGCACCATTTCCAAGTCCACTATGAGCTCTTGTTAGTAACTTCAAAGCTATAGCCCTATACAACCCAAAGCAATTTTTAAGGAAATAGACACTCATCCACATCTCTAATTCTGTGCTGCCACCTCACAAACTATAACTTTGAAATCCTTGTGGTGGTATGCTTATGATGTATTCTGTCTCCATCTTGTACAAACTTCATGTGAGACCAGAAATTTGAGGAAGCTGCCCCTGTTTCTTACCTTAGCCCGAAATGCAGCCTTTAGCCCATTGTTCATTCCACTCTCACACATGCTTCTGTCTCTGTAAGCTCCGGTCCTTTCTAGAAAAATTATTATCAGAGTAAAGGAACTTCTTCATCTACCTTCTCATTGCCAGTGAACGATGCCTCATTAAACAAATCACTTAGAATGCTGAAGAGGTTTTCCTGAACACAAAAGCCAGGCCTATCGATCATCAACCCACCTGTGGCTCTTCAGTGAACAGGCAAAGGTTAGCCCAGTTCTTGGGGCCTCCATCGTGTCAGCAAAAATTAGTAAGAAGGTGGCTGAGTTGTCAATAGTGCACAGAGACAATTAGTTAATGATTAGGGAGTCAGCAGTTGGGGAATTGATGACAAAATGAGCCATCTTGGTTACATTTGCATACATTCAGAAAATCTATAGCACGATAAAAAGTATAACACCACAGAGAGAAAAATGATGTGCTTTGAAACCAAATTAAACAAGAGAACTTAATTGTGAGCAGAAATTTGCACAGCTTGGTAGAAGGTCATGGCTATGTCAGAATGATGCAGTAATACTGATCAAATAGATAGTTAACCTTAACTGTGCTATTTCTCAGGCTTTTACATAAGGCATTCCTTCTGAATTTGTACTGATTGATTCAACATATATTTATTGACCATCTATATGGGTAGATGATTTATGTTTTAGGAATCAGTGCAAATATGGTCAAATGATATCTTGGTATGGGCCTTTAGAAAGATGAAATTTTAGTAGGAAAGTCAGATTTTTAACATTTATTTTATTGATGTACAGTTGATTAACTATGTTGCATTAATTTCTGCTATATAGCAGAGTGATTCAGGTATATATATATATATATATATATAAATGTATATGTATATATATATATATATATATATACACATACTTTTTCCTATTATTTTCCATTATGATTTATTAAAGGATATTGAATATACTTCTCTGAGAGGCTGGGGTTAGCAGATGCAAATGAGCAGATGTACTGTGCTGTGCTTAGTCTTTCAGTTGCATCTGACTCTTTGCGACCCCATGGACTATAGCCCACCTTGTCCATGGGGATTCTCCAGGCAAGAATACTGAAGTGGGTTGCCATATCCTTCTCCAGGGAATCTTCCCAATCCAGACCTCCTGCATTGCAGGTGGATTCTTTAACATCTAAGCCATCAGAGAAGCCCAAACTAGTACATATAGGATGGATAAACAGCAAGGTTCTACTGTATAACATGGGGAAGTCAGATTTTAAAAAGAAAGAATAATTAAACCACTTAGAACTGTTGTTAAGTATGTTGATAATATCCTAAGTATATTTGGGGATGGTTGATAGGAAGAGGATATCTTCCTGTCAGATATCTAGGAATGAAGATTAATAATCAAAATTTAAAGTCTAGACTTTAACACATTTTTCTCCTTAGAAGGTGGAAATCCTTGAGTGTCCCTCTACAGGTCACATGGCATTTCTTACAGAGGAGCAACTAGAGTGGGATTGATGGGACCTTTACTGTTGGAAGTGTCAGAAGTCAGGAAGTTAGCTTGGATTTATCTTGCATTATTTAAAATTCTGCTGTGGCTTTCGCCTAAGGGTGTATCTACAGTCGCTTAAAATGATGGGGGTGTCTGAGGTCATTTTTCTTACAGTTTGCAAATCACTTGAACCTGCTGTTGTCATTTAAATAGCAGCTGTGGGAAATCCTGCAAATTCAAAGTAACTCTGCACAGGAGACAGACAGATTTTCAAATACTAGAAGGGCTGCGCCAAGCAGAGATGCCGCAGGACTCTGTGTCACCTTGGACAAAAGTCTTTTATCCTACCCCAAACAGTGGGTAAATTGTCGGGAAATTCAAATCATCAAGTCACAAAGAATCCTAGAGCTAGAAAGAGCTGCTTGAAATCATCTACTCTTCCGTCATTTCACAGGGAAATCTCCAAGGCCAAGTTCCTTGGAGAAAGATCCAGCCTAGAACCCACTCCTGCCAATCCAAGCCTGTTAAAGCCGAAGCCAAAGAATCAAACGCCAGGTAGTGTAATGCTAAAGAAGATGAAATTTCCAAGTTTTCAGCCAAATGCAAACCTGTTACATTCATACTCTTAAGTATGTATAATTTCATTTCAAACCAGCATTATTTCTCTAACTTACAAACCTAAATCCCTGAATAAAATATATTCCTGCCAAATTTATTTTTACTTCCTTCAAGCCCACTTATATACAGTTAAATCAGTTATCCAGAAATTCCCTTCCATATGAAAGCAGAAAAATGATTTAGTTGGTGGTTTTCATCTGTTAATTGGATTCTTAGTGCAAAGACATATCTTGCTTTTTCTTTTTCATTTGGAGGAAATGTGTGAAAAGGTGAGGTTTGTTTATTACAATCTCAACTCATTCTTCCAAAAATAAAGCTTTTTATTATTATTATAAAGTTGATATCTCTATATATGAATTTATAATGCTATCTCCTCACTATTTTCTAAGTTTCTCAGTAGATAGGGCCAATGTAGACACAAATAAAGTCATCAACTCCTTGGATTATTAATAAAGGGCATAATTTCAATTGAATTTACTCTGCAAAATGCCAAATCAATGGATTCATTCAGTCTTCCACTCCATTTAGAACGTTGCATGAAGGAATAATTTGGTTTTATAGAAATAAGTTGTACTTCTTGAAATAAATATTTATTATAGTTCCATTGAAATGTTGGACTTCATTCAGGTAGTGAATGTGGAAGGAGGGAGAGAAATATATGAGAGCAGAAATTTCCATCGTATCTGTTCTCTATTTTTTTATAAAATTAAAATATATATAAATTAAAAATTCTATTTCTAGTTGAACATATGACCAATAGAGAGAAGCTATATTTCCCAAATGAGATAGGCAGATAGGTAGATAAATAGATAAGTATAAGTAAGTAAATTCACTCAGTCATGTCCAACTCTTTGCGACCCCATGGACTGTAGCCTACCAGGCTCCTCTGTCCATGGGATTTTCCAAGCAATAGTACTGGAATGGATTGCTATTTCCTTCTCCAGAGGATCTTCCCGACCCAGGGATCGAACCTAGGTCTCCTGCATTGTAGACAGATGCTTTAACGTCTGAGCCACTAGGGAAGTCCATGGTAGGTATATACCTATAGACAGGTATAGATAGATTAAAAATATTGATACGGATTGGATATGGATATATAAGTATAGATACATTTTTATAAGGATTTGGCTCATATAATTGTGGAATCAAGAGTGAAGATCTACATCTTAGGAATCAGTGAACTAAAATGGACAGGAATGGGCATATTTAATTCAGATGACCATTGTATCTACTACTGTGGCAAGAATGCCTTAGAAGAAATGGAATAGCCCTCATTGTCAACAAGAGTCTGAAATGCAGTACTTGGGTGCAGTCTCAAAAATGACAGAATGATCTGGGTTTGTTTCCAAGGCAAATAATTCAGCATCACAGGTAATCTAAGTCTATGCCCTAACCACTAATTTCAAAGAAGCTGAAGCTAACCTGTTCCATGAAGACTTAAAGACCTTCTAGTACTAACACCAGAGAAGGCAATGGCAACCCACTCCAGTACTATTGCCTGGAAAATCCCATGGACGGAGGAGCCTGGAGGTCTGCGGTCCATGGGGTTGCTAAGAGTTGGACATGACTGAGTGACTTCACTTTTGCTTTTCACTTTCATGCATTGGAGAAGGAAATGGCAAGCCACTCCAGTGTTCTTGCCTGGAGAATCCCAGGGATGGGGGAGCCTAGTGGGCTGCCATCTATGGGGTCGCACAGAGTCGGACACGACTGAAGCGACTTAGCAGCAGCAGCCGCACTAACACACACAAAAAGACATCCTTTTTATCATAGGTGATTGGAATGCAAAACTAGGAAGTCAAGAGATACCTGGAGTCATAGGCAAGTTTGCCCTCAAGTACAGAATGAAGCAGGGCAAAGGCTAACAGTTTTGTTAAGAGAACACACTGGACATAGAAAACATTCTTTTCAGATAACACAAGAAATGCTGTACACATGAACATCACCAATGGTCAATATCAGGCTCAGATTGATTGTATTCTTTGCAGTTGAAGATGGAGAATCTCTGTGAGTCAGCAAAAACAAGACCTGACGATGACTGTGACTCAGATAATGAGTTTTTATTGCAAAACTCAGTCTTATTTGAAGAAAGCAGGGAAAACCACTAGACCATTTAGGTATAACCTAAATCAAATCCCTTATGATTATACAGTAGATGTGATGAGGAGATTCGAGGGGATAGATCTGGTAGATAGAACTATGAGGGAAGTTTGTAACACTGTACAGGAGGCAGTGATCAAAGCTGTGCTAAAGAAAAAGAAATGCAAGAAGGAAAAGTGGTTGTCTGAGGAGGCTTTATCAATATCTGAGAAAAAGAGAACCAAAAAGCAAAGGAGAAAGGGAAAGATAGACCCAACTGAATGCAAAGTTCCAGAGAATAGCAGGGAGAGATCAGAAGGCCTTCTTGAAGTGATCAATGCAAAGAAATAGACAAAAACAATAGAATGGGAAAGAGTAGAGATCTCTTCAAGAAAATTGAAATATCAAAGGAATATTCAGGCAAAGAGGGTACAATAAAGGACAGAAATGTTAAGGACCTATCAAAAACAGAAGATATTAAAAAGAGGTGGCAAGAATACGCAGAAGAGCTATGCAAAAATGGTTTCAATGACCCAGATAACCACGATGGTGTAGTGAAGTTAAATATAGTTTAGGTTGCATCACTACGAATAGTGGAGGTGACGGAATTTCAGTTGAGCTATTTCAAATCCTAAAAGATGATGCTGTGAAAGTGCTGCACTCAATATGCCAGCAAATTTGGAAAACTCAGCAGTGGCCACAGGATACAAAAATGTCAGTTATCATTACAATCCCAAAGAAAGGCAATGCCAAAAAATGTTCAAATTACCATACAATGGTATTAATTTCACATGTTCGTAAGGTAAGGCTCAAAATCCTTCAAGCTAGGCTTCAGCAGTATGTGAACCAAGAACTTCCAGATGTTCAACTTGAATTTAGAAAAGGCAAAAGAACCAAAATCAAACTGCCACAATTCATTGAATCATAGGGAAAGCAAGAGAATTCCAGAAAAACGTCTACTTCTGCTTCATGGACTACACTGAAGCCTTTCACTGTGTAGTTCACAACACACGATGGAAAATTCTTTAAGATAAGGGAATACCAGACCACCTTAACCATCTCTGGAGAAACCTGAACGTAATCAAGAAGCAACAGTTAGAACTGAACATGGAACAATGGACTGGTTAAAAATTGTGAAAGGAGTATGACAAGGCTGTATATTGTCACCCTGCTTATTTAGCTTCTATGCAGAGTACATCATACAAAATGCCAAGCTGGATGAAGCTCAGGCTTGAATGCTGAGAGAAATATCAACAACCTCAGATATGTAGTTGATATCACTCTAACAGCAGAAAGTGAAGAGAGACTAAAGAGCCTATTGATGAGGGTGAAAGAGGAGAATGAAAAAGGTACATGGAGGGAGGTGGGAGAGGGGTTCAGGATGGGGAACACGTGTATAGCCATGGCGGATTGATGTTGATGTATGGCAAAACCAATACAATATTGTAAAGTAATTTAGTTCAGTTCAGTTCATTTCAGTCGCTCAGTCGTGTCCGACTCTCTGCAACCCCATGAATCGCAGCACGCCAGGCCTCCCTGTCCATCACCATCTCCCGAGTTCACCCAAACTTACATCCATCAAGTCAGTGATACCATCCAGCCATCTCATCCTCTGTCATCCCCTTTTCCTCCTGCCCCCAATCCCTCCCAGCATCAGAGTCTTTTCCAATGAGTCAACTCTTTGCATGAGGTGGCCAAAGGACTGGAGTTTCAGCTTTAGCATCATTCCTTCCAAAGAACACCCAGGGCTGATCTCTGTTAGAATGGACTGGTTGGATCTCCTTGCAGTCCAAGAGACTCTCAAGAGTCTTTTCCAACACCACAGTTCAAAAGCATCAATTCTTCACCAGTCAGCTTTCTTCACAGTCCAACTTTCACATCCATACATGACCACTGGAAAAACCATAGCCTTGACTAGACAGACCTTTGTTGGCAAAGTAATGTCTCTGCCTTTCAATATGCTATCTAGGTTGGTCATAGCTTTCCTTCCAAGGAGTAAGTGTCTTTTAATTTCATGGCTGCAGTCACCATCTGCAGTGATTTTGGAGCCCCCCCAAATAAAGTCTGACACCGTTTCCACTGTTTCTCCATCTATTTCCCATGAAGTGATGGGACCAGATGCCACGATCTTCGACTTCTGAATGCTGAGCTTTAAGCCAACTTTTTCACTCTCCTCTTTCACTTTCATCAAGAGGCTTTTTAGCTCCTCTTCACTTTCTGCCATAAGGGTGGTGTCATCTGCATATCTGAGGTGATTGATATTTCTCCCAGCAATCTTGATTCCAGCTTGTGTTTCTTCCAGTCCAGCAATTCTCATGATGTACTCTGCATATAAGTTAAATAAGCGGGGTGACAATATACAGCCTTGACGTACTCCTTTTCCTATTTGGAACCAGTCGAACGTCCAATTAAAATAAATAAATGTATATTTTAAAAAGCTAGCTTAAAATTAAACATTAAAAAACTAAGATTATGGCATGTGGTTCCATCACTTACTAGCAAATAGGAGGGGAAAAGTGGAAACAATGACATGTTTTATTTTCTTGGGCTCCAATATTACTGTGGATGGTGACTGCAGTCATGAAATTAAAAGGCGCTTGCTACTTGGAAGAAAAGCTATGAAAAACCTAGACAGGTATTAAAAAGCAGAGATATAACTTTGCCAACAAATATAGTCAAAGCTACGGTTTTCCAGTAGTCATGTACGGATATGAGTTGGAACATAAAGAAGGCTAAATACCAAAATTTGAGGCTTTTGAATTGTGGTGCTGGAGAAGACTCTTGAGAGTCCCTTGGACTCCATGGAAATCAGACCAGTCTATCCTAAAGGAAATCAACTCAATGTCCACTGGAAGGACTGATGTTGAAGCTGAAACTCCAATCCTTTTTCCATCTAATGTGAACAGCCAATTCGTTAGAAAAGACCCTGATGCTGGGAAAGACTGAAGGCAGGGGGAGAAGGGGATGACAGAGGATGAGATGATTAAATGGCATCACCGACTCGATGGACATGAGTTTGAGTAAGCTTTGGGAGTTGTTGATGGACAGGGAAGCCTGGCATGCTGCAGTCCAAGGGGTCGCAAAGGGTCAGATAAGATTGAGTGAATGAACTGAACTGAGGATCTGTAATGTTTCATACCAGACTTCATTGTCATCAAAAACTTGAAATAAAAGTGAAGACTGTTAATATCATGTATATTTATCCCTTGAGGGCTTTCCTGGTGGTTCAAACAGTAAAAATTCTGCCTGCAATTCAGGAAGCTTGGGTTCAATCCCTGGGTCAGAAAGATCCCCTGCAAAAGGGAAAGGCTACTCACTCTAGTATTCTTGCCTGGGAAATCCATAGACAAAGAAGCCTGGTGGGCTACAGTCCATGGGGTCACAAAGAGTCAGACACAACTGAGCAACTAACACCTATTGAGGGGAATTTCTTAGGTCAAAATATTATACTCCAAGTCAAAATGTATATAATGTTTACTTATAAAGAACTATAAAGAACTAAAGTGTGTCAAGAAGTGGATCAGTCTTCTATTTCGATATCTTTTGGAGAGTAAGTCTTGAGTGAAATTTAACTGTTTTTTTTTTCTCTTCTGTGAGAACTACACACATAATTTTGTTGTCTAATGAACACATCAAAATAACTTATTTGTACTTGCCCAAAGTCATTCCCACCTTAATAGCTTAGAAAAGTTCCTTATTCTCCTTATGGTTTAGAAATATTTTCAAATATTTTGTAATCTGGGGATTTGTCAAGTTTATTTCAGGGTTATTTTCATTCTCTGAGCCTTAAAAGGCTTCCCATTCCAAGGGTTAAAACCTTGGAATAGTTTTAACTTGGAATAGTGCTGAATTGTCCAGCACTATTAACATACTATAATAAGAAGCTTTAACTTCATTGGGTTACAAGAGTACACCATGAATCCCAAAGTGAGCCTTTAGAAGATAGAGATATAGAGAGATATAGAATATACAGGTTGTCTTCTGGCCCACTTGTCTTTCCATTGATGTTCAGATATTTGACTTTCTGTGCCTACTGCTTTGACCCACAAGCATCCAATTATTTTCAATTTAGATATACTTGTCAGCACCTTCACTTTTCAACCCTGAGCATGGGTTTCCCAAGTTTCAAAAGGAAATTGATGTTGAAAAGAATAAGGGGAGGCTTGCAGATGTCTAACTCCTTTTCTTCTTCCTCCACAAATTAAAGTAGCTTAAATTCTGACCAGGCAGGTTGATCTAACTAAAAAGAAAGTTCGCCATGAAAGCATCCCAAAGGGGCTATCAGTTCATGGAGAATGATACCGGCAGTGATGTCATCCTCAGCTCCTTTTTCCTGATATCCCACACCTAGTGATGATAAATTCAATTGGCTTCATCTCAGAAACATAGTTCCGATTTCCTTTCTATTCTTCAATGCCATTAAATTTGTCCAGAAATTTCAAATATATATTTATGTAATTTCTTGATTGTTCCAGTCAGTTTGGTGTTCAGAGAATTCATTTCTGTTTGGCTTGACCAGACAAGGCAGTCATATTTGACCACGCAAAGTGTGTTTATTGTCTAGCTGAATGCGTTGCTATGTTTGGCTCTGCAGAGAATGGTATATGGAAAGCGTGATCACACTTGAGCCTATTCAAGGAATAGTTCAAATTTTATCGAAACCTATATTTTAATGGTCCAATTAGCAAAAATCATAATATTTTCTCATGAGTAGATGGCATACCATGGTGCAGCATCTTATGAGTCTTCCCCAAGGAGTATTGGAAAGTTCAAGTACGCTTAAGGGAGAGATTTAGGATTGTGTTACCACCTCAAAAATGCTCTTTGATTTAACACTGGCAGTTCAAGTGTGATTATAAATTATACAGTAAATCATGATGGGCGAGGGGAATAAATATTATACCTGAGGATTAGCAAGACAGTCTCTAGACACTGGAGAGCTTTAAATCAGCTAGTCTTGCTTACTTTCTGTTCCCTATAGAATATTGGCCAAAACATCAGATATTGAAGGAACACTTCTATTATTTGGTGGTACTCTTTGCATTACTATGTAGGAAAATCATTTGTTGTAGTTACATAAATGATAAAAATTACTTCTTATCACTCTTTCTCCTTAAAAATTACTTCAATTTCGGTAAGTTCAAAATACTTGTAATTATTTAAGATAAATTAATTTTCTAAAACTTGGAAGGGTTAAAAGATGCAAAATAATATTTTCCAGTCATTAACATTGGAAGAATATTCTGTGCAAAAGAAAAAGCCGTAGTTTCATTCAGAAAACAGAGAATTAACAAGCACTGACTGTTACTCTCAGGGCAAGTTAGGAACCTTAGAGTAACTACAATCATACTTGGCTTGGTGGGTTTACGCCCATGTAGATGAACCCATGCAAAAACACAAATACTTCTCTAAAAATCATGAGACCATTGGGCAAAGACAAGGGAAGAAAGCTGAATAACATGCTTAGAATAGACCATCAATTTATTTGTCTGTTTAGTTAATGTTTAATTTTTATCATATCTTTTCCTTTTTCCCAGCTTTACTGAGATAAAATTGACATATAACATTGTGTAAGTATAAGGTATACAATATGTATATGTGATATTGTGAAATGATTACCACCATAGCATTAGCTAACACTTCTGTTACATAATCACCACTTATTTTTTGTGGTAAAAACATTTAAGGTCTCCTTTCACTGCAACTTTCATGTATACAATACAACACTGTGCTCTATCTTAGATCCGCAGAATTTATTCATCTTAAGCTGGAGTGTGTACACTTTAACTAATATATCTCCACTTCCTCTAACTACTAATCCCTAGTAACCACCATTCTACATTCTGTTACTAAGAGTACAGCTTTTTTAGAATGCACATATGTGATATCATATAGTATTTGTCTTATGTCTGACTTATCTCACTTAGCAAAATCCCTTGAAGGTTTATCCAAGTAGTTGCAAATGTCAGAATTTCTTTTTATTCTCGTGACTGAATAATATTCCTCTGTGCGTGTGAGTGACAGCTTCTTTATCCATCCATCTGTTAATGGAGACTTCGGTTGTTTCCACATCTTGGCTATGTAAGTGATGCTGAAATGGACATGTGAATGCATATACCTCTTTGAGATCCTATTTGCGTTGCCTTTGGATATACACACAGTAATGAGATTTCAAAATCATAAAATAGTTCTATTTTTAATTTTTTCAGAACCCTCCATATTATTTTCCATAGTGGCTCTGGTAACTTTTTCTCCATATTCTCACCAACATTTCTTAGCTCCTATTTTGTGCTTTGTTATTACTTTTTGAAATTACCGATTTCAAAAGTATGTGGTGACATCTCATTACAGTTTTGATTTGCACTTCCTTGGCGATTAATGATATCAAGCACCTTTTCATGTACCAATTGGCCATTGGTATATCTTCTTTAGAAAAATTTCTATTCAGTTCCTCTTCCCATTTTAAATGATTGCTTTTTTCAATTGAGTTATATGAATTATTTATTTATTTTGAAGTTATATGAATTATTTATTTATTTATTTATTACTTATTTATCAGATATGTGATTTGCAGATATTTTCTCCCATTTCATAGGTTTCATTTCATTGATTCTTTTGCTATGCAGATGTTTTTAAGTTTTATGTTGTCCCACGTATTTATTTTTATTTCTGTTGTTTACTCTTTTGGTGTTATATAGAAAAAAATCATTTCCAAGATCCAAAATCATTTACATATCAAGGAGCTTTTTCCTTAAGTTTTCTTCTAGGAGTTTTACAGTTTCCATTTTTTATGTATAAATCTTTAATTCATTTTGAGTTCACATTTGTAAATGGTGTAAAACACAGGTCCAGTTCAATTGGTCTGTATGTGATTATCCAGTTTTCACTACACCATTTATTGAAGAGACTATCCTTTCCCCATTTAGTATTCATGTCTTTCTTGCCAAATATTGGTCCACTGTATGCACAAAGGTTTATTTCTAGGAACTCAATTCAGTTCCACTGGTATTATGTCTATGTTCCTTGTTCAGTCACCCAGTCATGTCTGGCTCTTTGCCACCCTTTGGGTTGCAGCATGCCAGGCCTCCCTGGCATATATATATGTCTATTTGCATGCCAATAACACACTGCTTTTGATTATTATATCTGTGTAGTGTAGTTGGAAACTAGGTAATGCTGTAGTTTCAGTTTCGGTCTCCTTTTTCATGATTGCTTTTGCTTGTTGCTGTTGTTGTTCGGTTGCTCAGTCATGTCTGAATCTTTGTGACCCTGTGGACTGCAGCATGCCAGGTTTACCTGTTCTTCACCATCTCCCAGAACTTGCTCAACCTTATCTCCATTGAGTCGGTGATGTCATCCAACCATATCGTCCTCTGTCATCTCCTTCTCCTGCTATCAATCTTTCCCATCGTCAGGGTCTTTTCCAGCTAGTTGACTCTTCGCATCAGGTGGCCAAAGGATTGGAGCTTCAGCCTCAGCCTCAGTCCCTCCAATGAATATTCTGGGTTTACGTCCTTTAAGATTGACTGATTTGATCTCCTTGCAGTCCAAGGAACACTCAAGAGTCTTCTCCAGCACCACATTTTGAAAGCATCAATTCTTTAGCGCTCAGCTTTATTTATGGTCCAACTCTCATATCTGTACATGACTACTGGAAAAACCATAGATTTGACTATACAGACCTTTGTTGGCGAAGTAATGTCCCTGGGTTTTAATACACTGTCCACATTTACATCCTGTCAGATTTGTTTAACATGCTGTCTAGCCTTTCTTCCAAGGAGCAAGCATCTTTCAATTTCATGGCTGCAGTCACCATCTGCAGTGATTTTGGAGCCCAAGAAAATAAAGTATGTCACTGTGTCCATCCTTTCCCCATCTATTTGCCCTGAAGTGATGGGACTGGATGCCATGATCTTAGTTTTTTGAATGTTGAGTTTTAAGTAAGCTTTTTCACTCTCCTCTCTCACCTTCATCAAGAGGCTCTTTAGTTCCTCTTCACTTTCTTCCATAAGGGTGGTGTCATCTGTATATCTGAGGTGATTGATATTTCTCCTGGCAACCTTGATTCCAGTTTGTCCTTCATGCAAGCTAGCATGTCACATGATGCACTCTGCATTTAAATTGCTTTGGCTAGTCAGGTTCTTCGCAGGTTCCATAAAATTTTTTAAATTATTTTTCTACCTCTGTGAAAATTATCACTGGAGTTTTGACATAGAGTGCATTGAATAATGACTTTTAATTTTCTAGACATTTTACCATATCGACTCCTTCTACCCATGAAACCAGGATACCTTTCCATTTGTCTGTCTTCTTTAATCTCTTCCCTCATGGTCATAAGTTTCAGTGTAACCTCCTTGATTAAATTCATTCCTAAGTATTTTTGTTTGTTTTTGATGTTATAGTGATTGGGATTTTTTTTGTTTCTTTTTCAGATATTTTCTATTAGTGTGCAAAAATATGACTAATATCTCTATGTTTACTTTGTATCCTACAACTTTGCATAGTTTATCAGTTCTGATAGATTTTTGGTGGTCTTTAGGTTATTCTGTATATAAGATCATATTTTCTGCAAATAATGACAGTTTTAATTCTTACTTTTAAATTTGGATTAGTTCTATTTTTTTTTTTTTCCTGGCCGTATGCTCTGATTATGACTTCCAGCACTATGTTGAATCAGAGTGGTGTGAGTAGGCACCCTTGTCTTGTTCCTGACCTTTGAGGAAAAACTTACAACATTTTACCATTGATTGGCTTTTTGTATATAACCTTTATTAAACTAAAGTATATTCCTTTTATACCTACTTTTTGACCTTTTTTTTTCATGGAAAAATGTTATATTTGTCATTTTTTTCTAAATATATTGAGATGGTTATATTAATTTTATCTCTGTCTCTCTATTAACATGGAGAATCCCAAGGACCGAGAAGCCTGGTGGGCTGCGTCTGTGGTGTCACACAGAATCGGACACGACTGAAGTGAGTTAGCAGCAGCAGCAGCATATGTATTGATTGGTGGTTTTGAGCCATCCTTGCATGCCAGGGTTAAATCCCACTTGACCATGATGTATGATCATCTTAGTATGATATTAAATTCAGTTTGCTAATACTCTGTTGAGAATTTTTGCATCTATCATCATCACTGGTGTTGGCTTATAGTTTCCTTTTCTTTCAGTATCCTTGCTTCTTGGAAGAAAAGCTAAGACAAACCTAGACAGCATATTAAAAAGCAGAGACATCACTTTGCCAGAAAAGGCCAATATAGTCAAAGCTATGATTTTTCCAGTAGCCATGTACAGATGTAAGAATTGGATCATAAAGAAAGCTGAGCACTGAAGAACTGATGCTTTTGAACTGTAGGGCTAGAGAAGACTCTTGGGAGCTCCATGGACTGTAAGGAGATCCAACCAGTCAATCCTAAAGGAAATAAGCCCTGACTATTCATTGGAAGGACTAATGTTGAAGCTGAAGCTCCAGTACTTTGGCCACCTGATGCAAAGAGCTGACTAATTGGAGAAGACCCTGATGCTGGGAAAGATTAAAGGCAGGAGGTAAAGGGGACAACAGAGGATGAGATGGTTGAATGGCATCACCAACTCGATGGACATGAGTTGGAGCAAGCTCTAGGAGTTGGTGATGGAGGGAAAACTTGCGTGCTGCGGTTCATGGGGTTCCAAAGAGTTGGACACGACTGAGCAACTGAACAGAACTGTAGTATCCTTAGCTGGCTTTGGTATCGGGGTCATGCTGGGCCTGTAAATAAATTTGGCAATGTTCATTCTCTTCCAATTTTGTGGAAAATATTAAAAATTAATTCTTCATTAAATATTTGGTAGAATTCACCAGTGGAGTTATCTGATCCTGGGATTCTCTGTGCTGGGAGGTGTTTTGATTACTGATTCCATCTCCTCACTCACTGTTCTCTTCAAATTTTCTGTTTCTTCTTAATTCAGTCTTTGTATGTTGCATATTTCTTCGACTGTATACATTTCATCTAAGTTACTCAATTTATGAGTCTATAATTCTTCATAGTAATCACTTATGATACTTTACATAATATTTTCAAAGCATCAGCTTTTAGCTTTTCTAAATTTTTCTATTGTTTCTTGGTTTCTAATATTTTTCTGCTCTGATATTTTAAATTTATGCCTTCTCACATTAAGCTTCAGTTCAATTCAGTCACTCAGTCGTATCTGACTCTTTGTGACCCCATGAATCACAGCACACCAGGCATCCCTGTCCATCACCAACTCCCAGAGTTCACTCAAACTCACATCCATCGAGTCCGTGATGCCATCCAGCCATCTCATCTTCTGTCGTTCCCTTCTCCTCCTGCCCCCAATCCCTCCCAGCATCAGAGTCTTTTCCAATGAGTCAACTCTTCCCATGAGGTGGCCAAGTACTGGAGTTTCAGCTTTAGCATCATTCCTTCCAAAGAACACCCAGGGCTGATCTCCTTCAGAATGGACTGGTTGGATCTCCTTGCAGTCCAAGGGACTCTCAAGAGTCTTCTCCAACACTACAGTTCAAATGCATCAATTCTTCAGCACTCAGCCTTCTTCACAGTCCAACTCTCACATCCATAATTGACCACAGGAAAAACCATAGCCTTGACTAGACGGACCTTAGTTGGCAAAGTAATGTCTCTGCTTTTGAATATGCTGTCTAGATTGGTCATAACTCTTCTTCCAAGGAGTAAGTGTCTTTTAAGTTCATGGCTGCAATCACCATCTGCAGTGATTTTGGAGCCCCCAAAAATAAAGTCTGACACTGTTTCCACTGTTTCCCCATCTATTTCCCATGAAGTGATGGGACCTGGTGCCATGATCTTCGATTTCTGAATGCTGAGCTTTAAGCCAACTTTTTCACCCTCCACTTTCACTTTCATCAAGAGGCTTTTTAGTTCCTCTTCACTTTCTGCCATAAACGTGGTGTCATCTGCATATCTGAGGTTATTGATATTTCTCCCGGCAATCTTGATTCCAGCTTGTGTTTCTTCCAGTCCAGCGTTTCTCATGATGTACTCTGCACTTAAGTTAAATAAGCAGGGTGACAATATACAGCCTTGACGTACTCCTTTTCCTATTTGGAACCAGTCTGTTGTTCCATGTCCAGTTCTAACTGTTGCTTCCTGACCTGCATATAGGTTTCTCAAGAGGCAGGTCAGGTGGTCTGTATTCCCATCTCTTTCAGAATTTTCCAGTTATTGGTTGTTCTTTATTTTCTGTTTTCTTAGGGTATCAATTTTACTTATTTATTTAAGGTTCTCTTTTTCTTAATGTTGATATTCATCTCTATTACCTTCCCTCTTAGAACTACTTTCTAGCATCCCATGAGTTTTGACATAGTTGTTTCCATTTTTTTCCAGTTTCATAATGTTTTAAATTTGTCTTTTGATCATCTTTATGACCCATTGATTCTTCAGGAGAGTGCTTTCCTTGTACATGTTTGAGAGTATTCCAGCTTGCCTCCTGGTACATGGTTCCAGTTTATACCACTGTGGTCAGAAGAAATACTTGTGTCGTTTGTCACTCTGTCTGATCCAGGTATTTGCAACCCCAAGGACTATAGCCCATCAGGCTTCTCTGTCCATGGAATTTTCCAGGCAGGAATACTGGAGTGAGTATCTTCATTTCTCCAGGGGATTTGACAACCCAAGGATTGAATCTGGGTCTCCTGCTTTTCAGGCAGATTCTTTACCATTTGAGCCACCAGGAAAGAAATACTTGGTATGATTTAAATCTTCTGACTTTTTAAAGACTTGTGTAGGTGGCTCAGCAGTAAAGAATCTGCCTGCCAAATGCAAGAGACACAGGTTTGATCCCTGGTTCTGGAAGATTCCCCTGGAGAAGCAAATGACACCCCACCCCCAAATTCTTGCTTGGAAAATCCCATGGAAAGAGGAGCCTGGCAGGCTCCATGGAGTTGCAGAGTCAGATATGAGCATAAGCATGAGTGGGTGCTGGTGGGTCACTTGAGAAGAATGTTCACTCTGCTGCTGTTGAATGGAGTGTCCTTTTTATGTATGTTGGACATTTGTTCTAAATTAGGGTTTAAGTGCAACATTTTCTGATTGATTTTCTAATTTTAAGGTTCCCCCTTCTTCCTAGTAAAAGGCCCTGAAAAGTTATGAATTAAATTTGCCATATTATTCAGTCCCCTTCAGGATTAGCTTTGATGTTTGCTTTTCAGGAATCTTAATCTGTGGCTACAGGAGACAAGGGTGTTTTGTAGGTTTGTCATAAATATTTTTTGGTTCCTTATCCACATCTTAAGTTGGGCATTAAAAGCCTTGAACTTAGAATTTTCTTATTGAAATTATCTGCTGTAAATAACAAGTGCAAATGCATATACCCTTTATTTTTATTAAAATGCTATTTGTTATCAGCTACTTGCTGAAAGCTTTGATTCTATGGGCAGTTGACTCTAGATGATGTTAGATGATAACCTATATTTAGCCACTTCAAGCCATAACCCTCCCCTGTCCCATTTACAGGTGACATCAAAGCCTTTTTTGTTGTTGTTGTTTTAATTTAGTTAGATCAGAGAATCTAACTCATCTTTAAGGTTCTGTTTTTATGGGAGTATTTCTAAGAACAGTAACTGTGCTAGCCAGAGTTTACTCAGGGAAGGAGAGCCATGGAGAATATTCAAGGAGTAAGGGACTGGTTATAGGACTAGACCTTCCTTATACAAGGAAGGGATATAATGGGGGGAATAATAGGGGAAAGAATGGCTGGAAGGGATAGACCAGAGGGTCACTAACCAATTTGTCTGAAGTGCTGGCATGGGTGAAAAATTGGAGCTTAAAGGAAAATCAGAGTTGCCGCATATGCAGAGTACCCAATTGCAATCATGCAGGGAGAGCTAACAAAAATGTTATTGGGAAGCTGTTTCTGCAGTATGTAACCATTTACTTCACCTCTGTCTTCTAAATTCAGCAAATTACTCTTTTGGACAACAAAACCACCCAGAGAACCATACAGAATGATGCTTTCATATATATTTCCCACCTCAACTGAGCAGAGGATATCATAATCCAACATTTGTGGTGCAATAGAAAGAGTGAAAAGGAAAATATCATCCCTAGGTATGATAATTTCTAGTTGTATGAAGTTCGGTAAGCAGGGTGCATTATCTTCCTGGCCCTTACTTTCTTCTTCAGTACTTTTGGAGCAGTATGATAGTTCTGTAACATGAGGTAGAAAATAAAACATGATTTTTGAGGGGAACAAAGTGGAAACTAAGTTAAACACATGACGGAGAATATTTTTCTTCTTCATTAATTGCTTTGCATTAATTTCTGTAACAGGCAAGATTCACCCAAACTACCTAACTCCTAAAAGACATTTAATAACAGTAGATTGTATGATATTTAGAGAACAAGGAAAGAAAATTTGAAAAAGGAAAGCCTTTGAAGTTAGATATGTCTCTCAGACTTACTATTCATAGAACCTTGACCAAGTTACTAAATCTCTCTAAGTTACTGAAACTATAAAACTGGATAATAACACCTTCTAGCTAGAATTACTCTAGGTATTAGAAATAATATATTGGATAGTTATCCACAGTTAACACTTAATAAATGTTTATTTATAATTCAGCCTGCAGATTACCAAGTGCAAGAATGAAACTCACCCTATAAGACTTACCTGAACTCTTAGAAAGTAAATTGAACATGTCGATACATGTGCTTTCACCACCAAGCGCTGCTCTCATGATTCAGAACTTGTTAATTAATTATTTTTTAAATCTCTAATGTTTATAATAGGACATGAGTCATAGCAGACGCTCAATAATATAGGACACTGAAGACTTGGCAAATATGTGAACCGTCAACTTCCAGATGTTCAAGCTGGTTTTAGAAAAGGCAGAGGAACCAGAGATCAAATTGCCAACATTTGCTGGATCATCAAAAAAGCAAGAGAGTTCCAGAAAAACATCTATTTCTGCTTGATTGACTATGCCAAAGCCTTTGACTGTGTGGATCACAATAAACTGTGGAAAATTCTAAAAGAGATGGGAATAACAGACCACCTGGCCTGCCTTTTGAGAAACCTGTATGTAAATCAGGAAGCAACAGTTAGAACTTGACTTGGAACAACAGACTGGTTCCAAATAGGAAAAGGACTACGTCAAGGCTGTATATTGTCACCCTGATTATTTAACTTATATGCAGAGTACATCATGAGAAACTCTGGACTGGAAGAAACACAAGCTGGAATCAAGATTGCCGGGAGAAATGTCAATAACCTCAGCTATGCAGATGACACCACCATTATGGCAGAAAGTGAAGAAGAACTAAAGAGCCTCTTGATGAAAGTGAAAGAGGAGAGTGAAAAAGTTGGCTTAAAGCTCAACATTCAGAAAACTAAGATTATGGCATCCAGTCCCATCACTTCATGGCAAATAGATGGAGAAACAGTGGAAACAGTGGCTGACTTTATTTTTTTTAGGCTCCAAAATCACTGCACATGGTGATTGTAGCCATGAAATTTAAAAAAAAAAATTACCTTGAAAGGAAAGGTAAGATCAACCTAGACAGCATATTAAAAAGCAGAGACATTACTTTGTCAACAAAGGTCTGTCTAGTCAAGGCTATGGTTTTTCCAGTAGTCATGTATGGATGTGAGAGTTGGACTATAAAGAAAGCTGAGCACCGAAGAATTGATGCTTTTTAACTGTGGTGTTGGAGAAGACTCTTGAGAGTCCCTTGGACTGCAAGGAGATCCAACCAGTCCACCCTATAGGAAATCAGTCTTGGGTGTTCATTGGAAGGACTGATGTTGAAGCTGAAACTCCAATATTTTGGCCACCTGATGCAAAGAGCTGACTCATTTGAAAAGACCTTGATGCTGGGAAAGATTGAAGGCAGGAGGAGAAGGGGGTGACAGAGGATGAGACTGTTAGATGGCTTCACTGACTCAATGGACATGAGTTTGGGTAAACTCCGGGAGTTGGTGATGGACAGGGAGGCCTGGCGTGCTGCGATTCATGGGGTCACAAACAATCAGACATGACTGTGTGACTGAACTGAACTGAACTGAACTGATACATGCATGTTTACCACCAAGCACTGCTCTCAGATTATTCATGAGTTATTAATTAATTTATTTTTTAATCTCTAATGTCTATAACAGGACATGAGTCATAGTAGACACTCAATAAAATAGGGCACTGAAACTTGGTAAATATGAATGAGATGCCATTTTTCCCACTCTAAAATGAGCCCATTGGAGATTTCCTCTGACTGGATGTTTGAAACAGCTTCATTTCCCTCTTTAGAATTCTTATTTGAGGCCAGGGACAGAAATATACCCAGCTTAGAAGTATACAAAAAACGGTTTCCCCAGAAAATCAGTGCCAAGTAACTTGGTTCTCACATCGAAAAAATCAAGTACTGCCCCTCAATATTCATTGTTTTAATCACCTTCATTCTGAAAAAGCAGCCTCCTCCTTAAAAATTAATGTTTGAATTCAAAAGATCATTGTCTTAAAACTAATACCAAATAAAACAGCTGTTGTGTTATAAATGACTCAGCTTGTCCATGAATAATACAAATTATGTGTTGTGATGAGTCAAAAAGAGAAGATCTTTGGGATCAAAGGTATTGAATTGATATTTTAAAATCAGAACACATCTATTTATGGAACTTGATACAAACCCCACATGAAAATTGTTATTTACTCACTTATTCTTTTAAAATGTATAAGAAATATTTGTCAGATACATGGTATATTCCTCCAATGTACCATTAGTGTAGCAATGCATTCACCCAAGATACCAAAATGCCACTAATGAAGAATTCAAAGGGCAGTAAAAAGTTTTAATTGTAGGCTATGCGATGACATTGATTTCTACTGAAAGCTACTCTTTTTGAGATATTTTGTAACATTAAAGAACTTGATAAGGATCAGTCTTATAAAGGCTACTCTTTATTTGTTTTGATGATCTGTTAAAGGTAATATTTATTATACTATACTATCTTCTTTAGAGGGATAAACTAATTGGTATATTTCATTGTCTCAGTTCTAGTGACAGTTATGCTTTCTTGAATAAAGGATTTATGTTTTCTTAAAGACAAATCCCAAATATGAACTTTAAAATTCATTTAAGATTATAAATACTAGTACTTGAATAACAAGTATATTATTAATATATCCCTATAAACTATCCTGTTAATAAAGCACTTTCACATTTATTTTCATTAATATATTTAATTTTTGATAACATTTTAAGAACATTTTTTTCTCTGTTTTCTATAAGATAAAACTTAGATGCAGAGAGGGCAAATAAATTTCTCAAAAAATTCAATTAGTAAGTGAAAGAGGTGAAAGACCATCTAAATTTTCTGATCCTAAGAGCACTTGAGGCCCTTCTTAGTTTTCCATTCTTTAAAACAGGTGAAGTCATTTTTAGGACTTAATGCTTTGTATTCCTTGACATTTAAATCAGAATCAAACTAAAGCATGATAACCGTGGATGTGGCCTGAAGGCTGGCCCTTTTCATTCTACTGCTGAATCCCTGTGCCCTGTTATCATCCTGCATTAGCTTCCTTGCTCTGAATAGAATGCTGGAAACTAATTTCAGGGTTTGTATTTCCAACAGAAAAACTGCATCCCCTCGTACTTGTTAAATTATCTGACTTAGAGCCAGCAAACAGGTTAAATTATTGACTTATCAAAAACGTGGCCATGATTTTTCTTTCTACTAGAAATATTATAGTTGCTGAACTCCAGTAATGAATGTAAAAGTCAGCCACAAAAAGAAAATGTCTTAACTAGCAAAGATGCTATTTTCAGCCAACAGAGAAACTATCCCTAATGCATCAATGGAAGATGCTCTTATCAGAAACAGGTCAGATAGACATGAAATCCCATTACAGAAGGAATATATTCTACAGAGAAGAAATTACAGCAATGATGAGTCACAGTCTTATGATCTAGATGTGAAATGACAAAGTGACTCACAGCTGTTGGTACAAGATGCTCCAAACTGGCTTTAGCATGACTGATCCCCACGTTTGAAATACCTCCTGCACATTTCAATACATGTGAAAACAAAACCTACCTTTATTTTGTCTTCTGCCCCCACGGTTAGTTCTTCATAACACCCAGAAGTTCATTTAAAAATAAAAGTAAGTTTATGTTACTCTTCTTATGGTCCTCCACTAGCTTCCCAACATTCTCAGAACACATTCCAAACCCTAAAAAAGTCAAGACTGATTTGCCCTTGTCTTCTCTGACTTCATTTCTCATGTTCCCCTCTAGCTCACTGGCCTACTCCAATCTACAGCACATCCAGCTTTTTCCCATCCATAGCCTGTGCACTGAATATTTCCTATTATGAGTGACCTGCTACTTTCTCCACACCTTTCTTTCTTTTTATATCTCAGTTTCACATTAAATATCAACCCCCTAGAGAAAACTTTACTAATCACTTTATGAAGAATATTCTCCAATTCTATTTCAATTTACTCTGCATAATTTTCACCACAGGATAGCACTCTGAATATATTACATTGATGAATATATGTACTTATTTATTTATTAATGTTTCATTCTCCATCACTACATTTAAGTTCTATGAGAAGAGAACACATCCATCTGGTTTAAGTCTTTACTCCCGTCTCTAGAACAGTGCCTGATACTAAGAATGAGGAGCAGTAGAACAGGAAAGAAGGTAAGGCTGATATAAGAGACTGTAGGTCATTAGAAGCGAGAAGGAAGAATTAGAAGTATTCCAGAACTCGGACAGCATTGGCTAGATCCCATGTCCCCTTCCCCCAATGGGACAATTTACCTTTGACGTCCATTAGGAAAAATCTTGTTATATCTTTGGTCTTAGCTAAGTTATTCATTAAGAAGCCAAAACTCCCAGATCACTCAATATTTCCATACCCTAAATCCTACAGAAATGGAGATTATCCAATCTGACTTCAGCATAGTCACCTCTCCCCAATATTCCAGACCCTTCTGAGTTATTTGGAAAACAACCTTGATCATGAATATACATGAATGTTTCCTTAACACATTCTTACTCTGACCAAAACTCTGCCTGCCCTTTGAGAATACTTTTGCTCATCCCACTTACCCATTCAAATTTGGCTATTTTCACTTTTTCATTTCTTTGACCATTGGTTTGCAGGGGGCATAGTTATATAATTAGTGCTAACATGGTTCATTGCCACTTTCTTAAACTTGACTTCTATCAAAATTCATGGTAGTGTCAATGCCTATTGTATATACCATCTTGATATCAATATAACCTTGGCCTTTCAATTCCTTGACCAGCTCCCTTCTAAGAATCATGTTTTACAACCTATATCTGAGTCTTCAACTCTTAAAGTTATACCCCAGAACCTGCATTTATATCATTTTTACCTAGACCTTGCATTTATACCCTACACCAACAATTTATGCCATCTTCATCATCTCTATCTAATGTCTCTGATCCTTCCTTCTCATCTTTAATAACCCAAATTTTCTTCCAACACATCAAACCTGAAACCTTTCACTGTCCAGTAAACCTCATTCTTCACTCTCTTATTTATACAGCCTAGATTGTACAAACTAATACTGTGTTTCTCAAAGTGTGGTTTCTTACTGGCATCACTGATATCCCCTGTGAACTTTTTAGAAATCAAATCCATGGGCCCTCCTACCATCTATCTATTGATTCAAACTGTCCACAGCTGGAGCCCAGGCTTGGGCTCTGCCTCTTTGACCTCACTCCTACCAAGGCCACCCTACTCCCGCCCTTGCTCACTGCCTTGAAGTTAGGTTCCCTGTTATTCCTCAAACATTTCAAGTTCCTTTCTGCCCAAAATATTTTGTATTCTTCCCTCAAATAGCTTCATGGCTCTTTCCTTCATCTTTTTCACTCCTTTGCCCACATATGAAGAGAAACATCAGTGGGGACTTTTCCTGACTACCTTATAAAAATGTTATAAACTATACCATTCCCTACCTCAACACTACCATCTACCTTACTATACTTAATTTTTTACTTTGCTCTTACTGTCTAATGTATTTAGCAATTTATTTAATTACTTTTTATTGTATATCTTTTCCCAACTAGATTCTTCAAAAAAGCACTGTTTCCTTCCTTGAGAGTGTTTTGGGGGGGAAAAAAAGTGAGCTGAATCAAACAGTGACTTAGTGAATAATGTGGTTTATACAATTATTAAATTTGAAAGTATTCTAATTATCATGTGATAACATGGAAACTTATCATGAATAACTGTACTGTGCATTGAGATATGATGGTTTTTGGAAAGAAGGATATTGTGTTCCAAAAGTTTGAATTCTAGAATACATCCTTAGGGTTTCTGCAAGAGAAGTACCCAGTTTGACCCTAACTGTTTTAAAAGATCTGAAATAGACAGTCAAACTTATTTATCACATATCTTTAGTATTTTAATTTAATCATAATACTCCCATGCAAATGGAAGGTAAGATCAAAGGTCAAGTACAAATCTTAGATGGTGGGAAGAACAGAGTTCTTGGGTTGTTTTATTAGGTTTCTTAAGCAGCAATGATTTTAATGAAGCTGATATTGACTTTCTTTGTACATCTCAACATAATCTTCAGAGTGTCCAGGGTCAGAAAAAGAGGATGGATGGCTCCAGGAGAGAGGCTGATATCTCAGTGGCAGTGGAAGGGGAACAGGGTTACATTATGCTTGGCATATTGAAAGAAGACATATTGCTTTAAAGGTAGAAAAAGACAAATGGAATCTCCAAGAAATGCAAATAGAAATACAAAAAAATTAATACAAAAATATGATCACACACTAGGAATAAGTTTACATTGTCAAAAAATCTTATTTATTATTGTTTTTTAACTTTCATAATCAATCTTTAGAAATCATAGCAGGTTTTATTGTAGAAATGCACAAGAAAGTATAAAGCCAAACATTCCTGACAATGTTAAAGTGAAAATAAGATTATAGAGTCTGGGCAGTAAGGGGCAGTGACAAGGAAAAAGTGGGAGTTACAAATTAGGGAGCCTGAAGTTACTCTAAAATTGATGGGAAAAGATAATAGGAAATCAATACATAGGGCTAAATATAATGTGTCAAGAAATAACCACTAAAAGCAGAATTCAGAGATGGGGCAGTGGCCCCTAAAAGAGAAAGTAAATGGTGAAAAAGGGTGTCTAAGTGAAACAGAGTCAGAAACGAAGCAGGAATGCTCTGCTTTAGACATGTGGACTGCCATGTCCTTGTCTAGTCACTCAGTTGTGTCCAATTCTTTTGCGACCCCATGGACTATAGCCCACCAGACTCCTCTGCCCATGGGATTTTCCAGGTAAGAATAATGGAGTGGGTTGCCATTTCCTTCTCTAGACCCAGGGATCAAACCCACGTCTTCTGCATTTCTTACATTGACAGGTAGATTCTTTACCACTGAGGCACCAGGGAAGCCGTGTGGCTTGCTAGGACCCTTCAAAGTATTAATATGCATTTAAACTACTTTTTGATACAAGCTGCTGTATGGAAGGGTCCTCTGACATTGCTGTGACCAAAGGAAATATGAAACACCTTGACTTCTAAGGCTTTCCAAACTTTATCATTTAACTGCCTGCTATGCCACTCCCTAGACGCTTTTTAAGATTAAGTTTACAAAGACTGTAAAGAAGTTTCTTTGATTATGGGCATGGTTAACTCATGGGTACGTGCATCAACCATTAGTTTGTTCTTCATTCTTCCAGGATAATGGATTGTTAATTGTCACCTAGAACATGTTATCATCCTATAGGTCTTGCACCATTACTAAACTCTTTTAGGTGTTTGACAAACATGTCCAATACATTTACAAACAAACTAATGTCTCTTTTCCTTTTCAATGGAAAATTACAAGATCCTCAGAAATTTTCATTCCCCTATCAAAATCACATATATGCATGTATATATAGCGTAATTTATACACACACATACATATATGTTTATGTGTATAAACATATTTTAAAATGTCATTTCTCTGTGCTACAGACAATAGTTTAGCATCCTCGTTTCTACATTGCCTTGCACATAATGAGCACTAAGTAATTATGAGTTGAAGAGAGAATGGTATATAAATTAGTTGTGTTAGTACATGTCAGTGGGTCATTTTCTGCAGCTTCTGTGTTAGAGATAAATTATTTGCCTAATGGAGACTGCAACTGATAAAGGCCCATTTCAGCTTGATTTAGAAAGAGCAAACTCATAGATGGAGAACATGATGTAACCAGGACAGTCTTTCAAATCACCCCTCATGACAGTAATGATAATAGCTAAATTTGTAAGCATATACCCCATGTTCAGCATGGTTCTGAGCTCTTTATGTTTATAGAATTATCCAACTCTTACAATCACCCCATGAGGTGGACGTTATTGCTGAGTTATCATCCTTAGTTTACAGAAGGAAAGATTGTTAAGTAACTTGATCAAAGTCATCAGCTAGGACATGGTGGAGCTCGACATCAAACCTGGGAAATCTGATCACACTGTGTGAAATAGAAGGTTTTGCATGAGACCATCCCAGGACAGTTAGACTTTACAAGGCAGGCTCATGCTTCGTTTTAGACATGTGGCCTTCTAGGAAATTTCAAATTAATACTATCTAATTAAACTATTATTTAATAGCTACCATTTGAAAAGATTTTTTGGCAAGCTCTAACTGAAGGAAATGTGTGTGTGTGTGTGTGAAACTTTCAACAGTGAGGAATCCTACATAAAGAGATGAGTTATCCTAAGAAACACTCTGGTCTTCCTACGTATCCCTGACAGCAGCATCTTCAATTATGCTCTCTGCAAATCATTGTTTTGACAAGTCTGCTGACTCACATTTTCATAACACCACTAATCCCCATTAGTGCAAATGAAATACTTCCTACAGTCAAGTCCCTATGATATTCCTATGGAGTTTCTAACTACAAATCTATCCAAAGTCTCAGACAGCACTTCACAAATCAGAAACTTCTTTCAAAAGACATTAGTATTTGAACAAATAAAAGAATCAGATCCTAGTTGAAAAACAACTAACTCAAATAGCTGATAGTTCAAAAAAAATGTTTTCACATATCCTGCACAAAATACATATGTATATATACTGGAGGATTCCAGAGGGTCGGTACTTGTGAAAACAATCAGAGAATTCGGTCAGTTCTGTGGGAGGAAAATACACTCCACTGTGCATCTGCCAACCCCAGTCTCCCAATTTATTCCCCTGTATTGCTCTCTCCTTGGTAGCTATAAGTTTGTTTTCTATATTTGTGATTATATTTCTGCTTTGCAAATAAGTTTATATGTACCTTTTTTTTTTAGATTCCACATACAAGTGATACTGTATATTTGTCTTTCTCTGATTTATTTCACTCACTATGACAACTAGTAAGGACCTACTATATATAGCACAGGGAACTTTTCTCAATATTCTATGTGGGAAGAAGAATCTACATGGGAAAGAGAATCTAAAAAATAGTGTATATATGTATATGTATAATTGATACAATTTTCTGTACTGCAGAAGCTACAACAATGTAGCGTGTCAATTATAATCGAATAAAAATTTTGGAAAAAACACTCAACTGAATGGGCAACCAGTACACAAATCCAGATAAAATCACTAAGTTCAAATGTTACAAATATAATAATAACCTTAAAAGTGAAAGTTGCATCAGACTCTCTGCACCCCCATGGACTATACAGTCCATGCAATTCTCCAGGCCAGAATACTGGAGTGGGTATCCTTTCCCCACTCCAGGGGATCTTCTCAAAACAGGGATTGAACCCAGGTATCCTGCATCTCAAGCGGATTCTTTACCAGCTGAGCCACAATGGAAGCCCAATAATCACCTTAGATTTTCTTATTTTCCTCTCTTCTTCCCTTTCTTTATGAATCTTTTCAATCAGTACCCAGGGCTCTGAGATCACCAGTAAACTCCAAACATAGGAAAATAGCAATATTTCATTTATTATATAAATTAATAAATATTAATTAGTACTAAATTTACCAAATTTATTAATACATTATTATTAAAATTATTTAAAGCCGCAATTGGGTTCTTGAGCATAAGTAATCAAATGTTGCATGTTTTCTAAAGGGAGATATACACTTTCATTATCCACTAAACACCAAGTTTATGATCGTTTAGGTCAATGTGTTACCAGTTCAGACTAGAGAAACAGAAGCTGCTTCTCTTTTCTGAGCCTCTCACTGCACGTGTTTGTTGAATTTCTCATCACCTTAGTGCTTATCTTAACACTTTTGAGTCGTTGCAGGTGAAAGAAACCCCAGTTCCCTGTCAGCTCTCAAAATAAATCACCCCAAATTGTCCACATCACTTTCTTTCCACCTTATGTAAAACGGAGAGCCAACAATAATTAGTTATATGATGCAAGAAGTTCAACTCCAATGTTCTGTGACAACCTAGAGGGAAGGGATGGGGTGGGAGGTGAGAGGGAGGTTCAAGAGGGCGGGGATATGTGTATACCTATGGCTGATTCATGTTGATCTATAGCAGAAACCAACACAATATTGAAAAGCAATTATCCTCCAATTAAAAATAAATTTTAAAAATAAAGACCTAAAACTCTCTTTAATAAAGACAGAAATCTGATGAACATTAATGAAGTGACCGACTATTTTTTCCTGGATACTGAAAGAGTTAAGATTACAGCTTCATGATCTGGAAAATGACTCCATGAATGATGACTTCTTCAGAAATCAAGAGTTTTGTCAGTGAATTTACTAGAACAAGAATATTTGATTCCTAAATAAATATTTACCTCACTACAAGCCAAAGGTCCCAGAAAGTTTGCTTGACATTTCAAAACTAAGCTTTGTGTTACACCTAGTGAGGTCATATCTCCACCAAATGCAAATCAATTTCCAGAAAGTGCTTGAGGCATTTTAATTGAAATAATCAAAGACTGTTTAAAGGCATGTAAATGCTTTGTTGGGCTTCCCTGGTAGCTCAGCTGGTAAAGAATCTGTCTGCAGTGCCGAAGACCCAGGTTCAATCCCTGGATGAGGAAGATCCCCTGGAGAAGGGAATAGCTACCCACTCCAGGATTCATGCCCGGAAAATTCAGTGAACAGAAGAACCTGGCAGGCTACAGTCCATGAGGTCACAAAGAGTCAGACACAACTGAGTGACTTTCACTTTAAACCTTTTTAAATGCTTTGTTAGCAGTGATGTTTTCAGGCATACACATTTTAACAAATATTCAATCAAGTTTAAGAAACACTACTTGTAAAGAAAAGATATTCCTGAAACGCTGTGTCATAGGAAATGGCAACCCACTCCAGTATTCTTGCCTGCAAAATTCCGTGGACAGAGGAGCCTAGCGGGCTATAGTTCATGGGATCGCAAAGAGTTGGCACGACTGAACAACTGAGTAACTATCCAGTTATAGGTAGCAGAATGCTTTGCATATACACATATGTATGTGGGGCTGGAGAAAAATGAATTGGGGCTAAGGAAACCTGCCTGTTAGTACACACAGTCACTCACTGGCTGCCGGACCCAGAATCCTAGGTTCTTCGGAACAATAATATGCCAGGCTACCCCTTCCCTGCTTGAAGTGGGAGGAGAAAGCTGAGGTGTACAGTTTGAGAAGATGGTTTAGAGCTGAAGCTACTTGGCTCTCTGACTTTTAGGAAGTGGAGGAGGGAACAACCGGCCAAGGAGTGTTTCATTTTTAAGTCGTCATTATAAGGAGGGACAACTCTGGTGCAGGCACTTTTGCACTTTGGGAAATCAGGGCTCAAATTAATCAGAGGTGAGACGTGGGCATCCTTACTGGTAAAAAAAAACAACAAACAATGCAGGGTAAAGACGTCTGTCCACTTACATTTAAGGGAGCATATCACAGTGCAAATTGGGTCATCTCAGAAAATATAAAAGCATTATTCCTCTGAGATTTGAAAAAAAATGTAATTACTTCTTCCACCAAGCCTGATTCTTTTCAATAACCTTCATTTTTGTCCCTTGGAAATGAAAAGAGGTTTACATTAAAAAGGCATTTCCTCTGACTCCATGTCCTTGAGTGGCACAAAATGTAAACCATTCCCTCCCTCCCTCTTTTGAAGAAAAAGAGGGATTCAATCTTTCCTTCTGAACACAGTCCATTTAAATAAGGAGATGGAGTCCCATCTTTTCGATCAGCCCCATTGTTTGACTTGTCAGTAATAACACTTGAGCTGAAATTGTACAGGCGTCCACTAATTTAGTAATTATTGACATGGTGCCGAGCAGGAAATGATAGCAAACAGAAGGAACCGTTAAGGGGAGATGAAATAAAAGATGTTCATATCATTGTTGAATAATGGTTGAGATCATTTTGTGCTTGAAGTAGGCCCAAGACACCTTTTTCCATTTCCCTGACACATTTATAATTTATGCTTTGTAATAGTTCCAAATATTTTTAGGACACTGGACTTTGTTTGAGAATCTTGCCGAACTGAATGAGGATCACAAAGCACACACACAGATGAGTGGGTGACGTGACCTGCGGCAGCTTCCCGTTTCAGCCACAGCCCCTTTCACTCTCAGCCTGTCTTTCCCCCTAATGCTTTCTTTCCTGCCCTTCTCTTTCTTAAAATGTGAATTTCTATTGATTGTCATCTTAGCTCGAGCGAGGATCTTTGTTGTTAGAGTAAGCGACATGACCCATGCAGTTACATGTAATAGATGGCGTCTTCAATCATTTATTTACTTATTTTAATTTGGAGCCTTTGCTTAGCTATAGGAACTACCCTAAAGTTTGGTACGTGTAGGTTTAATGGATCTTTTTTTTTTTAAGTTGCATATTGGTGCATTAATGTAATTGTCCCAGAATAAGGCATGCATGTGTGTATTAATGCAAGTGTGTGATAAGAAGGGCTTCCCAAGTGGCAATGGTGGGAAAGAACTTGCCTACCAATGCAGGAGATGTAAGAGATAAGGGATCATCCCTGGGTTGGGAAAATCTCCTGGAGCCGGGCGTGGAAACCCGCTCCAGTATTCTTGCCTGGGAAATTCCATGGGCAGAGGACCCTGGTGGGCTACAGTCTATAGGGCTGCAAAAGAGTTGGATACAACTAAGTGACTGAACAACAACACATGATTTTGTATCAGAACACAATTTGTCAATGCCACACAACAAAGTCCTATAGCATAATATGTTAAATTTTTTGTGTTGAAACAAAGTTGTATGGTATTACAGTTTCCTTAATATATCCTATAATCAAATTATAATTTTACAAAGCACAAGAAACTTTTATTTTTCTATTGGAGCACTATTAGCTTTAAAATACTTCACCAAAAGGGGTACATATGTATGATACATTAAAAACATCTAAGACCAATAAGAATAGAATAAAGGATGGGAAAGAAAGAAATCTCAATATCTTTAAGAGCTGGGAGGGTGGGAGATTGTGATGAAAATGATGGGGGGGGAATGCCCATTTACAATAAGAAAGCAGCTAAGACCTGTAGACCACTCTCACGGGCTAGGTGCCATCTGTAGCACTTAGCATGGAATAACTTATCTACTGATCTAACAAAACATATTTTTTCTTAGTTCACCAAGGAGTAATCTGATGCTCAGAGGGGAAGTTTAAAATGTTGTCCAAATTCGTGATTATGATTTTACAGTTAATGGCTCTTCATCTCTCTGATTTCTGAATCAGAGCTCTCAAACATTGCACCATTTATCTCCTCCTAATTTCCTTCCCTTCTTTATGTTCCTACTTTTCTATGGTTGGCATTATTACTGTATGGATTAAACCAAATACAGACAATTAAAAAAGGACTCAGCCTTGCATGGCTTTGAGGTAGGTCACATCACATCTGAAAGCTGATCTATTATCTAGTTCCTAATACTATGAGTATCATTTTTTTTCCCTGTGACCCTTCACATTTTAAAAACTCCTTTGTATTTTTAAATAGAATAATGTTGGAGAGATAGTAAGTAGTAAAGTACCAAATCTATGGGGAGATTTGACTGATAAGTATCCGAGAAAAACAGCTGCCTGTTAGAAACAAACAAAGAAAAACTTACTTAGCTCAATATATTTCAGAAGAATCAGGCCATATTTGTACACATCACCAACTCAATAGACATGAGTTTGAGCAAGCTCTGGGAGTTGGTGATGAACAGGGAAACCTGGTGTGCTGCCATTCATGAGGCTGCAAAGAGTCGGGCATAACTGAGCGATTGAACTGACTGAATCTTAAAGTGTTCTCACTCCATTGAAAAGGTATATACTTAAAAATTCCTCTTTGGTTGTGTTAAAAACCAATCCCTTTCATGATATTCTGTTGCTTTCCCGGCCTGCACAGTCACGATCAGCACAAATAAAAATTACTCAGAAATGAAAATTTGTCTCTAATGCCACGCAGATAAATTTCTCAGCTCTATTTCTGGGCTAGTTGTGGTCAGAACAGTCTTAAGTACAGAGACAGTCCATTCAGAAGTTCGCAATACAGTTGACTAGGGCTACTCAAGTTGTCCCGACAGTCCTAACTTTCTCCAGGAAGTTTATTATGTACTATCAGTTCAGTTCAGTTCAGTTCAGTTGTTCAGTCATGTCTGACTCTTTGTGACCCCATGGACCGCAGCACCCCAGGCCTCCCTGTCCATCACCAACTCCCAGAGTTCATCCAAATTCATGATCCATTGAGTCGGTGATGCCATTCAACCATCTCATCCTCCAACATCCCCTTCTCCTTCCGCCTTCAATTTTTCCCAACATCAGGGTCTTTTCCAGTGAGTCAGCTCTTCACATAAGATCACCAAAGTATTGGAGTTTCAGTTTCAAATTCATTCCTTCCAATGAATACTCAGGACTGATCTCCTTTAGGATGGACTAGTTGGATCTCCTTGTAGTCCAAGAGACTCTCAAGAGTCTTCTCCAACACCACAGTTTAAAAGCATCAATTCTTCAGCACTTAGCTTTCTTTATAGTCCAACTCTCACATCCATACATGACCACTGGAGAAACCATAGCCTTGACTAGGCAGACCTTTGTTGGCAAAGTGATATCTCTACTTTTTAATATGCTGTCTATGTTGGTCATAACTTTCCTTTCAAGCAGTAAGCATCTTTTAATTTCATGGCTGCAGTCACCATCTGCAGTGATTTTGGAGCCCAGAAAAACAAAGTCAGCCACTGTTTCCTTTGTTTTCCCTTCTATTTGCCGTGAAGTGATGGGACCAGATGCCATAATCTTAGTTTTCTGAATGTTGAGCTTTAAGCCAACTTTTTCACTGTCCTCTTTCACTTTCATCAAGAGGCTTTTTAGTTCCTCTTCACTTTCTGCCATAAGGGTGGTATCATCTGCATATCTGAGGTTATTGATATTTCTCCCAGCAATCTTGATTCCAGCTTGTGCTTCACCCAGCCCAGTGTTTCTCATGAGGTACTCTGCATATAAGTTAAATAAGCAGGGTGACAATATACAGCCTTGATGTACTCCTTTTCCTATTTGGAACCAGTATGTTGTTCCATGTCCAGTTCTAACTGTTGCTTCCTGACTTACATACAGGTTTCTCAAGAGGCAAGTCAGGTGGTCTGGTATTCCCATCTCTTTCAGAATTTTCCACAGTTTATTGTAATCCGCACAGGCAAAGGCTTTGGCATTGTCAATAAAGCAGAAATAGATGTTATTCTGGAACTCTCTTGCTTTTTTGATGATCCAGCAGATGTTAGCAATTTGATCTCTGGTTCCTCTGCCTTTTCTAAACCCAGCTTGAACAACTGGAAGTTCATGGTTCACATATTGCTGAATCCTGGCTTGGAGAATTTTGAGCATTACTTTACTAGCATATGAGATGAGTGCAACCGTGTGGCAGTTTGAGCATTCTTTGGCATTGCCTTTCTTTGGGATTGGAATGAAAACTGACCTTTTCCAGTCCTGTGGCCACTGCTGAGTTTTCCAAATGTGCTGGCATATTGAGTGCAGCACTTTCACAGCCACAGCATGTTAGACAAGCTGAAAAAAAAAAAAAAACCCAAAACTGTTAGATGTCATTGTGCAAACATCCATATATAAACATGTATGTATTCTTATCCTCTATGTAAAACATTATGTCAGTTTATTATTCTATCTTGAGATAGTTTTAAGCTCAAGATAGGTGATTTTACTGGAAAGTTATGTAATATAGATTCCCAATCAATTACGGACACACACGTGATATAAGGAAGTGGCGCGGGGAAACCTAACAGTGGCTGTTGAAAGCAACATGTCAAAATCTTTCAACCAGTGCTAAGATTAGCTTAATACAGGGCTGCTTAAAGGATCTCAGGGATAAGGGTTTACAGGTCCTTGATCTGTGAGCTCCAGTCTATTCACATGAGAAAAAGCCTACCATATTCCTTGTATTTCAGCAGAGATGATTCAGTTGAAGATGTCTTCAAATCATGTTCATTTTAAGAGTAAATGAAAACCAATCTGTAAATTTTATTGAGAATTCAAAGATTCTAATAGAAGAAGCTATTAACTGAAAAACAAATTATTAATCCATTTGAAAGATAGTCTCTTGGGTGGTACTCAGTGCCATTTTTTTGAAAAACAAAAAAAAACACCAACTTGCTATTCCTGTTATCACTGAAAATCTAACGCATCTGATATTCCTCTCTGCTTAAATGTCCTTAAGACATTCTCTTCACCCCGGATCCTTGTATCCTGCTATCCTGTTAGTCGTAAGTTCAAGTGAACTGATTTGTCTTCATGGCCGGTTCTGATAAGTTGTAGCTACAGATGGCTGCCCCCTCACCATGTGATTTCATAGTATTTTGTACAGACTGTGGAGTACACATCCCTGTAGGTGCCTGACTTATGCAGAGATTTATGAATGGAAGTCCTGGAGGTGTCACCCATCTTTGCACCTCTAGTGCTCAGCTTCTGACGTCCTCTTCATCACTATGAACACCTGCATGACAGAGAAAAGATCATATTCCTAATGTAAAGTAATGAGTGTTCAGAAAAGTCTACCTTCATTTAGAAGAGTCATTATTAGGAAGGGAAAGAATTGAGGAGAATAGCAATCATCCTCCATTTACAATTTGAGTACATGCAGGCTTAGCTCAAAATGAAGCTTGGAAAGGTTAAATGCATGCAGTGATATTGTTGAGTCCAGTTTTCATACTCAGAACTATGAAAGATTGATTTCAGAAAGACTGATTTTTTTTGCTGGAAGTTCATAGCAAGGATGGGCTACTACTATGCTTTCCACTATTTCTGCTGCGTCTCCACTCAGGAGCCATTTTCCTTCTCTCTGTCCACAATAACTGGGGCTGACTTGACCATGTGTGAACCAGCAACTGTAGCTGTTGCATCAGCTGGTCAGAAACCCCTCATCCATGAGATCTGGATCACAACTAGGAGCTGGCTAATTAGATTGGCGGTAGTAAGAAATAGATGGGCAGAGGAATTAGTGGTAGATGACAGTTAGAACTGGACATGGAACAGCATACTGGTCCCAAATCAGGAAAGGAGTATGTCAAGATTGTATATTGTCACCCTGCTTATTAACTTCTATGCAGAGTACATCATGAGAAACGCTGGGCTGGAGGAAGCACAAGTTGGAATCAAGACTGCCAGGAGAAATATCAATAACCTCAGATATGCAGATGACGCCACCCTTATGGCAGAAAGTGAAGAAGAACTAAAGAGCCTCTTGATGAAAGTGAAGGAGGAGAGTGAAAAAGTTGGCTTAAAGCTCAACATTCAGAAAATTAAGATCATGGCATCCGGTCCCATCACTTTATGACAAATAGATGGGGAAACAGTGGAAACAGTGGAAACAGTGGCAGACTGTATTTTGGGGGGCTCCAAAAGGTGACTAAAATTAAAAGATGCTTGCTCCTTGGAAGAAAGCTATGACGAACCTAAACAGCATATTTAAAAGCAGAGACTTTACTTTGCCAACAAAGGTCTGCCTGTTTTCCAGTAGTCATGTATGGATGTGAGAGTTGGACTATAAAAAAAGCTGAGCGCTGACAATTTGATGCTTTTGAACTGTGGTGTTGGAGAAGACTATTGAGAGTCCCTTGGACTGCAAGGAGATCCAACCAGTCCATCCTAAAGGAGATCAGTCCTGAATATTCATTGGAAGGACTAATGTTGAAAGTACTCCTATACTTTGGCAAGCTGATGTGAAGAACTGACTCATTGGAAAAGACCCTGATGCTGGGAAAGATTGAAGGCAGGAGGAGAATGGGATGACAGAGGATGAAATGATTGGATCTCATCACTGACTCAATGGATATGAGTTTGAGTAAACTCTGGAAGTTAGTGATGGACAGGGAGGCCTGGGGTGCTGCAGTCCATGGGGTTGCAGAGAGTCAGACACTACTGAGTGACTGATCCGAGCTGGACTTACACAGAAACTGTGTTCTGAGGATCAGGATCATGGATATTAGTTCACTTTGAACAGAATGCAACATCTGAGAAAACTGTTAGTGCCTCAAACACAAGAAAGAATCACTCCTATATGAATCCATGTTAGGCACTTCTAATCAGTAGATGGTTTTCCTCAAGTGATGGCTCAAAGATTTAGGATCCTTCCCCTTGTGCTTTATCATGTCAAAAGGACTTTGCGGTCCTGCTATTCCTCAGAGAGAAAGGGATTGCACATGAAATACCTAGGCTTCTTAAAAGCTTGGGCTTGAAGCTGTTGCTTCCCTTCAGATTCCATTAAAGACCTTAAGTGCAGAAGATGCTTAGAAATTAGTAGCACTGTATATGTAGAAAGACAAGGAAATAGAATAGTTGATGACCTCCTACAGACCCAAACCAAGAGCTATGTGCAAACCAGAGTTACAGTGAGTCATAAAGAGATGGTTGAGTCATTCAGGGTGGAAGAAAACAGACATAAAATCCTGAGAGAAAGAGAAACTATGAAGCAGCCTTGATACCACTTTCTATATTGTTCTTTTTCTGAAATCCTCACAATATCTTTAGTGTAACCTTACAATGTGGAGTGAAGTGAAAGTGGTGGTCACTTAGTCCTGTCTGACTCATTGCTACCCCATGGACTGTAGCCCACAAGGTTCCTCTGTCTGTGGAATTCTCCAGGCAAGAATACTGGAGTGGGAGCCACTCCCTTCTCCAAGAGATCTTCCCAACCCAAGGATAAAACCCAGGTCTGCATTGTACGCAAATTCTTTACCATCTGAGCCACCAGGGATGTTCCCCTCCCACAATAACAGAGTTGGCATGAGTAGTTCTCATTCTCATTTCCTTGCAACCAAAGAAAGGCACTGTGTGCAGAAGTGTAGAGTTAGAAGGGGACAGCAATTAAATAAAAAGAGTATTAGTAGACATAACTGGATGATGATTTGTCGACTGACTTTATATAAATCCATTGACAAAACCTGCACTTTTCTCCTGTATGTTCAAACTAGAATTGAGAAAACTGAAACCAAGACACTACCAAAAAATGAATTATTTCCATGATTCTCAGTAGAAAGCAGTGAAATGAAATGCTAACTTCCAAGCCATGTGTAATACTTGATTTCAGTTATCTTTTTACTTAAAACTAGGATTTCCCGACAGTGACTTCACTTAGAATGTCTCTAAGTTACAGGGATACTAGCAGTTGACTTTGCTGGGCCAATGCAGCAGCCCTATCTCATGGACACAAAGCTAACTAAACTAAACATAGAAAGGGGAATATTGAATTCTAAAGCAGTCCTCTCCCTCCCTCCCACTGGAGGGGCACATTTCCGCTCAAAGAACCGTTCTACTTGCCTTACTACAGTGCAAGCAGCAGAGAACTCAATCACATTTTCCCCTGAGGCTGGCAACGATTAAAAACTAGCTGCCATGAGACAGTATTTACAGATCTTTACAACAAACACAAGTTGGCACTTTTCATCTAGCTAAGGCGATGCACGCCGCAAATGCTGTGTTCTCTTCAGTGTCTGACATCGTTGAAACGAGCAATGCCTTCAATGCCATTGTCAGCTCTACTATTCAATTTCTATTTTTCCTCCAAACCAGCACTAGTCAACTGGTCTCTTGATCAGTTTGGTAGAAGTTGGGAGATGCTCAATATGTGGAGAGAGAGAATATAAATTAAGGAAAAAATCTTTGGAGGAATGAAGTTTTGAACATGACTCGCCACTTGAAATGCTCTCACGCTCTCTCCTTTGGGATAACTCTCCCTCCCCTCCCCTTCCCAATATTGCCATAACGTTGCATCCAACATTTAGAAACGTGTTTTAGTGTCACCTGATTTTATCTTTCTCTATATCTGGTTTCTGATTTGATAATTTAAGGCAAACAAAAAAAAAAAAAAGAAAATGGTTTTGTTATCGAATTGAGAACAAAAGATACAATGGAGAAGCATATTAAAATATTCAGGAAATCCTAAACTGGAATCTGTTTACTAAGCCACCAGCTGTCACTCCGTCTCCTGGCCACCATAAGCTACCTATTCAGAACGGCCGCTTCACAATTGTCCTTACTCTGTGGCATAGCTGCTTGGATGATTTCTATTTGTTTGTTTGTTTTTAAGTCTACAAAAAACACAACAAACAGACAACAGCAAAAAAGAACAAGTCACTTCATATGTAACCATACTAAACACTTGCTTTCATTATCAACTAGATTCAATGAGCTCCCTTTCAAAGTGACTTAACATGGATGCTTGTAAGGGAATGATGTAATATTCAATGTATTTAATTGTGAAAGTCAAAGAAATAAACTAAACGACCAGTTCCAATTTCCAGTTTCACCAATGACAATAGGAATCAGAAGAGTGGAACCGAGAATGCTGACTGGAGTACTTTAGAGTTCAATCATGAATGTAAAATAGTTAGAAATCGGAGTTTGAAGTGATGAATTCTGTTCCAAATGATAAAGAACTATTTCTGGCATGTTTAAATCATTGATGTTTTCTAATCTTAATGAAATGCTGAAGTTGACATTTTTTTCAAGAGAAAAAAATGCTTTCCGGGCACCATTACTGGTCCCCGTTTCCAACCCCACGCCATCCCTTCACCTTCACTTCAATGCTGGCGCATATGATATCCTTTTTTGATGAACTCAGAAGAGCCAAAGATGAAATGGGCCATAGACAACTCAGGGCCAGAAAGAAGGACATGCGCCCTTCCTGGCACAGAGGTCCTAGTAGGTTGGGTGGGACTGTTCATGCCTGAGCCCCCCGGCAGAATGAATAAGGAGAAGAGTCTGTCCCTAAAACTTGCCACTTTGCTTCTTCCAGGACCGCTGGACTCCATCCTATTTAATCTGCATGTGATTCCTTTTTATTAAAATCCTGTTTTCTTAAAGCAGCAGTGGTCTCAGCATGGGGAATAAAATCCCGACCCTGGGACCCCCGGAGCTTTCATGGCTACAGACACTCACGGAATCACCCAGCAGCAAATAGGCCCTATCGGCATAGGAGAGAAATGTGCAAGCTTGGGGCAGCATTAATCACACCTGAAACGTTATTTTTAAGGTGCCATGAAATCCACACTGACTGACTGGTCCTTTTAATCTTAATTTTGAACAGTTGCTACTCCAATTAAATTCTCCCACCTAGCATTTTCAAACAGCTCCTGGTTGTTTCCACCAACTCTGTTAATGGACAGCTGTTTCTGACAGCCCCCCTGATTTGCCAGTGCTGTGTCGGCTGCCAGAGCAGGAGGCCTGTTCTGTATTCCGCTGCTGGCACCAGGGGAAATGCAAATGAACACATGAATCAGTTGTCACCACTGCAGACACCGGGAGGGAGCCGATCAGAACGCGTGGGGAGATTAGTTGGCTGCAAGTGAGGGGGAAAGCAAAAAAAAAAAAAAAAAAAGCTTAGATTTCTTGTAGTGAGTTTTTTTTTTTTTTTTTCAACTGTCTCCAGTTTATATTCACTTTGTGGCATTCATTAGATTTCAGTAGCTCAGGCCAGTGCAATCTGTTCCTTGTCAATCATCAACAGAATCCCCAACCGAAGTTTTGGAGTGATAGAAACATTTCAGGTAAATACTATCAGAACTTCCGTAGCACAATGAGACTACTATATTCACTTTGGTGCTTCAGATGTTTTCCCATCTGACAAGGTAGGGGGTGAGACACAAAGCTTTTCTTTCCCATCAGGATAGACTAAAGAAAAGTTTGCTCAGAGTCCGAAGCCTTGTTTTTAAGTGTTCTGAATTATTTCCGACAAAGAGTTCTCTGAGTTGCTTCATCAGTTGGGTCAAATGCTCACACATGCAGTGAAAATAAGTTACGTAAATAATGAAGCAACATCAGCTCCAAGATCTCCTATTCTTTTTCTCAGAACTTCCTGATATACCAAATAATAGGAAGAATGCTTCTGCCACTGTGTTCTTAAGGTTTCACTAAGGGAAGCAGAACCCCATCGAGTGATATAAAGTAAGGAAATTATTATGGGGACTGGACCTGACAAAACTGTGGGATCTGGCAGTGGACATGGAGTCACATAGCTCAGTATAGCTGGTGGTGGGGAAGGCAAGATGAACTTAGAGGGGAAGAAGGCAAGGACACGTTGAAATCCACGGGACAAACTGGAAACCATGACGATGACTGGGAACCCATGACGACTTCCTATTTGTCTCTCCTGCTGCCTGCAGCGTTGATGGCGCAGGAGGTCTACAGAACGAGCTGATACCCTTGGCCACAGATCAGTCCATGAACTTGGCCTAAGACTTGATGAGACTGAAGGAAGAGATATAATGGGAGCAGAGGAGAGGGGCCTTGATGACCCCTCACAGCAGACAAGTGGGACAGCAACGACATACAGGAGCTTCCAGGGTGCTGGGAGCCTTGCTCCAAATTCTGAGCACAATGACTGTCCCGTTTCACTTTCCCCATCATGCACAAACTTCTGTATGGTCAACCCTAACTCAAACCATGTTAACAGGAAGGCAATTCTGGGAATCATATTTCCAGGTCTGCTGAGCTGGTCCATAAAAAAACTACCACAATGCATACCCAATTCTACTCTGCCTTCAGAATCTGATGTGATGAAGTTCTCTACATCAGGGCTAGAGTACCAGACACACAGCCCAAGATGGCTCAGTAGTAAGGAATCTGGCTGCCAGTACAGGAGACGTAGGTTTGATCCCTTGGTTGGGAAGATCCCCTGGAGAAGGACTGGAAACCCACTCTGGTATTCTTCCCTGGGAAGTCTTACAGACAGAAGAGTTTGATGGGTTTGGAGTCCATGGGATCTCAAAAGAGTCGAACATGATTGAGTAACTAGACAACAACCAGACACATGAGCTGGAGGATGGATGAAGTGGATCAGAAGAGCTGGGAAATGGGTGGTTACATTATAGGATGGACTGGAGTGAAGGTGGTTGGAAAACGCATCAATTGTTCAGGGGTTGGGAACAAATCAATATTATATATTGATTTTATTCAAATACTGTTAGAAAGTTCCATACTGTGAGGAATCCTGTCCAGCGCCAGAAGCTGCACAGGGGCAAAACTGAAAAGGACGGAATGCTACGGTCTCTATTATATCTGACTAACAAATATTACCTAGGACTCCTTTTACCTTCTACCTAAAGCAAAATGAATTTTAGACTCCCTTTCAGAGCTGCTTTCACTTTGGTATGTAAAAGTTGATTTAAAGTCGCAAATGTAGAGAATGTCTTGATACAGAGGAAATCTTGTCGCGACAGCAGTGATACTGGAAGAAATCCTATGCAGTCATCAGAGTTGATTGAAAACATTTCTAGATCTGATGCAACTTATTTCCAGATAATAGTTTCCTTTAACTCAAATATAAGTTGAGAGTTCATGGCAGTTCATTTTCACTTGTGATGTGGTATCAGAACACTTCAGTTCAGTCACTCAGTCACCTCTGATTCTTTCTGACTGCATGGACGACAGCACGCCAAGGCCTCCCGGTCCATCAGCAACTCCCGAAGTTTACTCAGACTCATGTCCATTGAGTCACTGATGCCATCCAACCATCTCATCCTCTGTCGTCCCCTTCTCTTCCAGTCTTCAATCTTTCCCTGCATCAGAGTCTTTTCAAATGAGTCAGCTCTTTGCATCAGGTGGCCAAAGTACTGGAGTTTCAGCTTCAACATCAGTCCTTCCAATGAACACCAGGACTGATCTCCTTTAGGATGGACTGGTTGGATCTCAGTCCAAAGGATTCTCAAGAATCTTCTCCAACACCACAGTTCAAAAGCATCAATTCTTCAGTGCTCACCTTTCTTTATGGTCCAACTCTCACAACCATACATGACTACTGGAAAAACCATAGCCTTGACTAGATGGACCTTTGTTGGCAAAGTCAAGTCTCTGCTTTTTAATATGTTGTTTAGGTTGGTCATAACTTTTTTTCCAAGAAATAAGTGTCTTTTAATTTCATGGCTGCAGTCACCATCTGCAGTGATTTTGGAGCCCCCCAAAATAGTAAGCCACTGTTTCCACTGTTTCCCCATCTATTTGCCATGAAGTGATGGGACTGGATGCCATGATCTATGTTTTCTGAATGTTGAGCTTTAAGCCAACTTTTTCACTCTCATCTTTCACTTTCATCAAGAGGCTCTTTAGTCCTTCACTTTCTGCCATAAGGATGGTATCATCTGCATATCTGAGGTTATTAATATTTCTCCTGGCAATCTTGAGCTCTCCAGCTTGTACTTCATTCAGTCCAGCATTTCTCATGATGTACTCTGCATATAAATTAAATAAACAGGGTGACACTATACAGCCTTGACGTACTCCTTTCCCAATTTGGAACCAGTGTTGTTCCATGTCCAGTTCAAACTGTTGCTTTCGAACCTGCATACAGATTTCTCAGGAGGCAGGTCAGGCAGTCTGATATTCCCATCTCTCTAAGAATTTTCCACACTTTATTGTGGTCCATACAGTCAAAGGCTTTGGCATAGTTAATAATGCAGAGATAGAAGTTTCTCTGGAACTCTCTTGCTTTTTCAATGATCCAGCGGATGTTGGCAATTCGATTTCTGGTTCCTCTGCCTTTTCTAAAACCATCTTGAACATCTGAAAGTTCATGGTTCACGTATTGTTGATGCCTGCCTTGGAGAATTATGAGCACTGCTTTACTAGAGTGTGAGATGAGTGCAATTGTGCAGTAGTTTGAGCATTCTTTGGCATTGTCTTTCTTTGGGATTGGAATGGAAACTGACCTTTTCCTGTCCCATGGCCACTGCTGAGTTTTCCAAATTTGCTGGCATATTGAATGCAGCACTTTCACAGCATCATCTTTTAGGATTTGAAATAGCTCAACTGGAATTCCATCATCTCCACTGGCTTTGTTCGTAGTGATGCTTCCTAAGGCACACTTGACTTCGCATTCCGGGATATCTGACTCTAGGTGAGTGATCACACCATGGTGATTATCTGGGTTGTGAATATCTTTTTTGTACAGTTCTTCTGTGTATTCTTGTCACCTCTTCTTAATATCTTCTGCTTCTGTTAGGTCCATACCATTTCTGTCCTTTATTGTGCCCATCTTTGCATGAAATGTTCCTTGATATCTCAAATTTTCTTCAACAGGTCTCTAGTCTTTCACATTCCATCATTTTCCTGTATTACTTTGCACTGATCACTGAGGAAGGCTTTCTTATATCTTTTTGCTATTCTTGTATCAGAACACTGAAATGTAAAACTATTTAAGTATACAATTAATCCAAGAATAACTACCTCTAGTAGCTTTTTGGAAGCAGGCACACACACACACAAAAATACACACTCACACACACAAAAGGACATTCGCAAACATATACACAGAGAAACAAAGTACAATTCCCTGTGCACAGGAGTTATTCTGCCCTACACTTCCAACCTTAATAAGTTTGGAACTCCTGAATTGTTGATTGGTCTATACTTATAGACAAATATGTATGCATGTTTTTCTTTTATAAAATGGAATTATGTTGTACCTTCTCATTTGCAATTGTACTGAATATCTTTAAATATCAGTAAGAATAGAAATATTTCATCTTTTTAATAATTGAAGTATAGCTGATTTACAATGTGTTAACTTTTCTTGTATAACAAAATTATTCAGTTATATGCATTTTTAAAGATTAGTTTCCATTATGGTTGATCACAAAATACTGAATATATTTCCCTGTGTTATACAGTAGCACTTTATTGCTTATTCATTCTGTATATAATGTTTTTCATCTGCTAACCCCGAACTCTGAATCCATTCCCCATGCTTGGTGACCAGAGGTCTGCACTCTATGACTGTGAGTGTGCTTCTGTTTTGTAGATAGGTTCATTTCTGCCAGAAATATCTCATTCTTTATATCATTTCACTTTCTCTTTACCATACAATCATTCTTTTATTGTTAGAAATTAAGGTTATTTTTCTACTCTCTTTAAAAAAAAATAACATTCTTTTCTAAAAGCTGATGGCATCTCTTCTTCATTGGTCTGTTACAACTAAGCTCATTGAATTTTAGGGCATGAGGAAGAAGCTATGTCCTTCACTCTCCTGAAGACCAAAGAGAATATTAGTTTGTACTCTTCTCTCATACCACCAATGTTTGGTTTATTTCTTTCCCTCACTCATAGCAGCTGTCAGGCCCTACTTAGTTTCCATCCATTGCTGAACCCTCTACACCAGAAAAAGTCAGAGATGTCATTCTTCAGCTCTACCAAGCTGATTTCCAGTTTCAAAAATACATTAAGGATTTGGTTAATGGCCACAGTGAAGCTTTCAGAAATGGAAGTGGCTTGGTAAGGACCTAATTAATGCCATTCCACAACAAAGAAGGCTCAGTTCACCCTATTATAATAGGGAACTGTGCCATGCCATGCTCACTCAGTCATATCTGACTCTTTGTGACCCCATGGACTGTAGCCCGCCAGGCTCCTCTGTCCATGAGATTTCCCAGGCAACCATACTGGAATGGGTTGCCATTTCCTTCTCCAGGGGATCTTCCCAACCCAGGGATCGAACCCGTGTCTCCTGCTTTGGCAGGTGATTCTTTACCGCTAAGACACCGGGGAAGCATCTATAAGAAACATTCTTCTGTATTTCTGTCTACATTCCTTAGAATCTCCACTTATACTAAAGGGTTTATGTCTCCTGCCAGAATACCCCTTCCTGGGAAACATCGTGTAGAAGAAGATTAAAGCAGACGTTTTGTGGCTGCTAGTCAATGTGTCTCTTGTCTGCAGTGATTGTGTAGGTTTGCACTTACTCTCTTTTTAATCAATTAACAATCAATGCTAATGGTAGAATCATTTGTTTCTCATCAGCAAGTCTTCCTTCAGTTTTAGCACTTTATCGTGTCTTAGTCATGTTCTTCGTAAAAGAAGTTGAGAAATCAGAACTTTGGATCAATAAATTGCTTAGCATTCCCAGCCCAGCAACCAGTCAGTTCTGCTTGAAAAGCTAGATATCTAATGTCCGTCAGCATTCCGTCTGCTCCGTTATTGAGGGCCAGTGACCTCTTGGAAAATATGTTCCTTACCAGAACTCATGGATTCCTGAATATAAAAAATATGGTAGCCAGCCAAGTATTGCCTACAGTACTCTTGTAAAAACAAGCCTATCAGATCTTAAGAACACACCTTTGCTTAAACTGACATTCCTTTACGTCTTACCCTTGTCTCATATTTTCATGAATTGCTATAATTCTGGAATAATAGCACTCATTACATGGGTGTGCAGTTGTCTGTTTGCCGCTCTAGATTGTAGGTTACTTGCTTATAATGTATATCTTAGACAGTATTAAAGAGAAGGAAAGAAGGAAGTGAAGAAAGGTGGGAATAAGAAGAAAGAAAAAAGGGAAGGAGGAAGAAACACTCTTGAGGCAGTATGCTCTGGGAAGTTAGAATAAACCTAAGGAGATAATTATAGATTTAAATGCACCAATCACTCTACCAACATGGTAGCTGTTAAAAGTACTCATTCTATGCCAAAAGGAATGGTTTCCCAATGGTACTAGGCATGATTCAGGAGACTGGATGTTTGCTGATATTTAAAATTAAGGGCACTCATCAGTTCATCGGTGTACTCTTGCAGAGAGCTGGTGAGAATGGCCTCAGACTTACTCAACTAGAGAGAGATCTTTAGTCTTACACCTCATCTGGCCTCTTCACCTCGTCAGATTCTCAGTAAATATTTAGAGAATAAATGCTTAGGTCAACAAATGCTTAGGCCAACAAATGCTTAGGTCAAGGCCTATAATTTATGCTTACTTTAAAAAGTAATATACCACATTAATCATAATAAAATAGCAGAGAGAGCTACAGCAGGGGACAGTAGCAATGGGGGAGATTTGAAGAGTCTACAAGGACCAGATAGGCTGAAATCTGCATCATGGCAGTTTGAATCTGTTGACTTTCTATTTTTGTTTTCTAGTTCACTTTTTTCCTTTTAGATGTCTTTTATTTAATGAAGTTGTTTTCCTCATTTGCTTTTAATTTTTTAAAAAATATTAATATATTATGTAAGTGAAGAATCATGAATGACTTTATCTTTCTAGGTCCATCTACCACAGGACAAGATACGCAGTAGATACTCAAAAGCATGAGTTTCTTGTGAAAAGTGGCTAGCTAACATTATTATTTAGTTTATATAAAAACTTGGTGTTGGCAGAGCAATGTTTAGAGAATCTTCCACTTGATAACATCTGGTTATTCACATGTTAAGATGATGTACCTGTCACATATTGCCTTCTCATCATAATGCATTTTTCATTGTGAATTAAAATGTTAAAAGCACACCTTTATTTCTTGATATTTTGGAAGGACATGCTATAATAATATTATTTTCCATTATGTTTAAAGAATAGGCCATATGGTTTAGGGTCTTTTTTTTTATGAGGTGGGGGCATGTTTCTATACTCTTTTTATTAATCCATTTCCATATCAAAACTGATTGTTATTTTTCTCAAAGAGAAATTTGGAGACAGTCTGAGAACTTGATTAATGACAAGTGTATTGAAAAACACTGCATTTTCCATCTTAAAGTACAGAGGTGCTTTAAATGAGTTCTGTTCTCTGTGATATAAAGAATAAAATAGAGCAATAAGTTCCAAACAGATCCCTGATGCACCACAATGAAGCACTCAAACCAGTGATATCCTAGAGCAAAACAGAGGTGAGAGGCAGAGGGATCTGAATGAAACTGGGGTTCTACTTCTCAATACCTTCAAAGTTCCAGTCTTTGATTGACTACCCTGGAATTTAATTTTCCAGTGTGTAAATGGGCATAATACTGTTCTCTTAGAGTTTTATGATGATTAAATGAAATAATATTTTATAGAAGCATATTAGTAGATGATCATTAAGCATATTACATCATAAATGAAGTGCATTCTTCTTATTAATAAATGCATCAAATATTAACATTTAAATGATGCTTTTTAAAAGCCAGATGGGCGAGGTGGGATATTTAATGTGTATCTCTGTATGCCAAGCCTGGTATTTATTGATGAAAACCTAAAGCAGAAGAATAATTGCTGACCTTTCACACACAGACTAGCCCAGCAGGGACAGGCCTGGGTCTTACAATATATTAAAATATCTCTTATTTTATCAGGTTATTTTTTAGATTAAAAAATAAGAAAAACACAGATGCTTTATAGAAGTTATTTTAATTCTCATTTCACTGACAGTATTATTATTCTAATTTTCCAGCTGAGAAATCTGAAGTTTAGAATGTTTAAGTAAGCTACCCGAAATGCACCTGAAGATTGCTGTCTCGCATTCTATGGGCTCTCCCTTCTCACTCTATAGATGAGAAAACCGAGGCCCGGGGCAGGTAAGTGCGGATTGGAGGAAAGAGGAGTGGCCTTTGAATCAGCCTTCCCTGTGTTTTCAGTCCTGCCTCTGCCCTTGGCTGGCTGTGTGAGCTCTGACAAAAACAATTAACCTCTCTAAACCTCCAGAGATTTTTAACAGTATATTTTTAATTGGTTTGTTTAGTGTTTCCTAAATTATATCCCTTTGGAACACGTTCCATCAGATGTTTAAAAGTGTTAAATAAAAAAAAAAATTTTTTTTAAATGTTTCAGTGGTCCAATAAGTCTTAGAAACTCTGTTTTAAAACAAAATTAAGCCAGTTGCAATACAGTAAAATCCTTAGAGCCTCTAAAATGCTAATTGCATCAAAATCTCCAAGGAAGGCGGGGGAAGCAGACAAGAAGCACTGACTTTTTTCATAGAAAACAGTATGGAAAGTCCAGTTCTTTGTGCTCTGTTCCATTGTATCACATCTTAATGTTTCTAAAAGACTTTTTTTCCTATTTTGCTATTATCATTTAAATGTCATTTTACTTTTTCTTTGCCATCATATAGATCAAGATATAAACATTCTGCCCTGAAAAGTTTCCCTCCTGTCCGATCCCACTCATTGCCCCCCCCAAAACCCCCAACTGCCCCTCCCAACGGAGGAACTGCTCTGACTGCAATCACCTTGGACTCGCTTTGCCAAGGCAAGAACTCCGTTTCGAGAATTCACTAGTGGTCCTGCGGTTAGGAGTCTGTGCTTTCACTGCTAAGAGCCCAGGTTCAGTCCCTTGTTGGGGAATTGGCTACCGGGACTCCATGTTCAGATTTTATTTTATACCTTAGTATCATTACTGTTTTTGCTAGTTTAACAGCTTTGTTGAGAAGCATAACTAGTGTACAGTACACTGCACGTATTGAAAGGGTGTCACTTTATGTTTCGACACAGCTACATGCCTCTGAAAGGGTCACCACAACCAAGATGATAAACATATGCATCAGCCAAGAATTCTCTCCTGTCCCTCGCTAATCTCTCCATCCTCCTCTCCTACTCAACCCCTGAGCTGCAATCTGTCACTGTAGTTTACATTTTCTAGAGCTTTATATAAATTAAATGTTAAATAGGTACTCTTTTATTCTGAGATCCAGCTCTCTCATGTTGTATATCTATAGTCCTCTCCTTTCTATTGCTGCTGTTGTGCGGTCACTAAGTCATGTCCCACTGTTTGCCACACCATGGGTATAGCACGCCAGGCTTCCCTGTCCTTCCCTACCTACGGGAGTTTGCTCAAACTCATGTCCATTGAGACAGTGATGTTATCTAACCATCTCATCCTCTGCCACCACCTTCTCCTTTTGCCTTCTGTCTTTCCCAGCCTCAGGGTCTTTTCCAATAAGTGGTCACTTTGCAGGAGGTGGCCAAACTATTGGAGCTTCAGCTTCAGCATCAGTCATTTCAATGAATATTCACGACTGATTTCCTTTAGGATTGACTGGTTTGATCATCTTTTAGTCCAAGGGACTCTCAAGAACCTCCTCCAGGCTTTTTTATGGTCCAACTCTCATATCAATACATGACTACTGGAAAAACCATAGCTTTGACTACATGGACTTTTGTCAGCAAAATGATCTCTGCTTTTTAATACCCTGTCTAGGTTTGTTGCAGCATTTCTTCCAAGGAGCAAGTGTCTTTTAATTCCGTGGCTGCAGTCAGTGTCTGCAGTGATTTTGGAGCCCAAGAAAATAAGGTCTGTCACTATTTCCATTTTCTCCCCATCTATTTGCCATGAAGTGATGGGACCATAATCTTTGTTTTTTCAATGTTGAGTTTTAAGCCAGCTTTTTCATTCTCCTCTTTCACCTTCATCAAGAGGCTCTTTAATTCCTCCTCACTTTCTGCCATTAGAGTGGTATCATCTGTATATCTGAGGTTGCTGATATTTCTTCTGGCAATCTTGATTCCAGTTTGTGATTCATCCAGCCTTGCATTTCTCATGATGTACTCTGCATAGAAGTTAAATAAGCAGAGTGACAATATATAGCCTTGAGGTAGTCCTTTCCTAATTTTGAACTAGGCTGTTGTTCCATGTCAGCCTCTAACTGTTGCTTCTTGACCTCTACACAGGCTTCTCAGCAGGCAGGTAAAGTGGTCTGGTATTCCAATCTCTTTAAGATGGTTCATGGCTTATTGTGATCCACACAATCAAAGGCTTTTGGGTCATCAATAAAACAGAGGAAAATGCTTTTCTGGAATTCCCTCGCTTTCTCTATGATCCAACAAATTGAAAATTTGATCTCTGCTTCCTCTGCCTTTTCTAAACCCAGCTTGTACATCTTGAATTTCTTAGTTTGCACACTGCCAAAGCCTAGCTTGAAGGATTTTGAGCATTACATTGCTAGCCTGTGAAGTGAGTGCGATTGCGTGGTAGTTTGAACATTTTTTGGCATTGGATAAAAACGGACCTCTTCCAGTTCTGTGACCCCTGATGAGTTTTCCAAATTTGCTGCATATTGAGGACACCACTCTTACAGCATCATCTTTTAAGATTTGAAATGGCTCAGCTGGAATTCCATCACCTCCACTAGCTTTGTTTGCAGTAATGCTTCCTGAACTTGACGTCATACTCCAGGATGTCTGGCTATAGGTGAGTGACCACACCATCATGGTTATCCAGATCATTAAGACCTTTTTTGTACAGGTTTTCTGTGTACTCTTGCCACCTCTTCTTAATCTCTTCTGCTTCTGTTAGATCCTTACCATTTCTGTCCTTTATTGTGCCCATCTTTGCATGAAACTTTCCCTTGGTGTCTCTAATTTTCTTAAAGAGATCTCTAGTCTATTGTTTTCCTCTATTTCTTTGCATTGTTCACTTAAGATGGTTTTCCTATCTCTCTTTGCTGTTCTTTGGTCCTCTGCATTCAGTTGAGTATATCTTTCTATTTCTTCTTTGCTTTTCACTTCTTTTCTCAGCTAATTATAAAGCCTTCCCAGGCAACCATTTTGCCTTCTTGCATTTCTTTTCCTTTGGGATAGTTTTGGTCACTGCCTTCTATACAATGTTACAATTCTCCATCCATAATTCTTCAGGCACTCTGTCTACCAGATCCAATCCTTTGAATCTATTTGTCACTTCCACTGTATAATCATAAGGGATATGATTTAGGTGTTTTCCAGTGTATTTATACCATTTTCTCTTCCTATCAGTAGCATATGAGAAAGCATGAGAATTCCTACTTCTCCACATCCTCTCCAAGACTGAGTATGTATGACTAATCTTTTTTTTTTCTAATTTAGTCATTCTATTTGATGTTCACTAGTGCCTCATTGTGGATTTTGCACTTCCTAAATGACTAACCACAGGCAGTAACTGTTCCTCTGCCTATTAGCCATATCTAATTTGGTGAGGTGTCTGCCCAAATTGTATGTCCATATTTTATTCCATTTTTTCCTATTGAATTTTGAGAGTTTCCTATGTATTCAGGGTAAAAGTCTTTGAAATATATAACTTGTGATCATTTCTTTCTTAACAGATTGGGAAGAGCAGAAGGTTTAAATTTTGCTGAAATTTCAATTATCAATTTATTTTTTATACATCATGCTTTTAATGTCATTGCTAAGAAATCTTTGCCTAACTCAAGGCCATAAAATTTTCTCCTATATTCTGGAAATGTCATAGTTATGTGGTACATTTAGGTCTATGATACACTTAACTTTTCATATAGTGTGAGATATCAATAAGACTTCATATTTTGCTTATGGATGTAGAATATTCTAGTGCATGCCCGTATGCTAATTCACTTCAGTCAAGTCGGATTCTTTGCAACCCTATGGACGGTAGCTCACCAGGCTCCTCTGCCCATGAGATTCTCTAGGCAATAACACTGGAGTGGGTTATCATGCCCTCCTCCAGGGAATCTTCCCGACCCAGGGATTGAACCCATGTCTCTTACTTCTCCTGCATTGGCAGGTGGGTTCTTTACCACTAGCGCCACCTGGGAAGCCGATAGAATATTCTAATATCATTTATTATTATTTTTTTAAAGTATCCTTTCTACACTAAATTACCTTTCCATCTCTGTCCAAATAAGTTGTTCACATTATTGGGTGGATTATTTATGGACTTTATTATGGTCCATTGATTTATTTAGATACTTTTATAACAATACAACACTGCTTTGATTACTGTCACTTTATACCCTTGAAATCGAGCAGTATTAATTATCAAACTTTGATCTTTTTCCAATTGTTTTGGCTATTCTAAGTCCTTACAATTTTTGTATGATTTTTAGGACATCTTATCAAGTTTTACAAAAATACTTAGGAATGTGGAATATTGGCACTTTAAAAATATTGAGTTTTTTCAAGATAATCACAGTACATCTTCCTACTTATGTATGTCTTCATTAGTTTATCTTAGTCATTTTTTCATTTTTACTCTATAAACTTTACACATTTTTGTCAGATTTATACCTAAATTTTTCATAATTTGTGCTATTCTAGAAGTTATTTTTTATTTTTTATTTCAATTTTTCTGATAGATATAGAAATACATTATAAAATCTTGCTAAATTCACTTTTTATGCTACTACTATTTTATTCCACCAAATATTACATATCAGTGATAATATCTTCTGGGAATAAAGATAGTTTCATTCTTCTCATTTTAGTCTGGGGAGAAATAGACTGCCATTACATACAACAATAGGGATGAATCTCAAATAATACAAAGGTGAAAGAAGACAGACCAAAAAAGAAGTATGTATTATATGATTCCATTTATATAAAATACTAGAAAAAAAGAAAAGGTAACTTATCTACAGTGACAGAAAGCAGACCATTTGTTGCCTGGGACCGGAGAATCAGTGTCCAGGAAGGGACAGGACAAAATAATTACAAAGGACTTGGGGGAAATTTGGGTGATGATGAATATGTTCTCTGCAGTGATGGCTTCACGTGTGTGTGTGTGTATATATGGCAATATATACATTTATAACCAACCAACATTTAGGTTGGTTCCATGTCCTGGTTATTGCGTGTGTGTGTGTATATATATATGTATGTATGTGTGTATATATATATGGCAAACTTTTCAACTCTTCTTTCCAGGATGGAAAGCCAGTCGGCAGTTAGACACACAAGAATAGCTGAAATTCTGCCTTTCTCCCGATTGGTGAGCAGAGAACCAACCTTTACCCTGCGGCTCTCCCAAAGCTGGGACAGGAAGCACTTGGGTTAATTTGGGGCCAACAAGGCTGTCAACATAGTTCCAAATTCTCCTGAAGTGGTTCTTTTAAATTCTTTATTTAAAAAATATTTTTATTGGAGTAGAGTAGAGTTGATTTACAATGCTGTATTACTTTCTGCTGTACAGCAAAGTCAAGCAGTTATACATATGTCCTCTGTTTCTTAGATTCATTTCCCATACAAGACACTGCAGAGTACTGAGTAGAGTTACCTGTGCTGTACGATAGACTCTTATTAATTATCTGTTTCATACATAGTAAGGTGTGCATGTCAATCCCAAACTCCCAATTTTTCCCTTCCTATGCCCTTTCCTCCCTGGTAACCATAAAATTGTTTTCTGCATCAGTAACTCTATTTCTGTTTTGTAAATAAGTTCATTTGTACCATTTTTTAATATTTCACATATAAGTGATATCATACAGTATGTGTTTATTCTTCTCTGTCTCAGTGAAACAATCTCTGGGTCCATCCATGTTGCTGCAAGTGATGTTATTTCATTATGGGTTTTGGTGCTGAGTAATATTCCATTCTATACATTTCCCAGGTGGTGTTAGTGGTAAAGAGACTAGGAGACTGTCTGCCAGTGTAGGAGATGTAACAGATGAGGGTTCGATCTTTGAGTGGGAAAGATCCCCTGGAGGAGGGCATGGCAACCCACTCTAGTATTCTTACCTGGAGAATCCCATGGACAGAGGAGCCTAGCAGGCTCCTCTGTCCATGGGGTCACAAAAAGTCAGACACGACTGAGTGACTGAGCAGGCACATACACACACACCACATCTTTTTTTATCTGTTCATCTGTTGCTGAACATTTAGGTTGGTTCCATGTCCTGGTTATTGTAAATAGTGCTGAAATGAATATTGGGATACATGTATCTTTTTGAATTATGGCTTTCTCTGGGTGTACACCCAGGAGTGGGAGGCTGGATCGTACAGTAGCTCTAATTTTAATTTTTTAAGGAACCTCCATACTGTTCTCCATAGTGGCTATACTAGTCTACATTCCCACCAACAGTGTAGGAGGATTCACTTTTTATCCACACCCTCTCCAGGATTTATTGTCTGTAAATTTTTTGATGCTGGCCACTCTGCCCAGTGTGAGGTGACACCTCACTGTAGTTTTACATTGTTCTAATAATTAGTGATGTTTAGCAATATTATTATTTTTTTAATTATTATCATTTTTTTTACTTTACAATACTGTATTGGCAATATTAGAAAAATGCAAAACTACAGTGAGGTATCACCTCACACTGGTCAGAGTGACCATCATCAAAAAATTTACAAACAATAAATCCTGGAGAGGATGTGGATAAAAAGTCAATCCTCCTACACTGTTGGTGGGAATGTAGACTAGTATAGCCACTATGGAGAACAGTATGGAGGTTCCTTTAGGAGAACATAGGCAAAACACTCTCAGACATAAATCACAGCAGGATCCTCTATGATCCACCTCCCAGAATTCTGGAAATAAAAGCAAAAATAAACAAATGGGATCTAATTAAAATTAAAAGCTTCTGCACAACAAAGGAAAATATAAGCAAGGTGAAAAGACAGCCTTCTGAATGGGAGAAAATAATAGCAAATGAAGCAACTGACAAACAACTCATCTCAAAAATATACAAGCAACTTATGCAGCTCAATTCCAGAAAAATAAACGACCCAATCAAAAAATGGGCCAAAGAACTAAATAGACATTTCTCCAAAAAAGACATACAGATGGCTAACAAACACATGAAAAGATGCTCAACATCACTCATTATTAGAGAAATGCAAATCAAAACCACAATGAGGTACCACTTCACACCAGTCAGAATGGCTGCGATCCAAAAATCTGCAAGCAATAAATGCTGGAGAGGGTGTGGAGAAAAGGGAACCCTCCTACACTGTTGGTGGGAATGCAAACTAGTACAGCCACTATGGAGAACAGTGTGGAGATTCCTTAAAAAATTGCAAATAGAACTACCTTATGACCCAGCAATCCCACTTCTAGGCATACACACTGAGGAAACCAGAATTGAAAGAGACACATGTACCCCAATGTTCATCGCAGCACTGTTTATAATAGCCAGGACATGGAAACAACCTAGATGTCCATCAGCAGATGAATGGATAAGAAAGCTGTGGTACATATACACAATGGAGTATTACTCAGCCGTTAAAAAGAATTCATTTGAATCAGTTCTGATGAGATGGATGAAACTGGAGCCGATTATACAGAGTGAAGTAAGCCAGAAAGAAAAACACCAATACAGTATACTAACACATATATATGGAATTTAGGAAGATGGCAATGACGACCCTGTATGCAAGACAGGGAAAGAGACACAGATGTGTATAATGGACTTTTGGACTCAGAGGGAGAGGGAGAGGGTGGGATGATTTAGGAGAATGACATTCTAACATGTATACTATCATGTGAATTGAATCGCCAGTCTATGTCTGACGCAGGATGCAGCATGCTTGGGGCTGGTGCATGGGGATGACCCAGAAAGATGTTATGGGGAGGGAGGTGGGAGGGGGGTTCATGTTTGGGAATGCATGTAAGAATTAAAGATTTTAAAATTAAAAATAAATTAAAAAAAATAAATAAAGTAAAATTAGAGCTATTGTATGATCCAGCCTCCCACTCTTGGGTGTACACCCAGAGAAAGCTATTTAGGTCTTCTGCCCATTTTTGATTTAAATTCTTCAAATAAACCCTCTGGGTAGAAAATGCCTGAATGTCTGTGGCTCAGGAGGATGAGGCACAATCAACAGGGAAAAGCAGAGTGCCTGGCACAACTATTTTGTAATCAGATTTTAATTTCTCCGTTTTCAGACCTATTCTGATTCAATATCTGTCAACCCTGAGTTTAGAGGTTCTCTGGGTTCAGCTGAGAAAGATAAAGGAGACTTGCCTAGCTGCAGGCTTTCTGTACAATTTCTGAATCTCAGATTTCTCTGCAGCCTTTATCCCTCTGCCTATGTCATCTGCTTTCCATCTTCCAGGAATCTGTTGAAATATCTCACCTGCAGTAAATCCACCTTCTGCTCATTCTTTTCACTATCGCTCCACTTCCATTCGTATAACTCAGGATGGAGGAGCTCACCATATTGAACTGGAATCCACATCTACCTTTGTCTTGTTTCATTAACCTTCTTTCTTTGTCTTTGCTCTCTTAAGCCTCACGCCTTTTCTATATGCACTTATAGTGCCTTTTATTCCTTGCAAAACCTTCATATTTCTAGACTTAATATAAAAATCTGTAGTTTTTTCCTGGAAATGTATAATCAAGTCCAATTTGGCATTGAACCATAAGAAGAAATAGCAGCAAATGTTTAGACTGAGACTCATTGATCTCTTTAAAGTAGGAAATAAAAGTGTCTAAATGATACCACTCAGTAGCCCCTGCTGGATAAGTGAGAGGGTAGCATTCTGTACCCTTTATACATGGACGCTCTCTATACTTCTGCTATGTCATTTTTCTCTTCTCCATACCCCATTCCTTCTTCAATTGCTTTGCACAATAATTTTTCCATACAATTTTATTTTTATCTTGATTGAAAACAAAAGTTCAGATATATAAACAGAGCAAACAGAGGATATACACATAGGATGAGGCTTTTGGAAGCAGATATAGAACAGGCATCAAGTAACTACTTTCTTTATTGTGAGCTGATCCCTACTATGAAAGAAGGCAAGGAGGAAAAGCAGCTGCTTCTCTTCAAAAAATTTTTTTCTACACGTGGCTTTTTATTTTTTTATTTTTCACTTATTTTATTGACATATAGTTGATTTACAATGTTGTGTTAATTTCCACTGTACAGCAAACTGACTCAGCCATCTATTCAATTCAGTTCAGTTCAATCACTCAGTCATGTCCGACTCTTTGTGACCACATAGATTGCAGCACGCCAGGCCTCCCTGTCCATCACCAGCTCCCGGAGCCTGTTTGAACTCATGTCCATTGAGTCAGTGATGCCGTCCAACCATCTCATCCTCTGTTGCCCCCTTCTCCTCCTTCCTTCAATCTTTCCCAGCATCGGGGTCTTTTCCAATGGGTCATCTCTTCGCATGAGGTGGCCAAAGTATTGGAGTTTCAGCTCTAGCAGCATATGACTGCTTTTCATGTGTCTACTTGATGTGAAACTACGAGACTGGAATGGACGATATCAGCTTTGTCCCGTGCCCATGTTTTGCCCTGCTCATTTTCTTATTTTACTGACTTCATGTCTTATGAATTTCAGACTTGCTTATCCAATCTCCTCAATCAAATGAGCTAATATTACCAAATCTTCCTTTCTTCCTTCCTTCTTTCCCTTCCTCCTTCTTCCCCTCTTTTTACCCCTTCTCTCTCTCTCTCTTTCTGTCTCTCTTTCTCTCTCTGTCTGTTTTCTCCTATTTATCTCATTTCCTTAGAGTTCAAGCATTAACTAGGTAATTGGCAGTTACCTTACTGAGCACCTACTAAATGGCAGATATGCTATGTCAGCATTTCTTCCATTTCCATCTTGTATTTCCCATCTTCATAAAAGATCTAGCATTTTACAGATAAGTTTGATGAAGTTCAGGAAAGCTAAATCAATTCCTAGTTCAGAGCAAATCAGTGGCAGAATATGATATAAATTTCACTTGCTACTACAAAGTTCATATTTTTTCTATATACTTTGAAACTTTCAAATTAAGAGTAGTGCGATAAAGCTAGTTTCCCACAGGATACTTGAACCATCTAGATGGTTAGGTTTTTTTAATTGTTTTTTTCTTTTTAACTCAACTCTACCCTATCCATCAGTCTCCTTGCCCGTCATATTATTTGTGTAGCCTTTTAAAATATGCTTTGTGCTCAGAATTATGCTAGATGTTGCGGAGAATGAAAAAACATAGACAGTAAACCCATTATCCTCTTGTTCCAAAAGTGATCAATTTGGAGAACACATTTGCCTGTAATATAATTTACTTGGAAAGATGGGGCTTAACAAACACAGAAACCCACATAACCATCCAAGGCTATGGGTATCAAAATGCTAATTAGAGGGTATTAATATTTTCTGACTTTGATAAAAATCAATTTTACTGTGCACTTACTTTATGCCAGGCACAGGACAATAAAGCATTTTACTTTGTTTTTCTATTGAGTTCTCCAATAAACACTGAGATATTTCCCTTTACATCTTTAATTTGTAGACAAGAAAACTGAGGTTGGAAAGCACGCATTGGTATAACTTTAGATGACTTTCATAAGTGGTAATTTTGTGGGACCTAATTAGGGTTAAATTTAACAGAAGTGAAGAAGGGAGCAAACAATTTAAGAAAGATTTACAGAAGCAACACACTTCTAATCCTCAGACTTGTGAACTGAACTCTTAATATATGCTGATCTTAAAAAACAAACCTCTTTATTTGGAAGAGTTAGTAGTCATCTTGGAATTTCTTATTGTATTTAATACTTGTATGATTTTGCAAGTTTCAGTTCAGTTCAGTTCAGTCGCTCAGTCGTGTCCGACTCTTTGTGACCCCATAAATCTCAGCACGCCAGGTCTCCCTGTCCATCACCATCTCCCGGAGTTCACTCAGAGTCACGTCCATCGAGTGCGTGATGCCATCCAGACATCTTATCCTCTGTCGTCCCCTTCTCCTCCTGTCCCCAGTCCCTCCCAGCATCAAAGTCTTTTCCAATGAGTCAACTCTTCGCATGAGGTGGCCAAAGTTCTGGAGTTTCCGCTTTAGCATCATTCCTTCCAAAGAAATCCCAGGGCTGATCTCCTTCAGAATGGACTGGTTGGATCTCCTTGCAGTCCAAGGGACTCTCAAGAGTCTTCTCCAACACCACAGCTCAAAAGCATCAGTTCTCTCACATCCATACATGCCCACTGGAAAAACCATAGCCTTGACTAGACGGACCTTAATCGGCAAAGTAATGTCTCTGCTTTTGAATATGCTATCTAGGTTGTTCATAACTTTTCTTCCAAGGAGTAAGCGTCTTTTAATTTCATGGCTACAATCACCATCTGCAGTGATTTTGGAGGCCAGAAAAATAAAGCCTGACACTGTTTCCACTGTTTCCCCATCTACTTCCCATGAAGTGATGGGACCAGATGCCATGATCTTCGTTTTCTGAATGTTGAGCTTTAAGCCAACTTTTTCACTCTCCACTTTCACTTTCATCAAGAGGCTTTTTAGTTCCTCTTCACTTTCTGCCATAAACATGGTGTCATCTGCATATCTGAGGTTATTGATATTTCTCCCAGAAATCTTGATTCCAGCTTGTGTTTCTTCCAGTCCAGCGTTTCTCATGATGTACTCTGCATAGAAGTTCAATAAGCAGGGTGACAATATACAGCCATGACGTACTCCTTTCCTATTTGGAACCAGTCTGTTGTTCCATGTCCAGTTCTAACTGTTGCTTCCTGACCTGCATACAGGTTTCTCAAGAGGCAGGTCAGGTGGTCTGGTATTCCCATCTCTTTTAGAATTTTCCACAGTTTATTGTGATCCACACAGTCAAAGGCTTTGGCATAGTCAATAAAGCAGAAATAGATATTATTCTGGAACTCTCTTGCTTTTTCCATGATCCAGCGGATGTTGGCAATTTGACCTCTGGTTCCTCTGCCTTTTCTAAAACCAGCTTGAACATCTGGAATTTCACGGTTCACGTATTGCAAACCCGAATTTTATCCTTATTGTGTATATCAGTCTGCAAGGGCTATCTTACCAAAGTACCACAGGCTGAGTGACTTGAATTACAGAAATGTCTTGTCTCACAGCTTTGGAGGTCGGAAGCCCAGAATGGAGGTGCTGCTGGGACTGGTGTCCTCTCCGGGCTGTGAAGAAGAGCTTCTCTCAGGCCTCTGGCCTAGCCCTGGCGGGAGGCTGTCTGGCAGCTCTTGGCACTCCGCAGCATGTACACGCATCGCCGTTTTCTTTCCTCATCTTCACATGGCTTTCTCCCTGTGTACATGTCTGTGCTCAAATTTTCCCATTTTATAGGGCATCAGTCATATTGGATTCGGCCACACTATTCCAATATGATCTCATCTTAATGAATTACATCTGCAATGATCCTATTTCAAGATAAGGTCAAGGTCAGGGATAATGGGGGTTAGGATTTAAGCATACAAATTTGAGGGGGTGGCAGAATTCCACTGATAATATTATGCTTTCAGAAAAAAAAAATTAAGCGAAAGCACAGCACTTAAAGTGAGAGACATCCTAAAGTAGGCCCTTTAGCAATCTTATTAATTAAAACATAAATAGCTTAGATTGGTTTAGGTCTGCATTCTTGTCAGTATTTTTATTGAATTATTAACAGTGACTCTAATATAATATGTTTCTCTTCCTTCCTACAATCCATTTGGCCTCCAGAAATGTGTGTTCTTTAATTCTGGAGAATTTGACCTCATCAAATGTCCAAACTGGGAAGAGACCTCAGGGATCATGAAGCACTAAGTGGCCTTGAGGAAAGCATATTAAGCAGAAAGATCAGATACATTTCTAGTGTAGGACATATGAAGTTGCTTATAGAAGTTGAGAAATATAAGTTGCTTATGTAAGCCCTGAGAAATGGGCATAAGAATTGGTCATCCATTGTTTTGATACTTGCTGATTGATCTACAACACTCCTCCTGTGAGAACTGATCCATTCCTCTGCCCCTGCCTATAAGAATAGCTGCTAAATCCATTTTTACTGGCAGATACAGTACTTTCTGAGCCAAGGTGGTTAATTCCAAGTTGGGGTAATCAGTTCCTTTCAACTGGGATTTTTGAGTAAAGATTCAGTATTTTAAGTTGATCTAGTGAATGCTCAAATTCAAATTAGAATGTTCTGCAAAACTAAGCCTGGGCTGGGTTTGATGTGTCAACCAGAGTAGGTTGGAGAACAGGTTTGCAGAGGTAGAGAAGAATGAAACAGGCAGAGAAGCAGAGACATAAGCGCATGTAGCCTTCAAGAGATGGATGGAAGAAAGCTTAATTCCCCTCTGCTCACTGGCACTAACCCCCATTGGACCAGCTAATCCATTCTTTCAACTACTTTGATGCCTATGTTTTCTCATAAGTAAATGCCCTTTTTGCTGTTGTTGTTTGGTAAGTCAAGTCTGATTCTTTTGCGACCCCATGGACTGTAGCCCTGCCAGGCTCCTCTGTCCATGGGACTTCCCAGGCAAGAATACTGGAGTGGGTTGCTGTTTCCTTTTCCAGGGGATCTTCCTGACTCAAGGACTGAATCCAGGCCTCCTGCATTGGAAAGCAGATTCTTTACCACTGAGCCACCTGCAAAGTCCAAATGCCCTTTTAGTATTCCATAATTTCTGGTTGGAAATCACAGAAACCTAACAGAAACATGTTTAGCCTAAGTCCCTCAAATATTTCTTGAGTGATACCATGTGCCAAACACTCTGCACTAGAAATTCAGAACTAGCAGAACAGTGGGAGTTTCCAGTATCAATTAAATCAATAGTCAGAGAACTGTGGTCATTTACATGAAGTCCTAGAAAAGGCTACTAGGAAAACATAGAAAAGGAGCATTTCATTGCACTTAAGAATCTAGGTGGGGCTTCTAATAAAGTTATACTTAATTAGAGATTGTGCTTTGTGCTCGATAGATTTAGCATTTTTGTTTTTGGTATTGCTTTATTTTTGAGAATAAGCATGAAACTGCCAGAATAAAAGAGAAAGGGTTAGAGTACATATGGAAGTTGAGAAGAGTAAACTATCAGAATTAATAAAGGAATTGCAGAGAATTACTATTTGTGCAGGGCCATGTGTGAGCAGGGCTAGAGAGTACCCTAGAGTGCTCCAGAGGAGAAATGGCAAAGCTACGAGCCCAAAACTAACGAAAGCTTTTCAGAAGTTTGAGGAATACAGTGAGATGATTAGATTCGCTATTGAGAGAGATTTTTTTTTTTTTTTGGCCAAATGTGGAGAATCATAGCAAGGGCCATGCTAGAGGAAATGAGACAAGTTGGGAGGCTAACCCAGTCATCCAGGCCAGAAATGATACAACCCTGAACTGAAATAATGGCAATAATAATAGAAAAAGTGATGAATATGAAATGTTTCAGAAAAGAATTTATTAAACATGGGGATTGATTATCTTTGTGCATTAAATAAGAGGGAGAAATGTAGGATCCTCATACAAGTATCACTTGAGTAATAAAGATGCCAATCACCAAGGAAAGGAAATGAGTCTGCCCCTCCTTCTCCCTATCAGAATCCCACTTGCCCAGACATCACTTGGCCTCCTTAGTATGCTATGGGGCCCTGGAGGGGAGGGGTGACTTATGATAGGGCCTAAGCCAAGCATGGTTGACTCACTCTCCAACATGCAATAATTTAGGAATGGGCCCTTAATTCAGTAAATCAAGATTTTAGGTTTTTTTGTTTTTTTTTTTGTTTTGTTTTTTTTTTGCTTTAAAGACACTGCAAAGAAATGCATGCATGGATGCACCAACACAGTTTCTTTTTCCTCCCCGGATTATATTTCAAATATTTTTTTGAGTGTATACAAATGAAGAAATGAAACACCGTGCTCAAGATGTAGACACCTATACCGCCTATGCTTAATATATGCGTTGAAACAGAGCTGTAGTCTCTCAGCATGAATGTGTTCCTTCTTTTGGAAAGGAGAGGTTAAGAGAAGTTAGTATACGGCTCACACTGCTCTTCAGTATCTAGAAAAATCTGCTGAATGTACCAAAGGGCTCCAGGAATGGCTGTGATGAGCTGTGCTTCATCTTTCAGTCGTGGCCGACTTTTTGTGACCCCATGAACTATAGCCCACCAGGCTCCTCTGTCCATGGGGATTTTCCAGGCCAGAATACTGGAGTGGGTTGCCATGCCCTCCTCCACGGGATCTCCCCAACTCAGGGATCGAACCGAGGTCTCCTGCATTACAGGTGGATCCTTTCAGGGAAGCCCACGAATCCTGGAGTGGGTAGCCTATCCTGTCTCCAGGGGCTCTTCCGACCCAGGAACTGAACTGGGGTCTCCTGCATTGCAGGGGCCATGGCTACCCCTTACGAATGCACTCCAGTGTTTTTGTGCTTCCTTTGTGGCTCAGCTGGTAAAGAATCTGCCTGCAATGCAGGAGACCTGGGTTTGATCCCTGGGTAGAGAAGATCCCCTGGAGAAGGGAAAGGTAACCCACTCCAGTATCCTGGCCTGGAGAATTCCACGGACGAGTGCATGGGGTAGCAAAGAGTCGGACACAGCTGAGAGACTTTCACTTCACTTCACTTCACTTATGAATGCCAGTAGTCTGTGCATGTGATAAACCAACACGGGATTGTGAGGATGATTATGAGAAGGGAGAGGAGAGGTATAATGAACCAGGAATCAGCATCTACTTGGAAGAGAGACACATAGATAAACTGAGTTTTATGGTCTTTATGTGTATCATATTTTCTACTGCAGTCAAAACAAAACAAACAAAATAGAATGTTTCTATCAACCAGAAAGATGCATCCAAATGTTCAGAAACATTCTAAATATCAAAAAAACTGGCAAATGAGGGCTACCTGTCCCCCTACTCTCCTTACACAAAGAGAAAATCAGCTATTCCCACCTGGCTTTGGCCAAAGCGGCAAGCTTTTAGTTTTAAGGAATGTGAAGGGCGTGGTGCACACTGTCCTGATCGAAACGCATTCTTGTCTTTGTGTGTGCTTGTTTCGACTGTCTTTTTACACGGCAGTGGTGAATACCATCAGCCTGTCTCCCCAGTGCAGCTCAAAGAGTGGAGAAACTGCTGTCCCTGAAGATATCTGTGCACCCAGAATGATGGGAAAAAACGAAATTCAAGGTATTGAAGTTGAAACTACAAAAGATATAAAAGAATAGACAGGCATTAAAAAACTCACTGCAGGGGGTTGAAAGCAAGAAAGAGGGGGACAAAAAATCTATTACAACAAAATAAATGTCTTTGCTAAAGTTTAAGGGGAAAATCATCTTGTTTTGTGAAAAGATGGCGAGACACGTTCATTGATCTTTTTAGGAGACAACAAAAAATTGGCCGTCAACTGAATAAAAGAAAATGAAGTTCCATTAATACAATCCGCCGAAAGACAACTCAGATAAATTGATCAGTGCAGTACAAATCATTTCTAACCTTTCCCCCTGTTTGGAGAGGATGTTTTTTCAAGACAGTAAACAACATACATCATCAACTTCAAGTGCTTTTTAGATGGCTTTTCCAGCAATAAAGGAAATGGAGAATTTCTGGAACTAAGCATGTACTGCCTTTTATTTTTATTATTATTATTATCCGTCCGAAGAATATCAATATGTTTGGAGAGGTTTGGACATGATTTTTTGGTAACTTTTATGTTGTAGTTACTTCCTTGGTTCCTCCTTTAGACTGATTTTTCAAAAATATTAATGTATAAGCTGTTCTGTCTTCTTTATTGAGTCCAGGACCCACTATCAAAGGGACTACCCACTTGAAAAGATAGTCACATTGTTTACAGATCTCTATACTGAAATTTTTAAAAGAAACTATTTTTCTTCTCAACTGTTTTGCTTCTTCAATTGAAAGAAGAGCAAAGGAAGTATTTTTATTAATATTTGTTTCTCCTGTCTCTGTCCCTCCAAATGAATAACTTAAATATATCCTGCAATTTGCAAGATATACATTGTAGGATTTCTAAGATAACTTCCTAATACATAATAATAGAATTGTTTGTTTTATTTTAACACATAGCATTTATTTTATACACAATTTATTGTAAACTAGAAAATTTCAGTAGTTCAGTGAATAAATGAAAATCTGTCTGTTACAAACATCCTACATGAGTAAAAAGAAAAGGAGTTTCAGAGGATGTGGGCTAATATTAACACTGTATTTACAAAATGCTAACTAATTTTTCAAGTGTGTATTTACTGACATATTTTTAGGTAAACAGGAATTTAAAGGTAGTCATCATATTTCAATACTGAATTATAATGACGTTAATGTTATTTCTGAGTGTTTGTATTCATATAGATTATAAAAAGTGTGGAACATAACTTTTAACTTGTTTTGCAACATTTTGGGTTATTTGTGAATGGCCTAAAAGGTCTATACTAAATATATAAAAATTTCTTCTCAGAGACAAAATTCCTCAACCTGAAACCCAGAGAATTATCAAAATAAATCAACATATCTGAACACAAACACATAAGGAAAGGCAAAGAATAGGAAGACAGGCTCTCAGCAGGTGACATGGAGGGAAAAACTCTCTCTGGGCCATAACGAAATCACAATCCTGTATTCTCAGAAGTCCCCTAAGGAGAGGGGAACAGGCACCCTTCACAGACACTCCACTGAACTCAGCATCTTAATCTCTCCGTCAAGGGGACTGACTAGTCCCCTTCCCGGGAGAAGATTCATCTTTAGGACTAGGGAGAGAGTTACTTGAAAAGCAGTCAAGGAATAGGGGTGGGATATTTGTTCTGTTAGTTATCCTCTACAGGGCACTTTAGCAACTTGCTAAATGCTTCCTCCACACCTTTTTCTATTTTTGCTGAGGTAGTGAGAGAAAAAAAAATAGAGAAGAGGCACAAAGAGAAAAGAGTGGTAGAGAAACCAGAGAAACACATGATTTACAAGATCTGTTTGGAATTATAAGAAATATATTTTATGGAACTGTGAAATGTCAGCCTCCGCGCAGAAAGACATTTTCTCAGCCCAGTAGGTCTTTTGAAGAAGGCTGTTGCTGAAGATCAAGTTTGGGCAGCGTTTCAGTTCATCACATGGTTTTAATGGTGTTGCGCCCTTCGGACTTGGGTTCCGGTTGCAGCAGCATATTGCAGCCCTGGCTGAATTACTGTCTTGTCTTCCCTTTGTGGAGGTGTTTTATACACAGGAAAGGGTTGAAAAATCTTCCATCACACTAGTTTCAGGAAGGTGGAAATGGCAGATCATTTTAATTTTGTCTATACTATTGAGAATATTAAGCTAAACACATTTGGGACTTTGAGTAAGCGAATCAGAATGGAACAATATGATTGGATAAATATTAAATTTAAGGAACTTCCTGATTGTTTGCTCTCTAGCCTGTAGACTAAAGTTCTCTTCTGGCTAGCATCTGGAGCCAGGTTAGCAGGCCACAATTCATGCTCTGTCAGAACCTTCCTGCCCTTCTCTGTCTACCTTCAAGTTTTACATTACTACAGCATCCTAAAGGCATTTCCGTATGGATAAAACTCAATATCTTGTAACATATGGTTTATCCAGTTACTTACCTAAGAAACACACTAACTTCTGATATTGTTTTTAAATTTTGTTATAAAGTCTAATAAAACATTTCCATTGCAAATAGATGTATGCAAATTTCTATAATTTATTCCATTTATTGTTTGTTTGTTTGTTTGTTTGTAGGGGGTAATTTAGCAAATTAAAGTTTTATCAGATCACAGGTAAATTTGTAGTACATATGAGAAATACATGAAAAGAAACATGACTCTGAGAGATTCAGATTCAATAACTGTATGTTTTATAAAGCTGAGGAGGATTTACATAGAGAGGAAAACGCCCAGAAGGTTCGACAGGGAGAATGAGGAATTATTTTTTAGCAAAAGCCTCCAATGTCCAAGGCACTCTACCAGGTATAGAACATTTACTGTCAAATTTAGTCTTTACACCATTTCTGTGAATTAGGCTTGATACCTATTTTAAAGAAAAACCAATTCAGTTTCATTGAAGTTAAATAATTTGTTCAAGCAGTGAGGAAATGGCAGAACCCAGGTTTGGACCAGATGTATCAGATTCACTATTGAAATTTCATGCCTCTAATTGTGTTCAGAATACATACACAATATAATTTATATGTATGTGTTGGTGTATGCATGTAAATGAATATAGATTTAAACACACATATGTAATCTAAAAACATCATTTGTGGTGTTTATTATTTCAGTTTTTTTTTTGTTTTTGTATTTCGCTGGGTTAAAAAAAATAAAATGGATTTAACTTTATGGTAAGGAGAACACTATTCATTTTATGAAATTTTTCACTTCTCATTTCTTTTCTTTGGGAATTTTTTAACCCAACAGTAAACACTAGATTCTTTCCAAGAGATTTTTTTTTTAAATTTTGCGTCTCACTGATCTTAGGTTTTCATGCAATTAATTAAAAATATAGTTTGAGAAATCAAAAAAAATGAACAAACAATCTCTTGAATTCTTTGTTCATGGGCAATAAACTAGACAGAATCACAATTTAACCCATTCATCAAATATTTATTGAGTATCTATTATATACCAGGTTTTCCCCTAGGTTTGAGTAGACAAGATACAAAATATCTGTGACCTCAAAGAGATGGCATTCTAGTGAAGAAGACAAAAAATAAGTAAGCAAATAATTAAGTGTATAATCATATATATAATTTTAGGTAGCAGTAAGTGCATTAAAGAGAAGGAAGGTAGGTAAAGGAGACAAGTGGATGGAAATGGGGGTATTTTCAGGTAGAGCATGGAGAACAGAAAGACATGTCAAAGCGAAGACCTTGAGAAGTCACAGAACCATGGAGGGGTTTCTACAAGGACCACTCCAGAGGAGTGCACAGGCAAGGACAGACAAGCCCAAGGAAAGAATGAGTCTGGGCAGTGCTAGCAGCTAAGAGAAGGCCAGTGTGGCTGAACATACTGTTAGAAAAGAAGGGAATCCACAGTCGAAGCAGGGTCAGGCTCTGGAGAAAGAGTTTTGTGATGAGAAGTCATGGGGTGTTTAGAAGCAGGGCAGTAGTAGTAGCTGGCCTGATCATATCTGCCACAGTATACCAATACCTCTGGTGAAGAATTTTTCAGTGTAATTGTAGAAAAAGCACTCTGTCATTCTATTTCCACATGTACATTAAACCTGGAACTATAACCAAACATGAAGACTTCTAAATAGGGACAGCTGTGTTTAAAAAATATTGTTCTGTCAAATATCTGTGGAATGGAGTATAATGTATTCTTCAACTTCTTCGCACAAAGTAGGTCCTACCTCAAAGTATATACAGATTAATCTGGGTACTAAACTTTCCAAACCAAATGCAAATTTTCTAGAAATAGTAGAATAGCTATTTGACCTAGGCATGAGTTTCTCATTTTATCATTTAACATAGTGAAAAATCCAGTGTGTTGGTATGTGAGTGTGTGTGTATGTATGTATACATATACATATATATTGAACATAACAAAAGTATATTACTTGACATATACATACATATATGAAATATAAATCATATGTATGTGCCTGTGTGCTAAGTCACTTCAGTTGTGTCCAACTGTTTGAGACTCTATGGACTGTAGTGAGTCTACATATAAATACTGGAATGGATTACAATTCCCTCTTTCAGGGGATCTTCCTTACACAGGGATCAGGCTCATGTCTCTTGTGTTTCCTGCAATGGCAGGCAGATTCATTACCACTAGTGCCACCTGGGAAGCCTAGAATGCAATATATATGTAATATATAATATGTATGCATAACATATACAGGTATATTATATATGATGTTATGAAATTATTCCATATTTTATATTCCATAATTATTGTACATTACATATTGTGTATCATATAACATATATTAAATATATATTATGATTAGGGTTAGAGATTATATATAATTCAGTTCAGTTCAGTTCAGTCACTCAGTCATGTCCAACTCTTTGTGACTTTACCATAATATATAATATATGTTATACATATCTTTTATACAGTAGCTCATATATAGTATATGTATATTGTATATCTTATATTAAAATGTATTATATATTATGTATTATATATACATGTTGTATATATTATAATATATGTAAATATTGCTTTTATATAATATATAATTGCAGGAAATCCTCATTGCAGGCAGATTCTTTACCAGCTGAGCTACCAGGGAAACCCATAATATAAAATTTACTGTATCATTCAGGTTTTTCTGTATAATCATAAAATATATTCAACATCATACATATAATGTTATATTTTATATGTAATATATATTCATATACTATATGATAAATCTATTATTATTATATATGCATTGACTAATATAAAATAATAGTTAATATATTAATTATGTGATATTCAATGTGAAGTGAAAGTGTTAGTCCCTCAGTCGTGTCTGACTCTTTGCAACCACATGAACTGTAGCCCACTAGGCTCCTCTGTCCATGGAATTCTCCAGGCAAGAAAACTGGAGTGGGTAGCCATTCCCTTCTCCAGGGGAGCTTCTCAACCTAGTTATCGAACTTTGGTCTCTCTCACTGCGGGCTGAGCCACCAAAGAAGCCCATAAAATACAATATATTATATATGTATATATTACATATATAACACTAAACCATTGTTTTTATACTTTCATGATGACCTTAATTATTGTTCAGTTGCTGTGACCAATTCTTTGAGACCTCAAGGGTGTAGCACTCCAGGCTCCTGTGTCCTGCACAATCTCCCAGAGTCTGCTCAAATTCATATGCATCAACTCTGTGACGCTATCTACCTACCTCATCCAATGCCTCACCCTTCTTCTGTGGTTTCAGTCTTTCTCAGCATCAAGATCTTTTTCAGTCAGTTGGCTCTTCACATCAGGTGGCCGAAGTACTGGAGTTTCAGCTTCAACATCAGTCCTTCCAATGAATATTTAGGGCTGATTTCCTTTAGGATGGACTGGTTGGATCTCCTTGCAGTCCAAGGGACTCTTAAGAGTCTTCTCCAACACTGCAGTTCAAAAGCATCGGTTCTTTGGTGCTCAGCCTTCTTTACAATTCAACTCTCACATGTGTGCATGACTCCTGGAAAAACCATTACTTTGGCTATATGGACTTTTGTTGGCAAAGTGATGTCTCTGCTTTTTAATATACTGTCTAGGTTTGTCATAGCTTTCCTTCCGAGGAGCAAGCACATTTTAATTTCATGGCTGCAGTCACCGTCCACAGTGATTTTGAGCCCAAGAGAATAAAATTTGTCACTGTTTCTACTTTTTCCTCTACTATTTGCCATAAAGTGACAGGGTCATATGCCATGATCTTAGTTTTTTTAATGCCGAGTTTTAAGTCAGCTTTTGTTTTTTCCTAATAAACATACTTTGTACAAATCACCAATTCTTAATTTTATTTTCAGAGTACTCATTGCAGTTGCATGGAAATACAATTTATTTTTGTTTATCTTTTGTATTTCAACCTTGCTGATCTTAATAGTTCTAAAAGTGTTTGTGTTGATTTCATAGAATTTCCCGTATGTAAGATCATGTCATGATCTAGTATAGATAGTATCACTTATTTCTTTCCAATCTCAATGACTTTTGTGTGTGTGTTTTTTTTTCCTTATGTGTTGTTCTGAATAAAACCTCCAGCAGAGTATTGAACAGAAAAGGTGAGAGTGGATAGCCTTGTTTTGTTTCTGATCTTAAAGGAGAGGCATTTCGTCTCTCACCATTAAATATCAAGTTGCTTAGGCTGGTCATAGATGTCATATATCAGTATGAGAAAGTTCTCTTTTATTCCCATTTGCAGTGCATTTTAATCAGAAAAGGCTGTTGGATCTTGCCAGGTGCTTATTCTGTATGTATTGAAATGATCATATAACTTTAGTCCCTTATTCTGTTAATGTGGTACAGTACATTGTTTGAATTATAATTGTTTGTATTTTATGTGTTTCTGGATTCAGTTTGCTACTACTTTGGATCTGTATTTTGTATATGTATTTATAAGAAATACTGGCATATAAATCTTTTCTTGTGATATCTTTGAGGGGGGTTATTACTAATTCAATGTTTTTACATATTGTAATTTTTTATAGTCTCTGTTTTTGAGTCAATTTGATTATTATTTTCTAGGAATTTGCCCATTTTTTGTCTAGGTCATCTAATTTGTTGTCATAGAATAACTCATAACATTCTTTTTTTTTAGTTGGTGAGGTTGTCCAGTCACTAAGTCACCTCTGAGACTCTTTGTGACCCAGTGGACTGCAGCACACCAGGCCTTCCTCTCTGTCACCATCTCCTGGAGTTTGCCCAAGTTCATGTCCACTGAACTGGTGATGCCATCCAACCAGCTCATCCTCTGCTGCCCTCTTCTTCTTTTGCCTTCAATCTTTCCCAGCATTAGGGTCTTTTCCAATGAATTGGCTATTTGCATCAGATTTTTGAGTCAATTTAAGTGATTAATATTTTCTAGGAATTTGCCCGTTTTTGTCTAGGTCATCTAATTTGTCATGCAATCACCCATAGCATTCTCTTTTATCCATTTTCATTTATTGAGGGCTGGTAGGAAGGTGCCCTCTATCATGTCCAGTTTTAGCAGTTTAAGTCTTTGTGTTTCTCTTGGTCAGCATAGCTAAAGATTGTCACTTATGTTGATTTTTTGAAAGAGTTAATATTTGATTACACTGACTTTCTTGATTTTTTTCTATTCTGTGCTCTATTTATTTATTCTTTTATCTTTATGATTTTCTTTCCTCTATTAGGTATGTGTTTAGTTTGGATCTTCCTTTTCTACTTTAGGTAGATGACTAAGTGAGTTGAGATCTTTCCTTTTTATTACTATAACTCTTAGTTTCCTCTTACTGTTTTAGCTGCATCACATATACTTTGGTATATTTTGTGTTCAGTTACATTCATACCAAAGCATTTGCTACATTTTTTCATGATTTTTTTTCTCAGAATCATTGGTTAATAAGCAGTGGACTCTCTAATTTCCATGTATTTTTTTTTTAATTTCTCAAATATCCTTCTGTTATTGATTTCTACTTTTATGCTGTTGTGGATTGAATACATACTTCTGATGTTAATTTTAATGTTTAATAAAAGTTGTTGAGACTTGCTTTATGGCTGAACATTTGGTATATCCTGGAAAATGTTCAATGTGCATTTGAGAAGAATGTATATACTGTACTTGTTCTGTGAAGGTTTCAGAGTTTGCTATGAAGTCCTGATGGTTTATACTGTTGCTCAAGCATTCCGTTTCCTTGCTGAGATTCTCATTTAGCTGTTCTATCCATTTTGAATGTGGAATATTGAAGTTTCCAAATATTGTAATTGAATTGTCCCCATCTTTCTTCAGTTCTGTCAGTATTGCTTCAAGTATGTGTGGGTTCTGTTTTTAGGTGCATACATGTTTATGCTTATTATACTTTTCTGATGAATATTCTCTATCATTATAAAAAGTCACTTCATCTCTCGAAGCTCTCTTTGCTTTAATGTCCCTCTTTTCTGATGTTCAGTTCTTTTGTGGCTATAGTTTGCAGGTTGTTTCAGACTGTTTGTACATTTGGATCTGCAGTGTGTCTCCTGCATGGGATTTCCTTGCTGGTCCAGTGACTAAGACTCCATGCTCCCAATGAAAAGGGCCCAGATTTGATGCTTGCCAGGAAACTAGATCCCATATGCTGCAACTAAGTATTCTTATGTCCCCATGCTGCAGTTAAAGATTCTGTGTGCCATAACTAAGTCCCAGGGCAGTCAAATAATAAAATAAATAAATATCAAAAAATACAGTGTGTCACCTGTACTTCAAATATGACAGTCTTTGCCTTTTGAATGGAGTGTTAATTTGCATTTAATGCTATTGACATGGTTGTGTGTATTCTGCTATTGTGTTTTTGTTTTCTATATGACTCGTGTATTTTCCCTCTATTCCTCTTTTTTTCCTTCTCTTATACTTACTTGAGTATTTGCTAATGAAATGCTTTAAATATCTTAGTGATTTTAGTTATATTTTATGTTATTTCCTTAGTAGTTGCTGTAGGAACTACAATTTCCTTGTCGGGATTTTATACTTTTCAGTGTGCAGGTTTTTCACCTCCTTAGTTAAGTTTATCCCAAGTATGTTATTCTTTTATACAATTTTAAATGAATTATTTCTTTCTCTTTCTGATAGTTTGTTACTAGTATATAGAAATGCAACAAAGATTAAAGACAAAAAATATTGTAGATGACTCTATAACTAAAATGAACAGTAAAGGGATAAGCATAAAGATTTTAAACATGACTTCAAAAACACAAAATGTGAGGGAGGAAAGTAAGAAGTGTAGATCTTTTAGAATGTGTTAGAACTTAAATGACTACCAGTTTAAAATAAGTGGATAGAGTTGTAGGTAAACATATAAACTCCATTGTAACCACAAATCAAAATTGGACAGTACACAAAAGGTAGAAAGGTGGAACACAAGAATACTGCTAAAGAAAACAAGCCAGAAAGGATGAAAGAAAAGGAAAAAATGAACAGAGAAGAACTACGAAAATAACCAGAAGCAAGTAATAAAATGGCAATAAGTACATGCTTATCAATAACTATTTAAAATGTTAAGCTAAACACTCCAGTCAAAGGACATACTATGGCTGATTGGATTAAAACACACACACACACACACACACAAACAATCAAATAAGGGGACTTACATGTACGCTGCTTACAAGAGACTCATTTTAGAGCTAAAGATATACAGAGACTAAAAGTAAGGGATTGAAAAAGATATTTTATGAAAACAGAAGTGCTAAGAAAGCCAGGGTAAATATTCATGCCAGTCAAAATAGACTTTAAGCAATGTCTATAACAGAATATGGCATTATATAATGGTTGAAGGATCAATATTATTATTGTTATATTGATCCCTTTACCATTATTTAATGCCATACTAAATAAAATACGCTTGCTCCTTGGAAAAAAAGCTATGACCAACCTAGACAGCATAGTAAAAAGCAGAGATATTACTTTGCTAGCAAACATACATCTAGTCAAAGCTATAGCTTTTCCAGTAGTCATGTATGGATAGGAGAGTTGGACCATAAAGCAAGCTGAGCGCCAAAGAACTGATTCTTTTGAACTGTGGTGTTGGAGAAGAGTCTTGAGAGTCCCTTTGACTGCAAGCAGATCAAACCATTCCATCCTAAAGGAAATCAATCCGGAATATTCATTAGAAGGACTGATGCTGAAGCTGAAAGTCCAATACTTTGGCCACCTGATGCAAAGAGCTGACTCATTTGAAAAGACCTTGATGCTAGGAAAGATTGAAGGCAGGAGGAAAATGGGACAACAGAGGATGAGATGGTTGGATGTCATCACAGACTCGATGGACACAAGTCTGAGCAGACTCTGGGAGTTGGTGATGGACAGGGAAGCCTGGCGTGCTACAGTCCATGGGGTCACAAAGAAGCAGACACCACTGAGAAACTGAACTGAACTGAAAGGGATAAATTGGGCTTCACAGGTGGCTTAGTGGTAAAGAATCTGCCTGCTAATGCAGGAGACACAAGAGATGTGGGTTCAATCCCTGGGCTGGGAATATCACCTATGGTAGGAAATCGCAACCCACTCCAGTATTCTTGCCTGAAAAACTCCATGGACAGATGGATCTCATGGGTACAATCCATGGAGTCACAAAGAGTCAGACATGACTGAGAACACGTGCACAAACATTCACACACACATACATACACACACACAGAGGGATCAATAAAGAAGAGGCTGCTGCTGCTAAGTCGCGTCAGTCGTGTCTGACTCTGTGCGACCCCATAGATGGCAGCCCACCAGGCTCCACCGTCCCTGGGATTCTCCAGGCAAGAACACTGGAGTGGGTTGCCATTTCCTTCTCCAGTGCATGAAAGTGAAAAGTGAAAGTGAAGTCACTCAGTCGTGTCCGACTCTTAGCGACCCCATGGACTGCCGCCTACCAGGCTCCTCCACGCATGGGATTTTCCAGGCAAGAGTACTGGAGTGAGGTGCTATTGCCTTCTCCTGAAAGAAGAGGCTATTATACTCTAAAATATTTGCACTCTATAAAGGAGTACCTAAATATATAAAGCAAGTGTTGTTAATGGATATAAATAAAGAATTTGATAGTGATACATATAATAATAGGGCACTTATTCACCATTTGTTGTGTTTATTCCTGCCTTTGTACTTGAGTTTCAGTCTGGTACCATTCCCTCACTTCACTGCAGTTTTATTTACACCCACTTTACCCCCTTATTGTCAAATATATTACACTTCTATATGTTAATTCTCAACAATACAATTGCTTACATGTTGTTTTCCTAATTTCTTTTTAAATGAGTTAAGAGAAGAAGGTAGAAAATTGGCAATTACCTTGTCTTTTTAATTGCATACATAATTCTCCTTTGAGTGCTCCTTTTTTTTTCTTTTTCTTTCTGTGGATTTGAATTTCTGACTATTGAAACTTGATTTCAGTCTGAAGAATTTCCTTCAGTATTTCTTATACAGCAGGTGTTCTGGAAACAATTATCTTTGAATTTGTTTCACTTAGAAGATGTTTACTTCACCTTTATTTTTTCAGAGATAGGTTTTTTTTTGATATATGACACCAGTTGACAATTATTTTCGCTTTCAGCACTTTGAATATGTCACCCCACTGCTTCTGACCTTCATTATTTCTGATAGAAAGTCAGTTGTTAATCTTTGTGTAATTTCCTCATGTATGTGTCCTTAGTCTCTCTGCTTTCACCGTTATATTTTTAATTTTGGCAGCTAGCAGCTTGACTATGATGTGTCTGGGAGTTAATATATGTACTTGCTTTTATCTTACTTAGTTTGTTGATTTGGGGGGATGTTTAAAGCCTTCATCTAATTTTGGCAGTTTTCAGTTATATTTCTTTGAATATTTTCCCTGTCCATTTCTCTCCTTTACTTCTTGAAAATGAAAGTGAAAGTCACTCAGTTGTGTCTGACTCTTGGTGACCCCAGTGGAATTCTCCAGGCCAGAATACTGGAGTGGGTGACCTTTCCATCTCCAGGGGATCTCCTCAACCCAGGGATCTAACCCAGGTCTCCCACATTGCAGGTGGATTCTTTACCAGCTGAGCCGCAGGGGAAGCCCAAAAATACTGAAGTGGGTTGCCTATCCCTTCTCCAATAGATCTTCCTGACCCAGGGATCAAACGGGTCTCCTGCACTGCAGGCAGACTCTTTACCAACTGAGCTACCAGTGAAGCCCTTTTCTCAAGTCACTCAGTTGTGTCCCACTCTTTGTAACTGTACAGTCCATGGAATTATCCAGGCCAGAATACTGGAGTGGGTAGCCTTTCCCTACTCCAGGGGATCTTCCCAACCTAGGATCAGACCTTGGTCTCCTACATTGCAGGTGGGTTCTTTACCAGCTGAGCCACAAGGGAAGCCCAAGATACTGGAGTGGCTAGCCTATACCTTCTCCAGTGAATCTTCCTGACTCGGGAATCGAACTGGGGTCTCCTGCACTGCAGTTGGGTTCTTTACCAACTGAGCTACCTTTACTTCTTATATCCCCAATATATGAATTTTAGTGTATTTATTGATGTCCCACATTTTTCTTTCTTTTTTTTTTTTAGTTTTTTATTTTTTTAATTTTAAAATCTTTAATTCTTACATGCGTTCCCAAACATGAACCCCCCTCCCACCTCCCTCCCCATGACATCTCTGTGGGTCATCCCCATGCACCACCCCAAGCATGCTGTATCCTGAGTCAGACATAGACTGGCGATTCAATTCTTACATGATAGTATACATGTTAGAATGCCATTCTCCCAAATCATCCCACCCTCTCCCTCTCCCTCTGAGTCCTTTCTTTTCATTCCTTTTTCTCTAGTCTTCAGATTGTAATATATCTATTGAATCAATATTAAAGTTTTGTCATTCTTTATTTCTGCCTGCTTATATCTATTGCTGAGCCCTACTAGTAAATTTTTAATGTAGCTGGACTTTTAGAATCAGAATTTCCATTTGGAAATTTGGAAATTGAAATATCCAATCATTTCTATATCCTGTATTGATTTACATCATGTAATAATATTATCATTATACCTTCCATTAATTATTGAAACATAGTTAACTATAGTATTTGAATTTATTTACAATTATTGCTTTGAAGTATTTGTCTGCTAAACTCAACAACTGGGTCTCTTCAAAATTAGCTTCCATGTTGATTTTTTATGCATGATTCACAATTTCCTTTTACTTTGTAGTTCTGAATTTTTTGTTGTTATTAAAAGCTGAAAATTTAAATTGTATGTTTTAGCAGCTCCATATAATATTTTCCCAACTGACACATGCCAGAGGTTGTCATTACTTTTTGCCTGTTTGTTTGCTTATTTGTTTAATGACCCTGTTGAACTAATTTTGCAAATCTGGTTCTCTTACAATTTGAAACTTCAAATCTCCCCACTCAGATTATAAACCTTGTTTTTATGTTGTTGTCTAGCTTGCTAGGCATTGACCCTGCATCAACATAAGCCATTTATTAGTCAAAGGCCATGTTTAAGCCCACTTAGCAAGGTTAATTTTGCCTTTTACCACTGGATGTATATGTAGCTTGAAGGTAGCTACCACAGTTCAGGGAGTTCATTTGTTTATCTATCTGTATATCTATCTATTTACTTAATATATTTCAGCCAGTGAGTAGGCACTTAGACGTATCGTCTCTGATTTCTCCTGAAAGAGCACAATCTTGAACACACACACAGTTTTCCAGATTACCAAGGATGATGATATAATTTTTGGGTTTGTGGGAGTTACATTTAGGTTAGAATAGGTTATTAGGATTAGTTATTACAGAGCCAGTGTTTGGTCAAAAGTCATGCTTAAGACTTTTGTGCCCGTGAAGTTCCATGTTGATGATTATGTAGCTGATTTGGGCATGCTTTCAAGTAATCATTTATCTCCTTTGTCACCCTGGTCCAGCATAGAGCACCTGCAATAATCCTTCTCCGATATCAAGCCTGGAGAGGAGAGAGGGGTTAATGGAGCAGGTACAGGCTTCAACAACACAGATTCTCACTGCTATTACCGAGTTTTAGTAGATTTTCTTGAACAAATATTTCTTAACCTGTGTATGCTCTTGGGATATTTTTCATAAACTACAATTTTTTTTCCTTATTTTCACCAGTTAAGTTGCTGTTTTACTAGAGAGAGGGCTCAACAAGCTTCTAGTTCAACATGCTGAAAGTACTAATCATTAACACCAGTTTTCAGTGTAGAATCGGTCTCTGAATTTAGCTTCAGGGGACATCTATGAGGTCTGTTTGAAGGCATATAAACTGAATCCTTGCTTTATGTACCTTTTTCTATTGCTAATTTATCGAACTTACTACCAGAAGACTCCAGGATAACTGTATAAACCATGGTCATTGCTAACTTCTAAAAGCAGCCCAAATAAGTACTTGAGTCAGTCATTTATTTTTTTGAACTCCATGTGTCAAGAGAAAACAAACCTTCCACTTAGAGACCATTACATAAGTACCCTAAGCTGATTTGCTATGAATTCTTGATGACAAGGGTACTCCTTCTGGGATAGTTACAAAGCCATCAATCAGATTATTTATTTAAAGAAGTAATGAGGTTGGTAAAGTGAATAAAGATAAATCATTTGAACTTAGTTTCTAATCTGAAAGCTCCTAAACTACCTTTATACTGAGTCATTGGCATACTTCATAATGCCTGCTGTACCCTCAGTTCTTTTAAGTAGTGAAATCCAGAGTACAAGACAGCATTACTTCTGAAATTACATCCTAGGGTATCCTTGCCGTAAATGCCTAATACCAAAGGCAATCTGCATGTGTCTCTTTCTTAGAACCTTAAAAAGCCTAGCTATATATCTTGCATTTTCTACAGAGAATTATCCCCAAACATCTACATTGGTTAAGACAAAATGAAGTTTCCATTCTAATCACAAATGAATGTGCTTTGGTCATATTGCATAGCTAACTTATGGTTTCCTGACTGTTGCTTTTGTTGTTTGTTTTTTTTTTTTTTTTACTTAGTTTAATAGAAAATCCAATTATGTACATATAAACATAGTATAATTGCTACAAGCAAGTGAGCATTACAATGAACTGTGGGCATTTTTTGGAGTTAAAGAAACCCATGATTTATGAGTGCTTCTCAGGTATGATTGATATAGACAATTTTAACCATTTCCATCTAACACAATGTTAATGTTTTCACTTTCTGGTCAGCCAGTTTGATCCATGTCAATGAAATGTATCACAAACTCATTTCCCTTTTTTAATCAAACTTATTAAAGACAAGAAGCTACAAATGTCATTATTTAAAATACTTCCCCTTAAAACGTTCCCAGCAGATGTTTATATAGAGAAAATGCTGGCTCTCTTTGCAAGACACAGAAGTGACATTTCTTGAGGGTTCTAGCTGAAAAAATTTGTCTTTAACATCATGTTTTTAAACACCTGCAAAAACAAAATAATCTCCATTATCTTGCAAACTTGGAGAAAAGCAAAGAACACAGCCCCCTAATCTTTGAAACACTCTTTGATGTGGTGACAAATAAAAAGATTACAACTTCTCAGAAGAATTTCTCTGTGAATTCTGAATGCCATAGTCAGAGTACTGTCTTTTTTAAACATCACTTTGCCAACTAAGGTCCATCTAGTCGAGGCTATGGTTTTTCCTGTGGTCATGTATGGATGTGAGAGTTGGACTGTGAAGAAGGCTGAGCACCGAAGAATTGATGCTTTTGAACTGTGGTGTTGGAGAAGACTCTTGAGAGTCCCTTGGACTGCGAGGAGATCCAACCAGTCCATTCTGAAGAAGATCAGCCCTGGGATTTCTTTGGAAGGAATGATGCTAAAGCTGAAACTCCAGTACTTTGGCCACCTCATGCGAAAGGTTGACTCATTGGAAAAGACTCTGATGCTGGGAGGGATTGGGGGCAGGAGGAGAAGGGGACGACAGAGGATGAGATGGCTGGATGGCATCATGGACTTGATGGAAGTGAGTCTGAGTGAACTCCAGGAGTTGGTGATGGACAGGGAGGCTTGGAGTGCTGCGATTCATGGGGTCGCAAAGAGTCGGACACGACTGAGCGACTGAACTGACTGAACTGAACTTACTTGATAAATGAGAAAAAAACTAGCAAACACAAACCTAAAATTTATTTCCTCCCTAAGTTGTTGATTTTTCTATATTTTCCCCTCTATGCACAATACAATTTTAATGGTCCAACACCCATTGGAAGATGTAAAATACAGTGTGAAAAAACTACTAGACTAGTTGAGGGAAACTTGAGCCATATTTTCTAATACTCAGAGCATAAAATTTTTTTATTTGGATATTTTCTTCATTCCTTATGTATTCAAAGACTTTTTTTCTCATTTTGTAAAAGCGAATCAGAAAAATAATGAATTTACTTTCTGAGATTCAGCAGAGTTAATTGAGTGCTAACTAAAGAAGAACTGAGCACAGCTCAAAATGATTTTTTGCTTCTTATAAAATAATATTTTAAACAAATATTTCTAGCTATCAAGAAATTGTTTTTTGTTTTTTTTTTTCTTTTTTTCCACTCTATTGTTATATTCAAAGTTTTGTCAAGGTTTCACTGTTCACTTTCCCCTTTCTCCTATATTTTGCCCTCCATAATTTCCTCTAGGAATTTTTCTGGACTGACTCTTCCTTGCATAAAAATTCACAGCCATGCTGTTTGACCCAAGGACTTAAAGATGCTTCTTAAGTAAGTTCAAGCAAGATCCAAGGTTTCTTTGTGGAACTTTGAATTTTCTTACAGTTTTAAAATCTTCCTATAGTCTTAAAGTCTACATCAATTGCAAGGAACTATAAGCAGGGTGAAGTTTACTAGAACTCATAAATTGATAATACAAAGCTTACTGTGTAAATCCCTTCATTATCCTATTTAATTCTATAGGGCTTCTTGAGAGACAATGGATTTTTCATGTGTGTCAAAATAAAGTTTCTAAATTTTTCCTCCATTACTTAAATGGGCAATACTAATAGTGAAACAATTTTTTCAGTCTTTCTTTCAGAAATCTGTATCTGTCTGTCAGTGTGCATGTCTGTGTCTTATTTATAAAGCTAAAGGAAAAGACACTGCATTAAATTTAGAAAATAAAGAAACAAAAAGGAATACAATTTTCTCATCAGCTAGAGATACCTGCTGTTAACAGGTTAACATGCCTCTACTTAACATTTCACATGTATGTATGTGTGTGTACATATATATATAATGCCCATATACACACACACACATATATATAATGCCTATATATATATATATGATGCAAAACAGAGATCATTATGCCTTTTTATTTAAAACCATATTAGGTCCATCTAGTCAAGGCTATGGTTTTTCCTCTGGTCATGTATGGATGTGAGAGTTGGACTGTGAAGAATACTGAGCGCCAAAGAATTGACGCTTTTAAACTGTGGTGTTGGAGAAGACTCTTGAGAGTCCCTTGGACTGCAAGGAGATCCAACCAGTCCATTCTGAAGGAGATCAGCCCTGGGATTTCTTTGGAGGGAATGATGCTAAAGCTGAAACTCCAGTACTTTGGCCACCTCATGCAAAGAGTTGACTCATTGGATAAGACTCTGATGCTGGGAAGGATTGGGTGCAGGAGGAGAAGGGGATGACAGAGGATGAGATGGCTGGATGGCATCACGGACTTGATGGACGTGAGTCTGAGTGAACTCCGGGAGTTGGTGATGGACAGGGAGGCCTGGTGTGCTGAAATTCATGGGGTCGCAAAGAAGTCGGACACGACTGAGCGACTGAACTGAACTGAACTGAATTAGGATAATTCTTGTGTTAGAAAATATTCCTCAAAATGATATCTTAATTTGTTCATGAAACCTATCATACTTTTGTACACGAAAATTGCTAACAATTTTTTGCTCTTTTAAGAATAATGCCATTGGACTTCACTGGTAGCACAGTGACAGGACTCCACCTGCCAGGGCAGGAGACACAGGTTCGATTCCTTGTCGAGGAAGGAATGCCATAGAGTAACTGAGCCCGTGCATCACTATTAACGCCTGAGCACTTTAGGGCCTGCAAGCCACAATTTCTGAGCCTGTGTGTGCAACTACTGAAGCCTATGCACCTAGGACCTGTGCCCTGAAACAAGAGAAGCCACCACAATGAGAAGCTAACACACCACAGAAAGGAAGAGTAGCCCCCACTCTCTGCAACTAGAGAAATCCCACAGCATCCATGAAGACCCAGTACAATAGAAAATAAATAGAATGACACCATAATAAACATTCTATGTACAAAGTTTGTGAACATACTACTTATGGTAGTATGGTAGATATATAGAAATGATATTAATAAAACAAAATGCATAAATATTCTTGATTTTTGACAATACTTTGACAAGATGCTTTCAAGATACTATTGATAATTTATATTTTCACCTATAGAAAGTGGCATAATTCATCAGAAACAAATCTGATCAAATTTAGCTGAATTATTTTCATTGTTAGGCCAAAAAACAAACTCCAATATTACACTGTTCTTAACTTTTCTCTTTATTGTTAGGTTGAAAGTCTAGCATTCAATATTTGCTTATTGAAGATTTATGACCTTGCATATGTATTTTTTTTTTACTTTATTTTACTTTACAGTACTGTATTGGTTTTGCCACACATCAACATGCATCTGCCATGGGTGTACACATGTTCCCAATCCTGAACCCCCACCTACCTTCCTCCCCATACCATCTCTCTGGGTCATCGCAGTGCACCAGCGCCAAGCATCCTGTATCCTGGTTCGAACCTAGACTGGCAATTCATTTCCTATATGATATTATACATGTTTCAATGCCATTCTCCCAAATCATCCCACCCTCTGCCTCTCCCACATAGTCCAAAAGACTGTTCTATACATCTGTGTCTCTTTTGCTGTCTTGCATACAGGGTCATCGTTACCATCTTTCTAAATTCCGTATATATGTGTTAGTATACTGTATTGGTGTTTTTCTTTCTGGCTTACTTCCCTCTGTATAGTAGGCTCCAGTTTCATCTACCTCATTAGAACTGATTCAAATGCATTCTTTTTAATGGCTGAGTAATACTCCATTGTGTATATGTACCACAGTTTTCTTATCCATTCATCTGCTGATGGACATCTAGGTTGTTTCCATGTCCTGGCTATTATAAACAGTGCTGCGATGAACATTGGGGTACACGTGTCTCTTTCAATTCTGGTTTCCTCGGTGTGTATGCCTAGCAGTGGGATTGCTGGGTCATAAGGCAGTTCTATTTCAAGTTTTTTAAGGAATCTCCACACTGTTCTCCATAGTGGCTGTACTACTTTGCATTCCCACCAACAGTGTAAGACGGTTCCCTTTTCTCCACACCCTCTCCTGAATTTATTGCTTGTAGACTTTTGGATTGCAGCCATTCTGACTGGTGTGAAATGGTACCTCATTGTGCATATGTAAATTTTTATTAAAATCTTTTGAATATTTAAATGGAATGTTGAATATCTTATTCTGCTAGAGTCCAGCTCCAGCAGCCAGGGATTCAACCTGAAGAGATGGACATTGTCGGCGAGAAAATGAGGCAGCCATCTCAGTTTTCTTGGACTGCCTATTTATTTCAAGTTTAAGATTTTCTTTTATACTTTTACAAAAGCATTAGGTCAGAGGTTTGACATTTTCAGTTCCCCCTCACCCAGATTTATTATCTCCATAAATCATTGTTGCTCTTCAAACAGAGTTCCTGCTTCAGCGATTCTCTCAGAATCAGCTTTACCATCTATTATCTACTGCTTCTTATGTGTCCTATAGTTAACTAGTGATTACATTGTAACTCATGCTGCATTCCTCAGTTTATTTCTTATCTTTCTAAATCCTGTTTGCCCCTAACATCCTGAGCTCACTATCTCTTAGAAAGGCTTCTATCTGTAGTATCTCTAAAATTCCTAACCTCTATAAGCTCTAGTAAAATATGCTAACATTACAACATTCCTTAAATCTTTACCTTCTAACTATTCTAATTATTCCTAAGCCCTAAATTCAGCAAACTCCTTTGCCATAAACACTTTCCTCACAAATAGGCTTCAGATAGTAATCCGTCCCATGGCCTCAAGCTGCGGCCTAGGTTTTCACCCTGGAACACTCTTTTGTAAAAGTCCTTGAACAAATGTCAGTGACTAACTTTATGAATTATTTTCTGAGCACAGCTGCAGAAGGCTTTGTGCCTTCTCATGCTCCTCTCAAGAACAATAAGCACCTTAATATTCTTTACAGTCAACTCAGCCGAGGAGAGGAAAGAACAAGTCAGAATCATAAGGCCTAACTCCTTCATCCCAGGTCCATGCCTGTGGGACAAGGAGAGGGAGTTGGGGCCATGCCTCCATTTTGTCAGTAATGCCTAACACGGCTCCTGACATTATTCAGTGGGTTTTAAGTCTTTAAGCATAAATGATAATAACTCTTTGTCTTTTTAATTTGTTGTAAATATATTTCCATTCTTTTATTTTTAGCTTTGCCTTAAGTTTACAAGAAGTATAAAAATTTTATATGTTAATATCGACCTTAAATTTTCCCAGTACTTTTACACTCTAGCAATTCCTTTTCCCTCCTCAAATTAAGTAATATAATTGTTCATAATTGTTCTGAGCTTAAAGGAAAAATTATTTTATGCATGAGTGTAGTATAAATATTTAACATGCTTTTGAAAAATAGTAGCTGGTTTTCACATGATGATTTATTGAGTAATTGATCACTTTCCATGTCTTTGAAATGGTTTCACTATCCTGTTGTAAACTGAAATACAAACACACAAACACACCAACCAAAAGATATCTACTTTAGAATCATAAATATTTTTTTATTTATCCCTAAGTATATTCCTGAGTAACTTCTTTAATTATTGTAGCTTTAATTTTTAATATAATTGTAGAGTAAGTATGCCTCTACTTGAGTACATTTTCAAGTATGTCTTTCTATTCTCATATATTTATTCTAGATTAACCTTAGGATATATTTATAAGTTTTAAAGCATTTCATTGGAATTTGCACTAACCATACTGCAAGTGGTTATAAGAATTGCTATTTCTTCCAGTCTCAGTACACCTTCCAGGAACAAAGGAGCATTGGGATAGTAATATATGCATTTGTATTTGTATATTTTATTTTAAAAAATTAGTCAGTGCTTCTTGTACCTTCCTTTGTAAGTTTCTGTGATTTAATTGTAAGTTTATATATATTTCTCTTTGAAGTGATGAAGTGTTAGTTGCTTAGTCATGTCCAACTCTTTGCGACCTCATGGACTGTGGCCCCCCAGGCTCCTCTGTCCATGGAATTTTCCAAGCAAGAATACTGGAGTGGGTTGCCATTTCCTCCTCCAGGGGATTTTCCCTATTGCAGTCAGATTCTTTACCATCTGGGCTACCACTTCTGTTAATTCTAAAAATTTAGTGTTTTGGATTGCTGTAGGATCTTATTCTTTTTTTTTTTTTAAATGGGTTCTGGATTCTTATTGATATCTTATAGGAAAGTTATCAATTTTTCTGTACTTACCAGCTATTCTATCATTTTATAAAATGCAATTAGTTCTCAATATGTCAGTGATTTTCATGGAATTACTAAGTATGCTACCACATTATTTTCAAATAAAGTTTTTGTCTCATTATACCTAATAAACATTATTCTTATTTAATGTATTGTTATATTGACTAGAAGTTACAAAAATATTGAGCAATGAACAAATTGTAGGTATTATAGTCATGCTTATGTCTTTAATGGGAATTATTATATTTTTTCTCCATTTATTATTTAACTACAACTGGAATTTTTGTCCTCTTTGGTTAAGAAAGCAACGTTTTTCTTATTTTACTGGGTTCTGGTTTTGCCTTTTGTATATTGGTTTTGTTTTCTGTTGTTTAATTTTTTAATTGAAAATGGATGAGTTTGGCTTCTGAGATTCTGGTAGCTTTTGTTTGTTCTTCAGGTGTATTTGTGTTTCCTGATATGAAGCATCCTCTATATCCCTGGGATACACACTATTTGGGGGTCAAGGATGATTATTTTAAGACATTGTTACTCTTATTTAATACATTTATAGTTTGATAAATCTGTGGGAATACCTCACCCTACCAATTGTTAGCTTTGTAACTCTGAATTATTTATTTAACAAAAGGCTTAGAAAACTAAGCTTTAGTTCTGTAATTTATAAACTGTGACTAGTAAAATTGCAAGGATTACCTGAGATGATGTTTCTTAACCTGGTTCCAGAAATATAACAAGTTCACAATAAATGATGTAATAATGGTAGTAGTAATAGCTGTAGAATTAGTATTTTTCTTAGAACTTTTGTGGCTTTATTTTTATGAAATATGAGAATTCCTAATTTCCTTTTGTGTCTCCCTCAGGATGTAATAATAGGATTGGACTAGCTTCAGAAAAGGAATTAGCAGCATGTCGAACTTTTCCATATCTAGTATGGAATAACTCTTTTTCAAATTTATTTTATTGAAGTATAGTTGATTTTCAATGTTAGGTTTGCTGTATAGCAAAGTGATTGAGTTATATATTATTTTTCATATTCTTTTCCATTATAATAGGATACTGAATATAGTTCCCTGTGCTATACAGCAGGACCGTGTTGTTGATCAATTACATACATCTAATAATTGACTTCATGGGAAATAGATGGGGAAACAGTGGAAACAGTGTCAGACTTTATTTTTGGGGGTTCCAAAATCACTGCAGATGGTGACTGCAGCCATGAGATTAAGAGACTCTTACTCCTTGGAAGAAAGGTTATGAGCAACCTAGATAATATATTCTAAAGCAGAAACATTACTTTGCCGACTAAGGTCCGTCTAGTCAAGGCTATGATTTTTCCTGTGGTCATGTATGGATGTGAGAGTTGGACTGTGAAGAAGGCTGAGCACCGAAGAATTGATGCTTTTGAAGTGTGGTGTTGGAGAAGACTCTTGAGAGTCCCTTGGACTGCAAGGAGATCCAACCAGTCCATTCTGAAGGAGATCAGCCCTGGGATTTCTTTGGAAGGAATGATGCTAAAGCTGAAGCTCCAGTACTTTGGCCACCTCATGAGAAGAGTTGACTCATTGGAAAAGACCCTGATGCTGGGAGGGATTGGGGGTAGGAGGAGAAGGGGACGATAGAGGATGAGATGGCTGGATGGCATCACTGAGTCAATGGACGTGAGTCTGAGTGAACTCCGGGAGTTGGTGATGGACAGGGAGGCCTGGCGTGCTGCGATTCATGGGGTCGCAAAGAGTCAGACACAACTGAGCGACTGAACGGAACTGAACTGAATAATAGGCTCTACTTCCTAACTCCCAGTCCATCCCTTCCCTACCCTCTTACCTTGGCAATCCCAAGTTTGTTCTCTATGTCTCTGAGCAGGTTTCTGTTTTGTAGATAAATTCATTTGTGTCATAATTCAGATTCCACATATAATATATCATGATACTTGTCTGTTTCTCACACTTCACTAACAAGTAAGATAATCTCTAGGCCCATCCATGTTGCTGAAATGGAATTATTTCATTCTTTTTTTTATGGCTAAGCATATTCCATTGTGTATATGTACCACATTTTCTTTATCCTTTCATCTGTCTATGAACATATAGGTTGTTTCCATGTCCTGGATGTTATAATTAGTGCTGAAATGAGCATTGGGGTGCTTATATCTTTTTTTTTAATCACATTTTTGTCTGAATATATGTAAAGGAATGGGATTGCTGGATCATATATGGTAACCATATTTTTAGGTTTTTGAGGAACTTCCATACTGCTTTCCACAGTGGCGCAGTTTAGTTCAGTTCAGTCACTCAGCCGTGTCTGACTCTTTGCAACCCCATGGACTGCAGCATGCCAGGCTTCCCTGTCCATCACCAACTCCCCAGTTTATATTCCCATAATATGGAATAACTTAATTGGTATGGAAATTATATTTTCCATGGAAGCTTAACAGAACTCACTGAAAGAATTTCATGATTTCAGAACTTGATTTAGATAATATTTAATTTTTTAAAAAATTTAATGCTTATCTTGCAATCAAGCAACACTGATCAGATCTTTCTTGTGACAGCATCTTTTTGGTTCTGCTTCTTCTGCCTCCCTCTTTCCTGTCTGATTACATTGGACCCAGGCAGAGAAAACCGGTATAACCTTTTCTTTCTCCCTCCCCACTCCCAACTCAGGATAGCATTATTTTAAGGTCAGCTGATTAGCAACCATAATTCTATCTACTCCCTTAATTCCCTTTCACAATGTTAGATAACATATTCACAGGTTCTGGATATTCGGGTGTGGACATCTTTGAGACCTTGGCAGGGTAAGCAATTTTTCTGCCTGCTACATGCAGGAAGTCAAGAATTCAAAAAGCAGCTGTTGAACACAGGAAGAGCATGCAGGAAGAGCATGTGAAATAAGTCTGAGAATAAGCAGGAGCTTCTGCAATGAAGAAGGCATGAAAGAACATTTCTAACAAAGGGAAAAGTATATGCAAAGGAAAAAGAAGCAAAGTGAGTACAGCGAGTCTGGGTTACCTGGCTAAGCACTGAGTGATTCCACAGCTCTGACATACGGCTTCTCTGGCAACAAGGTTCTCCAGAAGACAGCCTGTGAACATATAGGTTTATCCCTGGCACTGCTTAGATTCCAATGCTGCATTCCATTCCCCTGCTTTCTGTCACATGAGAACTTCCCAATTAGTGTTACAAGAGGACAGACCCTGGGGTCTCACGTTTTGAAAATAAAGCCATACAAGATTAAGCCATACAAGAAAAGCCTCCAGATTGCATTTGCTTACAGACTTTTGGGGGCTTTTGCCACCCTGACAGTGGCTAGTGGTGTAGATTCTTGTCACATATCCACATATGCAAAGGCAGTGATGACAGAAAATAGCAAGTACAAGAGGAAGTGGCAATAAAAAGACATCACACACACACACACTGAATGTATACAGACACCTAATAAAAGCTTGCTGCTGCTAAGCCACTTCAGTCGTGTCTGACTCTGTGCAACCCCATAGATGGCAGCCCACCAGGCTTCCCCGTCCCTGGGATTCTCCAGGCAAGAACACTGGAGTGGGTTGCCATTTCCTTCTCCAACGCATGAAAGTGAAAAGTGAAAGTGAAGTTGCCCAGTCGTGTCCAACTCTAGTGACCCCATGGACTGCAGCCTACCAGGCTCCTCCATCCATGGGATTTTCCAGGCAAGAGTACTGGAGTGGAGTGCCATTGCCTTCTCCAAATAAAAGCTTATGATAAAGCAAATATAATCTGCCGGAAGATGTTCAAGTCCATGTGAGACCTGTGTGTTTCACTGCCACCTAAGTAAATCAAGAAACAAACAGTGAGCTCTACAAGGCATGAAATCCTAAACTTGATTTAGAATGTTATAATACCCATCAGCACCCTTACTGTAAGAAATTCTGAAAATGAAGAGCAAACAGACAATGTAAATCTATGTAAAAAATTTTAAGGAACAAGAAACGCTTTTGTTGGTTGCATCAGTTATAGATCCTGATGGAAGCAAAACTATCTGCGTCACCTACATTGTATCCAAAACAAAAATGAAATGGTACTGGGGAGACAGGGCTGAACCCTGGGAATCAACCCTTTGCTTATCTTAGATGGGTCCTTAGGGTTTGCTCTTCGTTTTTCTATGACCTTGAATTTTCTTTGTTAATTGAGCCTTGAGTTATTGTGAACTTGAATCGTTTTCATGATGACTCACCACCATCTCTCACCCAACTCAGTTCTAACTTCCTATCCATGCCAACGCCAAAATATTCACCATGTGGAGAGGAGATTTTAATCAGTCTTACTAAAGTATTTCATATGTGGATGCCCTCTGAATAAGATAAGGAGTTTATTCTTAAGTTGTGTTGTTAACTGTTCCCTCTTGCACAATGACACAGCTCTGAGACTGACCACATGGGTCTCTGAATGTATAGAAGATAAAACTAAGGCAAATATCTCCACCACCATCGTTTCTGCTCATTGTGTGGGGCCAGAAATAAGCCCTACATCGCTCTGGCATGTGGAGCTCTGATTCAACTAAATAGCAAGAGTCCAGATAAAATGAAAATGTCTGACATTGAATTGACCTTCCACAACATCCCCTGTTATTTTGAAATCAACTGGGTTTAACCATCCATTTATCCACATGCAAGTCTTAAAAAAAGAACCTATGTTAGTTTCATGTCTTTGGAGATTCATGCAAAGAGTGGGCATTCATCAGGTTTAAAATTTCTTGTGTAAAATTTCCATGTAAAGACAGCTGAAAAAATAAATAAATTTAATTAATTAAAATAATAATAAATAAATAAATTTTATTGATAAAAATTAATAAACTAATCTAACTTTCCTTTTCATTTGGTCCAGCCTTCCTTTCCCTCCTTCCCTCTTGGCCCCATTGTCAAGCATCTACTGTGTCCCAGGTATTCTGGTTGTATGCCAGGGATCTGTACAAAGAATGATGAAGTACAGAACATTATCATCAGTGTCTGCACTTTCAATTTTTATAAGGCAGAATCTAGAGACCTAAGAAAGCAAAAACCAACAACACTGTGGAGTGGTGAGGAAATCACTTAGGACAGTAAGCCATAAAGTAATGATAGTTTGTAGGTGCAAAAATATAGAAAAAGGGATTAGGTGGATGGAAAAGGTGAAAAAGAAAAAAAGTGGAAAAGAAAAAGCAAGACAATTTTGGAGCCAAGAGGTGTTAGCATAACTGAAGGCTAAAGCACATGAATAGTTGAGGAAAGGGGTTTTATTAAATTGTTTCCCAGTACTTCATAGGTAGATCCCTTGTGAATGAAACAAGGAGTTTCTGCTTCATTAATTCGTACTGTGAAATTCTCCTCTTGTACAAGATTTTATAGGAGTGCATAGAAGATCTAGCTAAAATAAAAGGGTCTGGACAGTTTATGACAAATGCTATTGATTATACTTTATAATTCTTTTTGAACAAATATAATTACAACAAATAGTATAATCTATGATCATTAATTGCTTGAAATACCTACAGGATCTAACTTCACTTATGCTTAACAAAGTGCTTATAAATTTGGTTTGCCCTGTTGAACCTAACATGGACAATGTATTTTGGGGATTTATTTCTCCCAACATTGTGTGTGTGTGGCAGGGGGTTGACAGTATGGTCTCAGGATCAAGAAACAGCTTGAGTATTCAACCAACTTGGAATATAGGATTATACGGATTTAATTCTACTCAAGATAGTTTTATGACACAGTACTTCGCATCAGCCCTTGATAGGTATGGGTCAGCTCCCTTCTCAACAGATAGTAGTATCGAAATCCAAGCTTTCTCCCATTGGCATTATTTTTCCTAGGATTTACTTGGAAAAATAAGTAAAATAGAAACAACAACAACAAAGAAAGAACATCTGGCTCCACCTCAGCTGTCTGTTTCTCTGCTCCTCCCATTTTCTGTCTCCAGTTTTCATTTTCCGTTTTTTTGTCAGCCAAGAGGCATGAATATAGAGAGTGATGTTAAAAGGCAAGGGATACAAACCCACACACGATGAGGGTCCTGCATCCCTAGAACTCAGGTAGTAGGAATTTCCCCTGCCGTACCACTTGGGCCTCCTCTGGGGGTAAAGGATCTCCTGTTCATTTCAGGGGGTTTATTTCTGTCCTGTGCCACTAAAGATGGGGTCTGCTTGACCCAGATGGCACTCAACACAGTCTCTGAGGGTGGGCAAGCTTTCCCTCACTGAGAGAGTCCGCACAGAAAACTGACACCCTCCTTCCTGGGAGGGAGAGTGAAGAACACTTTCCTGAGAACAAATGTGCTTTTCAAAGGTGCAGAGGTCTGGCAGGGGGAGAAAGTGGGGACGCAGGGGCGGGTGATACTGAAAACAATGTATTTTTCCTTCGCTGTCAATCACCTTGCCCTGAGGTTTCTCACCCATTGGATCAATGGCACTAATTGTTTCAGGGGGACAGCAAATACCATGTAGGACAAAGAACTCATTGCTCAGCTTGAATTTCACACTAACTTTTTTTTTTAAGTCCATGGTCTTAAAAGCCTAGCTTTGTCAAGCAAATAAAAGATTTCTAAATTTCAAAAACTTCCTTCTACATATCCCGAACAGAGCTTGGGGGTCTGATCACAGAGGTTCACTGTAAGCCACCAAAACCTAAAGGCAGTCCCTGATAAACAGAAAGGGAGAGGCTCGCTGGGCCAGGGGAACTTGAAGTAATTAAGGCAGCACACATCTAAGGCTTAGAAGTTATTTGAGTCCTTTTAGGGGCAAGAATCTCATGTCCCAGGTGTTAGATCCAGAGTCTGCCAAAGCAAGAAAATAGAAATTCCAGATACTACCATGAGGCAGCTGAAACCAGAAGTGGCAGCTAACTCACTTTAAATTCGGAGCTTAGGAGTTTGTGATTGTTCCTCTGGTCCATGCAAAGGCTGAGACCCTAGACTAGGATTGGGAGAAGAGAATGATTTTGATGGGTAAATGTGGAGGATGAGGGACAGACAGAAGTCTAAGGCCTTGCTTGCCAGCTTGGATACAACAATCACTCAGTGAACACAAGGGAAGAAACCACTTTGGCAAGTGTTGCATATGAAGAATCTGAGCGACATCCAGGCATAAACACTTTTCCACTTATCGGGAGTTAGACAGCCACGCCTGAAGCTGAAGGGAGAGAGCTTAGAGCTGAAATTACAAATGACTTTTATGATCTTTGGCAGCCTATAGGATGCTAGTGGGTTACAAACAAGATTCCTAGAGCTAGCGTCACCTGGAAAAGTTGTGAAAATACAGATTCCTGGGCTCAGCCTCTAGTAATTCTCACTTAGCAGAGCAGGTGTGATGGCCAGGAATCTGCATGGTTAGAAAGCAGATTAGAAATCATGAGGAATTATTCTCATATGTGCTTCATTTTGAAAAACCAATGAAATGAGTTACATTGGCGGATATGGAGAGTGAGAAAAACAAAAGGCTAAGCACTGATGTTGGTGGGACCCAGCACTGGAGAGAGAGCGAGCTTCCAGACAGAGCAGCCTGTGAAGGAGACTATAATGGAATGATCAGACAGGTTGATGGGAAAGCAACAGAGAGAGATGTCAGAGAGTGAGGCTCTTTATCCGCCTTTTGTACCATGAGTTCAAAACTACATTATCATTTCCCTGGTATTATTTTCTCAAAGATAAAAATGTTCCTTTTCTATAGACTACTTCTCTATAGACTCCCCCCCCCCACCTTTTTTTTTTACAGTATCCTATTGAGTGGGAAAAAAGGCATTTTATTAAAAGCAGTAATTTGTTACTGCTCTAAATGATCTTTTAGAGTTTCTAAAACACAGTGTCTTCTTGATAAAGCTGCTCTGTGAGTGAATTATTAGGCTGCTGTTAGTCCTGGCCAGTGAACAAAGACATAAAACATAATGTGCCGAAGTTGGCTAATGCAAAGTGCCGGGGTGTATCTGCTAATTAACACGCTGCTGTTAGCACTTTCCCACTTTCTTTGTTTCCTTTGGTGGTTTCTGCTAGAAAGAAAAAAAAAAGAACTATACATTACTTGCAAAAAAATTTTTTGAGGCTCAAAAAAAGCTCATACCTTTGTGCAGACAGACTTTACACAATGACATGTTGAGATAGCTCTGTGCATCGCCAGCAAGGTTATGTTCATTGAATGACCCCTTGGCGAAAGTCTCAGCCAGAAACATAGTGCACGGATGATAAGACATTTTACTTTTACTCTTTTCCACTCTCTCAGACCATGCCTAGGTTTTCCCAGCTAATGTGATCTGAAAGAAAGGAAATGAAGGCATTGGCTATAAACCCACAGCCGCCTCCACACCTGGGTTGGCACACACCTGAGTGAGGCTCTCACCTACCTCTGTCCTTCCTGTTAAAGACATCGAGAGAGACCTTGGAGGACCACAAATCCTCCAATATGTTGTCACTGCAAAGCTGTTAGGGATTTCACAGCTGACAGCAGTGCATCTAATTACTGAATTATTAAACGGAAGGCCCCCGCCTAAAAAAGCAACATCCTGTCACTCAAGAAGATAAATTCATGTGAAAAGCAGAGGTACAATTAGGTCACCTCGCTCACTTCTGCAGACAAATTTAAAATATTCAAACTCAAGGGGCAAGGAAACTTAATTGCCTCGGGTACCTGCCTTAAGTTGAACCTGAAATGTGAAGCCAACTATGTTTTCAGTTCCTGCGCCAGTTGCTGGGAACAACAGTCTCAGCCTTCTGCTATTTTGCATTTTTGTTTCAGGCCCAAATATTTTCTTCGGAAATTAGACTGTCAACCCACAAAATCATATCGGAGAGATTTCTAAATGGAAACAAATATAGGTGGAGGGGGCAAGGCAAGGCATAGGTTAAAGGCCAAAGATGACTAAGAGGAAAACCTTTCAGATAGGCAGGTTTCTGCATGAACCTTTCATTTTTTTCCTGGAAAAAGGTTGTTAAAATCCCCTACAGTCTGTCTGATAAGACAGTAGAAATCTCAGTCTGGTCAGAGAAAAGATCACTAGTTGGCATAGTTTCTATTTGTGTATTTATGTCCTCAAAGGGCATTTCCATTTGGCTACAATAATAATAAAACAATATATGCAACTTATAGAGCTTTCACTGTTTGTCGGGCTCTATACTTAAAAGCTTTAACTCATTGGAAAAGACTCTGATGCTGGGAGGGATTGGGGGCAAGAGGAGAAGACGACAGAGGATGAGATAGATGGGTGGCATCACCGACTCAATGGACGTGAGTCTGAGTGAACTCTGGGGGTTGGTGATGGACAGGGAGGCCTGGCGTGCTGCGATTCACGGGATCGCAAAGAGTCGGACACGACTGAGTGATTGAACTGAACTGAACTGAACTGACACTTAAAAGCTTTACTTTTTTCGTGTTTTATCTCCATAACATATCTATGAGATAGATACCACTTTAGAGAAGGGAAAGCTGAGTCACAGAGAAGTTAAGTAATTCACATTCTCCAAGTAACATGGCTAGAAATTGAGGGAGCCCAGACTAAAACCCAAGAACCCTCATCCTGAAACTGCATGTGTATTTAATTGGTCATTTTACTATTTGTGATCCCATGGACTGTAGCCCACCAGGCTCCTCTGTCCAGGGGACTCACCAGGCAAGAATATTGGAGTGGGTTGCTGTGCCCTCCTCCAGGGGATGTTCCTGACCCCGGGATTGAACTCTTATGTCTTCAGATCTCTTATGTCTCCTGCACTGGCAGGCAGGTTCTTTACCACTAGCACTGCCTGGGAAGCCCAAAGGAGATAAAACAGTTGATAACTTTATCTGCCTTATTTCTATTTTCATGTTTATAGGGTATCTCCCTCCTAATACCTTCACTTCCCTTTTCAGAGAACATCCCACCTGAACCACGTTACCTGTCCATGCATTTGCCCCTTTGGCTAAAGGAGGCAGCTAAAAGGAAAGGGTGCTTTTCCATTTGCTTTTGTATCTGTTCTGTTCATTTCAGTTCAGTCACTCAGTCATGTCCGACTTTTTGCGACCCCATGAACTGCAGCACGCCAGGCCTCCCTGTCCATCACCAACTCCTGGAGTTCACTCAGACTCACGTCCATTGAGTCAGTGATGCCATCCAGCCATCCCATCCTCTGTCATCCCCTTCTCCTCCTGACCCCAATCCCTCCCAGCATCAGAGTCTTTTCCAATGAGTCAACTCTTCACATGAGGTGGCCAAAGTACTGGAGTTTCAGCTTTAACATCATTCCTTCCAAAGAACACCCAGGACTGATCTCCTTCAGAATGGACTGGTTGGATCTCCTTGTAGTCCAAGGGACTCTCAAGAGTCTTCTCCAACACCACAGTTCAAAAGCATCAATTCTTCGATACTCAGCCTTCTTCACAATTCAACTCTCACATCCATACATGACCACAGGAAAAACCATAGCCTTGACTAGATGGACCTTAGTTGGCAAAGTAATGTCTCTGCTTTTGAATATGCTGTCTGGGTTGGTCATAACTTTTCCTCCAAGGAGTAAGCATCTTTTAATTTCATGGCTTCAGTCACCATATTCAGTGATTTTGGAACCCCAAAAAATAAAGTCTGACACTGTTTCCACTGTATCCCCATCTATTTCCCATGAAGTGATGGGGCCAGATGCCCTGATCTTCGTTTTCTGAATGTTGAGCTTTAAGTCAACTTTTTCACTCTCCTTTTTCACTTCCATCAAGAGGCTTTTCAGTTCCTCTTCACTTTCTGCCATAAGGGTGGTGTCATCTGCATATCTGAGGTTATTGATATTTCTCCCGGCAATCTTGATTCCAGCTTGTGTTTCTTCCAGTCCAGCGTTTCTCATGATGTACTCTGCATAGAAGTTAAATAAGCAGGGTGACAGTATCCAGCCTTGACGCACTCCTTTTCCTATTTGGAACCAGTCTGTTGTTCCATGTCCACTTCTAACTGTTGCTTCCTGACCTGCATATAGGTTTCTCAAGAGGCAGGTCAGGTGGTCTGTATTCCCATCTCTCTCAGCCTTTGTATATTTACTGTATTAATCAGACTTCTCCAGAAAAACAGAATCAATAAGATACTAAAAGATATTTGTTTTTAGCAATTAGCTCATGTGATTATGAAGATTGGGAAGTCCCACAGTCTGCTGTCTGCAAGCCGAAGAGTCTGGAATTTGGTGATATAATTCAGTCTGAATCTGAAGGTCTGAGAACTGGGGAGCCAATGCTGTAAATCTCAGTTTAAAGGCAGGGGAAGGTGAGGTGAACTGTCCTGTTCAAGCAGCGAGGCAGGAAGATGGGTGCAAATTCCTCCTTCCCTTACTTCCTCTTCTATCCAGGCCCTCAACAGATTGGACGCATGCATGTGTTTTTATACTTTTATGACACTCCCTGGAGTGAAAGCGAAAGTTCCTCAGCCATGTCCAACTCTTTGACTATGGACTATGCAGTCCATGGAATTCTCCAGGCCAGAATACTGGAATAGGCAGTCTCTCCCTTCTCCAGGGGATTTTCCCAACCCAGGGATGGAACTCAGGTCTCCTGCATTGCAGGCAGATTCTTCACCAGCTGAGGCACCAGCGAAGCCATCCATGTTGAAGAGGATAATTTTCTGAGGCCATTGATTCAAAAGTGCATCTCATCAGGAAACACCCTCAGAAGCACTCCCAAAAGTAATATTTAGTCTGGGCACCCCATGGGCCATTCAAGTTGATATAATCACACCCAGACTGTTCTTTTTTTAAATTTCTATTCAATAAATGTTTTTGAAACTGAACCCAAATCATTCAACTGCCAAAGATGGATTCTAACAATGTTTGGCTTTGTTTTCTGCTGTTTGTGATTGGCTGAGGGTATTTACCCATGTGGTTAACCAAGCACATGGCTCCAGGTCAGCCAGGAAGACTGATCCTGAAGGACATTTATGATGGGACCTGCCTCTGCAGATCAACTCAGAAGCACCCGGTTCTTTCATTCTTCCTGGATCTTTGCTATGTAAAAGTTGATCTTGAAGACAAGCTTCTCTAAAGAGATGATAAAGACTCATTTATTCAGATTAAGGCTATAGGATTCTTTCCATATTTCCCATATACTGCTAAATTATATATGTATGTGTATATATATATAAATAAATTATATATCATACATATATCCACATCTACCCAGTTTATATATATAATACATATATTTATATATATATAATTTATATATATATAAATTTAAAATTATATATATTATATATCCACATGGTCCCACTTCTTCAGAATCGCATTTGACATTCTTCCATGTATAAACCAAGCAATCAACTCAGACTCCAGAATCAGAATGGCATAGTGGTTAGAAATAGTCTCTAGATTCAAATTTCCTAGGTCTAGATATTAGTTCTTCCTTTTACTAGTTGTGTGATTATTTACCTCCTTAGCCAGTTTGTATGCAGATAATATATCCAAAGTCATGTACTTGCTCATCATAGATAAGGGATCTAAATGATGTGCCTTTACTAATCACATAAAGGGTCAATTAATTTTTTGTCAGTTCATCTACTTGAAGACCTGGACTTGATGTTTTTCTTTTAATCCTCAGAACTTTGCACATAGTAAATGCTCAGTAAATTTATGTTGAATAGATTTTGATTATTGTCAAAGTTTGCCCCATCTTAGGAAAAAATTCTAAAGAAATAGTATCTTATGGTCCTAGGGGCATGGTTGTTTCCAAGGTAAAGCAACAATCAAAATTTAGTTATTGAAAATTATATTTTCTTCCAGTATAACTAAAGTGTACAATGGCAAACTGAGGACAACTTGAAGACCAGAAGACTACAAACATGTGAAAAATGTTAACATCACATTTTTAGGCTTATTAGAAACGGTCTAAATAATTATAGCAGTCAAATTACTGGTGGCTTTTGGCTCCTATCCAGGAAGAAGGTCATGACCCTGCATACCAGGATCCTGTGTGACACAAGTGATTGACAGGAAGAGGAAGTATATTGATACCTTTCACATGGGAATCACAGCTTGTTGCAAGTATAAGCAAAACACATATCTGGATTTTGAGGGAAAAGTTGATTTTGTCCTGATTCAGGTTCTTTGTTCCCAAAGTTGTTTAATTGTGATTATTTGTGTGTGTGTGTGTGTGTGTGTGTGTGTGTGTGTGTGTGTGATAAAACAGCTGACTACCATAATAAAATACAGATCACTTGCTGCTGGTTAAAATCATCACTGGATATGTCTTTGTTTTCTTTTCACTGAAGTAGCTATTGGATATTTGACTCCAGGCAAAGAGGAAGCTATTTCTCAAATGGATTTTTTTTTCAATCCCTACATAGGAAATTATTAATTTCTGAGTCTGTGGATAATTATCTACAGTCCGTCCGTGAAGAGTGTAGAAGTTACTATTTCAAAGGGAATTTTGTAAAGGTTAAACTGACACAGCTTCTCATATGTCTGTAATAATGAGCATAAGGATTCCATGTTGCATCTCCAACTCTGTGCTTTGGGTTTATTGGAGTACCAATGACCCAACATGTCGTGGGTAAGAAAAGGGTTTACCTTATATAGTGGGGTTTTATTCAGAGGCAGATGACACACTTCTCAGCTTCAATTCTGTGACTCATGAAAAACTTTAGAGATTCACAAGAAGATAAGAACTAATTTATCAGCAAAGTCCACTTTGTTTCCAGGTGCAACACAGATACCATTTGGAAATTATTTTGCTGTAAGGCAGAGCTTAGTAATCAGCAAATTAAATTCACCTAGGGAACTTTTAGATGCTCACCACTCCTCCAACCAATTGGGTGGGGCCAATGAATCAGTATTTTATAACCCCCAGGTTATTCTGATGTCAGCCATTACTGAGCACCATTATTAGGTCAAAACCATTAGCTATACAGACTTTGATTATGCATTATTGATGCTTTTATCATCGTCATCTTTAGACTTTTTGAAAATAAAATTCATATTGCCACACTTGCTATTAAAGACTGAAGAGATCATTTTTAACTTGAATATCTATCCGAATCAATTTCCATTTCAAATCTCCTTTGAGTATAGAAAATTTTGAAATATTTTCATTTCGTATATTCTCATGCTAAATGAAAGAAAATCCTTTGAGAATCCCATCAAAATATGAGATACGGGGTATTCTCATTCACTCTTATCAAATAAGTACATATTATTTTACTTTCTGTTACATTCCTAGTAATAAGAATGCCTGAATAGTGTTCATAGCACCAAAGGATTCACGATTAGTGGGAAAACCAGTGTGAGCACAACAACTATAATATTTTGAGATAACTGCACTATTCAAGTGCTATGAGGTATGGTCAGGGTTTAATCACAAAGTCTCCAGGGAGAAATTAATTTTGTGCTGGAGTATGACAGATATTCAGAAGGATCCCATGTAAGCAAGAGATGAGTTTCTGGACAAGGGCAAGTTCATAGACAAGATGAAATATATATTGTTTTGAAGGGTTAGGAGGGTTTCCCTGGTGGTTCAGAAGTTAAGAATCAGCCTGCAGTGCAGACCTGGGTTCAGTCCCTGAGTTGGGAAGAATTCCAGGAGGATGGCGCAGCAACCCACTCCAGTATTCTTGCCTGGAGAATCTCCATGGACAGAGGGATCTGGTGGGCTACAGTCCATAGGGTTGCAAAGAATCAGACATGACTGAGTGACTAAGCACAGAGGGATTAGGACCCAGCCTGGTAGGACTGAATCAATAAGTGCTTTACCACTAGCACTACTGTGAAGGAAGGACTTATCCTCAGTGGCTGAAACGAAGTGGGCATGAGACACATTAATTTTTAAAAAACATTTTCCAATGAAAGTAATGTATATTTATCAAATTCAGAATTATTTCTGGCCTCTTAAATTCATACACTTTTCTTATTTCATACAGTATGGTCAAAGCTTTCCTAAGTCATTAATTCTTCAGGCCATTTCTCTATAATTTTATGACCATGTGATGATATTTGCTATAGTTATATTTTCTTGAAACAATACATTACACAAAGGCTAGTAGTCCCAGAGGACATGCACTAATATAGCATTCATTAGAGCACAAAGACCAAGTGGAAACAATTGCTTTCATAAGTTTATATTTTACTGCATGCACAGGTGTTTTTGTTTTGAAGAGGAAACTCAGGTACAAAGTATGATTAATTCTCATGCCATCCCAGAATGCCAGCTAAAGAGAAGTTTTCCCCAATTTTAAAGAGAATAGAGCACACAGATGTTCAGGTCATGGTGACAGAAACAAAGTGTTTATGACCTGCACTAGGTTACTTCTCTCCAGATTGTTGAAATGGCTTCTCAAAGGATTCCAGGGTCGGCACCAATCCAGAGCATTCCTCTGTATTTATGTGCAGACCTGGTCTGATAGACAGATTCCATGTTCTCTCATTTTGTCATAGAAAATCCCATCCCAGCTATGTTACTGAGAAAACTGGAATAATTCAGAAGTATTCACTTGGAACCCAAAAGGGAGAGTCAGCTAATCCGCCAAACGCAAATAATCTTCAATGAAGTCTACAAGCAATGAATTACACACTTTATACAAAGGAAAGACATCTTGGAGAAGTGGAGCGAACATTGAAATAGAAACCAAAAAACCAGCATTGAGGTCCTGCCACATACTAGTTAGATGATCAGGAAGTCATTCATATAATTGACAAACTTGAAACTCATGTTCCTTAACTTGAGATAAAGTAATGCTTTCTTTTTTTGTACTCACAGAACCAGGAAAACCAAATCAGTGCATAAGGATTTTAAAGCCTGAAACACAGACAAAGATGAATCACAGACATTTTGTTCAGTTCAGTCGCTCAGTCGTGTCCGAGTCTTTGCGACCCCATGAATCACAGCACGCCAGGCCTCCCTGTCCATCACCATCTCCCGGAGTTCACTCAAACTCACGTCCATCAAGTTGGTGACGCCATCCAGCCATCTCATCCTCTGTTGTCCCCTCCTCCTCCTGCCCCCAATCCCTCCCAGCATCAGAGTCTTTTCCAATGAGTCAACTCTTTGCATGAGGTGGCCAAAGTACTGGAGTTTCAGCTTTAGCATCAGTCCCTCCAAAGAACACCCAGGACTGATCTTTAGAATGGACTGGTTGGATCTCCTTGCAGTCCAAGGGACTCTCGAGAGTCTTCTCCAACACCACAGTTCAAAAGCATCAATTCTTTGGTGCTCAGCTTTCTTCACAGTCCAACTCTCACATCCATACATTTTGTTGCTGTTTGTTATTTTTTGGATTTTACAGTTTGGCAAAGGAAACTCTCCTTAAGGTGAAAATGTTGGAGCCGGCAGAAAAATACAGATAAGCAAAAAGAAATTCCTAGAGAGAAGTCATGTAAATTGTGGATTAAGTATCTCTGATTTACCTTTTACATAATAAGGTGATACATTAGAAATCATTTTAAATCTGTAGATTTTAGTAATCAAAATAATTTTGCTATGACTTTGAAGTTTCCATAAAGTCTACAAGATTTTCAATTTATACAAACCTCATTTATAAACTTTAGCTTTATGCATAAAACTCTATCTGAATTTCAAATTTTTTAATTAGCAGTAGATAAGAATGACATTATTGGATCAAAATATATAAGCACCATCAAAGCTTTTGATTCACCATTCAAAGCTAATATCTCAAAAGCTGCACTAATTTGTAACCCCATCATCAATGTGTGAGTGAATGTTTCAGCATTCCTTGTCAGCACTGCATATTTAGATGTTTAAAAATTAATGTTCTCATTATTTTTTTTTGCATTTATTTAGTAACTTACAAATCTGGTTCTTATTTTAGTTATTTCTATTCTCCTTTGACTAGTCTCTTCATTCCATTTCCCATTTATTTATTCATGTATTCCTAAAGATTTGTGTAGATTATTAAAATATTGAGACCATAACTTTTTAGATATTTTATTTGCATAACATAATTTCTTTCAGTTTTTAAAAATGTTTGAATTTGCTTTATGCTAGTTTTCACTGTAGAGAACGTTTTCCTCTTCATTTTATCAAAATGATAAAAATGATGGCACATTTCATTTGTGACCTCTCCCACTGGAAAGCATTATTATTGTTTGGAGCTGAAATAAAGCTTACAGTCTCCACACATATAGTTCTGCCCTAATTTTAGGCATTCAACAGGTATTCATTGAAATACCCATTTACTCCAGACATATAAGTTAGATCCTGACTGATCTAAACACATAATATATTTTGAAGAAAATGTTACCTTCTGGTTGGAAAGGAAGGCAAAATTAAGAATAAAGCTGAGGTTCTTAATTCATAAAGTCCTCATTATGTCCATTACTCACCAAGCAAAGATTTTCTTTCAGCATGGATGACAACTAGATGAGAAACTTACAGTCAAACTTACAGATTCAAAATCAGTCTCATAAATAGATTTTTACTTTACTATTTCTGAAGCATGTTACAGAGAAAATAATCGTAAAAGTGAAACTATTTAATTTTGTAAGTCCAGGATTTTAAAAATATAAAATAAAATTCTTTTAAAAATCTAGGATTTTAAGAAACTAGAATTCCAACATGGCAAATACTGTATCTGTCTATCCAAAATCAACACACCTCCTCTTTTTAATAAAAACATAAAGTATATTACTTTGGAATTGCAGTTGCCTATACCGAACAGATGAGGTATGGTTTACCAGAGTCAATCATTACAATATCATATTCTCTTTTGGTAAACAGGGTTTATTTCTGTTTTCCTTGAAGAAAGGAGTGCACTTGCCACCATTTCTGGCCTGTGAAGTGAGAAGAGAAAATGACATTTCTGGGAAGGAGAAACCTTTCAGTCCCAACCTGATCTTTCCCTGATTAGGGAACTGGTGGCAAGATGGAGCATCTGGATTGTGGCAGCCACACTGGTATCAGGAGAACGAGGCCACGAGGACGGCAGAAGCGCATAAAATCACTGGAGAGTGTGTCAACGGTGGGACTGCCTACTGCCAAGGGTCTCTTCTGCTCATTGTGGTTTTAAGATGCTGAGTTCATGCATGAAAATCACTACAGAGGATATAAACAAGATATATGAAATTAACTAATAAACTAGATAGGAAGAATTGATAATGCATACACGTGAAAAACCATGGAGACATCACAGTGAACACAAAACCATGAGGCATCACATGAAGAAATAAAGCAGGCAACAAGCCTGAACAAGAAGCTAAGGTTTCCGCATCAGGGGATTTGCTGCTGAGCAGGAAATAGGCAGAGAAGTCTATCACAGAAGCTGAATGCAGAATCAGCGTTCATCAAACATTTGTGAACAGCAATTTACATGACAGAGAATCAGCAAATCCAGAGATAAGAAAAACTTATACCCAGGATAACAAAAACTTATGGCCAGGATAACAAAAGCAATTGAACGAATACACACAAAAAAGAAGTCCTTAAATTAGGAGCAATAAAGGGCGGAATGACTGTCATTAAAAGAAAAGAAATAAATAATTAAGCAATTAATAATAAAAAAACAAAATAGAGATTTTGCAAGTAAAAATTACATCTGTTATGATTAGTGACAAAATTTGCATAAATAATTATGTCTAAATAATTATTGTATCTACTGAATAGCAAGTATAGTATTGAACAGCAAATCAAAAAAATCTAAAGTTAAACTGCACAGTGTGTGTGGATCACAAAACAGACAAGATAGGAAAAAAAGTGTCAACTAGAAGTTTAAATATTTTAAAGATAGATACAAATTTTCTAACATTCTTCTAAAAAACACTTGCATGTTGAGCAGAGAGAATGAGGAAGAAGAACTATTTGGAAAAAATGTAGCAAGAAATATCCCAGAACTGTTACATGAATGTTAATAATAAAATACATACATATATACATAAATAAATGACATATATTCTCAAATTGAATGAATACACAGAGTACTGAGCAGGATAAATTTAACCAAAAACAAACCAAAAGTCACATCAAAGCACAATGAAATGAAATTTCATATTAATACTGAAAGGAAAATACTCTTAAAAGATGCCAGAAGAAAAAGAATCATTGTTTATAAGAAATGGAAATCATACTGACATCAGATTTCTCATCAGCAGTGCTGAACACAAGAACACAATAAAGTAACACCTTCCAAGTTCTGAGAAAAATATTTTGAACCCAGCATGCAATATTCAGCCAAACCATAATTTAAAATAGAAAGGGATAATAAAGACTTTTTTCAGATGTGAACAATTTACAATGTATGAAATTTCTCTGAAAGAACTATAAGAAAATTTACTTCAAAGTAAAAATGGAAGAGGTAATATTCATGAATTATTTTAAACAAAAATGGAAAATGATAGCATATTTTTACCAATTGGAAAATTTATTCCACAGTATTAAAGTGTAGACTATATGTGAAATGTAGAGTGTGAGCAAAGAGAGGACAAGTTTACTCAGATGGAGGATATAAATAGTGATGAATTAAGGACTGAAAATTATAATTAAGACACTAGAGGTACTTCAGTAGTTAGAAAATATAAAGGAAAGTTTAGAAAGGGTACTGCCCAAATCCACAATGGTAGTTATATCTGGGGGAAGACCCTGGAATATATTTTGATGGAGGATTGGGAATATGGATCAAATTAAATTTAATTGCAATGCTTCACTCATTAATAGAGAGATGGATTATTGAATTTTAATAAAAATTAATGAATAAATAAAAGCAGGATATAAGCATTATAAGGTACCCTTACTAAATAAACAAGAAAACAACTGCATTATCTATAATCTCTTTGTAACCAAGTAGGACCCTATGAGAAGTTCTACCCTATGAGACACAACACCCCCCACCCAACCATGTCCTCCACCTGTCTCTTACATGTAGAAAAACTGTAGCCAAAGAATAAATTTAATGAGAAAAATGAGAAAATGGAGACACAAAACAAAATATTTAAAAAGACAAAATTATAATACTTTAGCCATGAAACACGGAGAAGGCAATGGCAACCCACTCTAGTGCTCTTGCCTGGAAAATCCCATGGATGGAGGAGCCTGGCAGGCTGCGCTCCATGGGGTCGCAAAGAGTCAGACATGACTGAGCGACTTCACTTGCACTTTTCGCTTTCATGCATTGGAGAAGGAAAGGGCAACCCACTCCAGTGTTCTTGCCTAGAGAGCCCCAGGGATGGCGAAGCATGGTGGGCTGCCGTCTATGGGGTCTCACAGAGTCGGACACAACTGAAGTGACTTAGCAGCAGCAGCCATGAAACAAAGTCAAGGCCTTTTAGTTTTGCCTCAAGGGCCAATACTGTGAACCATATCATTCGAAAAAGCTAGTGGAGGTGATGGAATTCCAGCTGAGCTATTTCAAATCGTAAAAGATGTTGCAATGAAAGTGCTGCACTCAATATGCCAGCAAATTTGGAAAACTCAGCAGTGGCCACAGGAGTGGAAAAGATCAGTTTTCATTCCAATCCCAAAGAAAGGCAGTGCCAAAGAATGCTCAAACTACCACACAACTGCGCTCATCTCACATGCTAGCAAAGTAATGCTCAAACTTCTCCAAGCCAGGCTTCAATGGTACATAAACCAGGAACTTCAAGATGTTTAGTCTGGATTTAGAAAAGGCAGAGGAACCAGATATCAAATTGCCAACATCTGCTGGATCACTGAAAAGGCAAGAGAGTTCTAGAAAAACATCTATTTCTGCTTTATTGACTATGCCAAAGCCTTTGTGTGGATCACAACAAACTGGAAAATTCCTCAAGAAATGGGACTACCAGACCACCTGACCTGCCTCCTGAGAAATGTGTATGCAGGTCAGGAAGCAACAGTTACCCATGGTAGATTCATGTTCATGTATGGCAAAACCAATACAATATTGTAAAGTAAGTAGCCTCCAATTAAAAGAAATAAACTTATATTTTAAAAAAAGAAGCAATAGTTAGAACTGGACATGGAACAACAGACTGGTTCCAAATAGGGAAAAGAGTATGCCAAGTTTGTATATTGTCACCCTGCTTATTTAACTTATATGCAGAGTAAATCATGAGAAATGCTGGATTGGATAAAGCACAAGCTGGAATCAAGATTGCTGGGAGAAATATCAACAACTTCAGATATGCAGATGACATCACCGTTATGGCAGAATGTGAAGAAGATCTAAAGAGGCTCTTGATGAAAGCGAAAGAGGAGAGTGAAAAAGTTGGCTTAAAACTCAACATTCAGACAACTGAAATCATGGCATCTGGTCCCATCACTTCATGGCAAATAGATGGGGAAACAATGGAAACAATGGAAGACTTTATTTTGGGGGGTCCACAAAATCACTGCAGATGGTGACTGCAGCCATGAAATTAAAAGACACTTGCTCCTTAGAAGAAAAGTTATGACCAACCTAGACAGCATAGTAAAAAGCAGAAACATTACGTTACCAAAAAAGGTCTGTCTAGTCAAAGCTGTGGTTTTTCCAGTAATAATGTATGGATGTGAGAGTTAGGCTATAAAGAAAGCTGAGTGCCAAAGAATTGATGCTTTTGAACTGTAATGTTGGAGAAGACTCTTGAGAGTCCCTTGGGCAGCAAAGAGATCCAACCAGTCCATCCTAAAGGAAATCAGTTCTGAATTTTCACTGGAAGGATTGATGCTGAAACTGAACCTCCAATACTTTGGCCACCTGATGTGAAGAACTGAATCATTGGAAAAGACCTTGATGCTGGGAATGATTGAAGGTGGGAGGAGAAGGGGATGACAAAGGATGAGGTGGTTGGATGGCATCACCGACTCAATGGACATGAGTTTGAGGAACTGTCAGGAGTTGGTGATGGACTGGGAAGCCTGGAGTGCTGCAGTTCATGGGGTCACAAAGAGTCAGACACGACTGAGTGACTTAACTGAACTGAACTGGTATCCTTTGAGCCATTTTACAGATAATGAAATCCCCATCAGGTAGATGAAGTTAACTACATGATAACCTGACTATAACCATGAACTGCTTCATCTTGCACAGTTCTAAGAACTGGCCTCAAGAAAATGAGAACAGCCAACCCTGGAACCAAAGATTAACTGTAGTTAAAGCAATCAAGGTGATGCTGATCAGACAGCCCATGACTAATTTCAAGATTACTCTTGGAGCTGGCTGTGCTGTTCTGCACATAGCCCCCTCTTTTTGCCTGTACACCTTTGAAACTCCCTTTTAAAAGCTCTTGCCCTTGATTACCTGTAAGGAGTTGGTTCTTTGGGACATGAGTCCATCTTCTTCCCAGAAATGCTGGCTTTCTCAATAAACCTATCTTTCCTTTCCTTTAACACCTGTCTCTCAAATATTGGATTCTTAAGTGATAAGCAGCTGAACTTGAGTTTGGTAACACTTCCATAAAATTTAAAAAAAAAAATCCTTATATTTGGGAATTATTTTCTTCCGTGGTCTCTGCACATCATCTATTTGTTATCAGAATGGCTGAAAAAATGTTGGCGTACTTTTCAATTTATCATTATAATATTAAGTTATATTCCTATATCACCTATTTTAACGGAAAATTTCCATTTTATAAGTGGGCATCATCCTTTCCATCTCAAAACTCATCAATTTAGTCATCCATACTAATTTCAGAAACTCCACATTTTCTAGGACAAAATCCTGTTGGGCTAGCGCCCACTTCTTCAGTTCAAACACATCTCAGTCACCAACAACCCCAAGTTCTAAGCCTCAGCCTTATCCGATGGCTTTACAGCATTTGGTGTATACACTAATGACCTCAGATTTTGTTCTCTGTCCCATCTTGGAATTGAATTTGCATATATAGTTTCCTCCTCTGCATCTCTACTTGAGCATCTGTCAATCATATCAATCTATTTTAAAATCAACTTTTTGATTTCCAGCCCAATACATAAATCCTCCCTGAATTCTACCTGCCTCAGTAAATGGCAAGGGGAAGGAAATGGCAACTCACTCCAGTACTCTTGCCTGGAAAATTCCATGGATGGGGGAGCCTGGTGGGCTACAGTCCATGGGGTCGCAAAGAGTCAGACACAACTGAGCGACTTCACTTTCTTTCTTTCTATGGTTCCTTTTGGAGAAGGAAATGGCAACCCACTCTAGTGTTCTTGCCTGAAGAATCCCGTGGACAGAGGGGCCTGGTGGGCTACAGTCTATGGGGTTTCAGAGAGTCGGACATGACTAAGCAACTAACACATACACACACAAAGTAAATGGCAACTCCGTTCACCCAGTTGCTCAGGTCAAAAGCCTCATAGTTATGATTCTTCTCTCTCACACTCCTATCCTGAATCAAATGATCCAAGACGCCGTGATAAACACCCAGTCAATTCCCTTGTCATCACTCATCCGGTAGGCTACAAGAGTGTCCACCTTGTCTCCAAACTTCTATTTCTGTCTCCTATCAATCACCAATCAATTTTCCATGCAGCACCAAGTTCCTCTTAATGTGAAATGCTTATCATGTCACTCCCCCACCCTCTGCTAAAAATTCTCTAATGACTTTTAAGACCCCAATCCCAAACCTTCCTCTTGGCTCTAAGCCCATGTTTGACAAGACCCTTTGAGCCATACCTGTTGATTTACTGTTCCTTGATCACATCAAACTTCTTCTTAGTGAAGTCACACACGTGTATTATCATCTGTGTCTAGCATGCTCTTTTCCCAGATAATTTTGTGACTCACTCTATCACTGTTTTTGAACTCTTGCCCAAATGTCGCATTCTCACCGAGTCCTTCCTTGACTCCTACATCTAAAACTAACCACCAATACTCTCTGTTCTCTTGCTTTTATTTTATTTATAGTGATTATTGCCTTGAACAGGTTATTTCCCTATATCTTCCCTCAAACCTAAACTGTTACTTTTTCTACAGGTGAGAAAACTGAAGTTTTGAAGGGAGAGTGGAGACTATGAGGTTTGAGGCTGAGACCCAAGGTTTTGAAATCAATGGAGGTTCTTTTCATTAGACTGTGAAGCTATGAGGGCTTTGCCTGTAGCTCAGCGGTAAACAATCCACCTCCAATACAGGTGACATGTGTTCAATCCCTGGGTTGAGAATATTCCCTGGAGAAGGGCAGGGCAACCCACCACAGTATTTTTGCCTGGAGAATCCCATGGATAAAGGAGCCTGGGGCCGGGGGCGGGGGGAGGAGGGGCGGGCTGCATCCCATAGAATCACAAAGAGTTGAACACAACTGAAGCAGCTAAGCATGCATGCGTGCTCAAAGCTCTGAGATTGCAGGTAAGGGAGAGACAGAAGAGAGTAGAGACTTTAGAAGTAACATATTTTCAATATTTGAGAGTGGAAGACAACTCTCCTAATTGTAAATCACAGTTTTGTCCAGTAAGGAAGAAAAGGTTTGGATACTGCTTAGCAGCTGGTGCCAGAATTGACCACAGCTTGATGACACTGTTTTAAATGGCTGCAGGTGTGACTTAAAGGCGCCAGAAAAGCCAGAACAGGGTGGAGGTCACCCTTTGGATGCCATAGTCTATTAAGGTAATTTGGGAGCTGAGTCAAATGAAGATGTGGTTTGTTGAACCGCAAATCCAAAGGGAAAGGGAAAGGCTTTGAAAATGGGTGAGGATAAGTATTCCTTTGTCCTATTCAGAGAAAGGCCAAAGTGCACCCAGCTGGACACAATTAAATCTGCAAAAGGTCCAGAGAGTCAGGGGCAAGAAAAGGGAACAGGTAAAAACTGACCTCTATGCCAATTCTGACACAAACCAGTGGTTGCAAAGAATGTGTTGTCAATTTGCATATTTCCAGAAGAGTAGAAGGTGGCTATGCTATCCACAGCAATGTTAATTGAGTCATATGTTAAGAGTATCACCTAAAATTAAATATAAACCTCAGTGAAGACACTCCAAGAGGATTGGTGTTACATGCAGTAAGGGGCCCTCAGTTCCTACCAGACCCTTTGAATTGAGTACTTCTCTTCTCTGCTCTCCATCCTCCTCCTCACATCTCCTTCATGCCAAACATTACACTTCTTTATTTCATCTCATATGACTTCCTTCCCAACCCTACTATGTATTTCTTCTCTCTAGGGCAGAAAATCTGACTCTTATCTTCAAATCCCCACATACTTGCACTGTATACTTGCATATACAGTGTTCCAAGGAGATTTGGTCAAGTGATAGTGAATGAATAAGAAGATAACAATTCTCATTCTTTGACTCAAACAGTCAGCTCTGGCCATTTGGTTGAAACCTAAATGCAGTCCACAGAGTAACAATACACCCATGATTATATGCATGACGATATTCCATTTGTTCATGACAAAATCTCTATCAATCAGATGATTTGGGAAACCGTAACTCACATGCTCAAGTCTGGATAATAAATACGTCCAAAAATGATGGTCTGCAAGAAGAATGGAATCTCACCTTTGAAACTCAAAAGGCTTCTTTGTAGGTCTACAAATAAGATAGATAGAAAAGCTTTGAGGAAGAGGACTGATGACAAGATTTCTTTTTTAAATGTATTATTTTAATATCATTTTTAGATAATGCATACTTATTGTGGAAAAGGTGGAAGGGGAAAAATTATACAAAACATTAGAGTCAAATCCAGAGGTAAGAACTGTTAACAGGTTACAATGTTCTCATCAACTAGATTGAACAATAGGAACATATTATATTTGATGAGCACCTGCACGTGTGTGTGTGCAGAGTGTCTGACTCTTTGCACCCCATGTGCTATACAGTCCATGGAATTCTCCAGGCCAGAATACTGGAGCGGGTAGTCTTTCCCTTCTCCAGGGGATCTTCCCAACCCAGGGATCAGACTCAGGTCTTTCACACTGCAGGCAGATTCTTTACCACTGAGCCACAGGGGAAGCTAACTCAGTTGAAGAATAGGAAAATATGATGTTTGAGATGCACTTGCGTGTGTGGGCGTGTATGTATATACAAAGCTCTATCCATCTCTTTCTAGAATTTCAGAGTGCAAACTTGAAAGTAGGACAAAACCTGATTTTGAAACCATGAGTAAAGAAAATTACTTTTACTCAATCACTTTCCACCTGGGTGATTCCCCAAATAATGACTATAATAATAACCATTTTATTTTGTACTTATAAAAATTAAACAAGATAATTGATTTAAGAGATCAAGCACAATGTTTTCAAATATGGTCTCCAGAACATTAGCTATCTCCATAGCAAAAATCATGAATATATTATAAATTGTTTTTGACCTCTATTTTAACATAAAATCTTTTTATTAAAAGAATTTCAAAATATGATACTTTTTAAATCACTCTGTAAGTTTTCATAATCTGAATGTACTAAACTATATACAACTATGTTCATATCATTGAAAATTTACACTATCTTCAAAATTTTACTATTAAAACCACACTATAATGGAAAGCTTTCATTTGGTTTATGTTGGTAGAACATTTATCATGTGGAGTGATGTACTGAACATTGGAATAAGTAATACAGATACAATCACAATTCTTATAGCATTCATGGAAATTAAACAGGCAGTTTGGATAAAACATAAGGCAATGAATGACACACGAAGCAGAGAGCATCATAAGACCATCTATTGAGAAATGGGTATCAGAAGTCTTCTGGGAGGAAGTAAGCTCTAAATGGGGTTTCTCTGCTAGTTCAGTGATAAATAATCCACCTGCGATGCGGAAGACGCAGGAGACTCCGCTGGTGTGACCCCTGCGTCTGGAAGCTCCCCTGCAGGAGGGCCTGGCAACCCACTCCATTGTTCACTGCCTGGAGAATCCCATGGATGGAGGAGCCTGGTGGGCTACAGTCCATAGCGTCACATAAAGTTGAACATGATTGAGGCGACTGAGCACGCACACATGCAGGAAACGTCTAAGTGGAAACTTACAAGATGAGTACAAAACTTTCATCAGATAGAAAGATGGGAGGGAAGAACTCATGGTGTTCCAAGCAATGAGGATATCAGATGAGAAGGCCGAGAGATACAGGAGCGTGCAGGTTAATCCAGAACTGGCAGTGGTTCCTACGGGCAAAGAACACAGTAGAGTGAGCAGGCAAGAGTTTTGTCTATATTCATCCTAAGTGAAATGCTTGGACATGTTTTAAAAAGGGAATTAACATAATAGGTTCAATTCCTGGATCTAACTCTTGCTAGTTTGACTTCATTTGTCTGAGTCAGAATTATCTCATTCATAAAATAACTATAGCTCCTTCCTGCCAGGTTTGTGGGGAGGGAGGTGGGAGGGGGTTCATGTTTGGGAATGCATGTAAGAATTAAAGATTTTAAAATTTAAAAAATAAAAAAACTAAATTATTAAAAAAAATAAAATAAAAAAAAATAAAAATTAAAAAAAAAAAGTGAAAATACAAAGTTCCCATGAAAGTTATTTTTTCCTTCACTTCTACTAAGTATATCTTAGAAAAACTGGAAAAATGATCCTGCTTATCACACATTTTCCATCTGCAAAAATGTAATTCAGAAAACGTATTTGGACCACCTGCACCATCAAAGTGTTCAACTAAGATGCTGTGATTAGTTACTTTACCTGCCCTCAAGGAAGGATGCAGGAAAATAATGTTAATTGGTGTATGTGAGTGCTGGATATTTTATCAGGCATTTTATGCAGAATTTCTCATTTTGTGACTATGAAAACTGACTTCCCAAGTTCTATGTCCACAGTGAAAGACTGAATGAGAGGCAGAACCAAGATTCAAGTTTAGGCTTATTACAGACCCAAGTTCAGTTTCTGTCTACAATGTTAAACAACCTGTAATCTATTATGCTTACTAGATTTTATCCTGTAAATGCTTAGAGGGTATGTTAAGGAAAAGCATCAACCAAATTTTCTAAATAATAAAAAATGAATCGGTAAAGTTTAGCAAAAATGCTTCACTTTTATAATAAGATTATAATCAATTATAATTGTAATAAAATTATAATTAATGCTTTCAGTTGACTTTGTCCATCCATATTTATATTGCCAAGACTCTATAAAGATATTGGAGGAAATAACCAATTAGATAAGAGAAAGCATTTAGAGACATGATAATTGGAAACAGAGAAGTAAATAATCTTTAGGATGATTGAGTATCTGTAAAAATTCAAGAAAATCAATGCAAATATTTTGATATACAATAATGTAATATATCACACCTAAAAACAGACAAACATGATAAATTTCTTTAGGAAAACATTTGTGCAAAGGATATGCAAAACCTGTCTAAAGAACACTTTAAAACACTACAGAAAGACACAAAAGTTAACAAGAACAAATTGAGAAACATATGCTTTGGAATACAAACATGTCATGAAGATAATATACCCCAAGAAAAAATTTGTTTAAAACAATCTCAATAATAATATGCAAACATATCTCCTTCCTGGAGTTAAAACATTGCTAATAAAGTTCGGTGGAAAACAGTAAACAAGAATAAGCAGATTAATCCTTAAAGGGAGTGTAAGGCATAAAGCCACTTTAACCACATCAACAAGTACTTCCCTATGCATAGACAGACAGTCCAATGGGACAGAATAGAAAACCCAGAAATATATTCAAGTGTCATGAAATTTTAGTATATGATACATTTGTTGTTGTTGTTTAGCCTCTGAGTCCTAACTCTTTACGACCCCATATATTGTAGTCTGCCAGGTTCCTCTGTCTATGGGATTTCCCAGGCAAGAGTACTGGAGTGGGTTGCCATTTCCTTTTCTTGGGGATGTGATTTAAAAAAAGCACCTCAAATCAGAAAAGTTTTTAATAAAACATATTGGGACAATTGGGTGCCATGTAACAGCTATACATATAAAGATATAATGGCTCAATTATATGATAAACCAGGAAAAATCCAAGTAAATCAGAGATCTAAATGTGAAAACAGACAAGCAGAAGAAAACATAGGTGATTACGTTTTTATTTTGTGAGCAGAGGGGAAAATGTTTTCCTAATAATTCCTCAAAATCAAGAAGCTATTATTTTTTATGTCTCAAAGGACTTAATTTTTTATTTTTTAAAATTTACTAACTTTCACATGTGTTTAATGTATTTAAGGCAAATAAGTATCTATACTTATTTCTAAGTTTTAGATTTTAAACTTTTTAAAACAAATTTTATTGGAGTACAGTTAAGAAACTATTATATTAAAAGAACTGTTAAGTTCAAATAATTTTTTTCCAAAAAGTGTTTGCATGGAAAACAACAAAAGCAAAAACAAAAACACAAGAAAAAAACAATTTTGCAACTTAGAAAAGATAACAACAATTCCAAAATAAGATCAACAAACTGATAAAAAAATTGAAAAGGTGATATGAAAAGTCATTTCAAAGTAGAAGAACTATAAATGTCCAAGAAACACATAATAAATGCTCATTCTCCTTTATAATAAGAGAATTTAAAGTAGACCACATCTCATCAAAGCTTTGACACCATCTCATTGGAGAAGGAAATGGCAGTCCACTCCAGTGTTCTTGCCTGGAGAATCCCAGGGATGGGGGATTCTGGTGGGCTGCCATCTATGGGGCCGCACAGAGTCGAACACAACTGAAGCGACTTAGCAGCAGCAGCAGCAGCAGTAGGTAGAAGAATGGTGAGTCAACTGATACCTTCCTGCATTGATAGTGGGAATGCAAAACGCCACACATATGGAAAAATGTTCATCATATCTAGCAAAATCACATCAGTCCAGTCATTCAACTATGTCCAACTCGTTGTGACTCCATGGACTGCAGCACGCCAGTCCTCCCTGTCCAGCACCAACTCCTGGAGTTTACTCAGACTCATGTCGATTGAGTTGATGATGCCATCCATCCATCTCATCCTCTGTCATCCCCTTCTCCTCGTGCCTTCAGTCTTTCCCAGCATCAGGGTCTTTTCCAATGAGTCAGTTCTACTCATCAGGTGGCCTAAGTATTGGAGTTTCAGCTTCAACATCAGTCCTTTCAATGAATATTCAGGACTGATTTCCTTTTGGATGGACTGGTTTGATCTCATTACTGTCCAATGGACTCTGAAGAGTCTTCTCCAACACCACAGTTCAAAAGCATCAGTTTTTCGGCACTCAGCTTTCTTTATGGTCCAAACGGTCACATCCATACACGACTACTGGAAAAAACAAAGTATTGACTAGATGGACCTTTGTTGGCAAGCAATGTCTCTGCTTTTTAATAAACTGTCCAGATTGGCCATAACTTTTCTTCCAAGAAAAAACTTTCTTCTTGCTTTTTTGATGATCCAGCAGATGTTGTCAATTTGATCTCTGGTTCCTCTGTCTTTTCTAAATCCAGCTTGAATATCTGGAAGTTCACGGTTCAAAATCACATACACAATTTCTTTTTGACTTCACAATCTTAGTGTTAGAAATCCATCCCAATTTTACCTGGCAAAAGTAAGAAATTAATACACAAGATTATTTTTGATATTTTAAATCAATATATTCAGTTCAGTTCAGTTCAGTCACTCAGTCATGTCTGTGACCCCATGGACTGCAGCACCCCAGGCCTCCCTGTTCATTACCTACTCCCAGAGCAAGATATTCAAGGCACTCCAAATAACTTTCAATAAAGTGATGATTGAATAGACTATGGTACTTTAATATTATATCAACTAAAACTGATATTTTTGAGAAAAGCTATATTTCCTGTGGTCATGTATGGATGTGAGAGTTGGACTGTGAAGGAGGCTGAGCACCGAAGAATTGATGCTTTTGAACTGTGGTGTTGGAGAAGACTCTTGAGAGTCCCTTGGATTGCAAGGAGATCCGACCAGTCCATTCTGAAGGAGATCAGCCCTGGGATTTCTTTGGAAGGAATGATGCTAAAGCTGAAACTCCAGTACTTTGGCCACCTCATGTGAAGAGTTGACTCATTGGAAAAGACTCTGATGCTGGGAGGAATTGGGGGCAGGAGAAGAAGGGGATGACAGAGGATGAGATGGCTGGATGGCATCACAGACTCGATGGACATGAGTCTGAGTGAACTCCGGGAGTTGGTGATGGACAGGGAGGCCTGGCGTGCTGCGATTCATAGGGTTGCAAAGAGTCGGACATAACTGAGCGACTGAACTGAACTGAACTGATGGTGTTTAAATGTAGTCTGGATCCTAGATGATATCAATGAATTCAGTTCAGTTCAGTCGCTCAGTCATGTCTGACTCTTTGTGACCCCATGGACGGTAGCACGCCAGGCCTCCCTGTCCATCACCAACTACTGGAGTTTACCCAAATCATGTCCATTGAGCTGGTCATACCATCCAGACATCTCATCCTCTGTCATCTCCTTCTCCTGCCTTCAAACCTTACCAGCATCAAGGTCTTTTCAAATGAGTTAGTTCTTCGCAACAGGTAGCCAAAGTACTGGAGTTTCAACTTCAGCATCAGTCCTTCCAATGAATTTTCAGGACTGATTTCCTTTAGGATGGACTGGTTTAATTTCCTTGAAGTCCAAGGGACTCTCAAAAGTCTTCTCCAACACCACAGTCCAAAAGCATCAATTCTTGAGCACTCAGCTTCTTTATAGTCCAAACTCTCACATCCATACATGACTACTAGAAATACCATAGCTTTGATTAGACAGACCTTTGTTGGCAAAGACTCTGTTTTCTAATATGCTGTCTAGGTTAGTCATAACTACTTTTCTTCCAAGGAGCAAGCGTCTTTTAATTTTAGGGCCGCAGTGACCATCTGCAGTGATTTTAGAACCCAAAAAATAAAGTCTGTAACTGTTTCCACTATTTCCACATCTATTTGCCATGAAGTGATGGGACCAGATGCCATGATTCAAGAGGCTCTTTAGTTCTTTGCTTTCTGCCATAAGGGTGGTATCATCTGCATATTTGAGGTTATTGATAGTTTTCCCAGCAATCTTGATTCAAGCTTGTGCTTCCTCCAGCCCAGTGTTTCTCATGATGTACTCTGCATTTAAGTTAAATAAGCAAGGTGACAATATACAGCCTTGGTATACTCCTTTCTTGATTTGGAACCAATCTGTTGTTCCATGTCCGGTTTTAACTGTTGTTTCCTGACCTGCATACAGATTTCTCAAGAGGCAGGTCAGGTGGTCTGGCATTCCCATCTCTTGAAGAATTTTCCATGGTTTATTGTGATCCATACAGTGAAAGGCTTTGGCATAGTCAATAAAGCAGAAGTAGATATTTTTCTGGAACTCTTGCTTTTTCGATGATCCAACAGATGTTAGCCACCTCATGTGAAGAGTTGACTCATTGGAAAAGACTCTGATGCTGGGAGGCATTGGGGGGAGGAGAAAAAGGGGACAACCAAGGATGGGATGGCTGGATGGCATCACTGACTCAATGAATGCGAGTCTGAGTGAACTCTGGGAGTTGGTGATGGACAGGAAAGCCTGGCGTGCTGCAATTCATGGGTTGCAAAGAGTTGGACACAACTGAGCGACTGAACTGAACTGAACAGATGTTGGCAATTTGATCTCTGGTTCCTCTGCCTTTTCTAAATCCAGCTTGAACATCTGGAAGTTTATGGTTCATGTACTGTTGAAGCCTTGCTTGGGGAATTTTGAGCATTACTTTACTAGCATGTGAGATGAGTACAATTGTGTGGTAGTTTGAGCACTGTAATAATGATATAACTTTTGTACAATAATAATACAATAAATACTGTAATGAATTTTGGAAGATTATTTCCATGCAGAATGGTTACCTAAAAAAAATAATCCTTTTTGTAAAAGACAGATGTGGGACTTCCCTGGCAGTCCAGGGGTTAAGACTCTGCCTTTCTACTGCAGAGGGCATGGGTTCGTTCTATCCCTGTTTGTTAAACTAAGATCCCTCAGGCCATGGTGTGAAGCAAAAGAATAAAAAATATTTAAACCAATATATATTTATATATGCATTGATAAATAATATGATTTTGTGATTTAATAAAAAAATTTATGGTAGACCAAAAATTTAATGATGGTTTTCGGTAAGAGTTGTGGTAATCAATGATCTACGTACTTGTGGGTAGTATATATGACTTTGTTTCAAATTATGATAACTCAACTAGGGAAAACATTATAGCTAGTTGCAGAATATTAAAAAATATATACACCAGTACTGAATACATCATTAAAGAATATTCTGTCAATTGAAATTTTAAAAAGCTAAGGCATAAATCAATGCAAATAGCTCAATGCTCACTCATGTAGCTACAAACATGAAATTCCATCTGGAAAGATCTTTAGGTGTTAGTGCCCACACTCCTTTGTAACACCTGAGGTGAGACATTATACAGCCTCTGTTTACACACGTCTAGCAACCAGGAAATCACTACATTAGAGGTGGCCGATTCCACTCTTGAGCAACTCTGTTGAATAGTATCTTCCTCTTAGTGGCCTGAAGAACTTTCCATGAAGATTTTAGCTTTCAGGATAACGTCTTGTGTCCCTAGAAACAAGTATCATACATGAAGAGAGAGGAGAAAGGCTTGAAAAAGGAATAAGGTGAGTGATTAGTGAAGCCAAATCAGGATCCCATCCCAGGGACCTAGTCCCCAGTCCATGAAGGTCAATCACTTTCAGTTTCAGAGAAGTAGCTCTGAATCTGGCCACAAAATTCTGCTTCCAGTGACATATTTCTGGTCACATACTGTCGAATATTTGTCTCACATCCAGATCTAGATCAACTCCTTGGGTTTTGTTTCTCTCTGTTCACAGAGGCGCAGATAAAAGAATCTGCATGTGAGGGAGAGGGCAAAGCGTGGAGAGTGACCACAGGAGAGAGAAAGTGTGGCCCTCAAAGGGCGTCAGCATCCTCTCTGGGGCCCTGCTCTGCCCTCCCAAACTCCATGCCAACCTGGAAATATTTGAGAAAGCGCTACTACTTTGTATTGTACTTTAGCTAAAATTCACTGAGTATTTACTATGTGTAACATTTTTTAACATATGTACTGAATTCACAAGGACATTATGGGTGATACCTTCGTCGTTCCATTTTACAGATAAACAAAGAGAAATTGAGTGGTTTGCCCAAGAAAACATAGAAGTAAAGAGGAATAAAGTCCTGATCCATCAGATTCCAGAGTCTATAAAATGTAAAAACTAGACTCCAAGTTCTTGATGTGATAGAAATATTTCATGACTCTAAGCAGTTCTCTCATTACTTATGATAGATTCTACTCTTCTTTGAAACAGCTCAAGTCCAAATCAGAAGTCTGGCATGCAGATCACTGCCTGGCCTTCTTATGCATGAATCTAGGGTCACCTAAGTAGAATTCTATACAATCACTCCACCTCCTTCTTGGGCTTGTGCTATGGATTGGGGTTGGCGGCGGGGGTGGGGGGTGGGGGGTCCAAGTTTTGGTCATTGCATTGACACCTATGAAATTTTGTCTAATTTTACTTAGTTTGCGGATTAGTTGGTCAAGTTATGAAATGTTTTCTAACTTTTCCTAACATGTGAACCTTGCAGTTTTGATTTTTCTAGTTTGTTTGTTTGTTTGTTTCCAACAATTTCATCTAGTGTTGAAAAGCATAGGAGGAGCTTAGCATAGATTCTTGTAATATACCACTGGCGATCACATTTCAGTTTGACCTCAATTCACCATTCAACCCCTCATGATGCAATAATCAGTCTCCGGACTGCAGTGACCTCCATACATGTTCTCTTCTGTGTTTATAGGTATTTATGAAGAAGGCATGTGTGTACCTCACTGAAACCCATCTGTATTATGGCTGTCATAATAACTTTGTGTGAGGAAAGAGCAGACAGAGGGTTTATGCGACTGTTCTTAGGGAATTTGCATTGATTCTCTCCAAAAATTAGTTCTGGAATCTTAGAATCACAATCAGTTTTCTCAGTTGCTCCTTTGTGGAGTACTCCTCTCTTTTTATGGGAAGAATAACTAGTGTATTTTCACCTTTCAACCTGTTTCTTGGATCCCCTAAAGACAAAAGAAAAAGGCACCCACTGCAACATCATTTCAAACTTATCTCAAAGCCATTCACACCTTCAGCTTCTTCATTTTATCCTGTTGGAAACATTCAAGTCATTTTCCCTTCAGTTCAGTTCAGTTCAGTCGCTCAGTCGTGTCTGACTCTTTGCAACCCCATGGACTGCAACACGCCAGGCCTCCCTGTCCATCACCAACTCCCAGAGCTTGCTCAAACTCATGTCCGTCAAGTCAGTTATGCCATCGATCCATCTCATCTTCTGTCATTCCCTTCTCCTCCTGCCTTCAATCTTTCCCAGTATCAGGGTCTTTTCAAATGAGTAACTCTCCATATCAGGTGGCCAAAGTATGGAGTTTCAGCTTCAATATCAGCCCTTCCAATGAATATTCAGGACTGATTTCCTTTAGGACTGACTGGTTTGATCTCCTTGCAGTCCAAGGGACTCTCAAGAGTCTTCTCTAACAGTTCAAAAGCATCAATTCTTTGATGCTCAGCTCTCTTTATAGTCCAACTTTCTTTATAGTCCAACTCTCACACCCATTCATGACTACTGGAAAAATCATAGCTTTGACTAGATGAACCTTTGTCAGCAAAGTAATGTCTGTGCTTTTTATTATGCTGTTTAGGTTGGTCATAGCTTTTCTTCCAAGGAGCAAGCATCTTTTAGTTTTATAGCTGTAGTCACCATCTGCAGTGATTTTGGAGCCCAAGAAGTTAAAGTCTTTCACTACTTCCATTGTTTCCCCATCTATTTGCCATGAAGTGATGGGACTGGATGCCATGATCTTAGCTTTTTGAATGTTGAGTGTTAAGCCAGCTTTTTCACTCTCCAGGAGATTGTTCCCCTTCATCATCATTCACTGTGCACAAGTTGACTCCATGCTCTTCACATAGAGTACAGACATGAAAGAGAAATTGACAGTGTCTACATTTTCCTTACAACTGCTGAGGACATCACAGTGTAAGCAGCTGCCCCATTTTCTAGCTCTGAATAGAACTGAATGAGAGAGACAGCCAGGGGACTCACTGTTTTGCTCATCCTTACCCTGTAATTCTTGTCCCTGAGCGTCTTTGGAGTTTAAGCTACCCAGGCATTAGCCTCTCAGATTTCTGTCACTTGCATATATTGGTTATTCCATTACTGCAGCTTTTGAAGAGGAAGAAGTCTGCTTGAAAATCTGTGGTTTTCAGATGGATTCCTCTGTCATTCTTCTGTTAGGACTGTGCCCTCATCTTTCTTTCCCCACAAGACAGTGGACTTCATTTCTCCCTCTCAATAGGATAAAAACAAGCCAGGTACCACCAGATAAAGATCATATTTATGATAGCATTATTAAAATTCTGATTTGCCATAAAAATGAAAGCTGGTGCATGTTCAGATTCATCGATATCTTGATAGCACTGGAAACGCAATAATAAATGACATTGGACTCTGTCACCAATGAATGACCCTCCTGGTCTCTGAGCATAGACTAATAAAGATTATAAGATGGACAAAGACTGAATCTAAATGATACTAAACAGAAACAAAAGACTAGAGGAGCATATTAGAGGCTTGTTCTATTGAGCAGAAATGTACAGTTTATTTCTGATGTTTCAATTCTCTGTCAGAAAACCAGCATAGCAATTCAGATGGTCAGCTTTGAAATTATCTGTATTCAAATGCTTCCACTTATACCTCTGTTGTTGTGGGAAAGCTCATATCCTCTACGACCCTCACATTGATGCTGAAGATCGCATAAGTGTATTGTGAAGCTTTAACAGGTTAAAGCTTGTGCAGTGCCTGCATAGGGAAGCATCAACCATAGCGTCAGTGATACTGAGGTAGGAGGTAGATAGGCCCCAGCTGCTTCTCTGATGAGCCTTCGAGATGATTGGCCAGAGACAACCTAGAAAACTTCACCCATAGAAGCCCTCCAAGCCACCCCTCTTGTGGGCAATTCTCACCAAGTTCACTTGTGTGCTCTTCCACACATACTTTGCTTCTAATACATACTGTCTCTATTTCACAATCTTGGTCTCTTTGCTGAACTCTTTCTTCAAAGATGACAAGGACCGAGGTCCTTCTTCCAGCCATTTCACCACTAGAGTCAATACTAGGCACCACTTGATTGATTGAACACACACCTCCTGCACATCCAACACTATTCTACACAAGCAACAGGCTTTCCATGTACTTACTCATGTCTTCCTCCCAACTGCTTTCAAGTTAGTGCATTCCTGCTCCCCGTGCTCCAGACCACTGTGCTGAGATCACTGTCTGGTGAAGTGGTGATGTCAGGGCGCTATGTCAATCTTTCTGACTCCAGAGTCCTTGGGTTAACCACACAGCCTCATAAAGACTAGCTTTAATCAGTTATGGCGAAGGCAGAAAATTAAAAGCAGCATGAGTCCCCCTGCTCCTCTTTCATCCATTCCTCTCACAACCAACTTAAGACCAGCAGCTAATGGGGAGTTTCTGCCTTACAAGTAAGTGGTTTCTATCCTTCTGGTGTATGACACCAGTTCACTTGACCCAGGTCGCCCATGACCCCGGATAATTACTGCTCTGGTTGATGCTCGGAACTCAGGACTGTTCCAAGGAACAGGAACAGATCTGTTCTTCTTACTCAGGAAGTAGCAGATCTTAGAGCGCACGTTTGCTTGTCATACCTCCTACTGGAAGGTTGTGTAGCCACTGTTGTCCAAAACCCAAGGTGGTGACTAGCCTGCATGGGCTTCTATGGTTTCATCAGAGAAGTGTGCGCAGTGCCCTTGACCCCACAGCCACAAGTAACTTGACTTTGAAAATAAAGAATTACCGGTTCTCCCTCTCACTGATACATGTTCAACCTGAGCTGATGACCATCCCAGAACATTCTAATGAGTGGACCTCAGGATATTTATGGTCAGTGTGATGGTTAATTTTATGGCTTATTTTGGCTAGGATACAGAGTTAAATAACTGTTATGAGGGTCCTTTTAGGTGTGATGAATATCTATAATCAATTAGTTTTTTTTTTTAATTATGTATTTATTTGGCTGCATTGGGTCTTGGTTGAGGCTCACGAGATCTTCAGGTGTATCGTTGTGGCTCAGGGACTGACTAGTTGGGATGCCTGGTCTTGGTTGCTTCACAGCATGCGGGATCTTAGGTCCCCAACCAGGAATCAAACCTGCATCCCTTGCATTGGAAAGCAGATTCTTCACCACTGGACCACCAGGGGAGTCCCTATAATCTGCTAATTTTAAGTAAAAGAGATTATGTTCCATCATCAGAGCATCCATCAGCTCCTGCCTGAGAATGTCCTGCCCTACAGATGACAGCTTTGCCTCATCAGCCTCCACAATTAAATATGTCAACTTCTTGCACTAAAGTCTCTGCCTCTGTCTCTCTGCGTATCTATCCCTCCAGTTACGTAGCTCTCTAGCTATCATCTAGAGGTTTGTTTCTCTGGTAGAACACTGGCTGATACAGTTGGTATCTATAAGCATCAAAACGCTCTCTTGCCAATGTTGCGTTCTTGTACCTGTTTGTGAAGACTTTTTACCAATTGTGACCCTGCACAATTAATCTGTGACTCAGAATACGAGAGTGATAAAGTCTTTCAAAAGAAAGTCCTGGAGTCTGAGATGCCCCATCACCTTTCGCTGGCAGATTAGTCGGTTGCCATAGAAACCTGCGGGCCCCAAAGCTTGACTCCATCATAACAGGCAGGGAGAAGGGAGCCTGCATTGTTAGTGCTCCTGCTGATGCAGAATTTCAGTGCTGGAGAAACTGAAAAGTGAGGCTAAATGGAGGAAGGTGGCCAGGAAGGAAGGAATTTAGGACACCGTTTCTGTTACCAACTTTGTTATAATGTCATTGTTTTCTGGTGGGTTCCTGAGAGAGGATCAAAGGACCGAGTGAAATAGTGCCTAAGTACCCCTGCTGTCAGCTAACTGTGATCCTGATGTCTTCCAGAGATTTTCTGTCTCCTCAAGAGTATGCAGTATCGTGCCCATATATGTGCACAGCAACACTTCAAATGTCTAATCAGATTGAAAGCCACTCTAAGAAATGTGACCTCAAGGGCTTTATTAATGACTGGAGGTAGTCCTTTCATCCATGCCTTACTTTTCACAAGCAAATGAATTACCCACATTGACCCGCACCACCAAAAGAAAAATAAATTTTTGCCTCGGCTTTGTATAGAGAAAGTACCGTACAATAACTTCACAACTACTAATGCGTGTCTATGTGTAAAGTGTATATATCAGTATAATGTGTTCATATATATATTATATTCATGTTCAATTGTTTGACATTTAGGTATCTTTTAATATAGCTTTACAATTTTTGAATTTTTAAAAAACATTTTAGCAATTTAGCCTGAAAAACTCAACAGAAAAAAAAAAGCCAAATTTCTGAAAGCTAAATAAATTAGGTCTTAATTTATAAATTTAATGAACAGTTGGTGGAGAAGCACAAGATTGAGAAAAGAAACTTCATTTATTCCTAAAATTTGTCTTTGGCATAAACTCTGAATTTCAAGAGCTATTAAGCATTGAAATCATTTTTATTCCTATGTATTTCATCATCTATGTTTGTTCAGCTCCTTTTAATTTTATATTTCTAAAGACCAATGTTTTGCATTTAATAGCTTAATACTATTTGAGAATTATACTTTTTAAACCTCATTTAAATACTTTATTTTCTGGAAAATGAGCATAGCTTTATACAACTAAAACATAAATCTTCTTTTAAGTTTTGAAGGCATGTTAACTGGCATTTAAGACCATATAAAAAAGGAATTAGATCCAAAGTCTTATATACATGATTCAGCCGTTTCTAAAATTCTAAAACATATCAAGAAAAAAATGACCAAAACTTAATATGTTTTGGGCTTCTCAGGCAGTTCTGTGGCAAAGATCCTGCCTACCAAGCAGGAGATGTGTTCAATACCTGGGTCAGGAAGATCCTCTGGAGAAGGAAATGGCAACCCATTCCACTATTATTACCTAGGAAACCCCATAAACAGAGGAGCCAGGCAGCTTACAGTCTCACTTCAGTCACTAAGTTATGTCCGACTCTTCTCCACCCCATGGACTGTGTCATGCCAGGCTTCCCTGTCCATTACCAACTCCCGGAGCTTGCTCAAACTAAAGTCCATAGAGTCAGTGATGTCATCCAACCATCTTGTCCTCTGTGAGCCACTTCTCCTGCCTTCAATCTTGCCCAGCATCAGGGTCTTTTCTAAGGAGTCAGTTCTTTGCATCAGGTGGCCAAAGTGTTGGAGTTTCAGCTTCAGCATCAGTCCTTCCAATGAATATCCAGGACTGATTTCCTTTAGGATGCCCTAGTTGGAGCTCCTTGCAGTCCAAGGGACTCTAAAGAGTCTTACAATTCAAAAGCGTCAATTCTTTGGTGCTCAGCCTTATTTATGGGCCAGCTGTCACATCCATACATGACTACTGGAAAAACCATAGCTTTACCAGATGGACCTTTGTCGGCAAAGTAATATCTCTGCTTTTTATTATTTTGTCTATGTTGGACATTTCTTTTCCATGGGGATGGTTTTGATCCCTGTCTCCTGTACAATGTCACAAACCTCATTCCATAGTTCATCAGGCACTCTATCTGTCAGATCTAGACCCTAAATCTATTTCTCACTTCCACTGTATAATCATAAGGGATTTGATTTAGGTCATACCTGAATGGTCTAGTGGTTTTCCCTACTTTCTTCAATTTAAGTCTAAATATGGCAATGAGGAGTTCATGATCTGAGCCACAGTCAACTCCGGGTCTTGTTTTTGTTGACTATATAGAGCTTCTCCAACTTTGGCTGCAAAGAATATAATCAATCTGATTTTGGTGTGGACCATCTGGTGATGTCCATGTGTAGAGTCTTCTCTTGTGTTGTTGGAAGAGGGTGTTTGCTATGACCAGTGCATTTTCTTGGCAAAACTCTATTAGTCTTTACCCTGCTTCATTCCACATTCCAAGGCCAAATTTGCCTGTTACTCCAGGTGTTTCTTGACTTCCTACTCTTGCATTCCAGTCCCCTATAATGAAAAGGACATCTTTTTTGGGGTGTTAGTTCTAAAGGTCTTGTAGGTCTTCATAAGACCGTTCAACTTCAGTTTCTTCAGCATTACTGGTTGGGGCATAGACTTGGATAACTGTGATATTGAATGGTTTGCCTTGGAGACGAACAGAGATCATTCTGTCGTTTTTGAGATTGCATCCAAGTACTGCATTTTGGACTCTTCTGTTGTCCATGATGGCTACTCCATTTCTTCTGAGGGATTCCTGCCCGCAGCAGTAGATATAATGGTCACCTGAGTTAAATTCACCCATTCCAGTCCATTTTAGTTTGCTGATTCCTAGAATGTTGACGTTCACCCTTGCCATCTCTTGTTTGACCACTTTCAATTTGCCTTGATTCATGGACCTGACATTCCAGGTTCCTATGCAACATTGCTCTTTACAGCATCGGATCTTGCTTCTATCACCAGTCACATCCACAGCTGGGTATTGTTTTTGCTTTGGCTCCATCCCTTCATTCTTTCTGGAGTTATTTCTCCACTGATCTCCAGTAGCATATTGGGCACCTACCGACCTGGGGAGTTCCTCTTTTGGTATCCTATCATTTTGCCTTTTCATACTGTTCATGGGGTTCTCAAGGCAAGAATACTGAAGTGGCTTGCCATTCCCTTCTCCAGTGGACCACATTCTGTCAGACCTCTCCACCATGACCCACCCATCTTGGGTTGCCCCGCAGGCATGGCTTAGTTTCATTGAGTTAGACAAGGGTGTGGTCCTAGTGTGATTAGATTGACTAGTTTTCTGTGAGTTCGGTTTCAGTTGTCTGCCCTCTGATGCCCTCTTGCAACACCTACCATCTTACTAGGGTTTCTCTTACCTTGGGTATGGGGTATCTCTTCACGGCTGCTCCAGCAAAGCACAGCCGCTGCTCCTTACCTTGGATGAGGGGTATCTCCTTACCGCCGCCATTCCTGATCTTCAACGTGGAATAGCTCCTCTAGGCCCTCCTGTGCCTGCTCACCACCGCTCCTCGGGTTGCTCCTCCCTGCTGCCGCCTCTGGCCTTGGGCTCGGGGTGGCTCCTCAGGGTCACCGACCCTGGCCTCAGGCGCGAGGTGACTTCTCCCAGCCGCCACTGGCCTCGGACGCAGGGTAGCTTCTCTCAGCCCTTCCTGCGCCATCGCAGCCTGGCACTCTAGGCCGCTGCCCCTGACTTCGGACGTGGGGTAGCTCCTCTCCGCCGTGCTTAGTGAGCCGGCTTGCAGCTGCTGGTCTGGGGAGGCCTTACAAATAGCTGTGAAAAGAAAAGTAAAGGAGAAAAGGAAAGATATAAGCATCTGAATGCAGAGTTCCAAAGAATAACAAGAAGAGATAAGAAAGCCTTTTTCAGCAATCAATGCAAAGAAATAGAGGAAAACAACAGAATGGGAAAGACTAGAGATCTCTTCAAGAAAATTAGAGATACCAAGGGAACATTTCATGCAAAGATGGGCACAATAAAGGATAGAAATGGTCTAGATCTAACAGAAGCAGAAGATATTAAGAAGAGGTGGCAAGAATACATGGAAGGACTGTACAAAAAAGACCTTCACGACCCAGATAATCATGATGATGTGATCACTAGTCTAGAGCCAGACATCTTGAAATGTGAAGTCAAGTGGGCCTTAGAAAGCATCACTATGAACAAAGCTAGTGGAGGTGATGGAATTCCAGTTGAGCTGTTTCAAATCCTGAAAGATGATGCTGTGAAAGTGCTGCACTCAATATGGCAGCACATTTGGAAAACTCAGCAGTGGCCACAGGACTGGAAAAGGTCAGTTTTCATTCCAATCCCAAAGAAAGGCAATGCAAAAGAATGCTCAAACTACCGCACAACTGCACTCATCTCACATGCTAATAAAGTAATGCTCAAAATTCTCCAAGCCAGGCTTCAGCAATACGTGAACCGTGAACGCCCTGATGTTCAAGCTGGATTTAGAAAAGGCAGAGGAACCAGAGGTCAAATTGCCAACATCCGCTGGATCATGGAAAAGCAAGAGAGTTCCAGAAAAACATCTCTTTCTGCTTTATTGACTATGCCAAAGCCTTTGACTGTGTGGGTCACCATAAACTGTGGAAAATTCTGAAAGAGATGGGAATACCAGACCATCTGACCTGCCTCTTGAGAAATCTGTATGCAGGCCAGGAAGCAACAGTTAGAACTGGACATGGAACAACAGACTGGTTCCAAATCGGGAAAGGAGTACGTCAAGGCTGTATATTGTCACCCTGCTTATTTAACTTCTATGCAGAGTACATCATGAGAAACACTGGCCTAGAAGAAACACAAGCTGGAATCAAGATTGCCAGGAGAAATATCAATAACCTCAGATAGGCAGATGACACTACCCTTATGGCAGAAAGTGAAGAGGAGCTAAAAAGCCTCTTGATGAAAGTGAAAGTGGAGAGCGAAAAAGTTGGCTTAAACTCAACATTCAGAAAACGAAGATCATGGCATCTGGTCCCATCACTTCATGGGAAATAGATGGGGAAACAGTGGAAACAGTGGAAACAGTGTCAGACTTTATTTTTTTGGGCTCCAAAATCACTGCAGATGGTGACTGCAGCCATGAAATTAAAAGACGCTTACTCCTTGGAAGAAAAGTTATGACCAACCTAGATAGTATATTCAAAAGCAGAGACATTACTTTGCCGACTAAGGTCCGTCTAGTCAAGGCTATGGTTTTTCCTGTGGTCATGTATGGATGTGAGAGTTGGACTGTGAAGAAGGCTGAGTGCCAAAGAATTGATGCTTTTGAATTGTGGTGTTGGAGAAGACTCTTGAGAGTCCCTTGGACTGCAAGGAGATCCAACCAGTCCAATCTGAAGGAGATCAGCCCTGGGATTTCTTTGGAAGGAATGATGCTAAAGCTGAAGCTCCAGTACTTTGGCCACCTGATGTGAAGAGTTGACTCATTGGAAAAGACTCTGATGCTGGGAGGGATTGGGGGCAGGAGGAGAAGGGGACGACCGAGGATGAGATGGCTGGATGACATCACAGACTTGATGGACGTGAGTCTGAGTGAACTCTGGGAGATGGTGATGGACAGGGAGGTTTGGCATGCTGCGATTCATGCGGTCGCAAAGAGTTGGACACGACTGAGTGACTGAACTGATCTGAAGCCTCCTGCAATGCTGGGCAAGAATCCTATATTGCCAGTGAAAGCTTGTGGTCTAGAAACGTGGTCCAACTCCTTGAGCATTGGTCAGGAGCACTTCAGAGATTGAGAAGCAGGCATGTCCTCTAATACAGAGGTATTACACATTTTAACAACCTGTCTTGACTATATTAGTTCATACCTAATGATTATCAGCCCTGCCTATAGGACAACGTCAAACTTTATAATAGGTACATTTATATAAAGTTCCATTGTATGTTCTTAACCATGTTTTATTTTCTCTTTAAAAAAATTATTTGTACATTATTAATAAAAGATTACTTTTTAGATCATTGTAAGGGTGAAACCTGATCACTGTGACATATTTAGAAAATAAAGATAATTAAAGGAAAAACTAATTGTCTAAAGACCTCAACACTCAACAATCCCCATCATCTACTTCTTGAAACCTTTCTCTGATCCTCAGTATGTACATGTTTGACATGTTCTTGATTTTCATGGGAATACACTTCATATTCCACCATCAGACCTAAATTCCATGGTTGGTTTCAGAAATTCTATAAGCTATCTTAGAATATCGATATTTTGTGTTAGTAATTAATACTTTTTCTTTTTTTAAATTAATAAGTATGGAGTTTTACAAAATAACTTTTTGGCATTTTTCAAGATTCCTGCATGGTATTTCTTCTCGAATGTAATAAATGATTTAACTTGAATCCCTAATTTTGGACCATCTTCACATTTACTAGCTTAGAATTTGTGTATGGGGAACTTGTGTTGTCTGAGATCAGGGTTGTGTATGCTTTGGGAAAATAAGTAGGGAGTTTTCATTTTTTTTTAATGCTCTGAACAAGTTCATAGGGGCATGATCATGATTTGAAGTCTAAGAATTTAAAAGTTTGAAGGGATGCAAAAAAAGAAAAAAATCCTGAATTTGGGTTTTAGAGTTAGAGCCCCGATAGTTTCAATTTCTTGTATAATTATTGGCTTATTCATGTTTCTTTTTCTTTTTATTCAAATCTTACCACTTACTTTTCCCCCACAAAACTTTTTGTTAGGTTCACATTGTTTTATTTTTTATGACAGAATTGCATATAGTTGTCTGTTATTGTAAAATGATCTCAGTAATGGGGGTGATTTTTAATTTCTTATTAATACTATAAGTTATCTCTTTTTACTCAGTTTTCCTTGTCTAAGCTATGTCCTTTGGTGGGTGTATTACAAGGAGAAAACAAGCTATCTCTTGACTTTTTCATTTAAAAAATATTTTTTTTCTAGTTCATTTAACCTTATACATTTCTTCTTGTTTTCCTTGGACATCTAGTTGTTTTAGTAAAATATTGTAAGCAGATTCTCTGCTTAATTGTTTGTTTATTATTTCTGCTTAATAATGAAAACACTTAGGATATAGAGCTGCATCTGTCTTTAAAAATCTGCTTATTACTCTGCATATTATTACTATTTTCTGAATGCTATTTTGATTTCAACTGTGATACAGAAATAATTTTTTAAGACTATCTTCTAATTTCTAGTGGATGCTGCTTTTACTTAAAATTTTGATTAGTTTCTAGCCATGTTACTGTGTTTTTTGAATGTGAGTACTTCACATTATACTTTAGACAATTTGTTAAGGTTTTATTTTTGGAGTGTAAAAATTTTTGTAAATATCCTACTGGTTCTGTGAAATCAACAACTTGTTCAAACTATCCTTCATTCGACCATTTTTACTTTTTTTTTTTCTTTTATCTTGGTATATGTTATGAGGTCCTGTATGTAGGGAAGCCAGTTGATTTGTCCTCTTAGTTGGTACACTTTTGAGACTGAAACGGGGTTGTTAATAATTATTTCAAGACAGCAAGCTAAACTGAGATATGGTGGGCAAACTGAGACTTAAGTTCACACATTCAATAACCCACATTAAATTCTTTCCGAGATAATATGAAGCATTGATTAAATAAAGAAACCTTGCAGTCATTATTTGTTGTAAGGCTTAAATAATATTGAGATAGTATTTGTGATATATGATCGCTTATAAGTAAACCCTCAGTACTGAAAACAAAAGTTCCTACTTAATTGTCTATTTAGATGAATTTTAATATCACTGAAAGCAACTTCAAGTCCCTCCAATTGGAAATGGTATAGCATTAATTAAATAATTAAGGACTTTCATATCTAAGCTTTAACTGACCAATGTGCAAAATATCTAATTCTCACCTGGTACACAATAAATGGAACTATTGGGTTTAAACAAAAAGTTATCTGCAAAATGTGCAGCACAGTTAAAATATATCTTGTTATTTAGTTGCCAATTCATGTCTGGCTCATTGTGACCCCATATATTATAACCAGATATCAAATTGCCAACATCCGTTGGATCATAGAGAAAGCAAGAGAGTTCCAGGAAAAACGTCTACTTCTGCTTTATTGACTATACCAAAGCTTTTGACTGTGTGGATCACAACAAACTGCGGATAATTCTTAAAGAGATGGGAATACCAGATCACCTGACTTGCCTCCGGAGAAATCTGTATGAAGGTCAAGAAGAAACAGTTAAAACCAGACATGAAACAATGGACTGGTTCAAAATTGGGAAAGGAGTAAATCAAGGCTATATATTGTCACCCTACTTATCTAACTTGTATGCGGAGTACATCATGAGGGACGATGGATTGGATGAGGCACAAGCTGGAATCGAGATTACCGGGAGAAATATCAACAACCTCATATACGCAGAGAACACCACCCTTATGGCAGAAAGTAAAAAGGAACTGAAGAGCATCTTGATGAAAGTGAAAGAAGAGAGTGGAAAAGTTGGCTTAAAGCTCAACATTCAAAAAAGGAAGATCATGGCATCTGGTCCCATCACTTCACGGTAAATAGATGGAGAAACAATGGAAACAGTGAGAGACTATTTTTTGGGCTCCAAAGTCACTGCAGATGGTGACTGCAGCCATAAAATTAAAAGACACTTAACTCCTTGGAAGGAAAGCTATGTCTAACATCAGTTCAGTTCAGTTCAGTCTCTCAGTCGTGTTCAACTCTTTGCGACCCCATGAATTGCAGCACGCCAGGCCCATCTGTCCATCACCAATTCCCAGAGTTCACTCAGACTCACGTCCATCGACTCAGTGATGCCATCCAGACATCTCATCCTTGGTCGTCCCCTTCTCCTCCTGCCCTCAATCCCTCCCAGCATCAGAGTCCTTTCCGATGAGTCAACTCTTCACATGAGGTGGCCAAAGTACTGGAGCTTCAGCTTTAGCATCATTCCTTCCAAAGAAATCCCAGGGCTGATCTCCTTCAGAATGGACTGGTTGGATCTCCTTGCAGTCCAAGGGACTCTCAAGAGTCTTCTCCAACACCACACTTCAAAAGCATCAATTCTTCGGCACTCAGCCTTCTTCACAGTCCAACTCTCACATCCATACATGACCACAGGAAAAACCATAGCCTTGACTAGACGGACCTTAGTCGGCAAAGAAATGTCTCTGCTTTTGAATATGCTATCTAGGTTGCTCATAACTTTTCTTCCAAGGAGTAAGCATCATTTAATTTCATGGCTGCAGTCACCATTTAACTGTTGCTTCCTGGCCTGCATACAGATTTCTCAAGAGGCAGGTCAGGTGGTCTGGCATTCCCATCTCTTTCAGAATTTTCCGCAGTTTATGGTGACCCACACAGTCAAAGGCTTTGGCATAGTCAATAAAGCAGAAATAGATGTTTTTCTGGAACTCTCTTGCTTTTTCCATGATCCAGCGGATGTTGGCAATTTGACCTCTGGTTCCTCTGCCTTTTCTAAATCCAGCTTGAACATCAGGGAGTTCACGGTTCACGTATTGCTGAAGCCTGGCTTGGAGAATTTTGAGCATTACTTTACTAGCATGTGAGATGAGTGCAGTTGTGCGGTAGTTTGAGCATTCTTTGGCATTGCCTTTCTTTGGGATTGGAATGAAAACTGACCTTTTCCAGTCCTGTGGCCACTGCTGAGTTTTCCAAATTTGCTGCCATATTGAGTGCGGCACTTTCACAGCATCATCTTTCAGGATTCGAAACAGCTCAACTGGAATTCCATCACCTCCACTAGCTTTGTTCATAGTGATGCTTTCTAAAGCCCACTTGACTTCACATTTCAAGATGTCTGGCTCTAGCCTAGTGATCACATCATCATGATTATCTGGGTCGTGAAGGTCTTTTTTGTACAGTCCTTCCGTGTATTCTTGCCACCTCTTCTTAATATCTTCTGCTTCTGTTAGGTCTAGACCATTTCTGTCCTTTATTGTGCCCATCTTTGCATGAAATGTTCCCTTGGTATTTCTAATTTTCTTGAAGAGATCTCTAGTCTTTCCCATTCTGTTGTTTTCCTCTATTTCTTTGCATTGATTGCTGAAGGCTTTCTTATCTCTTCTTGCTATTCTTTGGAACTCTGCATTCAGATGCTTATATCTTTCCTTTTCTCCTTTGCTTTTCACCTCTCTTCTTTTCACAGCTATTTGTAAGGCCTCCACAGACCGGCAGCTGCAAGCCGGCTCACTAAGCACAGGCAGTTGCGAGCCAGCTCACTAAGCACGGCCGAGAGGAGCTACCCCATGTCCGAGGTCAGGGGCAGTGGCCTAGAGTGCCAGGCTTGATGGCGCAGGAACAGCCGAGAGGAGCTACCCTGTGTCCAAGGTCAGTGGCGGCCGGGAGGAGACACCCTGAGTCCGAGGTCAGAGGTGGCAGCTTGGAGGAGCAACCCGAGGAGCGGTGGTGCGCAGGCACAGGAGGGCCTAGAGGAGCTATTCCACGTTGAAGATCAGGAATGGCGGCGGTAAGGAGATACCCCTCATCCAAGGTAAGGAGCAGAGGCTGTGCTTTGCTGGAGGAGCTGTGAAGAGATACCCCATGCCCAAGGTAAGAGAAACCCTAGTAAGATGGTAGGTGTTGCAAGAGGGCATCAGAGGGCAGACACACTGAAACCAAACTCACAGAAAACTAGTCAATCTAATCACACTAGGACCACAGCCTTGTCTAACTCAATGAAACCAAGCCATGCCCGCGGGGCAACCCAAGACGGGTGGGTCATGGTGGAGAGGTCTGACAGAATGTGGTCCACTGGAGAAGGGAATGGCAAGCCACTTCAGTATTCTTGCCTTGAGAACCCCATGAACAGTATGAAAAGGCAAAATGATAGGATACCAAAGAGGAACTCCCCAGGTCATTAGGTGCCCAATATGCTACTGGAGATCAGTGGAAAAATAACTCCAGAAAGAATGAAGGGATGGAGCCAAAGCAAAAACAATACCCAGCTGTGGATGTGACTGGTGATAGAAGCAAGATCCGATGCTGTAAAGAGCAATGTTGCATAGGAACCTGGAATGTCAGGTCCATGAATCAAGGCAAATTGGAAGTGGTCAAACAGGAGATGGCCAGGGTGAACGTCGACATTCTAGGAATCAGCGAACTAAAATGGACTGGAATGGGTGAATTTAACTCAGATGACCATTATATCTACTACTGCGGGCAGGAATCCCTCAGAAGAAATGGAGTAGCCATCATGGTCAACAGAAGAGTCCGAAATGCAGTACTTGGATGCAATCTCAAAAACGACAGAATGATCTCTGTTCATCTCCAAGGCAAACCATTCAATATCACAGTTATCCAAGTCTATGCCCCAACCAGTAACGCTGAAGAAGCTGAAGTTGAATGGTCTTATGAAGACCTACAAGACTTTTAGGACTAACACCCAAAAAAGATGTCCTTTTCATTATAGGGGACTGGAATGCAAGAGTAAGAAGTCAAGAAACACCTGGAGTAACAGGCAAATTTGGCCTTGGAATGTGGAATGAAGCAGGGCAAAGACTAATAGAGTTTTGCCCAGAAAATGCACTGGTCATAGCAAACACCCTCTCCCAACAACACAAGAGAAGACTCTACACATGGACATCACCAGATGGTCAACACCAAAATCAGATTGATTATTTTCTTTGCAGCAGGAGGCTTAGAAGACAGGATTCTACCCATAAAGCCAGTAACCACTCACCATAGGACGAAGCATCACTGGTTGTAAGTATTTTGAACCTCATCCTTGTCCATGAAGTTGCCAAACACTGGGCTGTGAATTCTGCAACAGTCACGCAATCGCATGGCATAAAAAGTTAGGCAATGCCCGGGAAGTATAAATAAAATACAAGCAATGGCTGGACATACATGATAATCCTGATATGAAAAGGAAATCACTGTTGCTCTCTTGGTCCCAATCAAATCTCCTCACTCAGAGTGCTCTAGTCATAGAATTAGCAAGAACCGCACTGGCATGCCTGCCCTGCATTCACGGGAATTATTCACTTTTTCACAGCAGCAAAGTCAAGCCATTAGTCCCACACCCACATCTTAGTGTTCTGCCTATGTCAGGGGCTGAACACATGAGACTCTAAGAACATACAGTTTCCTATTTCCAGTCCCACACTATCATATCATATCTCTAGTGCCTTTACTCAAGCACTTTATAGCCATCACCTCTGGATTCTCCAGCCATACGACAGCTACTGCTCAGTTGCTAAGTTACATTCAACTCTTTGTGACCGCACGGACTGTGGCTCACCAGGCTTCTCTGTCCACGGGATTTTCCAGGTAAGAATACTGGAGTGAGTTGCCATTTCCTACTCCAGGGCATAGTCCTCACCCAGGGATCAAACATGTGTCTCCTGCGTCTCCTGCGTTGGCAGGTGGACTCTTTACTGCTGTGCCACCAGGGAAGCCCGAAACAGGTATTATTGGTAACTATTTTATCCTTTTATAGAACTTAGGCCAGAGGCATTAGGTAGCTTGTTCAAGATCAGAAACAACATTCAAAATGAGGTCTGTTATACACATCTGTGCTTTTGGACTCAGAGGGAGAGGGAGAGGGTGGGATGATTTGGGAGAATGGCATTCTAACATGTATACTATCATGTAAGAATTGAATCGCCAGTCTATGTCTGACGCAGGATACAGCATGCTTGGGGCTGGTGCATGGGGATGACCCACAGAGATGTTATGGGGGGGGGGGTTCATGTTTGGGAACGCATGTAAGAATTAAAGATTTTAAAATTAAAAAAATAAAAAACTAAAAAACAAAACAACAACAACAAAAAAAATGAGTTCTGACTGCCGAACTTTTAATTCTTTAATATTTCAAACCCCAGTTCTCTTGATCACGCTGCCACCCGACTGCACCTTCTCAAACCCCAGCTGCTGCCACCACACTCCTGCTCCCTTCTCGCGGGTGATATGGGGATAAGCCTTGCTTAAAACAAGTCCCAGGTGTCAGTGAAGATCTTAAGACAGGGAGGGTGGCGCAAGGAGCCGTGAGCTCCCGTCTCTGTTATGAAACAGAGTTTCTGCGCCAGCCTGTTTCCCCTCCACTCTCTTCACCAAGCAGACCGTGTAACAACGTGCCCTGTCAGTGGAGATGTGGCAAGGAAACGGTGACACAGCTGTGAGGGCAGAGGCCCCACGTCCCGCCATCCTGAGCCGGTCAGCATCTTCGGGAAGGAGGCCATCTGCCCGTCTGACCTCGGCCACGCCGGCCGCGCCCCCGGCGCAGGGAACAGAACGTCGCCGTCTGTCCGCCTTCCATCGACCACGTTTTCCTTTACGTTGACGTCAGCTCCCAGATTGCTTGCTGCGATGGGCTGCACCTTTTGTATTTTCTTTCCCGTCACAATATTGCTTCAGTCATAACCTCGGCGCTTTGAGGAATAACTGTCTCTGACAAGGGGGTGAGTCACTGACAGAGAGTTGATAAGCATTACATACAGATGACAGAAGTCAGGACATATCGGATTACTGCTGTGAATATAATAAAAGAGAGACTAAACACTTTGGCAGCTCAAAGACAAGCCACTTCATAACTCTCTAGTGGGGCTATTATCTTCCATTTACTGCCACTGATAACCAGGTTGTGACTGTCTCTCCGAGATCCAGTTTCAATGCACTTAACACATTGCTGACCAGACAAGGTGGAGGAGGCAGAGACGATAATCGGGATTTTTTTTTTCCTTTTTTTGGCATTTATTTTTAAAGTTTATCTTCTGCATCCCCCTTCCAGCCTGATAAGGTCCTAGGTGAGGGGGCTTTAAGCCTTCTTGGAGAAGGCTGAGTGCAGCCACATTCCCTTTAATCTACACGTCTGTTTCCTTTGAAGCCATCCTATCCAGCAGGGAAAGTGACAATCCACTTTCCCCACTCCTCTGATACACCTGGGTCTAAAAGCTTGGTGCAATAAACATCCAGGCTATTTTTACCTTTCAAGGCTCCAAAGAGATAAGATTATCATTTTTTTTCTTAGCTAGCCTGAGCCACCTGAAGAAACAGATCAAGCATTGTGTTATCTGTCAGCAGAGACATCCATGCAGCAGTGAGGATGGTACATGCACCTTCAGAATCGAACGCAAATTGTGTTTATAAGATGTCAGATAGATTTTGTTTCTAAATACCTGCGTGGGTACTAAGTTGCTTCAGTCATGTCTGACTCTTTGCAGTCCCACGGACTACAGCCTGCCAGGCTCCTCCAGGCAAGAATACTGGAGTAGGTTTCCATGCCCTTCTCCAGGGGATCTTCCCCACCCAGGAACTGAACCCATGTCTCCTGCGTCTCCTGCATTGGCACGTGGGTTCTTTACCACTAGTGCCACCTGGGAAGTGCTCTAAATATGTGTGTGCTGTTGCTTCAGTCGTATCTGACTCTTTGTGACCCCATGGACTGTAGCCCATCAGGCTCCTCTGTCCTTGGAATTCTCCAGGCAAGAATACTGGAGTGGGTTGTCATGCTTTCCTCCAGGGGAATCTTCCTTACCCAGGGATCAAACCTGAGTCTTTATGTCTCCTGCATTGCGAGACAGGTTCTTTACCCCTTTTGCCACCAGGGAATTATATTAACTGTCCTTTAATAAACCATTATAGAAAAGAATGTGAAAAAGAATATATATGTATGTATAATGAATCACTCTGCTGTACACTAGAAACACACAAACATTTAAAAAATAATTCATTTGGCCTATAAGTTCAAGAACCGAACCCAAAGCAGAGTTGGCATGTGGCCTCCAGGACAGAACAGGGTTAAGCTGCAGCTTGGAGGCTTCAGCTCAACCTTGGTCCCACTCTAACAAGTCTGTTTCTGAAACCCAAAAATGGGTGATGGTGAGTTTGATGATAAACTTTTTGCTCCAGTTCTGATGGTTCAGAGACTAGGGAAAGTGCTCCCAGCCAGACAGGTGAGCTTTTCTCAATAAGTACACTTACAGGCAAGATAAAGGACACCAAGACTGACAGCAACCGGATCCAACTGACACGCGGTGGGAGATGTTCTGTTTTGCAACCACACAACATCCTCTCTAAACTTGCTCAGGTGTCTCCTTGACTCCTGAATCACTGGGAAGTGGCCACTGCATAGTCAGCATGGGGTTTTTACCAACCAACACTTGGAGCTTCCGTACAGATTGCAGAATTCTGAAAAGAGAAAATATATATGAATGATTTGTTTCTTTCCTTTTGGCTTTCTGTGTTGACCATTGCATTCAGATGAGTCTTATGAACAAGCTGTATGGCATGAACTTCTACATCCTATGCTTCCGGATTTCAAATCCCAGGGCTTGGCTGCAGTTAGCTCAGAATCATTCATCTCTTTGGTGGAGAGGTTTCAATCTGCAACACTGCCTGGGAGTTCAGCTGCCAGTGGGCGACTTCAGACATGAGAAACATGGAGGTTAAGGATGAGAAGCACCAAGGTGGGGATACCCACCAAGTGCCAATCACCAAACACATCAACCTCAAAGCAGGCCGCAGAGATGAGAATGATCAACCCTGTTTTAGGGAAGAAGTAACTCAGATTCAGCATTTCCTCAGGTCCCTCAGCAAGTAAGTGGCAGATTCAGGTTTGAGCTCATGCATCTGACCAAGGTTCCCAAGCACTCCTCTCAGCCCATCCTCTCTATAGGAACTGGAGTCAAAAAACTTGCTCTCTCCCTCCATCTTCCAGAAAAAGATCCAGGAAACTAAAGAGAAAAAAATCATCCAGGGCAGCAAGATATAGTACCAGGAAAAGTGTCAGATCAGGAAAAGAAGTTAATAGACTATCATTGTCACATCCTCAGACGATAGGCAAACATTTATGCAAGGAGTCCAAAAGCAGTAATTAGAGACATTTGGCCACTGGCAGCAAGTTCTTGACCTTGGACCCAGGAGGGAGTTCCAAGTCTCTGGAGGAGAGAAACTGCTATTTGAGTGTAGAGCTGCAGTCTTATATTAACATAAACAAAGTTCCAGAAAAGCCCTCTGGACCGAAACTCAGTATTTGGGATACATAAGTGGGATCTTTCTCTTTTGAAACCGAGGTTCATAGTGGGTGAAAGTGGGGCAGACCAAAAAGATCTGAGTAAGATTGCTAATAGATGGGGAAACAGTGGAAACAGTGTCAGACTTTATTTTTGGGGGCTCCAAAATCACTGCAGATGGTGACTGCAGCCATGAAATTAAAAGACGCTTACTCCTTGGAAGGAAAATTATGACCAACCTGGATAGCATATTCAAAAGCAGAGACATTACTTTGCCAACAACGGTCCTCTCATCAAGGCTGTGGTTTTTTCAGTGGTCCTGTATGGATGTGAAAGTTGGACTGTGAAGAAAGCTGAGGGCCGAAGAACTGAAGCTTTTGAACTGTGGTGTTGGAGAAGACTCTTGAAAGTCCCTTGGACTGCAAGGAGATCCAACCAGTCCATTCTGAAGGAGATCAGCCCTGGGATTTCTTTGGAAGGAATGACGCTAAAGCTGAAACTCCAGTACTTTGGCCACCTCATGTGAAGAGTTGACTCATTGGAAAAGACTCTGATGCTGGGAGGGATTGGGGGCAGGAGGAGAAGGGGATGACAGAGGATGAGATGGCTGGATGGCATCACTGACTCGATGGACGTGAGTCTGAGTGAACTCTGGGAGATGGTGATGGACAGGGAGGCCTGGCATGCTGTGATTCATGGGGTCACAAAGAGTCAGACATGACTGAGCGACTGTACTGAACTGAACTGAAGATTGCTAAGAAGTGGATGTATTGCTGAACCAACTACGCAATTGACTTTGTGTTTCAGCTGTCCCTCCCGTAGACCACCAGCCCCAGCTTTGGGGTTGTACCTGAAGGTCAAGGCACCTTGAAAGTTAAAAGAACTTTATAGAGACATAGAGTCAGTAAGGCTGATAGAATCTGTCTCTAGAGATCTTCCCCCATACATGCTCCTTATGCATTCTGCTCCTCCTAGATAGGCAAACTAATATTCAAAGTATTATGAATTTCCTGCTGAGTGCCACCTATGAAAGCTATTTCCGTTACCTTTAGAAATGATGACCTTATCTTTAAAATCATTTACCCAAAGAATTTTAAAATGGCCAGGCAGTGTAGAGTGTGGTCCAAGGACATGACCTCGACAGCGAGGCTGTCTTACTCCAGTCATGGCTCCGCCACCTACTGCCCAAGGACTTGGTGGTGTAATGTACATTTCTCCTTATGAAGTTTCCGCTCATACATGATTGGGATAATGATAGTGTTTTTATGAAGTCAATGAGCTTCTAATGTCATTTAAAATCAGCTCATAGTAAACTCAGTAAATATAGGCTATTCTGATTATTGTTATCATTATTACAGTTAGTTTGAATACTTAAGCATGAAATTTCTGCAGCTTCTCTCATAGATTTTATGAGATGAATATTTGGCACAGAGTCAAAAAACATGGAGTGAAACTATAGAAACTGAAGCTCAAGATTTCCCGTCTATTTGCAAATGTGCTTTTAAGCCATACAAGAAGCCAGTGTCCTATAAAATGGTCTGTGCTTTATGGATTAGCTTTTTAGTCACGGCTTTCCTGCAAACACTGGAGCAAGTTGTTATCAGCTGATATACTCCTCTAAGTTACAGTGAGTAAAGTCACCCAATAAAATTGTTTAATTTTTGATCATTAGGAAAACATTTTTTTAGATGACTCCAGAAGGGCACAATTTGTGGAACTAGTTTCTGAACCGTAAAACTGTTAAGCCAGCATTTTACAAAATAAAATAATTTTATGGTCATACAAAGAGCCAGCTCTGTCCTCAAAATATATTCCTTTATGTGAGTTAAAAGTTAGAAACGGGTTTAGTTTGAAATAAATATATTACAAAGCTTCAGAGGATTATTTTTAGAAATGCTTACTTACTAACTTTGGAATCAAGCTCTATCAATCAAACATAGACAGTGTGGGGTGGAAATAGTTAATAAGATGGTCATTTTACCCATAATTGTGAAAGATTTCTGCACTCTGAAAACCATTTTCTTAATTATTTTAGGTTAACACTTGTGTCCACGGCAGGGGGGGGGAAGGGGCATGTGTAATCTGAAACCTCAGATATGGTGCCTGGTCTGAATTGAGATGACATTAAAGATTTTATTGCTGATACATTATAAATTATTTCTATTACTGTGGTCCTGCGGGTATTGCCTTGTCAGTGCACTTTGCCTATTACCTCACTTAATGTTATTAACACACTTTGGGGTATAAAATTACAGTTTTATCATGGAAACCTTAAACACTTACATCCAAAGTACTGAAGCAAGTTATTATCTTTACTGACCAGACCCGTTTTATTGTCATTTTATCACTCATAAAATCCGAGATTCAATTTGATTTAACCATTAAGTAAAGCTTGGTCTCCATGAGTTTAAGTCCAGCTGTAATATTAATACATTAATATATAAGATGACTTCATTTTATTAAAGGTGAGGTAAGTTAGAAAACCTCGTTTAATGTCCTTCTGTGATCAAGAAATTTAACCTGACCTGTCTCTACTTCTGTTTCACCAACATCAACAAAAATTTAAGAGGATCTTCTTAGAGGGTGCTGAGCACCATCTCTAACCTGCTTCTGGCCTTTATTAAATGCCTGGGACACATTAATCAGCCACAAAATGGTATCACTCATCACAGTGTCAAGAGGCAATGTCCAGTTTAAAAACAAGAAAGCACCAAGAATCCATTATGTTAAAGAAACATGGGCTACCCTTAAAAAAACTTAAAGCAGAAACTGAAGCACATCATTTCAATAGCTCCTAAAATAACAGAATGGGGATGGGCTTCCTAAATCAATCCATCACTCAGAAAACACAACACTACAGATAAGAGTACAGATCATGTACAAGATTTTCTTACAAGGAACCCTTCTGGTCTTGCCTCTAAGCTTCCAGGTTAGAAAGAAATTGTTAGGCAGATTTCGTTGGGAAAAAAAGCAATTCTTATCTTGTTACATGAAATGCCATCTTGATATTTTTCAAAGGAATGTTTTAAGAGATATCGGAAATGTGCTACAGTCCATGGTAAGAAACAGCACAAGAGAAAGTTGTTAAGTCTAGAGCCTTCCTGTTCCCTAAGATTAAGAAAGTGGGGAGGAGGGCTCTCCGCCTGGGAGTTATCACACTGCAACTTTGTAGCTCTGAAGAGGGAGGACAGAGCAGAGATTCTGGTTGGCCAAATGCCTCCTCTTCTGACCTTTAATTTCAGCACCTCTAAAGAAGAAATAAAACCTTCCTCCCCAAGCTGCCAAGGACTTTCATTATGAAAGTGTCTGGCACATAGAAGTTGCTCAGTAAGCAATCTCTCAATCAGTTTCTCCAATGCTGTATTATCATATCAACGTGAAGTATGGCTCTAGAAGGCAACACACCATTACACTGCTACCCCTAGAACCACAAACAGATGGAAAGATAGCCAAAGGGTGAGGGAGTCCCTAAGGCATAGTTTAGTGCACGGGACACAGTGGAACGTAGTTTCCTGAGCATTGGAAAAGCATCATACACGAATAGCTGCACTTTCTAAAAAACAGAAACCTTCTTCCATTGGAGAAATTCTCAAGTTACATGAGGTCAAGACTTCTTGTCAACACAGAGTCTCGAGGAAATGCTTGACACTTATCTAAGAGACAGCCTTGAATAAGATGGATTATCTAGTAAAGAAAGAAAGCAGAGAATCCCCTGAAATTGGAAGAAAGCATGATGGGAGTCATATCAAAGCCATTTTTCATAAGAATAACAGCTGGAGGAATGGTTGAGCTTCACTGGACATGGATGGGTGGAGCCAGACAGGGCTTCAGAGATTGTCAAATTCTTTGTATTAATAGATATGCGAGCTTAGCAAGGCTTAGAAATTTGCCCAAAGTCACACAGCTATTTAATGGAAAGAGCAAACCCAACAGCCATGCTTCCTGACCCCTGTGTAGCATCTTCCCTTGCGCTGTGATGGTCCCTGACCGGGCAGAGGCTGTCTGTCCCACAGCAAGCTGTGAATCAGTAGGGATTGTCTCCAGAGCTTCAGCCTTCTGGCTTTATGCACTTTCCCTGCAGTAGCCATTGACTGAGCTTCTGCTAGATGGCAGGTCATATGGTGTGTGCCCTGGTGAAGCACCACCAAACCAGCTAAAACATGAGTGTAAACGGTTTTGTATTATCTGTTGTGTCAAGAGGACAGATAGACGGAAGATAGATATGGACATATAGATCACCTCCTCTTGTTTTCCTTTTGAAATGAGTGAGACTCTTCCTTGGACAACTCTGTCTTTTCTTCATTGTGGGGAATAGCCTCTCACTGCTGCTTCAAGGACTTCCTCCCTCCATCCAGTAGCTTTTACCTACGCCTTTTGAACTCCATGTTAAAGAATTGACAATGTCCAAAGATTTCTTACATTTTCTTCTATATTTATCTTACGTCTCTCTATTCTTTTGCAGTGTGTTCTAATTGAAATGTTCAGAATGAACTTTGAGTTCAATTCATTTCTCAATTGTGCCCTTTTGCCATTTACTTATTTACTTAAAATTTTAAGTGTTTTAAAATTTCTCAGACTTTTGGATGGCTGTACTTTATGGATGTATCATTTTCCATGACTCTCTAAGAATATTAAATCAACACAAAATAATGTATATAATGTGTGTTTACATAAATACAATTAATGTAATACAATTTATAATTAATATTTGTAGTATTTAATATTATAAGAATTAATTATATTAAAGCCATCTTTATGTAATTACCTCTCTTTCTCATAGTTCTGTCCCTTTCTTTCTGTTCCTTGATAATGTCTCTCGAGATGATTCTCTCCTTCTACAGGTCTACAAAATGAGAACTAGAATCAAGAAGACCAACCACCTCTCCTATCCCCTCACTTTGTTCCATCCCTCCTCTGACTCTAAGTAATATATAATTTTTCAGTTTTGGTTTCAATCTAACCATATATACATATATTATACATACATGTAAATATAGTATATTTATATTCATCTTCCTTCAGTTCAGTTCAGTCGCTCAGTCGTGTCCGACTCTTTGCGACCCCATGAATCGCAGCACGCCAGGCCTCCCTGTCCATCACCAACTCCCGGAGTTCACTCAACTCACGTCCATCGAGTCCATGATGCCATCCAGCCATCTCATCCTCTGTCGTCCCCTTCTCTTCCTGACCCCAATCCCTCCCAGCATCAGAGTCTTTTCCAATGAGTCAACTCTTCACATGAGGTGGCCAAAGTACTGGAGCTTCAGTTTTAGCATCATTCCTTCCAAAGAAATCCCAGGGCTGATCTCCTTCAGAATGGACTGGTTGGATCTCCTTGCAGTCCAAGGGACTCTCAAGAGTCTTCTCCAACACCACACTTCAAAAGCATCAATTCTTTGGCGCTCAGTCTTATTCACAGTCCAACTCTCACATCCATAATTGACCACTGGGAAAACCATAGCCTTGACTAGACAGACCTTAGTCAGTAAGTAATGTCTCTGCTTTAAATATGCTATCCAGGTTGGTCATAACTTTTCTTCCAAGGAGTAAGCGTCTTTTAATTTTATGGCTGAGGTCACCATCTGCAGTGATTTTGGAGCCCCCCAAAATATAGTCTGACACTGTTTTCCCATCTATTTCCCATGAAGTGATGGGACTGGATGCCATGATCTTCGTTTTCTGAATGTTGAGCTTTAAACCAACTTTTTCACTGTCCTCTTTCACTTTCATCAAGAGGCTTTTAGTTCCTCTTCACTTTCTGCCATAAGGGTGGTGTCATCTGCATATCTGAGGTTATTGATATTTCTCCTGGCAATCTTGATTCCAGCTTGTGTTTCTTCCAGTCCAGTGTTTCTCATGATGTACTCTGCATAGAAGTTAAATAAGCAGGGTGACAATATACAGCCATGACGTACTCCTTTTCCTATTTGGAACCAGTCTGTTGTTCCATGTCCAGTTCTAACTGTTGCTTCCTGACCTGCATACAGATTTCTCAAGAGGCAGGTTAGGTGGTCTGGTATTCCCATCTCTTTCAGAATTTTCCACAGTTTATTGTGATCCACACTGTCAAAGGCTTTGGCATAGTCAATAAAGCAGAAAGAGATGTTTTTCTGGAACTCTCTTGCTTTTTCCATAGTCCAGCGGATGTTGGCAATTTGACCTCTGGTTCCTCTGCCTTTTCTAAAACCAGCTTGAACATCTGGAAGTTCACAGTTCATGTATTGCTGAAGCCTGGCTTGGAGAATTTTGAGAATTACTTTACTAGCATGTGAGATGAGTGCAGTTGTGTGGTAGTTTGAGCATTCTTTGGCATTGCCTTTCTTTGGGATTGGAATGAAAACTGACCTTTTCCAGTCCTGTGGCCACTGCTGAGTTTTCCACATTTGCTGCCATATTGAGTGCAGCACTTTCACAGCATCATCTTTCAGGATTTGAAACAGCTCAACTGGAATTCCATCACCTCCACTAGCTTTGTTCATAGTGATGCTTTCTAAGGCCCACTTGACTTCACATTCCAAGATGTCTGGCTCTAGACTAGTGATCACATCATCATGATTATCTGGGTTGTGAAAATCTTTTTGTACAGTTCTTCCATGTATTCTTGCCACCTCTTCTTAATATCTTCTACTTCTGTTAAGTTCATACCATTTCTGTCCTTTATCGAGCCCATTTTGCATGAAATGTTCCCTTGGTATCTCTAATTTTCTTGAAGAAATCTCTAGTCTTTCCCATTCTGCTCTTTTCCTCTATTTCTTTGCATTGATCACTGAAGAAGGCTTTCTTATCTCTTGCTGTTCTCTGGAACTCTACATTCATCTTCCTTAGGTACTATGATATCTAAGTGCTATAAACACTTTCCACCAATTTGCTTTTTTTCCTTAACCATACATGCTGAGGATCAACCACCAAAGTATATGACGCTAATTTCCCCTTTCTTGTTTCTGAGACTACACAGTATTTTACTGTATGGATTTACTTTAGGCTATTTAATAAACCCCCTAGAATTTTTTTTTTTCTGGAAACTAATTATACTTGTATTGACACCAGCTACATGACTTTTCTCAGTAGCCATATGGGAATGGATAAAATGGCTTGACCCAAGACAACACTGATTAGACCTATCAATGTTACTTTCAATAAAATTAACCTTATTCCCCCCTCACCCCATGCCAAGCTTATAGAGTTCATAATGGTCAGAAACTACTACTAAAGATAAACTAGTCACAAATTTGGAACCCAGGCTTTCCCTATCCTCTCACACTGGTGTCTGATGAACAGTAATTTCCCTATCCTAGCATGATTAGTTTACAAACCTTCAGTTCAGTTCAGTTCAGTTCAGTTATTCAGTCATGTCCGACTCTTTGCGACCCCATGAATTGCAGCACACCAGGCCTCTCTGTCCATCACCAACTCCTGGAGTTTACACAAACTCATCTCCATCGAGTTGGTGATGCCATCCAGCCATCTCATCCTCTGTCATCCCTTTCTCCTCCTGCCCCCAATCCCTCACAGGATCAGAGTCTTTTCCAGTAAGTCAACTCTTCACATGAGGTGGTCAAAGTATTGGAGTTTCAGCTTTAGCATCATTCCTTCCAAAGAACACCCAGGACTGATCTCCTTTAGAATGGACTGGTTAGATCTCCTTGCAGTCCAAGGGACTTTCAAGAATCTTCTCCAACACCACAGTCCAAAAGCATCAATTCTTCAGCATTCAGCCTTCTTCACAGTCCAACTCTCACATCCATACATGACCACAGGAAAAACCATAGACTACTAATTCCCTTCTCATTTACCTAATGTTCAATTTCCATCAGTTTCAATGTACACCAGTATAAATACAATGACTATTTGCATGAAGTTCTGTATTCTACAGATCCCAGAGTGATGGGATTAAACCCCAAACTCCACCTTTTATTTAAACTTCAGTGGTACCATGGAGGCCGAGGCAGTTTAATTTAGGTTAACCCGGAGCTGTTTCATTTGGAAGAGAACTGACCTGTAACACATTTATTCAATTCTCTTTAAAATGGTGAAAGTGAAAGTCACTCAGTCATGTCCAACTCTTTATGACTCCAGGGACTATACAGTCCATGAAATTCTCCAGGCCAGAATACTGGAGTGGGTAGCCTTTCCCTTCTCCAGGGGATCTTCCCAATCCAGGGATCAAACCCAGGTCTCCCATATTGCAGGTGGATTCTTTACCAACTGAACCACAAGGGAAGCCAAAGAATCCTAGAGTGGGTAACCTATCCCTTCCCCAGGGCATCTTCCCAACCCAGGAATGGTGGTATACCTTTACCTTTCACCTTTCAGAAGCAGTGGTTACATAAATGGAACATTAAATTAAGTCTAAAATGTGGGCCTTAGTCAACTTTCATTATTTTTCTGTATATGATCATGATAAAGGATCAGGACATCCTTCATAGTTCCAAGGAAAATTCCGTTTAAAAATCTTGTTCTTGCCAAACTCCATGAAACTGCAGAGCATTGCATCACCCAATAAAGCTGTAGGTTTCATTGCATACACCAACAAATCCAGTGGCTAGTTTCTGCACTCCCCTTTTGTAGAATTTATTTTATACCTATTGTACCAAATAGCACTTTAAACACAGACATACCAATCTCCAAACAAAAGCAAAGTCATTTCCCTTATTTGAAGAATATGTACCATCACCAACAATAAAGACTTCAAACATTATTGCACTTTAGCTTTCGTAATTTGACAATGCATTCAATGAGTCTGCAGATTAGTTTTTATGAACATATTTTAAAAAACACTTTTAAGTAGACAGGAACATCCTAAATTACTTATTATGTAAGAATTTTACAAACATTACCTACACAGTATCAGTGGTAATGGTGGAGCTGGAGCATCCTGTACCTTCTCCAAGCTGCAAAGCAATAACGAACAATAGAGAGGTGAAACCCGTGGCCCTTTTCAAAGCTGCGGCTCCTTCTGCCTGCAGATGTTAACCTAGCATCTCCTTGTGCTTGTGGACTGGCTTGGTAATCCACTGGCTGTCACGGTTTCTTCTAATAGCTTCATGGGAGGGATCAATGAGAATAACCTCAAAGAATTGGTATGGTAGAATCTTTACCAATGCAGTAAGAAAGCAGGACACCCAGGGCCCCACAGTCACCCAGCTCGCTCCTCCACAACAGACTGAGGTCTTCCGCCCAAACTCGAGTGGGTCGTCACGATGGTGGACAGGTTCCACAGGGGGTCTCCTTAGGAACTAGGCGTTTGTAGCTATCGCAGCGTGCGTGAATCCAAAATAAGCCGTAACCTTTCTTGGCCTTGTGTGCCAGCCTGCGTGCCTTGTCGCCAGGGTGGTTCTGGGGCCCCTGTGCAAGTGAAGAGCTCAGGGGACCCTGACAGATACGTGTGGGTAGAGAACCCAGCCCCGCACCACGAGCAGAAAGTGCCCTGCTGCGTCAGGGCACTTCTTCTTCCATAGCTCCTGGGTGGCCAACCTGACTCACCTGATTACTGCCGCCAGACAGAAGGAATCTCCTAGAATTTAAATCCTGTCTGTGACCTTGAATGAGTGATCTAACCTTTATGTATCCAGTTCTTAGACCCGTGCCTGGTTGATAGTTACTCTATAATCTTTAGTAGTAGGAAAAGAAACCCTGGCTAGAAAACTTTATCAGACTTAAAAAGGAAGGAAACATAAATTTACTAAAGAGCTTAGAACGATTACTGGAATATAATGTAATGAGCACTCAATAAATAACTTTCTACATTACCGTTGTTACTTATTTTTAATATATAATCCTTAACCGTTAGCAAAAGAGTATAGTGAGTGAATCAACATGGTTTGTATGTTGACATGATTATTCTTTTCGATTACTGGGAAGTTTCATAACTAATTTCATAAGAAATCACTCAGCTGGGCACAAACACTTACTTGGTTGGAAAAGTTTGCCTGGTTATTAGCTATGAGATCTTAGAGGCTCTTACTCTTCAAAAGGATCATTTTATCCCTAGGTGAGAGCTGACAGGGAGTTTGAAAATAATAGGTAAAAAATAAAATAAAATAAAATAATAGGTAAACCCAAAAAATCACACACACACATACACACACACACACACACACACACACACACACACACACACACACACATACACACACAAACCTAGATATTATGTGTTTCTTGATGGAAAATACATGTTACTACCTATGAAATATTTTTTGCTGAGTAATTGAATCAGAATCTAATCATACTCTGATCCAAAAACCTATGGACAGAAACTGCAGATATGAGAAAAAAAAAAAAAAGATGAAAATAACCAAGTTCAGAATGTGGAAAACCTTATAGGAAAAAAAATACCAGGTTCATCAAAAGTGAATTGCAAGGCAAAAATACATGGACAGAAACCTCTAAAGTAGATCATACAATTTCTCATTTCTTCTTCCTCCCAGCCACTAGCAACCACCATTCTGTTCTGCTTCTATATATTTGACTATGTTCTGTGCCTCGTATAGGTGGAACCACACAGGCTTTATTCTTCTATGACTGGCTGGTGTCACTTAGCCGAATGTCCTCAAGGTCCATCCATGCTGGTTGGTTGCATAATTATGTAAGATGGGTAAGTTCTAGAATATCTGTTGCATAACATGTGCCTATAGTTAATAATATTGTCTTATACACTTACAACTTGTTAAGAGGGTAGATTTCATATTCAGTATACTTACCACAATTTTAAGAAAAGAAGAGAGAACATCCATAGCTCTACATCTTTGGGAAGAATCCTGCTTGAACCAGCCAATCTAAAAATTACGATATTAAGGACATGTGGATACTGAAAGATGTTTGATTACAGTAAGGGATTATTGGTTCCCCAAAGTTTTATAATAGTATTGTTTCAATTTTTTAAGTCTTAGCTTATAAAAAATGTGTACGAAAACTACTTAATGATACATTGAGTCAGTTGTTTCACATTTCCAGTGTTCTCTGAGACAGGCAACCAGAATGGTCAGAAGAGAGAATCATTTAATTAGCCAATTATGAGTATTCTCCTGAATCTGGTACAGCTGCAGAAATGTGCATTACTTTGCTGACAAAAGTCCATATAATCAAAGCTATGGGTTCTTTTTTTTTTAATCCAGCTCAATCAAATGGATTAACTTCTTTATTGCCAAAGATGTAAAAGCTCTATGCAGTCAGTAAAAACAAGACCTGGAGCTGAATGTGGCTCAGATCAAGAGCTTCTTGTTGTAAAATTTAGGATGATCTTGAAGAAAGTGTCAAAAACCACTAGGTCATTCAGCTATGACCTAAGTCAAATCTCTTATGATTATACAGTGGAGGCGATAAATAGATTAAAGGTGTTCGATTTTGTAGACAGAGTTCTTGAAAAACTATGGACACAGGTTCAAAACATTGTATAAGAGGCAGTGATCAAAATTATCTTTAAGTAGAAGAAATACAAGAAGACAAAGTGGTTGTCTGAGGAGGCTTTACAAATAGCTGAGGAAAGAAGAAAAGCGAAAGGCAAGAGAGAAAGAGAAAGGTATACTCAGCTGAATGCAGACAGCCAGAGAAGAGCAAGGAGAAATAAGAAGGCCTTCTTAAATGAACAACGTGAAAAAGTAGAGGAAAACAATAGAATGGGAAAGACTAGAGATCTCTTCAATAAAATTGGAGATACCAAGAGGACATTTCATGCAAGGATAACTACAACAAAGGACAGAAACAGTAAGGACCTAATAGAAGCAGAAGAGATTAGGAAGTGATGGCAAGAATACACAGAAGAACTGTACAAGAAAGGTCTTAATGACCCAGAAAACCACATGGTCATTCACCTAGAACCTAGACATCTTGGAGTGTGAAGTCAAGTAGGCCTTAGGAAGTGTTGCTATGAACAAAGCTACTGGAGGTGACAGAATTCCACCAAAGCTATTTGAAATCCTAAAATGTGATGTTATTAAAGTGTTGCACTTAATAGGTCAGCAAATTTGCTAAACTCAACAGTGGCCACAGGACTGGGAAAGTCAGTTTTCATTCCAATCCCATAGAAGAGAAATGCTAAAGAATGTTCAAACTACCTTACAATTGCATTCATTTCGCATGCTAGTAAGATTATGCTCAAAATTCTTCAATCTAGGTTTCAGCAGTACATGAACTGAAAAATTCCAGATGTACAATCTCGGTTTCAAAGAGGCAGAGGAACACGAGATCAAATTGCCAACGTTCACTGGATCATGGAGAAGGCAAGGGAGTTTCAGAAAAAAACATCTACTTCTGCTTCATTAACTAAGCTAAAGCTTTTGACTGTGTGGATCACAGCAAACTGTGGAAAATTCTTAAAGAGGTGAGAATACCAGACCACCTTACCTGTCTCCTGAGAAACCTGTATATAGGTCAAGAAGCAGCATTTAGAACCAGACATAGAATAGTTGACTGGTTCAAAACTGAGAAAGGAGTATAAGACTATATTTTCACTCTGCTTATTTAACTTACATGCAGAATTCATCACATGAAATCCCAGGCTGGATGACTCTACTGGAATCAAGATTGCTGGGACAAATATCAGCAACTTCAGATGCACAGATGATACCACTCTAACGGCAGAAAGTAGAGAGGAACTACAGAGCTTCTTGATGAGGGTGAAAGAGGAAAATCAAAAAGCTGGCTTAAAACTAAAAATTAAAATACTAAGATCATGGTATCTTGTCCCATCACTTCATGGCAAAGAGAAGGGGGAAAAGTGGAAGCAGTGAGAGATTTTCTTTCCTTGGGCTCCAAAATCACTGCAAATGGTGACTGTAGCCATTAAATTAAAAGACGTTTACTCCTTAGAAGGAAAGCTCTGATAAATCTAGACAGTGTATTAAAAAGCAAAGTCATCACTTTGCTGACAAAGGTCTGTATAAGTCAAAGCTATGGTTTTTCCAGTAGTCATGTGCAGATGTGAGAGTTGGAGCATAAAAAAAGGCTGAGCACTGAAGAATTGATGCTTTTGAATGATGGTGCTCGAGAAGACTCTTGAGAGTCCCTTGGACAGTAAGGAGATCAAACCAGTCAGTCCTAAAGGAAATCAATCGTGAATATTCATTGGAAAGATTGAGGCTGAAGCTGAAGCTCCAATACTTTGGCCATTTGATGTGAAGAGCCGACTAATTGGAAAAGACCCTAATGCTGGGAAGGACGGAAGGCACGAGGAGAAGAGGATGGCAGGATGAGAATGGCATCAGCAACTCAATGGACGTGAGTTGAAGCAAACTCTGGGGAAAGTGAAGGACAGGGAAGCCTGGCATATTGCTGTCTATGGGATTGCAGCAGAGAGTTGGACCTGGCTTAGCTACTGAACAACAACAATATCCCATTGTATATACATCTTCTAAACAACATCTATATTCTAATGGAAGCAGGCAGCCCAAATAATAAACAAACTCTAATATTCCAACTTAACCCTTGACTGGCTATGTAAACTTAAACAAGCCACTGATCTTCTTTGGGTCCCAGGTTCTCATTTTTAATAAGAAGGATATGGACTCCTGCTTCTTGAACACAATGGAATTTGTATTAGATGACTTTTCTTACTCATGACAGACATTGCTAATCAATGACCTTAGTCTCCCAGCTGAATTTGAAAGCAATCTAACAACCTATAGCTTAGCACTACAGGAAGTCACCGCTTATTGTGAGATGAAGCTTTGTCCTGAGATGAAGGAATAACCACCATCTGGGACATTGCTAGACGCCACGCAGATTAAAAGGGGTAAAGAATCACTAACTGGATTTTAAATCTTCTGCATGTGCCCTGCTTTGGCTCACCTTTCATTGGTCATAGGAATTTTTTAGGACCACCCCTAACTTCTCACTATGCAACTGGAAGGAAAGAAGACAGAAGATATAAGATATGACATTATATCAGGCTTTATATTCTACAGACAATGTTTACAAAGATTCTTTCTTCTGCTTTCCTAGTTCCACAAGGTAAGGAAACAATAGGATCATTCCCACTTTACAGAAGGGAAAACTTGAAACCTAGAGATCTAGCTCATTATCACAGATTAAGAGGTGGTGGACCTGGGACCCAGCCAAGTTCAGCTGATCTCAAGTTACAGTTCATTCTCTTTCTCTTCTCTTCATATCCACTCCAGTAGTTTGCAGCAGAATAGGGCAGATTTAAATTCAAAAAGGATGCTATACACTAAAATGCAATAATAGAGGGATTTTACTCATAACATTTGTTTTCCTATAGTTATCACTCTAATAACATTTACCTATAGTTACATAGTTACATGCATGCGTGGGTAAGTGCCTGCTAAGTTGTTTCAATGGTATCAGACTCTTTGCAACCCCATGGACTGTAGACCACCAGGCTCCTCTGTCCATGGGATTCTCCTGACAATAATACTGGAGTGGGTTGCCATGCCCTCCTCCAGGGGATCTTCTCAACCCAGGGACTGAACCTGAGTCTCTTAAGTCTCCTGCATTTGCAGGCGAATTTTTTACCACTAGTGACAGCTGGGAAGCCCATATAGTTATATACCTATATTTATTTACCCATAGTTAGAAAGAGATACTTAAACAAATCACTTTTCTTAATGATTATATACATTGCAGGCATAAATAGAAGACACAGATGACACCTTGCTAACTAAAGAAAGGTGCAAAAATATTAGGAGTAAATAACAAAATAGTGTGGCTGAAAGAAAATTGTATCCAGGAAAAGCTGCAGGTTATTTTTCACTAACAGCTCCGGAAGTGTGCCTTATCACAACAAAGGTTGATTTGTCACTCACAGCCTCCTGCACATTCAGGAAACCCAAGTCCTCGCCCCAGTCTATCAATAAAGCAACTTGTTCATGAAACACTCATAGATGTGAGATTTGTTTCAAGGCTAAAATTATATTAGATCTTCAAGTGTTTCAAAACAGAAAGAAAACTTTGCAAAAAGCATAAAGGCCATTTTTCAATGGCCAGGGTTAAGGCTGAGAAGTCTGGAGCAATGTTAGCTTCTATGGCCACAGATAAAACTAGGATAGCGTGGGAGGTACCAACACTGTCTCTTCCCTAATCTCGCTCAACAAGTGCATTTACTGAGCTTCTGTTGTATGCAAGACAGCATGGGGCATAAAAAGAGGCATAAGGCATAACTCCTGTTCTCAATAAGACGGCAAGCCAGCCACAAAAAGATGTCAAGTATAAGGTCTATCAGGATTCCCCTGGGGTTCAGTGGTAAAGAATCCGCCTGCAACGCAGGAGACATGTTTGATCCCTGGGTCAGGAAGATCCGCTAGAGGAGGGCATAGCCACCCACTCCAGTATTCTTGCTGGGAAATTCCATGGACAGAGGAGCCTGGCGGGCTACAGTCCATGGAGTTGCGAAGCTGCGTGACTGAGCATGCACACGTGCGTAAGGACTATCCGTTCTATCTCCCAGTCTTTTATTTGAAGCTTTACCTTGGTCAGTTTATTCAAACTAAAGACAAAACAGACCAGCTCTCAGGTATTAAATCTGTACCCTCAAAACCCAGGGACACTCACTTTACTGTGGGGTGGGAAAGAGATACCTTTGAGTCAGTTTTGAAATGGGTTGTGGGACTTGGGGGTTAATAAAGCCTAGGCCAAAGGGGGAAAAAAATCTATCCTTTTATAAATGTAGCATCTTGCTACTTTGGATTTTATACATGTAGATGAAGGGGCAAGATATTGAGGGTTTGGATGTATACATGTAGATGAAGGGGCAAGATAATGAGGGTAGGGAGAAAAATACTTTACTCATCATTTCAAAGAAGCTGAAAGTTATAATACAAAATTCATTCAATAAACTCATGCAGCAAAGATCTTTTCCAACACTTCTAGTATACCAGATTTTGTGCCAAGTCCTGAAACAATGACATTTAACTCTTGAATTATATCTGTTCTCTGGGAGGTTCATTCCTGTAGGGCAGTCCTCCAAGCACGAAGTGTGAGCTGTCATACATTGTACTCTGAAAAACGCGTGCTACCTTTACCGTAGGGACCTTCCAACTATGTTGTACTCGGTAATAATAGGGAAACCCAGGCAGCATGGCAGACTCAGTGGATCTCAAAATGCCAACAAGATTCTTAAGTCTTGGATTCCCCTCGTCCTGTAAGTCTCAACTGACACAGGGGGTGGTTTCACATGATGAGGTCTGGAACTGCCAGCTACAGGTAGATTTAATAGAGACGATGGCAGCCCTTTCAGAACACCATTAGGGTAACAATATTAACAGAGATTCTGTACTACAGAGCTCGCAGTAGAATGAGTATGTCAAAGTAACCAGTCCCACACTGACTGGTACGCACACGAAACCCCCATAGCAACAGAGATGACAGCTTGGTAACAGCAGCTGCTGCTTAATTGAAAACATTAGAAAAATATTACATTATATCTGCATTCGTTGTTTCTCTGTTTATTTTCGTTGCAAGTGAGAAAATAACCCAGGAAAAAATACAAAAGAAACAGGAAACAAAGATTCAAGACGAATAATGGTAATGGATGAACTGTTGCTTGAAATATAATTTTCTGGGGATTCATCCTACTTTTCATTTGAATGAGCAGTCTTTCTTTTTGGTGCGGTCCAAGGGCGAGACATTTCTTCCACAATGCGGCATTTACTTCCTAGTCAACCCTTTCAGTTTGATTAACTTGGAGGAGAAACGGCATATGTATGTGTTTGCGTGTCAGGGAAGAGGTATTCAGATGTAAAGCGTCTGTATACATACTGAGATAGATTTGAGACTCTAATCACATTACTGTAAAGCTAGCATGTTTTTGAAATACAGTACAAGTTCAGCCTAGCAGAGTGGCCGGTTCACACCAAACCGAACACGGATATATGGAGCATAAATGGAGGAGAAGCAGCAAGGAGAGAGCAGTACATCCGCAGCTCCATGCAAGCAAAGTACCTTAAACAAGGGACCAGTGTGGGGCATTCATTCTCGGAAGGTGAAGCAAGAAGGGACCTAGGGTTCATCTGGTATCCTCATGCATTCAGATCAGACCCTTAAAACTTTTCGCTGGTGACTCAGAATGTCAGATAAAGGCAAGAGATGAGGTCTATTTTTGGTCAAGGTTTTTTTTTTTTTTTTTCCCTGAAAATATTGCCAGAAGTAATAGTCCTAATGAATTCCATGGTCCCTAAACATTACTTGGCATATAGTCAGGATCCATCTGGACATTGGAAATCAGGTGGCCACATTTGAAAATGAGATTTCCAAAGGCAGGCAATGACCTGAAGATTCTCATCACAAAATAAATATCAAATGTTCTATTTAATAACAATGAACTCACAAAATAAATATGTTGCAAACTCATGAGTCCAGAGCCTCTACCCTATAATTACAGCTGCAATTTTTTTTTTTCACAGTAGAATTCAGGTTTTTTTTTTTTTCAAAATTGACTATACCTTTTGAAAGAAAAACAAAAATGCTATCTGTAAGCTCCTTGAGGTCAAGGACTGGGTCTTATTTATTCTTATGTTCACTGACACAAAATGAGAAGCCTTTCATGTAGTAGATGTTCTAAAAATAAACATGGTCATGAATTGAAGTGAAATTGATGACATTGAAAGATGAAATGTACTGAAGGCATTTTCTAATTAATCGAGAATTCCACAACATGCTTTAATTGATTAATTTATTACTTATTCAATGAAATGAGGAACTATTCTGGGTCAACAGAAGTGCTAAAGATACACGGTGATTTCTACTCAATTTGCATTGTTCCCTTAGCTGAAAGAGGTGGGGAAAACATTCTTCCTAAGTCAGTGCCTTCAGTTACTCAACTTACTTTTCAATAAACAAGTCAATTATTACATCAAAGGTTTTAGGTAAACTTGACTAACGTAGGAAAACATCATTTGAAAGGAACAATTGAAAGCAGCTCTTTTGCCCCTTTTCTATTTGCTCATTTCTGTTCCCCTCTAACCTTAAAAGAATCTAATTATAGGAATGAGATCAGTAGGCAATTTAATCTAGCTCCCAACTTATGCTCTCCTTAGTACACATCATGCCTTTTCTAACTTGTTGATTATATTTCTAGATAAAAAGAAGAATAAAGAATTAAGCAGTTAAAAAAAAAAATGACCAACTCCCTGCCCTCAACAGCCCCGCTACGCAGTCTTGCAGGCAGATCACTCAGGCAGTGTAATATCTGAACTGAGAGTCAGCTAGTCTAGGTGCCATGGAAAAGGATGTAAAACCAACCCCACCCCCACCACCCCCACCTCAGTGATTCACTGAGACTCTCCCCCACCCCCATTATCCCCTTTAAAACTGCCTTAACTGAGAAGAATCTTTGAAATTGGCCTCTGGACGCAAGTCCGCCTTCTCTCCAGATTGCCACCCTTTCTAATTAAAGCACCTTTTTCTTTGTATTGACACTTGCCCCTCAAAGTACTGCCTTAGGAGTAGGGTCAGCCCAACCTGGATTCAGTAACAAGATGCTTCTGTAACATACTTGAGGGATTTTTGCTTCTTTGACTGATTGATTTTTTTGTTTTCCTTTCCTAAAGTAAGACTGCCTTACTCATTGGGTCTGTGCAGAGTGGAGACAAAAAAGCCTTTCTAATGGTTGCTAGTTAGCCACCCAGGCAAAGCTATCATAATGGTTTCAACTTTTAAATCATTTCAGGACTATCAGTCTAGTAAATGTGTCAATCTGCTTGATGTGCAGTAACACCCAGCTAGACTACAGCCCTTCCTCCAATCATCAATATCATAATAAATCTTTCAATTACTCTACCATAGTTTTAAAAGGTGCTTTCTGAACAAGCAAATACCTTGTTTCAAATTGAAAGAGGTATTTTCCCCATTTTATTTTTCACATTGAAGCAAAATGTTCAAGTTTTAAAAGCAGATGGAGTAACTTCCAAGAAAAATGAACAAAAGAATTATGAAATGACTGATTAAAACCACTAATAAAGGCAGTTGATAGGCATGTATAATTCAAGAGTATATTCAAAGGATATGTTCTTATATTTGTCTCCTGTTGGTAGAAATTCATCATTGAATTGACATATACCATTTCTATGATACAAAGATAATTATTAAATAACAAGTCTTAAAATTAAATTGAAAGAAATAAAGACATAGAAAGGATCTTTTTAATGGGTCTATTACTGATTTACTGTAGAAGTCTGTTCTGCCTTCTTTCAGAGTCATTGAGTGCTTCTATGTCAGACAAATAAATGGAGACTAAAATTTTTAAGTATCCAAACTTCTACTGGAAAATGAAGTCAGTAGCATAAAAATTAAAATGAATCATTGGAAAAGGCTTCATGGAATACATGAATATAAGTTTTATTAAAGAATTCATGAAGGAAAAATTTAAATGTAACTTCTTATAGATGTACAATCCTAGAGTTAGAAGGATCTCAAAAATTATCTAAGTCTAAAAGAATCACCTCTTTTTTGACGCAGAAATCCCTTCTCTGCAGTTCCTGATAGATGGTCATATAACTTTAGATCATATACGTCTAGCAACAACGAATAACTATCACTAGGCCGGCTACGGCACACTGTAAAATGGTCATGTTTGTGTCTTGCATTCTCAGGGGGTAGCATGAAAATATATTCTAGAGCCATCAAAGCCTCAAAAACAAAATCCTGGAGGGATTAAAAAATACACAAACTTAATCTGAAAAGGCCACATACTCTTTGATGTGTATGACATTACAGAAAAGGCAAAAACTATGGAGATGGCAGAAAGACCAGTGGGTACCAGGGGTTGGGGGTAGGCGAGAGGTAAACCGGTGGAGCACAGGGAATTGTTAGGGCAGTGAAAGCGCTGTGTGATAGTATAGTGATGGACACATGCCAACACGTATTTGTACAAACCTATAGAATATGCAAAACCAAGAGTGAACCCTAGCTTCAGCTATCAACTTGGGGTGATTATGATGTACCAATATATGCCCATCAGCTGTAACACATTTGTCACTCTGGTGAGGGATGATGAGAGAAGGGGAGGCTATGCCTGTGTAGGGCCAGGGGGATACGGGAAATCTCTATACTATCTGCTCAACTATGCTGTGAAACTAAGACTGATCTAAAACAAATAAAGTCTTAAAAATTATGCAGGCTTTAGGAAGCCTCAAATCTGATTAAAAGTAAATTAATATGCATACATAGATTTGCAATGGCTAGAACTCTAGATTTTTGTACTGTGCTGAGTTGACATAATAATGATGGCCAATTATTCAAAACACAAAAAGAAAGGAGATATGTTGAGAAGTATGAAGTCATAGGTGGCATGATCAGGAGGCCAGGTCAGCTGCCCACTTCCACTGTCAGTCAGGCATATGCATATTTTAATCTTTGGAGGCAAGTTTCTTAAAGTCTCAGAAGCAGAGTTTAAACACTTGCAAAATGGAAATTTTCATGGGGAGATGATGTGAGATTGTAAAGAAAATGTGAGATAAAATCTGTGATAGTGCTTAGAATGATCAATGACTACTAAATGACTGAAACTCCAAAATTTCTCAGTTGAATGTAACCAGATAGTTGGGAATCTCATTAATATGAAATTTTTACTGAATATGATAAAATATCTCTATAAACAATGTGACCTGAAAGTTAATTAATGCTTATGAACTTTTCTTTTCCAGTGATGTTCATAATTTTTAATCTGCAGAGAATGATTAAATTATATCTCTGTGATCAAATGAAAGACTCCTTAAATTTCTATCAAATGCTCACTCTAAATCCATAGTTGTCTGTACTTTGCTGTGCTCAGTCGCTCAGTCCTGTCTGACTCTTTGCAACCCCATGGACTGTAGCTCTCCAGGCCCCTCTGTCCATGGGATTTCTCCAGGGAATAGTACTGGACTGGGTTGCCATGCCCTCCTCCAGGGGATCTTCCCAACCCAGGGATCAAACCCAGATCTCACATGTTACAGGCAGATTCTTTACCATCCAAGCGACCAGAGAATCCCATAGTTATCTAGTGTGTGTCAAAAATACAATTAAGATATATTATAGCTCATAAAATAAATATCTAAAAAAAGTAAAAGTGAAGTCTCTCAGTCGTGTCCAACTCTGTGCAACCTATAGCCTATCAGGCTCCTCTGTCCATGGAATTTTCCAGGCAAGAGTATTGGAGTGGGTTGCCATTTCCTCCTCCAGGGTATCTTCCTGACCCAGGGATCAAACCCATGTCCCCAGCACTGCAGGCAGACTCTTAACCTCTTGAGACATTGGGACTTCCCAAAATATCTAATGATACATGATAAAATTTGTAAAGTTAAAAAATAAAATTTAAATGCATATTATTAAGACTTAGAAGCTTATATTAATCATGTGCTAATCACATTATACAGATAATTGTTACATAGCAAATGGAAAAATTGCAGTGGAAGTCAAGCCTATCCAGCCTATGCCTGGTACTGCAATGCAGTGTTCAGTCAGTTCAGTTCAGTCGCTCAGTCGTGTCCGATTCTTTGCGACCCCATGAATCGCAGCACGCCAGGCCTCCCTGTCCAGCACCATCTCCCGGAGTTCAGTCAGACTCACATCCATCAAGTCCGTGATGCCATCCAGACATCTCATCCTCGGTCGTCCCCTTCTCCTCCTGACCCCAATCCCTTCCAGCATCTAAGTCTTTTCCAATGAGTCAACTCTTCGCATGAGGTGGCCAAAGTACTAGAGCTTCAGCTTTAGCATCATTCCTTCCAAAGAAATCCCAGGACTGATCTCCTTCAGAATGGACTGGTTGGATCTCCTTGCAGTCCAAGGGACTCTCAAGAGTCTTCTCCAACACCACAGTTCAAAAGCACCAATTCTTCGGCGTTCAGGCTTCTTCACAGTCCAACTCTCACATCCATACATGACCACTGAAAAACCATAGCCTTGACTAGACGGACCTTAGTCGGCTAAGTAATGTCTCTGCTTTTGAATCTGCTGTCTAGGTTGGTCATCACTTTTCCTCCAAGGAGTAAGCGTCTTTTAATCTCACGGCTGCAGTCAGTGTGGTTAGCGCACACTGCGTCACGCTGTGATGCAGTGTAGTTAGGGTAGCACGCCATGTGCGCAGTCATGTCCCACTCTTTGCTACCCCATGGGCTGTAGCCTGCCAGGCTCCTCTGTCCATGGCATTTTCCAGGCAAAAATACTGGAGTGAGTTGCCATTTCTTCCTCTGGAGATCTTCCTGACCTAGGGATCAAACCTGCATCTTCTGTGTCTCCTGCATTGCAGAATTCTTTGCCCACTGAGCCATTAGGGAAGCCCCTTAGCATAGATAGAGTGTAGTATAAAATTCCATTACATTATATTACATTCATCACATTGTTTTTGGCACAAGTTTGCACTGGCAATCAAAACCATAAGACTACAATTTGATACACTGAGCAAAACTGTATTCTTGTTTTTATAACTTTTGATAACTGATCAAAACTATTTTATAACTTTCATATAACCTAGAGAGAAACTTTATTCATTACTCACTAGATTTAAAATAATTTTCAGTTAATAATAGATTGAAACACTGCAAAAGTTTGCTGCAAAATAAGGTTGTTAAAGGTTTTAGATGCTAAATTATATTTTATGTGTATTAAAAATCTACTACAATTATACTGAAAATTAGAATTTCTCTTAATCATATTGATTAAAATTTCTCCTATCCAAATACAGAAAAAATAATCCTACATTAAGATATTAAACCTCTTCAGATAAATTATGCATGGGAAATCCGATCAGATATGTTAGGAATGGAGAATGTTTGATTATCCTGTAATCTTTATATTCATTTCTAATAAGAGATAATTCCATTTAATGTAGTGATCCTTTTCCAGTTGGAGATTTGAGTTTGATATCTCAGTGCTTATAGTAATCCTAACATTTATGTGCAAGCATATTGATTCGTTTGTGTGGTGACAGGGTTGACTGCTGCAGGAGGCTCTTATAACAATCCTAAAAAAATCAGGCTGCAGAGATGATAAATATTGTTACTAACTTCATCATTAAAGCATGCTTTTTCCATGCATATTGGAGGTTGGAGATAAAAGGGCATTTGAAAAGGCAAGAGCCATTCCTGTAAGCATATTAATATTTGGAGATTTTAGAGGATTGCATGTTAAGAGGAGGTTAAATTAACCTGAAAAACTTTAACAAACTTGATTATTTGTAATTCACTGTAATTTTGGTAAGTTGAACAAAAGTGTCTTTGAAGTTAATATCCTAAGACCTCCGACAAATTTGCTGTTTTTAGCATTTTTGAACCATGACTCAAACCTTTACTAAAGGTGGTGGGGAAGAAGGCAAGAGGGGGGAAAGGTCAAGGAGCAGGGTGGAGCAGAAAAGGCAAAGGCACCAGGCGGAGGAAACATCTCTTTGCTAATCACATATCACAAGCAGTGAAATTTCTCAGGCCAGCAGCCCGCCAGGTGCATTTCAAAGAGGAGTGTTAGAGGGAGTAAGTGTCACTCAAGGCAGATATTTATGAAAGATGACAGTTTGCAAATATCTCAATCCTGGACAAGCCTGTGCTAGTGACACGGAGGAGTGCCGCAAAATTGGACGAGTCAGCAGCCAACATTTATTTCATCAGGACCTGTCCAGTCTCCACTGATGGTTTGATAGTCTGGGGAGAGCAGGCAACAGTGGGGCTCATGTGCTGTTTACTCTCAGCCAGTTTGCATGGAGTGGTCCAAAATGGTCTAATAAATATGTAAAGAAGGATAAAAGGAAGAACTGAGAAAAGCTTTGTTTGCAAAGCTAGCACGTGACTGGATTTTAGCTATGCCAAAGAGGAAGCATAGTAATTACAGAAATATTGATCAGTGCTCCTGCTGGTTGACAGTGATATTGGAATGAGCCTTGCCAGGGTGGAGGCCTGCATCGTGGTACAAACATTCTGGTGGTCCAGAGGATTGAAGAAATGATCCCATTAGGTGCCCTTCCCCATGACAGCTGCCCCGCAAACCCTGTTACACTGAACGCTGTGAACTTTGTTAGAAATAGAAGTCTATATTTCTTCCCCAGGGGATGAAATACTAGACATGAGCCTGAACAAATGTAAAATAAATACCAGTGGGGAATTTTCTATAGTATTTCTATCAAGTTGGCAGACAGCACGGATGTCAGAAACAGGCTGTTGGGGCAAGCAGGCTGGTTTTGATGTTACAGTGTATCAGAGGCTGCCACCTGGCCACACTCAGTCAACAGATGTGTTTGGTTAGATATTCAAAACACTTTGAACGTACATATTTTAAATGTCAATGTTAAATGCCAGGAGATTTTATGTAAATTTTTAATTTTAGTCTTCTCTGGGGAAAAAAAAATCACATCAGGCAACATTAGGTGCAAAATACTTTTGACTATAGTCTGGAAGAAGGGAGGAAGATTCAGAAGATGCTACTTTTTAAAAATACATTGTTCAACACACTCTCTAATTTTCCCCCAAATCAATGCTGAGGATCAGTTGCCTTTTCATCACATTTGTTATTTTTGTCATTTAACATCTGTTTAGTTTTCTTTATTTATTCATTTATATTACCTATCTGACTTCTTCTAGCCTTTCAGTTTTGACCTCAGAAAAGAAATGCGCTAGCTCTGTCATTTGGGCAAGTGGAAATTGCTCAGGTTCATGGTCTTAAAGTAAAATTAATGTTGATTGATCTGTATGGATTTTGGCACAGTGATAAAGAATTTCCCTGACAATGCAGGAAACACAAGAGATATAAGTTCAATCCTTGGGTCAGGAAGATACCCTGGAGTAGGAAATGGCAAGCCCCACCAATATTCTTTCCTAGAAAATTCATGAACAGAGGAGTCTGGCGGGCTACAGTCCATGGAGTCACAAAGATTTGGACATAACTGGTTGACTGAGCATACACATTAACAAAGATCTTAAAGTGGAAAGCCTTAGGACAGAGTTGGGTACGTACCAGACATTGAACAAATGCAAGTTTCATTCACGCTTCCCTTCCATTTCTCAATCCACTTAAGAGAAAAAAAAGCAGCATCTTATTTTTAGAGGCAAGGGCAGGTAGGCAGGTATTATATCGGTATAGGTGTTACATTTTAAAACCTGCCCGTAAATTCTCATAAGCGGCAGATCATCATAGCTTTTCTCCAGTATGCATTATGTAGCAGTAGTGGTTCTCAGACTTGGGTGTATGTCAGAATAAACTGGAGACCTCTGCAATGCAGAAACATCCTCAGTGTTTTGACTAAGTACCCCCAAAGTGGAGTCCCTGAAGGTGCATTTCTTGGGTTCCCAGGGGAAGCTGATGTACTCAGAAGCACCACGCTTCTTTGTTAGGGCTGAAGGCACAGAAGCTGGAGAGAAGTTTGTGGTGTATCCATCACCTCAAGCAAAAAGAAGTTTGGGGACGATTATTTTGTTGTTGGTTTGTTTTTAAGATTAAGATCAGATTACTTATCCTAAATCTTTTTCTTTCTCAAAAAGGGAGTTCCTAAAGTTCATAATATGAGATTATGTGAACTAATAGGTAAACGTATATCAAGGGAGAGCAACTATCGGGAGACAAGATATCGACTAAGGTCTGTCTAGTCAAGGCTATGGTTTTTCAGTGGTCATGTATGGATGTGAGAGTTGGACTGTGAAGAAGGCTGAGCACCGAAGAATTGATGCTTTTGAAGTGTGGTGTTGGAGAAGACTCTTGAGAGTCCCTTGGACTGCAAGGAGATCCAACCAGTCCATTCTGAAGGAGATCAACCCTGGGATTTCTTTGGAAGGAATGATGCTAAAGCTGAAGCTCCAGTCCTTTGGCCACCTCATGCGAAGAGTTGACTCATTGGAAAAGACTCTGATGCTGGGAGGGATTGGGGGCAGGAGGAGAAGGGAACGACCGAGGATGAGATGTCTGGATGGCATCACTGAGTCGATGGACGTGAGTCTGAGTGAACTCTGGGAGTTGGTGCTGGACAGGGAGGCCTGGCGTGCTGCGATTCATGGGGTCACGAAGAGTCGGACACGACTGAGCGACTGAACTGAATTAATAGCAGTATTATCAACAACCTCAAGAATGGCACAATGGGCAAAATCTCTGAAATGTCTGGTGATGGCTCCTCTTGTTCATACCAGCATTTGTTATTGTTTTGATTGAGATGATGGTTAGTTTCTTCCTATTAGTAACTGTTTCTTTATAGCTGTTAGCATGGGCCATCTGAACTGAGTTATTCAGAAATTCTATTGTGATTAGTTATTCAGTGCAACAGTGTTAAAACAGCTCACTGCACCCACTGATGGACTGGCTACTGATGTCAGCCGTCTCTGCCTATCAGTCACAGCAAAGTCATTTGCAAATGGAGGTGGGTTACCTTTACAGAATAGACAAAAGCCTCGCTGTGACTTAGGCTTCCCGCAGTGCTACTGAAATAAATGTCGAATTGCATTAAATAGCATGTTCTTCCTTCATTTTTACTTTGCTTTTCTCAGAATCTTGGGACATGAACACTAAATGTGCGGCAACACAGTTCTTGTTTCAGTTATGTAAAGTTCGGTTTCGTTTTTTATCCCTTTTGAACAATTTGTGAGTGTCTCTGAACACATGCAATTAAGCAAGAAGTGGGTTGCTAGAGTTCTCCCAGGGGTTCCTAGGCAGAAGCAGAGATGCAGATAAGTGTAAGAGTTCCGTAGCCCCTCCCCAGAAATCCCTGGTGAGAAGAGATCTGGCCGCTCCCTATTTTAAAAGTGTTGCTTTCTACTTGGTGACCCTCTAGCACAAACTCCACATCCCCTGTGAAATAAATGTGGCCTCTGTGGCTTCTGTACACCGTGTTAGAGACAATAGTAAAATATGCATAAATCTGACTATGTTACCAAAGCTGGAATGTACTTGTTTTGCATTAGTTTAATGGACAGAAAAAAAAAACAAAACTGAAATGCTCAAATGTCTGAAAAAGAGAACATTAAATCTTAACATATGCGGGGCTAAGAGACTTGCGGAGTGTCCTTAGATCATATATTTGCTTTACTTGTCGCTAACACAAGTTTAACCAAACTTCCTTCTTGCTTTCCTCCCAACACCTAGCCAAGCCAAGAGTATAAAGCAGGAAATTCTTATCTCCTCTTATCCTTGGTCTTCAAAATCAGTTACTTAGTACTTGTGACCTTTGGTATGAGTAATTTTAAATTCCTAAAATTCAGTCTTCTAGTATGTAAAATGAAGTAATACTAGATACCCACATTACACCACTGTCAGAAGAAATCCTTGAAATGGTGCATGTGAAACCTGGCCCGTAGCAGATCATCTTTTACATGTAATAATACCAGGATAACAATTGTAATGACATTCCTCATCATGTTAGTTGATCACAGTTTTTCCTGAACTCTTAGCTTCTCTTGCCTCCATTAAACAACTATCACATCACGTAATAAGCTGTCTTGTATCATTGGGCCATAAGCTTCTTGAAGCCTGGGCCATGACTCTGTCAGCTTCCCATGTCTCATTTCCTATCACGCTTTCTGGAATATGCTAAACGTCCCCTCGAGCCTGTTGAATCCACTAATAATTCCAAAATCAGTCCATTCTCTCGTATAAAGTTTCAGAAGTGGCCTTCACTTCGTCCCATTTGCTATACTACTGCTTTAATGCACGTTGTTGATTTATCATTTTCATATTTCACATGGTAGCCGTTGACATCTGGGCTTTGAAATTTTTCTTGACTGCCTCTACTTTCACTTTTCTGATACTTCTTGAACAAACAATACAGTTCCATAATTAATATAGGCAGTTATTTTCTCTTTTTTCACTGAATGAGATGGAATTTTGGCTGAAACTAACAATGTGTCATTTTGATTTTCCTTGGATATGAAATCATTATCACTACCAAAAACCTCACTTCATTGCCCTAAGACCACTGAATTTCTATCCAGCATTAACTATTGTTGTCCCATTAAACTAACTTCTTTACTAAGAGAGTAAGGAACAAGCAGGAGAGGTGGGAAAAATAAAGAAAGGCCCGCCTAGGTTGCAGTTACCTAGAGGTAAACTAGATCATATAATTTGCCATTCAAACCGGAGCTCTCTTTTAGAGTGAAAGGAATGTTACTAGTAATCACACAGGAAAAACAGGCCTAAGCCAACCAGTATATATGTCCCACCCCTTGTTTACAGTATGGTATCTGTGGGGATCAGCTGAAGTTATGCATGAATCCTTGATTAGTAGTAAACAGTCAATAAACTAGGTCAATATTTATATTTCTTCTATCATCCATTACTGTCTTCTTACATATAATTTTATATATATATGCGTGTGTGTGTGTGTGTGTGTGTGTGTGTGTGTGTGTATCGGAGAAGGCAATGGCACCCCACTCCAGTACTCCTGCCTGGAAAATCCCATGGACGGAGGAGCCTGGTGGGCTGCAGTCCATGGGGTCGCTAAGAGTCGAACACGACTGAGCGACTTTACCTTCACTTTTCACTTTCATGCGTTGGAGAAGGAAATGGCAACCCACTCTGGTGTTCTTGCCTGGAGAATCCCAGGGACGGAGGAGCCTGGTGGGCTGCCATCTATGGGGTCGCACAGAGTCAGACATGACTGAAGCGACTTAGCAGCAGCAGCAGCATATATATACAGTTGTTATTTAGTTGCTAAGTCATGTCTGACTGTTTCGCAACCCCATGGACTGTAGCCCTCCAAGCTCCTCTGTGCATGGGGTTTCCCAGGCAAGAACACTGGAATGGGTTGCCGTTTCCTTCCCAGGGGATCTTCCCAACCCAGGGATCGAACCCATGTCTCCTGTATTGGCAGGCGATTCTTCACCACTGAGCCACCAGGGAAGCCTATATATATAGGCATATTTATATAATTTTGTTTGATTGAGGAAGTAACTTGTTCTTTCTTTTATTTTATTGAGTATGATGAGATCTTAAAAATTACTGACCAAAAGCCCCAAAGTCTAGGATATCCTCTATTATGCCATTCAATGGCTATAAAACACCATCCAGATGAGGATGCTTCTTAAGGAAACTCATTTTTCCATTTTAGTGTGTTGAGGGAAATATTTATATATTAAAATTTGCCTCTCTAACTGCTAATCCTTGTATCTGGAGTTATCCAGAAGAAATATAACATTGTTCTATATTGTAGCAACTGAGATCTTGGACTATGATGACGTCATTTTTTTAACTCACAGTTAATTACTTTATTCTTTACATAAGGTTTATGTTCCAAGTCAATTCACCATGGTGACTGCACCCATTGTAGAAATTTGAGCGTTATTCTTTCCCAAATACAAAGAACATAACCCAATCCCATGTTTCAAATGGACACAGATTTTTGTTAAATAGAAGAGGTTTGCTTGCTTCATTACTGTGAATGCTATTATTTCCGGTTTTAAGCAATTTCCAGTTTTATTTTTCTATTGATTTCTAACTTCATTCCGTTATGGTTGGAGAAGATACTTTCTTTGTATGATATCTATTTTGTGTGTGTTTTTAGCCTAACATATGATCTCTCCTGGAAAATATTCTATGTTCATCATTTGAGAAGAATGTTTATGATGCTGTTTGGGGTAAAGTGTCCTGTATATGTCTGAGTTAGTTGATTTATGGTGTTGAGTCCCCTACTTTCTTACTTATCTTCTATCTGAGTTTTCTATATATTATTCAGTTCAGTTGCTCAGTCATGTCTGACTCTTTGCAACCCATGGACTGCAGCATGCCAGGCCCTGTCCATCACCAACTCCCAGAGCTTGCTCAAATGCATGTCTGTGGAGTCGGTGATACCATCCAACCATCTCATCCTCTGTTGTCCCCTTCTCCTCCTGCCTTCAGTCTTTCCCTTACATTGTTACATCTTACATTATTCAATCTTATATTATTGAAAGTGCAATATTGAAGTCTCCAACTCTTACCGTAAAACTATTTATTCCTTCAATACTTAGTTTTTTTTCTTTGCATATTTTATAGTGTGTAAAAGTTTATAACTGTTGTATCTTCTTGCTGTAGTGAACCTTTTTTTAATATAAATGTCTTTGTCTTTTACAACTTTTTTAAAATTTAAAGTCTAACTCATCTGATGTTAATATTGTCATTCCCTGCTTTCTTTTGATTGCTATTTGCTTAGACTATCTGCTTTCATCCTTTCACTTCTGATCTATTTGTGTCTTTGAATCTAAAGTAAGTCTCTCCTTTTTAAATTCATTCTGTTAAAATCTATCTTTTAATTGGAGGGTTTAATTCAAATAAGTTATCATTTTTATTTGATGCACACACATTAAATTTAATTTAAATTAGTTAATACCATGTTTAAAATTTTAATATCTATGCTTCTGTGACATTTCTGTCCCTAAGGATCTGGGATATGTTGACCCCATAGGACAAATTAGTAAATATTTCATTGTCTTTAATTTTCTGGAAGAATTCGTGGGAATTAGTATCATTTCTTTCTTAAAAGTTTAGTAGATTTTGCCATATTTTTAAAGACACCTAGACCTGAGCTTTCTTTCTAGGAAGTTTTATTTTTGCTACATATTCAATTTCTTTGTCAGATATAGGAGGATACAAGGTAAATATTTCTTGCTTAAATGTGTTGTGGGTTTTTGTATATTTTTAAAAAATTGGTCCATTTAATCTGTTTTTAATTTATTTATTAGTATAAATTTATTCATAATGATCTCTTATTCATTTGTTTTCTGCCACTCTTTGGTATCTGTGATCTCTTTTTTTCTTCTTTATAATGCTCAGTTGTGTCCTCCTGCTATTTTCCGCATCAGTTTATGTAGAGACTAATCAATCCAGATTTTTATTATACTTAATTTTCTCTGTTGTGTTCTGTTCTATTTTATCGGTTTATATTCTTATTCATATTATTTCCTTCCTTCTATTCCCTCCATGTTTTACTTGCTCTTCTTTTCTAAGGTTAAGGCAAATGTCATTAACTTGAAACTTTTATTCTTTTTAGCAAAGATATTTAGGCTATAATTTTTTTTCTAAGTATTACTTTCACTTTAGTCCAGAAATTTTTATATTTTCTGTTTTCATTTTCATTCTGCTAAGAAATATTTTCTAATTTCTCTTTTAATTTCTTCCTTACCAAGTATTACTTAGCTTCCAAAACGTTTTCTTTGAAATTTATCCTCTTGTTGTTGAGTTCTCATTGTATTCCTTTGTGCGCTGAAAACATATATGGTATGATATGGATCCTTTTAAATCTGAGATTTGTTTTATGGCCCAAAATATTGTCTACCTTGGCAATTGTTCTATGTGTACTTCAAAGAAAACGTGTGTTCTCCAGCTGAGTGGAGTAATCTATAAATATTAACTAGGTCTATTTGGTTGATTTTGTTTTTCAAACATTCAGTATCACCACTGATGTTTTATCTACTTCTATAAATTACTGAATAGAAGGGACTGAAATCTCTGACAATATTTGCAAATTTCTATACTCATCTTTGTAGTTCAAACAGTTTTCCTTCACTTATTTTTAAGCTCTTTTATTAGAAAAATAATTGTTTATTATATCCTCTTAATGAAATGACAGCTTTAAAAAAATAAAATTATCTTTTTATGCCTGGCAATATTCTTTGCTCTGAAATAGACATCTTCTAATATTAATACAAACACTTCAGCTTTATTTTTAATCACACAGCACATTTTTTTAATACAGCTTTATTGGGATATAATTCAAAAGCCATAAAATGCATCATTTTAAAGTGTACAATTCAGTGGTTTTAACTCATACTTCAGCAACCTTATTACATCTAGTTTTAAAATATTTTTATCACCAAAAAAAGAGATCCCACACCCACTAACCATCACTCTACCTCATCTCTCTCCAGCCCTTGGCAACCACTGATCTCCCCATGGGAGGGTTGGAAATTATTCATTCTAATCTTTTAAGTTGTTCTTTCCCCAGCCTAGCTAATCAGTATTCAACTGAATCAAATAGGATGGAGCCTCTAAAAACATAATGGAAAAGATTCACCTGTAACCATGGTGGTGGGATTAGATGAATCCAGTCTGTAATTACCCACTAAGCAAGGACATGTGTAGAACATTCTACCCTTGCAACTCAAATCCTATTCTTTTCAACCACACAGAAATGGCAAGAGTTCATAAAAAATGTCCGGATCACAATTTTAAAAACAAAACAAAATTTAAAAAAAAATTCCAGACCTAATAAAAATATTAATATAAGTCAAAGGAAACAGGAAAAAGAGAGCAATTGTTTTCAACACAAGTGATTTCAAAAACTTGTAGAGATTTTCATTCAAACAATCAGTACTTATTCAGAAACAGAGACTATCCCCTAGAATATCCACTTATCACATATCTTAGCTACCACCATCCCCAGTCTGACTTTAAAAAGTCTAGATCTATGAAGGAATTTGCTGCCTCACACGTGTGTGGACCCTTGCCTCACTCCTGCCTTGCCTCACCTTTCTGATGACCACAAATCTCTCTTAGAAAGTCACAGAGGTGAAGTCATATTTACTTACAGGGATGGTTTCACTTAACCACTGTTTGGCTTTCCCTTCACCCATTTTTCTCACCTCCTTATTGAACTATCTTAGTCTATAAGTACATGTCCACATGGCTTTCCAACTTCTCTGCCATTTAATAACATCTGCGCTGTGTCTTCTAATTTCACCCTGTGCTGATTTTGAAGTATATATCACAAGTCTCTGTATTGAAATATCCTAAAATGAAATTCCTTAATGACATGGCATCCCTTTCCTATAACCAGGCTGGATATAGCACAAGCTGAAATCAAAATTGAGGGGAGAAATATCAATAACCTCAGATATGCAGATAACATCATCCTTATGGTAGAAAGTGACGAGGAACTAAAGAGCTTCTTGATGAAGGTGAAGGAGGAGAGTGAAAAAGCTGGTTTAAAACTCAACATTCAAAAAACTAAGATCATGACATCCATTCCCATCACTTCATGGCAAATAGATGGGGAAACAATGGAAACAGTAACAGACTTTATTTGGGGGGGGGGGGTGGTCCAGAATCACTGTGGACAGTGACTGCAGCCATGAAATTAAAAGACGCTTGCTCCTTGAAAGAAAAGCAATGACAAACCTAGACAGTGTATTAAAAAGCAGGCATTACTTTGCCTACAATTGTCCATATAGTCAAAGGTATTGTTTTTCTAGTAGTCATGAATACATGTGAGAGATGACAATAAAAAAGGCTGAGGGCCAAAGAATTGATGCCTTTGAACTATGGCGTTGAAGACTGTCCCTTGGACAGCAAGTAGACCAAACCAATCAGTTCTAAAGGAAATAAACCCTGAATATTCATTGGGAGAATTGATGCTGAAGCTGAAGCTCCAATATTTTTGCCACCTGATGTGAAGAACTGACTCACAGGAAAGACTCCAGTGCTGGGAAAGATTGAAGGCAGGAAGAGAAGAGGACTGCAGAGGATGAGATGGTTGGATGGCATCACCGACTCAATGGACATTGAGTTGAGCAACTGGGCTTTGAGTCTGAACAAACTCCAGGAGGTGGTGAAGGACAGGGAAGCCTGATGTGCTGCAGTCCATGTTGTTGAACATGGATTGTGACTGAAGAACAACAGAAACCTATAGCTACCTAATAAATCCAGAATCAATTTGATATGTTGATATGCAGATCAAGAATTCAACAAAATTGTTGGTGTCTGTAGCAAAAGACTTGTTGTTGTTCAGTCACTAAGTCATATCTGACTCTCTGTGACCCCTTGGACTGCAGCACAGCAGGCTCCTCTCTCCTTCACTATTTCCTGGAGTTTGCTCAGATTTATGTCCATTGAGTCTGTGATGCTATATAACCACCTTATCCTCTGCCACCCCTTCTCTTTGGCCTTCTGGCTTTTCCAACATCAAGGTCTCTTCCAATGAGTCAGCTCTTCGTATCAGATAGCCAAAGTGTTGGAATGTCAGCATCAGTCCTTCCAATGAATAGTCAGGGTTGATTTCCTTTGAGATTAACTGGTTTAATCTCTTTGCTATCCAAGGGACTCTCAAAAGTCTTCTCCAGAACCACAATTCAAAAAGCCTCAATTCTTTGGCTCTCAGCTTTCTTTATAGCTCAACTCTCACATCCATACATGACTACTGGAAAAACCATCACTTTGACTATATGGACCTTTGTTGGCTTTTTAATATGATATCAAGGTTTGTTATAGTTTTCCTTCCCAGAAGCAAGCACCTTTTAATTTCATGGCTGCAGTCATGGTCTGCAGTGATTTTGGAACCCAAGAAAAGAAAATCTGTCACTGCTTCCACTTTTTCCCATTCTATTTGTAATGAAGTGATGGAACCAGATACCATGTTCTTAGTTTTTTGAATGTTCAGTTTTAAGACAACTTTTTCACTGCTCCAAATGGCAACCCACTCTAATACTCCTGCCTGGAGAATCCCATGGACAGAGGAGACTGGTAAGCTACAGTCCATGGGGTCACAGAGAGTCAGACACAACTAGGACTGAGCAACTTCACTTTCACTTGCACACTCATCAGGAGACTCTTTAGTCCCGCTTCACTTTCTGCCATTTCCTACTCAATAGGATCTTCCCTAGCCAGGGATGGAACCTGAGTCTCTTGAGGTTTTTTTTGCTTTGGGAGGCAGCTTCTTTACCACTGCATCACGTGGGTAGCTCAAAACACTTTATATGGCATCATGAAAGGCCTCGATTCTCTGCAATTACACCCTTATATTTACTATTTGGTGTATCTTACCATTGCACTTTTCAATTTATCTTCATCTTTAGCTCTCAGTTCAAGAGGTTCGTTTTAGAATGTCTCACTGGCATGTTGTATTGAAATAAAAATTTGTTTCTATGTAAAAAGTATAACAGTTTAATCATTCCTATATATGCTGGGCTATAGCACTTTTAAGAGGTTGATTGTTCTGCACTGTATGTATAGTATTATCTGGTTGATACATGTAGGGCAATTGGAATGCTGATTGGTATCTAGGCAGACACTTAAGACCTATTTTCTGACTTCTCATGTGTTAATAAAGTTTAAATTGTCTTTTTAAGTATATTGGATAAAAATATCTGGGATGTACACAAATGTTGGTACCATTTGTGTTGTATTAATTGTCACAAAACTTTAAAAAATAAATAGCTTTCTACTTAGTCATGTAACATTCACTTAGTGAAAGTTAATAACAGTTATTAATAACTAGGTATAGTTATTAATTGTTATTAGTGAACGAAGTCGCTGAAACATTTATTTTAAATGTTCATTAATACATTAAACAGTTTTAAAAGCAAAAGAAGTGTCTGTAAATGATAAGGATGCATTGCATTCAATGCAATGTATTATTTTAAAGCTGAAGTTATCAATTCTTTAAAATATAAGTGAATCATCAGAAAAGGAGGGCCATCCATTAGGCAAAATACTAGGAACTACAGTATCCAAAGACTTCTGAATTAATTCATAAAACAGCTGTACAGTCTCTCTGGAGCTAATGAAGAAAAGGGCATACCCTAAAAGTAAACATGTGGCATATTCTGCAAAACTGTTCTAATTATCAGAAAACTAAACATCACAAAAGAAATGTTTGGACCCATAATAACTGTAACATTTTACATACTATTCTTTTAGTTACCATTTTTGCCTGACTAACCACAGAAGTATTTGTTTGGATGAGTGAGGTCAATGAGTTTGGAAACTGAGCTGAATTGCCTGATTCAACAAAAGAAGCTCAACATGGCAAACTTCCAGCATATTCTTGTATGGAAGGGACTGGAACCAGTCAATTTATAAGCCTAATGTGTACAGATAGGCATTAATATTTGAGAAGGTGATGGAAAGTTAATTGAGTGTCTAGCTTAAATGGGACGACTGTTGTTGTTGTTTAGTTGTTAAGTTGTGTCCGACTCTGGCAACACCATGTAACCTGCCAGGCTCCTCTGTTCATGGGATTTCCTGGGCGAGAATACTGGGAGGGGTTTGCATTTCCTCCTCCAAGAGATAGTCCTTACCCAGGGATCTAACCCATGTGCCCTGCACTGGCAGGCAGATTCTTCACCACTGAGCCACCTTGTTGCTGTTGTTCAGTCATTAAGTTGTGTACCACTATTTGTGGCCCTAAGGACTGCAGCAAGCCAGCCTTCTCTATCCTTCCCTATTTCCTGGAGCTTGCTCAAACTCATGGCCATTGAGTCGGTGAAACCATCCAACCATCTTGTCCTCTGTCACCCCCTTCTCCTCCTGCTTCAATCTTCCCCAGCATCAGGGTCTTTTCCAGTGAGTCAGTTCTTTGCATCAGGTGGTCAAACTACTGGAGCTTCTGGTTTACCATAAGCCCTTTTAGTGACTATTCAGGGTTTATTTCCTTTAGGATTGACTGGTTTGATCCCCTTGCTGTCCAGGGGACTCTTGAGAGTTTTCTCCAGCATCACAGTTCAAAAGCATCAGCTCTTTGTCAACGATAAGGTGTCCATAGTTGTGTGGATTTATCTCTGGGTTTTCTGTTTTGTTCCATTGATCTATATTTTTGTCTTTGTGCCAGTACCATACTGTCTTGATGATTGTAGCTTTGTAGTAGAGCCTGAAGTTAGGCAGGTTGATTCCTCCAGTTCCATTCTTCTTTCTCAAGATTGCTTTGGCTATTCAAGGATTTTTGTATTTCCATACAAATTGTGAAATTATTTGTTCTAGTTCTGTGAAAAGTACCTTTGGTAGCTTGATAGGGATTGCATTGAATCAATAGATTGCCCCGGGTAGTATATTTATTTTCTCTATATTGATTCTGGAGGCAAGAATATACAATGGAGAAAAGACAATCTCTTTAACAAGTGGTGTTGGGAAAACTGGTCAACCACTTGTAAAAGAATGAAACTAGAACACTTTCTAACACCATACACAGAAATAAACTCAAAATGGATTAAAGATCTAAATGTAAGACCAGAAACTATTAAACTCCTAGAGGAAAACATAGGCAAAACACTCTCCGACATAAATCACAGCAACCTAGATGTCCATCAGTAGACTAATGGATAAGAAAGCTGTGGTACATATGCACAATGGAGTATTACTCAGCCATTAAAAAGAATACATTTGAATCAGTTCTGATGAGATAGATGAAACTGGAGCCTATTATACAGAGTGAAGTAAGCCAGAAAGAAAAACACCAATGCAGTATACTAAGGCATATATATGGAGTTCAGAAAGATGGTAATGACAACCCTATATGTGAGACAACAAAAGAGACACAGATGTAAAGAACAGTCTTTTATACTCTATGGGAGAAGGCAAAGTTTGGGTGATTTGAGAGAATAACATTGAAACATGTATATTATATGTGTAACAGATCGCCGGTCCAGGTTTGATGCATGAGACAGGGTGCTCAGGGCTGGTGCACTGGGATGACCCAGAGGGATAGGATGGGGAGGGAGGTGGAAGAGGGGCTCAGGATGGGGAACACATGTATACCTGTGGCGGATTCATGTCAATGTATGGCAAAACCACTACAATATTATAAAGTAATTAGCCTCCAATTAAAATAAATAAATTAAAATAATTTTTTAAAAAGAAAAGATGAAAGCATCAGTTCTTCAGTGCTCAGCCTTCTTTATGGTACAACTCTCACATCCGTACCTGAGTACTGGAAAAACCATAGTTTTGACTAATTAAACGTAAAAGCTTTTGACAGCAAAGTGATTCTCTGTTTTTTAATATGCTATTTATATTTATCACAGTGTCCAAGAGTACACAGTTTTAAATATTTGATAGATAATGCTAAATTGTCTTTCAAAAAATTGAATGATTATAGTCCAATTCCCAGTTTCCCCATAATTTGCAACTCTTCTTTTAAGCGTTGACTTTTATTTCCTTTCTTTCCTCTTTTTCTATTGGCATGCAATTGTGTGTGTATGTTATGTGTGGAAACTTTTTACATATTCAGAATGTATTATCAAATTAACAGGTGTCAAATATTTTCCCCATTTTTGATTTTGAACTTGAATATCATTTTCATGGAGTTTTTCATCAAATATCATCAAAAATTTTATGGGGGAGGCTTTTAGATTCTGTATTCTTCCTAGAAAGATCTTTCTTATTATTGAAATATGTAAAATTTAAGTCTATAATTCTTCAGGTTTAGTTTTTTGATCTATATGGAATTTGTTTTGCATACATTTTGTGGTGTAAATCTGAGGGTATATCATAGAGATAAAAACTGATACATTATCAATTATGAATAAGCTATCTTTTCTTATTCTTAAAATGGCACCATAAACCATATTTCCTGTTTTCTGCCTCTCCGAAAATTCCTTATTATATTCCAATATTACCTATTTGACTAAATATAATTTTTAAAATCTGTATTGATTTTCATTTTGCTTCACAATAGTCCTATAAGAATTTGAACAATTTTAGGCCCAAAATTCTATAAAATATTCTATTTGGAGGCTGATTAAAAACCATAGATCTTGTGTGTGAATTACTTAGGTAAGAATGATTCCTCTCAATTTTCATTTGTATAAAATAATAGAATTAATGGTACAAGTCTTATGTCAATATTATGAGGATGAAATGAGTTACTATATGCCAGGACATGATAGTGCCTAGTACTTAGCTAACTATCATTTATTATTCCAAATTTTTCCATCCAAAAATATAAAATGCATATCCTTTTATTTATCTACTTAGTAAATTTTTAACAGTTTTTTTCAATCTGGGTCTAACATTTTTGTTAGCTTTATTTATCAGTACTCTATTATATTTGTTATTCATGTGGATGGACTTGTCTTCTGTATTTCCTTATTGGATATTGCTAATTTATACACCAGCTATTGGTGTGTTTATCATGTGCTGCTGGTGCTGCTGCTGTTGCTAAGTCGCTTTAGTTGTGTCCAACTCTGTACAACCCCATAGATGGCAGCCCACCAGGCTCCTCTGTCCCTGGGATTTTCCAGGCAAGAATATTGAAGTGGGTTGCCATTTCCTCTCCAAGGCACGCATGCAGGCTAAGTCACTTCAGTTGCGTCCGACTCTGTACGAACCTATGGACAGCAACCTTCCAGGCTTCTGTGTCCACAGGATTCTCCAAGCAAGAATACTGGAGTGGGTGCCATTTCTTTCTCTGTTTATCATGTGCAGAGCTACCAAATTCTATTCTTGGTTTTTACCTTTTAAGACAAATTTTAAAGCAGTTTTGTTTCACATAAAAATTGAGAGAAAGTACTGAGATTTGCTATTCAAGCCCTACCCCCCCAAATATGCATGCCTTCCCCATTATCAAAATCACCCACCAGACTGGCACATTTGTTACAACTAGTGAGCCTACATTGATACAACATAACCAAGTGTACAGTTCACATTAAGGTTTACTGTTGATGCTGTACATTCTGTAGGTTTGGACAAATACATAATAACAAGTATCTTTCAATCTTTTTGATTGTGCTATTGTATTAAATTTTATCCCATATTCTAAGTGGACATCAGATAATATGGAAATATATTTTTCTTCTTTCTTTCTATATTAGCTTCAACTGGTTTATTCATAGTTGTATTGAATAGGAGTGGAGGCAACAAACATCCTTATCTTATTCCTCATTCTAGAGACCACTTTCATGCTTACATTTTCTTTAAAAATACACTGACAAGTTAGTGAAACAAAAAGTCACGTATAACTTAAAGATTACTTTCAAATTACAAATTTAATACTTATTTACAAATCTAATGCTTATTGTACAAGCAAACATTAATATTTCATAAATTACTGTTAATTCCAATATTCAAAATAGATATTTTTATGACCTTTATGTCCAGTTATTATCTATACACATATTGCTTTTAAAATAGCTTATTTCATAGTCTTTACATAAAATTTGTATTTGGTTGACTGTTGGAGTATCAGGAAGATATGACTCACTCTCAATAAAAGTGACCAAAAACAGACCAATTCTGATATGACCCAAATGTTGGAATTGGCAGATAGAGGATTTAGAGCAGTTTTCATTGCTATGTTCAATGAGATAAAGGAAAATACAGACACAGTAATGAAAAGTTAAGAAACTCAGCAGAGAGTGGAAAAGAAAATGTAAAAATAGAACCACACTGATATTCTAGAAGTGAAAGATGTAATATCTAAAATTTTAAAATCATTGAATGGGCTTAATAGCAGACTAGAGAAAATGGAGAAGAAAATCAATTGACCTGAAAGTAAATCAATAGAAATGATAAAATCTGAAGAGAGAGGAAAAAGCATCAAAATAATAAACTAAGGCTCAGAGACAGATAGAACAAGACTGTTCATCTAAAATGCATGCAAATGGATTGAAGAAGGGACAGTGGGAGAGGAGAGGGGACGGGAGAAAGATATTTGAAAAAATATTTGCCAAGGTTTCTCAACTTCGATAAAAGGTGTACATTTATAAACTCAAGAATCTCAGTAAACCCTAAAGATGACAAATACGATGAGGAGTATACCATCATGACCAAACTGACAAAAACCAAAAACAAAGATAAAATTTTAAAACAGCCAGAGATAAATGACACTTTATGGCAGATGCAGAATAATTTCAATGACAATCTTCTCTTCAGAAACAATGAGTCTTAATACTACAAAGTCATATTTAAGATGCTAAAGAAAAAGCAAACCAAAAACAAAAAAGAAAAAAGCCTAACGCAGAGCTCTATATGTGATGACAATATCCTTCAAGAAACATTTTAATTTTAAAAAAAAATAAGAAAAACAAAAAACAAGAAACTCTAAGCTTCACACTTTACTAAAAGAAACAGTAGATAAACTTGTCTAGGATGAAGGGTAATAATACCAGGATGAAACTCTGGTCTCCTGAAGAATAAGAATTAGAAGCGGTAGATATCTGAATAAATGGCTTCCCAGGTGGCACAGCAGCAAAGAATCTTCCTGCCAATGCAGGAGACGTAAGAGACGCAGGCTCTATCCCTGGGTCCAGAAGACTCCCTGGAGGAGGTAATGACAATCAATATTCCTTCTGGAAAATTCCATGGACAGAGGATCCCCGTGGGCTACCGTTCAGAGGATTCCAGAGTTGGCCACAACTGTGTATGCACACATACGCAATATTTGAATGATATAAATGATTGACATTTTCCTTTTTTCCTCTTCATTTCTTGAAAAATGCCTGTTTTAGATATATCTTTACCTTTATTTTATCTTTGTCTTATAGGGTATATTTTCTGTTGATGGACTTCACATGAAGTCTATAACATAAATAATACCTAGTGCTGATAAACATCAAATGCAAAAATTAGTTCTTTGGAAGGCAAATTAACCAATAAGTCCTTAACTAGACTGAGCATGGGGAAAGAGAACAAGAATTCACCAATATCGGCAGTGAAGCATGAGTTATCACCACAGAATCAGACATTAATAAGATCATATAATAGCCACATTATCCAAACTAACAATGTACATGAAATGGACACACTTCTTGAAAAATCGCAACAAAACTGACACGAGATGAAAGGAAAATCTGAATAACCAAATGCTTATAAACAAATTAAATCTGGTATCACAAACTCTTCCACCAAGCAAATGTTTTTGGTGGTGAATTCTATCAAACGCTCAGGAAGATATAATTTATATTACACAAAAGCTTTCAGAAAACCAGAAAACAGAAGAAGAGGAGATGCCTTTAATCTGAAAGTGCATTACCGAAATGAGTAAAATCACTCATGAACACAGATGCAAAAATTGTAACAATTAGTAAACTGAATCCAAAAGTTATATATAAGATAGACAATGCAGCATGACCAAATAGGATTTCTTTAGATTGTTTTAACATTCAAAAATGAATCAATATAATAGCATAGTCTTGGGTGATTTTAGTCAGCCTGCCTTGACCACGGGTTTATCTCCAGAGCTATTGATTCTCAGCCAGTACTATGTAACCTAGTAATGAAACATCAATAATATTCTGTAAACATCTATGCATGAAGTGTTTCCGAGCAGACTTTATCAGCTTGCCAACATTGTTTATAAATAATTAGATTTATAAGCTGCAGCAGGTTTCAGTAGAGTTTAGCCATGCTGGAAGCAGATGTAGGAGCTCAAAGATTAAAGCCAAGATCTTGGTTAGAAAGAACTTCCCTGGTGGCTCAGACAGTAAAGAATCTGCCTGCAATGCAGGAGACCTGGGTTTGATCTCTGGGTTGGGAAAATCCCCTGGAGAAGGAAACAGCAACCCACTCCAGGAATCTTGCCTGAGAAATCTGATAGACAGAGGAGCCTTGTGGGCTGAGCATGGGGTCGCAATAGTCAGACATGATTTAGAGAGTCCAGTATGATTTAGCAATTAAACAACAGCAAAAAACATGGTCAGAATGTACCTCTGTGATGTGTGGCTCAGTGGTAAAGAATCTGCCCTCAGTATGGGAGACCCACGTTTGATCCCTGGGTCGGGAAGATCCCAACCAACTAGAGTATTCTTGCCTGGAGAATCCCTCAGAGGGAGGAGCCTGGCAGGCTATAGTCTATGGAGTCGCAGAGTCAGACATGACCAAGCAACTAACAACAATGTGATCAAGAGCAGTCTTGGGGTCTTCGTGTTGCTGAAATACTTCACATGCATGCCAGCAGTGCTGTGAGAGCTGAAGGCAACACAACAGCGGGAGAGCCAGGAGCCCTTACCTGAGATCCTCAGCCTCTATCAACAAGCATTCTTCTTCGTCTGTTGCTTTGTCATACCCTAAGTCAATAATAAAGCTGATCCACAAGAACAAAGTATTTGAATCTCCAGTTAGCCTCGTAATTTACCATATTTATAGAATATGAAAAAAACATGACAATTCCAATTGATATAGAAAAAAGCATTTGACAGATCTCAATACAAATTAAAATGATGAAAATGTTCATACATTGTAATTAGATGGAAGGTTTCTCAATAATAAGGACCATCTACAAACAACTTACAGTAATAACATACTGAAGGGTGAGATATTTGATGCCTTAAAATAATGGGAAGAGTGAAATAAGAATCCCCACACTTACCATTTTTACCAAGCATTATGCTAAAAGTCCTAATTATTTATATAAGACAAAAGCAAGGAGTTAAAGGCATAAGGAGTAAAAAGAAAAAAGAAAGCTCTTGCTATTTGAAGAGAACATGATTGTATACATAGTAAAGTAATTCTAAGAAACCTACAAAACTGGAACTAAAATAGCAAATTCAGAAAGATCTCAAATTCAAGGTAAATATACAAAATCAATATATTATGCATAGTTAGAAACTGAAATAAACTATCAAAACACATAAAATACTTAGAAAAATTTTAAAAGTATATGTCACTGACACTGAGAATTAGAAATTATTGCTGAGGGATATTAATAATGACCTAAACAAATCTATTATTGAGGAATGTGTTATTTTCCTGAAATAAAAACCTCTATCTTTTTCACAGAGTTGATCTAAATACCTATCTAAGCCAAATCAAAGTTCTACAGCTTTCTATTCTAAGAGAAAAAAAATTCAGACTTTGAGAATCAGGCAGATAGAAAGATTTTATTTTAAAATGAATTCAGATGCAAAATTTATATTACTTGAAGACTGTGTGGCACTGGTGAGAGAACAGAAACTCAGATAAATAGATTAAAATCAAATCTAGAAAGAATTACACAGGTATATGATCAACTAATTCTTGACAATGGGGCTGAGAAGTCGATTCTGAAAATCACAGTGAAGTAAGTGGACATCTACATGGGAAAAAAAGTAACCCTCACATAACACAGTAAGTAGCATTTACTAGGAAAAAAGCATTGATATCATGTCAATTATGAATATCTAAAATGGTGAGGGAAATTTTACAACTTAAGGTGAAGATTTCTTAGCTTCAACACAACACACAAGTTATTGAAAATGATAAGTATAAATATACTGAAATAAAATATGCTTGCATTTAAGAAAATTTTAAAAAAGGCACAGATTATTTTAAAATGTTTGTAATATATATATATATATATATATATATATATCTGATGAAGAATTTGTACCCAGAATATATAAGGAACTGAAATAATTCAAAAACATCAAAAAACAAACAATCTTTTAAAAAACAAAGAAACCTAACTAGACTCTTCCCAAAAGAAGATACATCATCAAAAGGTGCAAATTCATTGTAATGGTCAAAATTTAAAACTGTCAATGCTCGGTGTTGGTGAAAATATGAAACAGTGAAACTCTTGTTCAGTTGCTCAGTCATGTCCAGCTCTTTGTGACCCCATGGACTGCAGCACGCCAGGCTCCCCTGTCCTTCACACTCTCCTGGAGCTTGCTCAGACTCATGTCCTTTGAGTCAATGATGCCATCCAAGCATCTCATCCTCTGTCACCTGCTTCTCCTCCTGCCTCCAGTCTTTCCCAGCATCAGGGTCTTTTTCAGTGAGCTGGCTCTTCACATCAGGTGGCCCAAGTATTGGAGTGTCACCCTCAGCATCAGTCCTGCTGAGGCGTATTCCGTGTTCATTTCCCGGTGAAATGTAAAATGGTACAGTTACTTTGAAAAACTCTTTGCAGATTCTTAAAAAGTTCAGCATACACCTCCTTTTAAGCATTTGTATAAGAAAACACTTATGCCTCCAAGTATTTATCTAAGAAAAGTGAAAGTATATGTCCACACAAACACCTGTACAAGAATGCCCATTAAGCCACCTAAATGTCCATCAACAAGTGAATGGAGAAATAAAATGTAGTTTATGGGTAACATGAAATTATTCTTATTATTACCATTATATTACCATATATTATTATAAGTAATAAAAAAAGAGCAAACTACTGATACGACATGTATCTTTTTTAACGTTTATTTATTTGGCTGTGCCAAAAATTAAAAAATATATATGTTGAGTAAAAGAAGTGACATATAAAAGAGTAATTATAACATGTTTCTATTTCCATTAAATTTTAAAAAGGACATTTAAACTAATCTACATTGATCTAAGCAGATCATTAGTTTTTTAGGGACAGAGGAAAGAATAGACTGCAAAGATGTAGAAGAAATATGCTGCTGTTGGAAACTGTTAGCATGATATAGCAGTGGTTTCACAACTGAATGTGTTTGTCAAATGCATTGAATCATCAGCATAAATAGATGAAATTTATTTCATGTAAATTATATCTCAAAAATCAATATTTTTTTCTGCAGCAATAAGGGGTAACATGTCTTACCAGGTATTAAAATGTTATAAATTATCTATAAAGAATATAATATTTTGGTACATGCATAAATTAACAGATGAATAAAGTGATAAAAAATACAGAAATAGTGAAAATGGAAATTTTGGCATAAATAAAAGTGACATCTCAAAAATTAGTGAAAAAAGTGTAGACATTTTAATAAATGACGTTAGGATCATGGATCACCATATGGAATATGGTAAATTTTGATCTTTTTTCACATTTTACAGCATGATACTTTCTAAATAAACCACAGATAAAAAGTGGACAAATTTTTCTATAAGTTCAAAAGGGAAATTTTTTCTAAGGCTCAAAATCAGTTAAATAATCAAGGCATGTGTGCTAAATTGCTTCAGTCATATCTTACTCTTTGCGACACTATGGACTGTAGCCTGCCAGGCTCCTCTGTCCATGGAAAGGATTGTAAATTTGACCCTAATAAAGAAAATTTAAAATAAAAGAAAAACACCAAAAGTAAATAACAAGACAAATATCAAATTGGGAAAATTTTGCAACTTATACCACTGCTGAAAGATTTACATCTTTAGTGTATATAGACTTATTGAAATACATACAAAAAAGACCAAGAACCTGATTGAAATATGGGCAAGAGATATGAAGTGCCAGTTCACTAAGTAGAAAACCAGTGACCCTTAAATATATGAGAACATACCAAACTCACTCATACAAAGAGAAATATAAATTAAAACTACCTGGAAATACAATTTCCTACCTATCAGGATGGCAAATATCCTAAATTACATTTGGCAACCTGCTTTGTTTAGGATGCTATAAAAAACACATACTTTTATAATTGCTGATGACACATTTAATGTTTAAAAAATAAGCAAAAAGTAAATTAATACAACCATTTTGGAAAACAGTTTGACAATTTCTTACACAGCTAAACAGGCTCACCATATGATCCAGCAATCCTTCACATTCCTAGGTGTTTTCACTACTGAGCTGAAAAGTCACGTCTATTAGAAAACCTGCCCATGAATGTTTATAGAAAAGCATGCATAACTGCCCAAATTTGGAAGTAATCAAGATATCCTTCCGTAGGTAAATTAATAAACTGTGATACATTTGTACAATGGGTTGCTCTCCAGTGATAAAAAGAAATGAGCTATCAAGCCATGAAACGACGTGAAGGAAACTTAAGCGGATATTGTTAAGTGAAAGAAGCCAACCTAAAAAGTCTACGTATTGTATGAGTACTAGCTATATGGCATTCTGGGAAAGGCAGTCCTAAGTGGTCGACAGGAGCTTGGCATAGGGAAAAAAGGATGAAGAGGTGGTGTACAGGGGATATTTAGGGCACTAAGTCTATTCTGTACTTTATGCAGTGGTAGATACGGTTGCCAAAGCCCATAGAACTGTAGATCACAACGAGTGAACCCTAATGTAACCTATAGGCTTCAGCTAATAATCATGTATCAAATGCTCCATCAGTTATAACATACCACACTAATGCACGGTATTTATAATAAAGTAGGCAGGGGGCTATAGGAGAACTCTATCTTCTGCACGATTTTCATACCAATGTAAAAAAATTCTTTAAAATATGTTTTAAGTAAATTAGGCTTCTTCTTGTTTCTTAGTTGCTAAGTCATGTCTGACTCTCTGCGACCCCATGGACTGTAGCCCACCAGGCTCCTCTGTCCACGGGGTTCTCCAGGCAAGAATACTGGAGTGGGTTACCATTTCTTTCTCCAGGGAGATTAGGCTTAACAATGATAAATGTTTCAGGATAAACAAAGGGCAGAGTGGGGATGGGAGACGGAGCTTTGTGATGGGTGAGGAGGCAGGAAGGTCGTGTGTGATGTGAGAGCAGTCATGGTCAGCCTCCCAGAGAAGGAGGGGAGATGGTGCAGTTTGGAGGCACGAACGTGATGAGGAGAAGCAACAGCTGAAGGCTGGGATCCAGGACCAGGGGCTTAGCAAGGAGTGAGGAGAGTCACTGGAGTAGCCCATCTGAGATCGAACACCTCAGGACTCTCAGACTGGCCAGGGAGACCCACGCGAGGCCTGCGGTCCTCTGACCTGTGAGAGGCAACCTCGGTGTCCCGGGATCCAGGGTCAGGCCCGTGGCAGTAGGCTGCATGGAGCTGCAGGACGTCCGCGCAAGCTTTCCTCACCCCAGCGTGAGTAACTGTCCTCTTCCTTCAATCTGCAGACCATCTAGTTTCACTTTCCTTCTTATCAAACTCAGGACTATAATCACAACTCCCTGTTATTAACCTAAAGGAGATGAGGCCTTTCTCACCAGAAGCCCCTCATTAAGGAAAAAAAAGTGAAAGGGGTGGGTAGAAATTTTAGCGCTTGGCTGAAATTCAGACTGCAGAGAAAATAATTGATTTCATTTACAAAGTGGCTGGAGGAACTCGCAGATACAGAATAAGACAGGAGACAATCATGCACGCACAGGCGCACAGACGTGGTCTTTTTACTGTTTCACTTAAAAATCTCCCGAGTATGTTGGATGGCAAATGTCAGCGGCTCTTCCCTAGTTACAGCAGGACAGGTCCACCCTAGAAGACGGTTGATTAGTGAATGGTACTGTGTATGCCAAACATTTTCTGTAAACCTTGGGTATAAATAAAGCACCAGAATAAATCTGCCTGCTTGAACTGGCATCAACTCAGCTTCTATCCCAACTCCACTATTCTAACAAAATAACAGGAGAGCTCTCTCTTTTCCAAGCTGGAAAATAATCGTTGTTTCCTAAGAGGGTTTGGGTAATATTAAGAAAGTTGGTGCATATAGAATGTAAAACATAATGCCTGGCATGGAGTAAGTGTTGACTAAAAGCCTAAAAGTGAACCTGTGAACAACAATCTGGGCATAGGCTGCTCTTGCCTATCATCAGTGAAGTAAAAGTGAGAGAGGAAGGGAGGCTTCTACAGAACCAGGAAAAGCTCTACATTGCTTTTTAAAAAGTGATGCCCAAAATGCTGTCCTTATAACTGCTAGTGTCCCATGAACTGCTGAAACCTTCCGGAATGTAATAGGAACTCAAGGCGACAAATAGGAACAATAGGAACTCAAGGCAACTCCATCTTTCTCTTCATTATCGTCTTCCTTTCTCATGGCCTAGATTTTAACTTACACCCCAAGGAAAGTGGAAATTCTGAGTTCTCCCTTTCTTGCGCCCCTGACATTTTACCTGGTACCAATGGAGAAGGAAATGGCAACCCACTCCAGTGTTCTTGCCTGGAGAATCCCAGGGACGGGGAAGCCTAGTGGGCTGCCGTCTATGGGGTCGCACAGAGTCGGACACGACTGAAGTGACTTAGCAGCAGCAGCAGCAACTGCTCTATTCTGCCTTCCCAGGGCTGCTCATTCCCATGCCATCACACCCATCCCCACGGCCTGCATTGCTTCTCAACCTTCTCTTCAACCTCTTCATGTCCCGGTCATCTGTCCTAACATTGCCAGAGTCCTCCTTCTGAAACTCAGGCCAAGCCGTGTTACTCTGTTTGATATCTTCAATAATAATGTATTCAAATCCTCAAAAAGGAAAGAAAGCTCACTTTGTCTTTTGCTTTTTACTGATTTTTGCTCAAATCTATTTGACCAGTAAATTACATATCAGAGATTATTTCCAAAAGGAAAGGATTGTTTCTCATCTCCACCTTCTGGAAGAGAAAACTGAGCCTCCTTGAAATGAACAATGCACCTATATCCTCGGAGCTGGTAAAGAGCAGAATTGGCTATCCCCACCACGCCCTTTCCTTTAAAGTTCCTCTGCTCTGCCATGGGGTCGCAAAGAGTCGGACACAACTGAGCGACTTCACTTCACTCTCCGCTCGTGAGTTTGCTCATTACACGGCAATTTCACTTCAGAACTACCAGAAAAACTATGAAAAATTTATCCCTTCATTGAACCACTTTAACTTCAGTGAGTCCATCTGAAATGTTGGTCTGATAATTGTCAAATGTTTTTTTGAACATGGTTCCCTTTTAGGAGCAGCAGAAACAGTCTGCTTATGAGCAGAAGTTATCCTCTGAACTGGCATGGGCAGAGAAAAGGTGCTACACCCCTGCCTGGACCCGTGCAGACATCCCTTCCTGAGAAAATCTCATGTGGGCAGGGCGGAGTGGGGAGACTCACATTCAGGGCCAAAACTCACTCTCTAAGGAGGTGGCCTTGAGTCATTTTGCTTCATGAAGCCTGAGTACCGCTTTCCCTTTGGTGAAATGAGAATAAGAGTTTCTGTAGAAATCATGAAAATCTTCTACTAGCATTTAACCAACATGAGTTACCTCTCCATAGAGCAGGAAAAATGTGCAAACTTCAATCACAATCACGGAAAGAAATGGCACTGCTAACGACAGTGTGCTAAGTCGCTTTAGTCGTGTGTCCAATTCTTTGCGACCCTATGGACCATCGCCCACCAAGTTCCTCTGTCCATGGGATTCTCCTAGCAAGAATACTGGAGTGGGTTGCCATTTCCTACTCCAGGGGATCTCTCCCTCCCAGGGATTGAACCTGCATCCCTTACGTCTCCTGCATTGTCAGGCGGGTTCTTTACCACTAGCGTCACCTGGAAATAATAGGCAGGGCTTCACCAGGAACACCATTGGCAGGACCTGAATCCATACCCTAGGGAGAGGTCTTGCCACGCCCGCTGCTACCCTTCTTCCTGCCAACATCATTAGAGAAAAACAAAACAAAACAAACAAAAAAAAACACATAATGTCAAAATACATTTGGCTGTGTCATAACCCCCTTGTAACATGACACAATGTGAATTTATATTACACAGTGTTCTTTAGTTGAGAAGACCAGAGGCATCGGGGGCACCTCTGAGTAATTAGCAGCTAATGCAGTCCAGGCAGGCATCCGGTATCTCGACCCTCGTCAGCAGGTATGCCCACTGAGAGAGCAGCTCCTTTATGTAAATATAAAAAGATAATTACTACAGGAAAAAATAAAAAACAGAGAGCAGGCATTGTTTGTTGCAAGGATGCGGTGGAGTGGGTGTCTGAATATATAAAGCAGTCGGGAAGCGCGTAGCTATTAATACTTCAAAGAACGGCAGAATGTGAAACCGAGGCTGAACCACTCCAAAACCCTTATATAGCCAGGATGCGCTGGTCCTAATGGACAACTGCAGAGACGCAGTTGCTGAAGCTTATTACAGAAACTTTCCTTCATCTCCTCTTTAAACATCAACCAAATAGAAGACACAGCACTCAAGGACTTGATCAACAGCCTATGGAAAAACGATGGTTAATGACAAGCTTTAAGCCGCTCGCCCCGCACTGGGTGTAGAGAGGATGCTGCGCTAAGCGGAGTCACGTTCGCCAGCCGCCTGCTCCCTGACTCCCTGTAGCTACACCGATGAATGGGGAAGTGGAGGGGACGAGGCTGGCTAATTGAAAAAGGGGGAGCACTTTACAAACACCATTACAGGAAATGTGAGACGTGTAACGCGGCAGGAAGCAGGCGGCACCTGGTGTCAGCAGCTAATTGTATTGTTCCGGTGGCAGGTTAGCCCAGGGAGCTCCTGGGAACCGAGTCACTCACTTGCCTTGCAGGCGCCAGGTCTTCTGCCTTGGGCTTGGGTTTCAGGATGGACCAGTTGGGTGGCAGCCTCCTCCCCTCTCAGGCGTCACGTTTCATTTAAACGAACGCTTGTTGCACAGATATGTCTTTATCTTACCCTCACAGGGCTGAGGCAAGTCATTTTTGCCACTTATGAGGCAAAGTGAATTCAAGAAGTGTATTGAATTTTAGAGCATTGGAAAAAAATTTAAATAGACAGAAAAAAAAAGTAGAACAAAGGAGGACAGAATGGAATGAAGGAGTAAAGGAAAGAGACAAGGACCAAAAAAACAGAAATAAAGAGAAAAAGCAATCAAAAAATGTATCTTTATACACAGGAAAAAATATATTTTTAATTAAAGCCAGCTTTCCATAAGATGTAGTAATATCCATAAATATCCGTCCTCCCGTGTTATTATTTTTACACACAGGCATCATAAATAAAGGCAAACTTTCTCTGGAGAAATTAATTATATTTTCAGAGAACATTGGCCCTTGGTTGCCCTAATATTCCATTTATTCCAAACTTTAATATAATATACATGGGACTTTGTTTAGGATTCCTTACTAGAATATTAGCATTTAGTCAAAACTTTATATTTAAAGAGAAAATTATCCAGTTCAGAAGGAAAATGAATGAAATATTTCATGTCATATTTAATTAGTAACAGCTTATGGTCTGTGATCGAAGTACTATAAAAACAAAGGCCAAAATAATGTTTTGATTTAAAATCAAATTTTAGATGAAAAATAAGTTAGGCAACATATTTAACTGGTCTTAATTTTCTAATAACTAGTATGTCCTGAAAATATTTTTGAAAAGCCCCCAGATTCTGGTAAGTTTATTTTTGAATTAAAGTCTAAGATACATGGTTAAGTCTAAAGTAGTTTCAATGGGCATGATAAACCGTATAGTTGAAATATGAGGGGTTTGGGATTAAGACGGTTCAAGACCAGTGTATTATTTGCAATGCTTGTAAGCTCTGTGACTTTAATCACATAGCTTAACCTTTCTGAGATTCAGTGCCTTCATCTGTAAAATATGAACAATAATATCCATATTGTGAAGTAGAATGAGGATCAGAGAAAGGATTTATAAAGGGCCAAGCACATTTCAATCAACATTCTGTTGTTTGCTTCTTAAATTAGAAATAGTATTAGTATTTAGGACAAAACTGGGGGATAGCTTCTGCTTTTTAACTAGACATTTTCTAAATAACTCCAAAAAAGTGCCGAATGAATTAATATACCCTTCAAGCTTCAAGCAGCAAATATAAATGACAAGACAATATCTTGCCTCAAGATAATGTAAATTCCATAAGCAGACACGAGACTTACCCCAGAGTGGATCTATATCGACTGCTTATCCCTGGGGATATATTGTATATGTAACTTGATGCATCTGTTACTGTTGTAATTGGGAACCAGAAAAGCCATCGTTGTCGAGAGAGCCAGACTCTCTGCAGTGTCAATGAGGTAGGATCAGAATGACATTTCCAGCATAATGTTGGCCAATTAGATGGTGGAAATATGTATGCACTGCTCCGAACCACCTGTCATGTGCCTGGGTTCCTAATGGGGAGAAGGAAGAGATCATCAGAAAGAAAAGAAACAAGCTCTCAGGGAAAAAAAAAAAAAAAAAAAAAGAAAAGACCGTAAAAGCTAGATTGGCTAAAAACAGCAGCACTCAGGAAGTCCCAATGAAAATAACCGTTGGATAGTTTTCTCGAGGATTGCAATGGTTGCCCAAGCTTTGCATTAGGGTCCCCTATTTTAGAGGAAATTTTACAGATGCCTCACTGGCAGCTTAATGAAGGAATGCCACAAATCATCTCAGAGAGGCAACAAGAGGTACTAAAAGTAGCCCCTTCTGATGCTGCCACCACACACACACACAAAAAAAAGCCTATGTTCTCCCAATGAGGTTTTTCAAAAATGAATTACACCATTAAGTGCCAAGAAGAAAATTAGCTATGAGCTTTTAAATTTAAAATGATCCCCTTTTTAATTGTAAAACAGTGGCACTTAACTGCTATTGATCCTGTGGAGACACATTAGGGAACAGGGTCACCATAACTGTTAATATTCACTGCTTAGTGAAAGAGCATCAAAGGACATTTTAATGTCACAGACTTTCTCAGGGAGTTTTTAAAGAAGGCTTGAATCAGCCAGCCTATGAATGAAAAGGACATGAGGTAGACAAATGTAGAAACAAATGTGATAGCAATTTTCTGCTAATCAAATCATAACTCAAGATTGATTTTTTGGCAAAAGTTTATGTCATATAGATTTCCAAGGCTGGTCGACATTTAAAAGTCAGAGTATATATTTTCTATAGACTGGGACTCTTTAGATGATCATCCAATAGGGAATCTTTGTTTGTTTTTCAACACAGAAGTGTATGAGAGAGAGTCCCTTCTGGGGATGACCACCATCCCAGTTTCACACACTTCAGAAGTAAAGAATGTGAAATGTCAATGGGATTTTATTCAAAACACAAAGTCTATCCTACTTTTTTGAAACACTTATTGGATAAGACAATAAACCACAGGTGACTTTTCAGGTTTTAGAGGTAGAAATTACATTTTTAGAACACATTCAGAGGAGGTTTTCTTTCTCCTTCGGCCTGGATCCTGCAGTAAGTTTGAAAATATTGAATTTGTGGCGTCATCAACTTCTAGAATGCTGAACTTTGCCAAGATAGGAAACCAAACAAAGGTTAAATTAAAACCTTTCTTCTAAAGTCTTCTGTTACATAGAAAAGTTAAATGGTAAATTTAACATTGTATTGGATATTTTTTTTTAATTAAAAATCTTTCAGTAATCTTTATTACTAACCAAATATGACTTTGCCCCTTTACAATGCCTACGGCTCACAATGCCAAAGAACTCTTTGATAAAATAATATTAGCATTTTTTGTCCCTAGTTCAAAAATATGTTTTGATTACACCCTAAACATTTTTTAGGGTATAAATTTTGTCAAATAACATCTTACCAGAATTGCTAAGTAGAAAGGAAGTTAACAAAAAGAAATAACTGATTTTCTTGGAGCTGTTTAAATTCTTACTGTTTGAGAGAGGGTATTTCATTCTTTATGGAATCACTGAGGTGTTCTCAGGAGCATCTGGGTACTGATAGAAAACCACTGACCTACACAATGTGTTCATTCTTAGATTTGAGGGAGGAGATGGATGGGCCCCCAGGGCAAACAGCTGAAGTTCCTTCCTGTGGATCCCTATCCCACGACAAACGCAGCAGGACTATGGAAAGAGGAGGCTGAGCCCTGCCCAGAAAGAAGAGAAGACACCACATAGTCCTTATTCTTGAAGTCAGGAGAACTCCCCAACTACCCATGGGAAGAAAGGCTCCTTGGAGGTCAGAAAGGGAGGAGGTGCTACCCCATAGTAAGCAATGCTAACTACTCAAGGGCCTCTTCAGTAGAATCCATCTTGGCTTAGAGAAATAGCTGCACACACAGGAGGTTCCTGAGGTATACCAAACATAGACTCAGAACCAGGCAAATCAAAATGATCAGCCGAAGGAAACCCAGAAGATAAGTGATTTAAACTCCCACAATGGATGACTCTGTCTCTCTGAGTCTGCCTGTGTGTCTATCCACACATGCTATACTCTTTTCCTCCTAATAAACCCTTTACTTGTTTCACTAGAGGCTGTCTTTGCAGGAATTACTTTCTCTGCCATGCTTAAGAGCTGGGATCTTGTCACTGACCACTGGTCTTGTGGGTAGGATTTGATGCACTCACACCCTAGACCTGATATCAATCTCTGGCCAGAAACCAGAGTCCTGCTTCAAGCTGCTGCAGGCCAAGGCCATCAGAAATCAGATTCATGCACCACTTATTTGCCAAATGCATGTTTTCTTCGATATCACTCTGGGATCCAAGGAAACTCTCCAGGCACTAAGGGAGTCACCTTCAGTTCAGTTCAGTTCAGTCGCTCAGTCATGTCTGACTCTTTGCGACCCTGTGAATCGCAGCACACCAGGCCTCCCTGTCCAGCACCAACTTCCGGAGTTCACTCAGACTCACGTCCATCAACTCAGTGATGCCATTCAGCCATCTCATCCTCTGTTGTCCCTTTTCCTCCTGCCCCCAATCCCTCCAAGCATCAGATTCTTTTCCAATGAGTCAACTCTTCTCATGAGGTGGCCAAAGTACTGGAGTTTCAGCTTCAGCGTCATTCCTTCCAAAGAACACCCAGGGCTGATCTTCAGAATGGACTGGTTGGATCTCCTTGCAGTCCAAGGGACTCTCAAGAGTTTTCTCCAATATCACAGTTCAAAAGCATCAATTCTTCATTGCTCAGGTTTCTTCATAGTCCAACTCTCACATCCATACACGACCACTGGAAAAACCATAGCCTTGACTAGATGGACCTTTGTTGGCAAAGCTATCTAGGTTGGTCATAACTTTTCTTCCAAGGAGTAAGCATCTTTTAATTTCATGGCTGCAGTCACCATCTGCAGTGATTTTGGAGCCCCCAAATAATAAAGTCTGACACTGTTTCCACTTAGGAAGAGACAAATAAGAAAACAAGAAATTCTGATGTGGAAAAATGCTCTGGTGGAACTCAGATCATAACACTATGAGAAGGTAGAGGATGAGCATCTTGCTGGGATTGGAGAGGTGAAAGAAGTGCTCCCCTGAGTATGATTCAGGAGTTGGAACTTTGAGGGTGAAGTTATATTGGCTAGAGGAAGACTTAGTCTTTTGGGGGAAAAAAATTAAATTAAATTTAAAATGCAAATATGTAGAGTTGAGTGAACATGTGAATGGCTAGAAACACAGCAAGGAAAACAGAAGCCAAACTATCTCATGGTGAAGTTGGAGGCGGAGACCACAGTTGGAAGGTCATCCAGGTGAGAAAAGGTAAAATGCTGAAGAATGGAAAGAGCTCTTGGGATAGAAGAAGCATGGTCTGGGTAGTTAACTGGAATTGGAAAGAAAGAAGGTGGTGCCAAGACTGTCTATTGGATTTCTAACTTAGATGACCATGTGAATGATCTACCCTTCTACCATTGACTGCAGTTAGGTTTATGGAATGATTCCTATGAGTCTTATTTGGGGCAAGTTGAGATTATAATCAAAGTGTAGGTGTCCACCAGGCAATTGAACATGTAGATCTGGAACTCAGAAGAGAGACTGAAGTTCTAGCTAGAGATTCTACCAAATATTTGGCACAGTAAGAATAATTTACATTTTCAAGAGATTTTTTTTTTTAAATTTTGCCTTTACATAACCTAGATTTGTATTAGAATCCATATTAGATAGGGGCTTCCCTGGTGGCTCAGGTGGTAAAGAATCTGTCTGCAACTCAGGAGACCTAGGTTCGATCCTTGGGTGAGGAAGACACCCTGGAAAAGGAAATGGCTACCCACTCCAGAATTCTTGCCTAGAGAATTCCATGGACGGAGGAGTCTGACTGGCTATAATTATAGTCCGTGGAGTCGTAAAGAGTTGAACATGACTGAACGACTAGTACGCACACAATATTAGATACACGTAAACTAGGATATAACTTTATGTATATATATGTGTGTGTGTATATGTGTGTATTTTTTTACACATCAGTGATCGGTGCTCTGTTTTTTAGTTAATAAACACTCAGAATATATGACTCCTTTGCAATAAGTGCATTAAGGAGATTGATCAAAATCTTTATGTATTTTTGAAAAATAATTTTGTGGACAGAGGAGCCTGGCAGGCTACAGTCCATGGGGTCGCAAAAAAAATCAAATCAGTAGCTAAACAGTGACAACAGCAATGTATTTATTTGGGTTTGGCTGTGCTGGTTCTTCAGGGCTCTGTGGGCTTTTCTCTATTTGCAGTGAGGGGGAGCGCCTCTTGCTGAGGTGTGAAGGTTTCTCATTACAGTGGCTCAGGCTCTAGAGAATGAGAACTTCAGTAGCCATGACTCTAGAACACAAGAGCAGTAATTGTAGAGCATGGGCTTCCTTTCTCTGGGGCATGTGGGATCTTCCAGGTCAAGGGATCAACTGAGCTCAAGTCTTCTGCACTTCAGTTCAGTTCAGTTCAGTTCAGTCGCTTAGTCGTGTCCAATTCCTTGCGACCCCATGAATCGCAGCACACCAGGCCTCCCTGTCCATCACCAACTCCCGGAGTTCACTCAGACTCACTGAGCCACCAGAGCTTTTTAACACAAAATGCTTGAACTGCAAGAAGATTAAACCAGTCCATCCGAAAGGAAATCAGTCCTGAATATTCATTGGCAGGACTGATGCTAAAGCTGAAGCTCCAATTCTTTGGCCACCTGATGTGAAGAACTGACTCCTTAGAAACGATCCTGATGCTGGGAAAGACTGAAGGCAGGAGGAGAAGGGGATGACAGAGGATGAGATGGTTGGTGGCATCACCAACTCTATGGACATGAGTTTAAGCAAGCTCTGGGAGTTGTTGATGGACAGGGAAGTCTGGCGTGCTACAGTCTACGGGGTTGCAAAGAGTTGGACATGACTGAGTGACTGAACTTAACTGATACGAAATGCAGGATTATTCTGGATATCTTTTACAGAAACAGAGCAATTTTTATTCACATATATGTGAAATGAAATAACTGCAGTTGGGATGGCTAAAAAAACTGTGTCAGGAAGGGAAAGGGTATGAACAGTGTGCAGATTTGAACAAGAAGAGGTGTGTGTGTGTGTGTGTGTGTGTGTGTGTGTGTGTGTGTTTAATGATCTCTTCAGAGAGATTATAGAAGCAGATTCTAAATAAGTCCCATTCTTGGAGCTGTAGGTTAGTAGAGACTGCCCTGACGGTTGTGAGACAGGCAGACGGACTGTGAGGCATATTCCTACCATGTCTTGGAGCCACGAACCTAAATCCACACCCATGCTCTTTCCTAACTCTCAAGCCATGACAAGGCTTTGTGGAGTCTGAAGCACAGACATCTTGAGGGACCCTCTCAAAGAAAGAAAAGAAAATGAATTGCAAATTCAAAGTTAGTTATCAGTGGAAATATTCATTTAGAACAAGAAAATAAATACAACTTTTTGAGACTTAGCAATTTCAGGTTGAGTTTTCGTGGCTGCCTGAGGAGTTTGCTAAAATGCTTGTGAGAAATGGTTGCAATGTCAAGGTGGCTTTTTCCTCCCCTGGGTAGGTCTCAGCCTCGCACTCCCCAGCACTCACAGGGGCCATGAAGCTTAAGCTGTGTGCTCTTGGCACTAAGAACCCATTGGCTGGTTATCTGTTATGGCTGCACATTCAGTCCACTCCATGTAAGATGTTCAGCAACGTACTATAGAAAAGATAAAAATCTGTACTTTGAAATTCCAGTTTCCCAGTGAGGGGAGGAGAAATGTTGCTTTGGAGTGGACGGTGGGCTCGGATTCTCCCAGCAGCTTGACCGCCTCACTTTGTATCCATCACAGTGCCTGTGGAGAGAAGTTCCAGGCCTCCCACACCCAGGTTGTGTAGCTGAGACACCTGTGTACACAGTATATCCCCACTGGCCCCCAACTTGGTCCTCAGGCTGCCAGCATCCCAGATACAACTTCTCCAAACCCTGCAGCCTGTTCAGTAATTACAGGGTGGCTTTATGCCCCATCGTGGAGTTTCAGGTGTGAGGATATGAGTCAATTGGCCTGAACCTAAGTCAACCTTGATGAGAGTCAGGGAGTCAGGACATCTGTCTGTTCTGACACTCCTCCAGGTCAATAACATTGAATTTGCTCTTCAGAAGTGGAACCTTATTCAAAAAATAATCTAGCTGCTTCAATAGCTGACAGTCAGGAAGGTCAAAGAATGAGATAAGGGTGTGAACTGGCCATCCCAGCCTCCCAGGAAGGAAGGACGGAGCACTTCAGCATGGAGAGGTTCAGAAAGCGCACCTTGCAGACACAGAAAGCAAACCGTATGTGTGTGTGTGTGTGTGCTCAGTCATGTCCAACTCTGCGACCCCATGGCTGTAGCCCACCAGGCTCCTCTGTCCATGGAGATTCCCCAGGCAAGAATAGTTGAGTGGGTTCCCATGCCCTCCTTCAGGGCATCTTGCTGATCCAGGAATCAAATCCATGTCTCCTGCCTTGCAGGTGGATTATTTACCTCTGAACCACGAACGAAGCTCAAACATCAAAGTACTGTTTACGAATAAGAGAGGGGAGAGGAGGGGCAAATTAAGGGCATGGGACTAAGAGATACAAACTACTATGTATAAAATAGATAAGCCAAAGGGCACATTGTACATTATAGGAATTATAGCCATTATCTTATAATAACCTATAACGAAGTATAATCTGTAAAAACACTGAATCAATGTGTATTATGCTTGAAACTAATATAATACTGTATACCAACAGTATTTTAATTTTAAAAATTATTATAAAAAAGGCAAGACGTTAACCTTGCAGGTAGGTAAAAGGCCAGAACAGGGAGGCAGAAGGTGGTGATTGGAAGCTGACGATCAGAATCCAAGGAGTCCAGTGGAAACAATGTTTTCAGATGTTTACAGGACACTTGTTTACTTTCCAAATTGAGATAGACACTAACCATTTTTAGTATAAATCCATCCTAAATATTGCATGAGACATAATTATACTAAAAGATTATTTCTTGTGTATATGAAATTTAAACAACTCAGAGTCCTATATTTTTATTTGCTATATGTCTGGCAATACTAGTTGGAAATCCAAATAAAAAGGAAACTCTAAATTAGCCAAGACTATTCAGCATTAGGAAATATAAAACCATGCTTGCTACTTAAAGCAAAAATAAAAGCAAATGTTGGACAAATATATGCTCAATTGACTTTTTACAATGGTGCACATACATTTGGACAAGGAAAGGAGGCTGGAACACCTGGATATTTTTATGGAAAAAGTAAAACTTGATCCTTCTTACATCATGCACAATAATTAATTTGAAATAGATCATATACTTAAATGTAAATATTAAACCTATAATGCCCCTAAAAGGCAAGCACAGAATATTGCAACATGAGGGAAACAGAGGTTTTTTAGGATACAAAAAAGGAACCAAGCATAAAAGAAAAATTGATAAATTGGTGTCTTAGACTGAGTTCCCTAAAGGCAGAACTTGAGAGGGGTCTCTTATGTGATTCATTTATTGAGTGAATGCTTGCAAGAGACATCTGTGAGAAGTAAAGGAAGTAGGATAGGACAGGAAGCACAGCAAAGAAGTGGGGTCAGCTCCAGTCCAGCCTCTGTCTAATCCTACAAGGAGCCCCAGGACACAAACAGCCCCTCAGTGTTGTCTCACACGGAGGTCAGAGGACAGGCCTTTTGTACTGCAATAACAGCCAGTCATTTGTCTAAGCCACTTCAGAAGAGAGCATGGCATCCCAGTTATGTCTAGATGAGATGCCTCTTGTTGGCTGAGAACCATTCTCCTGAGAAAGCTATGGCCATAAGCCTTTAGCAACCAACATTCAAATAGGCTGAGAATGGGACTATTACCACAGAGCATCATCAAAATTAGAAACTTCCAATGATCAAAAGACATCATTAAGAAAATGGATAGTCAAGTCACATATTAGAAGAAAATATTTGCAACTCATGTGCCTGACAAAGGGCTCATATCCAGAATATACACATATATATAAATTCCACAAACCCAAACAAACAACTCATGTTTTTAAAATGAGCATAGACCTAATATGAAGAAAACCCTCAAGATTCCACACACAAAAAACTGTTAAAATAGTAAATGCAGTGAAGTAGCGGGATACAAAATCAATACACAAAAATAAATTGTATTTCTATACTAACAATGAACACTCTGAAAAGGAAATTATGAAAACAATTTCATTTACAATATATAGTATCGGAGGCGGTCCTAAGATGGCGGAGGAATAGGATGGGGAGACCACTTTCTCCCCCACAAATTCATCAAAAGAACCTTTGAATGCAGAGCAAATTCCACAGAACAACTTCTGGATGCTGGCAGAGGACATTAGGCATCCAGAAAAGCAGCCCATTGTCTTTGAAAGGAGGTAGGACAAAATTATATTTTTATAGAGACAAAAGACGTAGGGACAGAGGTTCATCCCAGGAAGGGAGTCTTAAAAAAGAGAGAAGTTTCCAAACACCAGGAAACACTAGTCTGGTGGGTCTGTGGCCCGCCTTGGAATCTCAGAGGGCAAATAACCAAGAGGAAAATAAATAAATAATTAAACCCCACAGATTACGTGCCTAACAGCAACTCCCAGTGGTGCAACAGCCCAGACGCTTGCATCCCCCACTAGCAGATAGGGGAGGGACAGGGAAGAGAGGGCGGCATTGCTTAGGATAAGGACCAGGCCTGAATGCCCTGAGGGCAATCTGAGGAAACTAACTTGAGACAGCAACCCAGACTGTGGGATAGCTATCCTGCATTCCCATGAAAAGCCCTGACCACCGCCAGGCACGCTCACAGAACAAAGGACTGAGCAGAGCTAGCCGACTGTGGACCGGCACATCCCCCGCCAGAGACAGGCAGGCGAGGGCAGCCAGAGCCAGGAGGGGGCAATTGCAGCCCCAGAGAGGCATCATCTACCAAACTGCAAGTAGACTTTGTTGCTAACCAAGACTTCTTGGGATTCTGGACGGTTGACATCCACCGGGAGGGTCGCAGCCAGAGATCAGCTTCCCAGAAGAGACCCAAGGCACAGCCATTGTACACCCAGAAAACCGAGCGGCTGGGACAGGGGAGGGGGTAAGCCGCAGCCTTCAACTGGGTGCTACCATGCGCACCAAGGAACTTGCCACCTGAGCTGCTCGGACCTGGGACGGGCACAAAACGCAGGTCCAACCAAGTCTGTGCCTTTGTGAAGAACCCAAGAACCTGAACCTGAGTGGCTTAGACCTGAGAAGTGGCTCACATCAGATAGTTCCCAGCAGAGCAACCTAGAGTCTGAGCAGTGTAGACTGGGAAAGCACACACATCGTGAGCAGGGGCAAACCCAGTGTGGCTGAATCACTGTTAACACACGCCGGTGATATTTGTTTGCAGTGTTCCTCCCTCCCCAAATCACGACTGAACAAGCAAACCTAAAAAAAATTGATCACCATCATGCCCCTTGTGTCAGGGCAGAAATTAGACACTGAAGAGACCAGCAAACAGAAGAAGCTAAAATAAGCAGAGGGAACCACTTTGGAAGTGACAGGTGTAATAGACTAAAACCCTGTAGTTAGCATTGACTACATAGGAAGAGGCCTATAGACCATGAGAAGTACGCTGGACCAAGGAACCATCTGAAAACGAACTGACCTCACACTGTCCGCAACAGCTCCAGAGAAGTCTTAGATATATTTTTACTATTATCATTTTTTAAATCTAAGTTAATTTTTTTTAATTTAATGTTTTTTTGTTATTTTTAACTCCATATAACTCCTTTAATTTTCACTTTTATAACCTACTATTACTTTGCAAAAAAGAAAGACTCTATTTTTAAAGCAAACTTCATATATATATATATATATATATGTATATATATATATAATAATGTCTGTGACTTTGTGGGGTTTTTTTTTGTTTGGTTGCTTGTTTTTTTTTTTTTTAATATTGCATTTTTTGAGACTCTAACCTCTACTCAAGATTTTTAAGCTTTGCTTTTTGGTATTTATCAACTTTGTACCTTTAAGAACCCAGTCTTCAGTACCCATTTTTACTTGGGAGCAAGATCACTGGCTGGATTGCTCTCTCCCCCTTTGGACTCTCCTTTTTCTCCACCAGGTCACCTCTATCTCCTCCCTCCGCCTTCTCTTCTCTACCCAACTCTGTGAATCTCACTGTGTGTTCCGGGCTGTGGAGAACACTTAGGAAACTGATTACTGGCTGGATCTGTCTCTCTCCTTTTGATTCCCCCTTTATCCTCCTGGCCACTTCTTTCTCCTTCCTCCCTCTTCTCTTCTCTGTGTAACTCCGTGAACAACTCTGAGGGATCCAGACTGTGGAGAACACATAGGGAAGTGATTACTGGCTATCTTGCTCTCTCCCTTTTTGATTCCCCCTCTTCTCCTCCTGTTCACCTCTATCACCCTCCTCCCTCTTCTCTTCTCCATGTAACTCTGTGTGCCTCTCCAGGTGTCCCTCACTGTGGAGAAAGTAATGAGGCTCAGGTTTATGTTCCTGTGTTGTTGGATAATTTGCATGGTATGTCTTGCTCTGGAGCTTGTTGGCCCTTGGGTGGTGCTTGGTTTCAGTGTAGGTATGGAGGCGTTTGATGAGTCCCTATCGATTAATGTTCCCTGGAGTCAGGAGTTCGCTGGTGTTCTCAGGATTTGGATTTAAGCCTCTTGCCTCTGGTTTCCAGTCTTATTCTTACAGTAGCCTCAAGACTTCTCCATCTATACAGCACCTTTTCATCATTAACCTAGATGTTTTATCATCGATGCTGTATAGATGGAGAAGTCTTGAGGCTACTGTAAGAATAAGACTGGAAACCAGAGGCAAGAGGCTTAAGTCCAAATCCTGAGAACACCAGCGAACTCCTGACTCCAGGGAACATTAATCGATAGGGACTCATCAAACGCCTCCATACCTACACTGAAACCAAGCACCACCCAAGGGCCAACAAGCTCCAGAGCAAGACATACCATGCAAATTATCCAGCAACACAGGAACATAAACCTGAGCCTCAATACACAGGCTGACCAAAGTCACACCAAACCCACTGAAATCTCAAAACTTATTACTGGACACTTCATTGCACTCCAGAAAGAAGAAACCCAGCCTCACCCACCAGAACACTGACAAAAGCTTCCTTAACCAGAAAACCTTGACAAGACACCCGTCCAACCCCACCCACAGTGAGGAACCTCCACAATAAAGAGGAACCACCAACTGCCAAAATACAGAAGGCCACCCCAAACACACCAATATAAACAAGACGAAAAGGCAGAGAAATACCCAGCAGGTAAAGGAACAGGATAAATGCCCACCAAACCAAACTAAAGAGAAAGAGATAGGGAATCTACCTGATAAAGAATTCCAAATAATGATAGTGAAAATGATCCAAAATCTTGAAAACAAATTGGAGTTGCAGATAAATAGCCTGGAGACAAGGATCGAGAAGATGCAAGAAAGGTTTAACAAGGTTTAACAAGAAATAAAAAAGAGTCGATATATAATGAATAATGCAATAAATGAGATAAAAAACACTCTGGAGGGAACCAACAGTAGAATAATGGAGGCAGAAGATAGGATTAGTGAGGTAGAAGATAGAATGGTAGAAATAAATGAAACAGAGAGGAAAAAAGAAAAAAGAATTAAAAGAAATGAGGACAGCCTCAGAGACCTCTGGGACAATGTTAAACATCCCAACATTCGAATCATAGGAGTCCCAGAAGAAGAAGACAAAAAGACCATGAGAAAATACTTGAGGAGATAACAGTTGAAAACGTCCCTAAAATGGGGAAGGAAATAATCAGTAAAGTCCAAGAAATCCAGAGAGTCCCAAACAGGATAAACCCAAGGTAAAACACCCCAAGACACATATTAATCAAATTAACAAAGATGAAACACAAAGAACAAATATTAAAAGCAGCAAGGGAAAAACAACAAATAACACACAAGGGGATTCCCATAAGGATAACAGCTGATCTCTCAATAGAAACACTTCAGGCCAGAAAGGAATGGCAGGACATACTTAAAGTGATACAAGAAAATAATCGACAACCCAGATTACTGTACCCAGCAAGGATCTCATTCAAATATGAAGGAGAAATCAAAAGCTTTACAGACAAGCCAAAGCTGAGAGAATTCAGCACCACCAAACCAGCTCTCCAACAAATGCTAAAGGATCTTCTCTATACAGGAAACACAAAAAGAGTGTATAAACTTGAACCCAAAACAATAAAGTAAATGTCAACAGGATCATACTTATCAATAATTACCTTAAACGTAAATGGGTTGAATGCCCCAACCAAAACACAAAGACTGGCTGAATGGATACAAAAACAAGGCCCCTATATATGTTGTCTACAAGAAACCCACCTCGAAACAAGGGACACATACAGACTGAGAGTGAAGGGCTGGAAAAAGACATTCCATGCAAATAGAGACCAAAAGAAAGCAGGAGTAGCAATAGTCATATCCAATAAAATAGACTTTAAAACACAGGCTGTGAAAAGAGACAAAGATGAACACTCATAATGATCAAAGGATCAATCCAAGAAGATATAACAATCATAAATATATACGCACCCAACATAGGAGCACAATAATATGTAAGACAAATGCTAACAAATATGAAAGGGGAAATTAACAATAACACAATAATAGTGGGAGACTTTAATACCCCACTCACATCTATGGATAGATCAACTAAACAGAAAATTAACAAGGAAACACAAACTTTAAATGATACAATAGACCAGTTAGACCTAATTGATATCTATAGGACATTTCACCCAAAATAATGAATTTCACCTTTTTCTCAAGCACACACAGAACCTTCTCCAGAATAGATCACATCCTGGGCCATAAATCTAGCCTTGGTAAATTCAAAAAAATTGAAATCATTCCAGACATCTTTTCTGACCACAATGCAGTAAGATTAGATGTCAATTACAGGAGAAAAACTATTTAAAATTCCAACATATGGAGGCTGAACAACATGCTGCTGAATAATCAACAAATCACAGAAGAAATCAAAAAGAAATCAAAATATGCATAGAAACAATTGAAAATGAAAACACAACAACCCAAATCCTATGGTACACTGTAAAAGCAGTACTAAGGGGAAGGTTCATAGCAATACAGGATTACCTCAAGAAACAAGAAAAAAGTCATAAATACCCTAACTCTACACCTAAAGCAACTTGAAAAGGAAGAAATTATGAACCCCAGGGTTAGTAGAAGGAAAGAAATCTTAAAAATTAGGGCAGAAATAAATGCAAAAGAGACCATAGCAAAAATCAACAAAACCAAAAGCTGGTTCTTTGAAAAGATAAATAAAATTGACCAATCATTAGCCAACTCATCAAGAAACAAAGGGAGAAAAAGCAATAAAATTAGAAAGGAAAATGGAGAGATCACAACAGACAACACAGAAATACAAAGGATCATAAGAGACTATTATCAGCAACTATATACAAATAAAATGGACAACGTGGAAGAAATGGACAAATTCTTAGAAAAGTACAACTTTACAAAACTGAATCAGGAAAAAATAGAAAATCTTAACGGACCCATCACAAGCACGGAAATTGAAACTGTAATCAGAAATCTTCCAGCAAGCAAAAGCCCAGGACCAGACAGCTTCACAGCTGAATTCTACCAAAAATTTAGAGAACTAACACCTATCCTACTCAAACTCTTCCAGAAAATTGCAGAGGAAGGTAAATTTCCAAACTTATTGTATGAGGCCACCATCATTCTAAATACCAAAACCTGACAAAGATGCCACCAAAAAAGAAAACTACAGGCCAATATCACTGATGAACATAGCTGCAAAAATACTTAACAAAATTCTAGCAATCAGAATCCAACAACACATTAAAAAGATCATACATCATGACCAAGAGGGCTTTTTCCCAGGGATGCAAGGATTCTTCAGTATCTGCAAATCAATTGATGTAATACACCACATTAACAAATTGATAAATCAAAACTGTATGATTATCTCAATAGATGCAGAGAAAGCCTTTGACAAAATTCAACATCCATTTATGATAAAAACCCTCCAGAAAGCAGGAATAGAAGGAAAATACCTCAACATAATCAAAGCTATATATGACAAACCCACAGCAAACGTTATCCTCAAAGGTGAAAAATTGAAAGCATTTCCCCTAAAGTCAGGAACAAGAAAAGGGTGCCCACTTTCACCATTACTATTCAACATAGTTTTGGAAGTTTTGGCCACAGCAATCAGAGCAGGAAAAGAAATAAAAGGAATCCAAATTGGAAAAGAAGAAGTAAAACTCTCACTGTTTGCAGATGGCATGATCCCCTACATAGAAAACCCTAAAGACTCCACCAGAAAATTACTAGAGGTAATCAATGAATATAGTAAAGCTGCAGGATATAAAATTAACACATAGAAATCCCTTGCATTCCTATACACTAACAATGAGAAAAGAGAAATTAAGGAAACAATTCTATTCACCATTGCAATGAAAAGAATAAAATACTTAAGAATATATCTACATAAAGAAACAAAAGACCTATATATAGAAAACTATAAAACACTGGTGAAAGAAATCAAAGAGGACACAAATAGATAGAGAAATATACCATGTTCATGGATTGGAAGAAATCAATATAGTGAAAATGAGTATACTACCCAAAGCAATCTATAGATTCAATGCAATCCCTATCAAGCTACCAACAGTATTTTTCAGAGAACTAGAACAAATAATTTCACAATTTGTATGGAAATACAAAAAACCTCAAATAGCCAAAGCAACCTTGAGAAAGAAGAATGGGGCTGGAGGAATCAACTAGACTTCAGTCTCTACTATAAAGCCACAGTCATCAAGACAGTATGGTCCTGGCACAAAGACAGAAATATAGATCAATGGAACAAAACAGAAAGTCCAGAGATAAATCCACATACCTATGGACACCTTATCTTTGACAAAGGAGGCAAAAACATACAATGGAGAAAAGACAATGTCTTTAACAAGTGGTGCTGGGGAAACTGGTCAACTACTTGTAAAAGAATGAAACTAGAACACTTTCTAACACCATACACAAAAATAAACTCAAAATGGATTAAAGATTTAAATATAAGACCAGAAACTATTAAACTCCTAGAGGAAAACATAGGCGAAACACTCTCCAACATAAACCACAGTAGGACCCTCTATGACCCACCTCCCAGAATATTGGAAATAAAAGCAAAAATAAACAAATGGGACTCAATTAAACTTAAAAGCTTCTGCACAACAAAGGAAACTACAAGCAAAGTGAAAAGACAGCCTTCAGAATGGGAGAAAATAATAGCAAATGAAGCAACTGACAAAGAATTAATCTCAAAAATATACAAGCAACTCCTGCAGCTCAATTCCAGAAAAATAAAAGACCCAATCAAAAAGTGGGCCAAAGAACTAAACAGACATTTCTTCAAAGAAGACATACAGATGGCTAACAAACATGTGAAAAGTGCTCAACATCACTCACATTATCAGAGAAATGCAAATCAAAACCACAATGAGGTACCACTTCACACCAGTCAGAATGGCTGCGATCCAAAAGTCTGCAAGCAATAAATGCTGGAGAGGGTGTGGAGAAAAGGGAACCCTTTTACACTGTTGATGGGAATGCAAACTAGTACAGCCACTATGGAGAACAGTGTGGAGATTCCTTAAAAAAAATCTGGAAATAGAACTTCCATACGACTGAGCAATCCCACTGCTGGGCATACACACTGAAGAAACCAGAATTGAAAGAGACACGTGTATCCCAATGTTCATCGCGGCACTATTTATAATAAGCAGGACATGGAAGTAACCTAGATGTCCATCAGCAGATGAATGGATAAGAAAGCTGTGGTACATATACACAATGGAGTATTACTCAGCCGTTAAAAAGAATACATTTGAATCAGTTCTAATGAGGTGGATGAACCTGAAGCCTATTATACAGAGTGAAATAAGCCAGAAAGAAAAACACCAATACAGTATACTAACACATATATATGGAATTTAGAAAGATGGTAATGATAACCCTGTATGTGAGAGACCAAAAGAGACACAGATGTATAGCATAGTCTTTTGGACTCTGTGGGAGAGGGCAAGGGCAGGATGATATGGGAGAATGGTATTGAAACATGTAAAATATCATGTGCGAAACAAATCGCCAGTCCAGGTTTGATGCATGATACAGGGTGTTCGGGGCTCGTGCACTGTGATGACCCAGAGGGATGGATGGGGAAGGAGGTGGGAAGGGCGTTCAGGATGGGGAACACATGTACACTCATGGCACATTCAAGTCAATGTATTGGAAAAACAATACAATATTGTAAAGTAAAACAAATAAATTTATTAAATTTAAAAAACAAACAAAATAAATAGGATTTGGCTTACAAAAAAAAAATGTAGTATGAAAAGAATAAAATACTTTAGAATTAACATATCCAAAGAGGTGAAAGTGTGATGTGCATGATGGAAAATGCAAAACATTGCTGAAGAAAATGAAAGACAATGGAAATAAATAGAAATACATACCGTGTTTATGAATTGGAAGACTTGATATTGTTAATATGTCAGTACTATACAAAGCAATCTACAGATTCGATGTAATTTCTAACAAAATCCCAATGATGTTTTTGAAAACAGAAAACCTATGTAACATGCATATGGAATCTCAGAGAACCTCAGGCAGCTAAAACAATCTTGAAAAAGAAAAACAAAGCTGGAAGACTCACACTTTCTGATTTCAAAACTTACTGAATATGTATGGTAATCAAAACTGTGTGGTACTGGCATAAAGACAGACATATAGATCAATGGAATAGAATAGAAACTCCTAAAATAAACCCTCAGATATATTGTCAAATGGATTTTGTCAAGGGTGCCAAAATCATTCAGTGGGGAAAGGAGAGTCTTTTCAACAAATGATACCAAGGAAACTGGATATTCACATAAAGAAAAATAAAGTTGGACACTTGCCTAAAATTATATATAAAAGTCAACTCAAAATGGATTAAAGATGCAAATGTAAGACCTAAAATTATAAAGCTCTTAGAGGAAAGCAGGGCAAAAGCTACATAATATTGGATTTGGCAATCATTTCTTGGACTTAACATCAAAGGCATAAATAACACCACCACAACCAAAAATGCATGTAAGATTTCATGAAATTTTTTTTTAAATGTCATTAAAAGACAATATCAACAGAGTAAAATGAAATTAACAAAATGGAAGAAAATATTTGTGAATCATGTATCTGATAAGTGATTATAATCCAGAATATATAGAAAACGCCTAAAACTCAGAAACACACAAAACACATGCAAACCAACTCAAAAATGGACCAAGGACTTTAACAGAAATTTCTCCTCAGGTATACGAATGACCAATGAAATGAAATGGCACTCAGCATCACTAATTACCAAGGAAATGCAAACCAAAACCACAATGAAATATCATGTCATAACTAATTAGGATATCTAATGTCAGAAAGCTCAACATTCAGAAAACTAAGATCATGGCATCTGGTCCCATCAGTTCATGGGAAGTCAATGGGGAAACAGTGGAAACAGTGTCAAATTTTATTTTGGGGGGCTCAAAAATCACTGTGAATGGTGATTGCAACTATGAAATCAAAAGATGCTTACTCCTTGGAAGGAAAGTTATGGCCAACCTAGATAGCACATTCAAAAGCAGAGACATTACTTTGCCAACAAAGGTCCATCTAGTCAAGGCTATGGTTTTTCCTGTGGTCATGTATGGATGTGAGAGTTGGACTGTGAAGAAAGCTGAGCACCGAAGAATTGATGCTTTTGAACTGTGGTGTTGGAGAAGACTCTTGAGAGTCCCTTGGACTGCAAGGAGATCCAACCAGTCCATTCTGAAGGAGATCAGCCCTGGGTGTTCTTTGGAAGGAATGATGCTAAAGCTGAAACTCCAGTACTTTGGCCACCTGATATGAAGAGTTGACTCATTGGAAAAGACTCTGATACTGGGAGGGATTAGGAGCAGGAGGAGAAGGGGACGACAGAGGATGAGATGGCTGGATGGCATTACCGACTCTATGGACGTGAGTCTGAGTGAACTCCGGGAGTTGGTGATGGACAGTGAGGCCCTGTGTACTGCGATTCATGGGGTTGCAAAGAGTCGGACATGACTGAGCAACTGAACTGAACTGAACTGAATGTCAGAAAACCAAAAAACAAAGAGTGGTGGAGAGAATGTGTAGAAATTGGAATCCATTTTCTTTATTGGTGGGACTATGACATGGTATTGCAGCTGTGGTAAACAGTATGGTGATTCCTCAAAAGAAAAAATGGAAAAACAGAATTACCACGTGATCCAAAAAATTCCACTTCTAGGTATAAATCTAAAAGAGACAAAAGGAAGATCTCAAGGTGATATTTGTACATCGTATTCATAGCAGCATTATTCATAATAGAGAAACTGTGGCAGCAACACAAATGTCCATTGTTGAACAAGAAAAATGTGGTATACACATACAATAGGCTATTAGTCAATCTATAAAACAAAGCGTATTTTGATATATGCTAAAACATCAATGAAACTTAAGGATCTTATTCTAAGTGAAATGTCACAAAAAGACAAGTGACTCCACTTAGATGCAGTACTGAGATTAGTACCACAGAGACATAAAGTGGAATAGTGATTGCCAGAAGCTGAGCAGGGTAGGGGATAGGGGGTTACTGTTTGAGTGCAGAGCTTCAGTTTATAAGATGAAGAGTTAAAGAGATGGATGTTGGTAATGGTTGCACAACATCATGAAAGTATTAATTCATATGCTAATATGATTAGATAGTAAATTTCATGCTATATGCATTTGTCAAAATTTTTAAAATTGAGAGAAAAGGGGCAAGTAAGTGACTTTTATAGACAAAGATGGCTAAAATTAAAAAGACTGACAGTACCAAATATTAGCAAGCATATTGACCAAGTGAACACTAACACATTGCTGGTGAGAGTGTAAAATGGTAAACCCCTTTGGAGATGCAATTTTTAATAAACGTAACTGCATACTTACCCTGTGCAGTCATGCTCAATCACTAAGTCATGTCCAGTTCTGCCACATCATGGGCTGTAGCTCACCAGACTCCTCTGCCCTAGGGATTCCCAGACAAGTGTGTTGTCGTTTCCTTCTCCAGGGGGTCTTCCCAACCCAGGGATTGAACTCATGTCTTCTGCATTGGCAGGCAGATTCTTCACCACTGAGCCACCAGGGAAGCCCAACTTATCCCAGGAAACAGGAAGAGTACTACTAAATATTTACCCACCAAGTTAAAATACATGTCCACAAACAAAACCTTACATAAGAAGGTTTAAATGTTCATATTGGCTCTAATCACAAAAACCAAAACCCAGTAATAATCCAGACTCAATCAACAAGGGAATGGATAAACAATGTGTAGCATATTAGTACCATAACTTAAACCTCAGCAATAAAAAGGACTATTTTTATATGCAACAATGCAGATGTAACTCAAAAGCATGTGAAGTCCAAGAAGAGAAACACGAGAAACTATTCAATGATTCCATTATATGAAGTTTAAGAACTGTCAAAATTCATCGAAATAAAAATCAGAACAATCATTGCTTCTAGGATGGAAGATGAGAACTGATAAGAAAGAATCATGGATGAACTTCATAGGGTGATGGAAATGTTTTTTCTTGAAAGGAGTAGTGGGTTACAAGAAAATAATCTTGCTACAATGAATCAAGTTTTATACTTAATATCTATATGTGTTAGATTATAATATAAACTATACCTCAGTGATTTGTATTAGTTTGCATGCATGCATGCCTGCTGTATCACTTCAGTCATGTCTGAAGTTTTGTGACCCGATGGACTGTAGCCCACCAGACTCCCCTGTCCATGGGATTCTCTAGGCAAGAATACTGGAGTGGGTTGCCATGCCCTCCTCCAGGGGATCTTCCTGACCCAGAGACTGAACCTGAGTCTCTTATGTCTCCAGCATTGGAAGGTGGGTTCTTTACCACTAGCACCACCTTGGAAGCCCTTGTATTAGTTTATGTGTAACTAAGTTGCCAAAGGTTAAATGCGTTTCAAGGTTATATGAATATTGGAATTCACACAAAGTCATCAGCTTTCTCCCCCTCTTTCTCTCTCTCCTTTCCCTTTCCCTCTCCCTTTTTCCTCTGCTCACTTCCTCTTGCCTCTGGCTTTATTCTGGATCTGCTTACTCCACAGAGCCATAAGAAAGTTCTCACCATTCCCCTGGGAATCATGACACAGTTCACAATGCTGAAATCACCCAGGGAGTAAAATGCTGTATTAATTGAATCTATTCACATAAAAGAAGAATCAGCACAATGTGATTCTTATTTTAATCATGCTTCGTGTCTAATTGGCTAGTCTGCTGAAGTCATACTAGGCAAACCAAGTCTTAGAGTGACACTGGTCACAGCTTCTCTGATCCACAGAGATCAATTACCAATTTGGAGATTGCCTTTCTCCAATCTAAGAGAAGAGTCACGTTTTCCTTGAAACACCTAATTTATCTGGGCACTTATTGCTGTTTTTATAAAAGTCATGATAGGCCTTAAACTTATCACAGCCAGGGCTTCTGAGACAGACACATTATTGATTTCGTTCTCTGAAGAGGTCACGTTGAGAAAATGGAATCAGATCTGAGCAGGAAAGGGGATGACTCTGAGCTTCATCACAGATGGAACCATGCTACCTAACCAAAAACTAAACCTCTGTCTTTCACTTCACTCCATTTACAAATTTGGTTTGACTTCTACGTGCTTCTCTTCCTGCAAAAGTTCAACAAATTTTCTAGAAACAATTTGCCCTGCAGAGCTCAAATAAATAGGACTTCCCAGGTGGCTGAGTGGTAAAGAACGCACCTGCCAAGATAGAAGATGAAGAGTTGCAGGTTTGATCCCTGGGAAGATCCTTTGGAGGAGGAAATGGCAACCCACTCCTATATTCTTTCCTGGAGAATCCCAAGGACAGAGGAGCCTGGTGGGCTACAGTCCATTTAGTCATAAAGAGTCACTCACAACTTAGCAACTGAGCACAAGCCCCAAATAAAATTCTCAGATAATTTTCTTCCTGAACCCATGGCGTGCTGGGGATTTTTTTTTTTTCTATATCCATTTTTGAAACTGAGAGCTAATTTCCTACATTGCTGTTTGCATTCCCTAACTCAGAAAATTTTACCCTCCTAAAGTTCCTTGTCTGACTTGTTTTCTACCTACCTTCCATAGTTCACTTAGAAGGTAGATTTTGGATACATTTGCCCACTAGGCTCTGTCTAACTACAGCCCACAGATTTGTTTCTGTAAACAGGTTTTATTGGAGTATAGCCCTGACCATTTCTTTACGTATTGCCCATGGCTCCTTTCATGCAACTATGCCAAAAATAAATGGTTGGAAGTCGTATAGTGCTGCTCATAATCCTAAAATTTTTCTTATCTGGCCTTGCACAGAAGTCTGCCCATTCCTGACATACACCCTCACCTTCTCATGCTTCACTCCGCAATGCTAGATATCTAACATTCTCCTTGGGATAGAAGTGGGCTGTAGAGGAACTTAAGAGAAAATCGAAGTCATATGGTGTTGGCCATATCTATGTATCATTGATATTATTGACACAGAAAAGTGTCTTATTGGGAAACAACTTTCATATCAGCCAATTTTTGGATTTTGTTCTTCTCCTAACACCTGAATGACACTGGAAGACAGAGCATGCCAGCCAACAATTCTTTTCAACCCACTTACCCAGCCATTCAAACTCTCTCCATCAGATTAGAGTGGAAGTTAATTTTTAACCAGACATAAACATGTTCTTATGTATAAATATCTCAGGAAATTTTTTTCTGAAATATTTAGTTAAAGGAAACAATATGAATTATATAGAAAATTCTTCACAAAGAATTCTGCAGTATATGTTCTGGCTATAGCAACAACCTTGTAAAGTCAATAAACAGTTTGGCGATGGAAGCCTGGTGTGGGAAGAAGCTTGGTTAGGAAGAATCTGGAAGAATCAAGGCACACGCAATGGAGGCGAAGAGAACACAAGAGAGTTGTTTCACCCCAAGTCCATGGTGTACTCAGGAGGAGGAGATGTTTTGAGGTGGATTCCCACTCAGCCATCGGTAAAGAAGGTCATGACCAACCGAGATAGCATATTCAAAAGCAGAGACATTACTTTGCTGACTAAGATCCGTCTAGTGAAGGCTATGGTTTTTCCAGTAGTCAATTATGGATGTGAGAGTTGGACTGTGAAGAAGGCTGAGTGCCGAAGAATTGATGCTTTTGAACTGTGGTGTTGGAGAAGACTCTTGAGAGTCCCTTGGACTGCAAGGAGATCCAACTAGTCCATTCTGAAGGAGTTCAGCCCTGGGATTTCTTTGGAAGGAATGATGCTAAAGCTGAAACTCCAGTACTTTGGCCACCTCATGCGAAGAGTTGACTCATTGGAAAAGACTTTGATGCTGGGAGGGATTGGGGGCAGGAGGAGAAGGGGACGACAGAGGATGAGATGGCTGGATGGGATCACTGACTCGATGGACGTGAGTCTGAGTGAACTCCGGGAGATGGTGATGGACAGGGAGGCCTGGCGTGCTGCGATTCATGGGGTCGCAAAGAGTAGGACACGACTGAACAACTGAACTGAACTGAACTGAACTGAAGGAAGAGGTGGTAAACTGTAAGCACCGCACTACTGAGTGCTCTCTTGAGAACTGGAGTTTTAGGATCGCCTGTCTCTCTCCTCTGAGACAGATGACTGCAAACAACGAATGGACAGAGCTGGGCATGGCTCAGCACTGACACCAACAATCCAACAAGCTTCTCATCATCACCTTCATCAAAGTCAAAGCACAGCAGGGGCCCCAAACCTGTTCCCAGTCCTCTTTACCTCACCTCCATGTGATGCGGTGCTTATAAGCCCATGCATCGGTCACAGCTTAATACATCTGGGTCCACATAAAGTATTTTGCAGCTATATTAACTCAACAAAAACTGGAAGTGTGTGCTTTTCTTCCTAGCTTCTGGGTAGAATTGCATTACCAAACTAGTCAGTTCCTTGAAGGTTACTTCCATCCAAGTGTTCTGACCCACCTTGGAAGGTATTCTTTGAACACATACTCCACATCTTTAGTAATGATGGAAATACATGTGCTTGGGAAGTTTGGAAACTGGTTATTTTTATTAAAGTTTAAGACTACCTAACAGCTCTTTACAAATAGGTCTTTGATTTATAGATCATTTCCTTGTTTTCAGGTCTGGGCCTTATGCTCAGGTGTTGTTTGTGGGAAACAATAAATATGGATATCATGGAATAACATTAATCTAAATAAATTTACCACATTGTATGTTTCATTCCACATCTTGGTATTTCCAGTCAGTGCTATATTCTGTTTAAAATGTTAATTTATTGCTTCATTTCTTTAAGATGGTAATGTTGCTACATATACGCATGGTCTGTTTGTTTTGACTGCTATGTGTTATTCCATCTATTATGAGAGATATTCACATACACTGTGAATTTTCCACAAATACTGGTCTGTGGACATCTTTGCCATCTGCCACCAACAGGAGTTTTCCTAAAGCATATTTACCTTTTAATTCCCTGTGTTCTATTACGGTAAAACACTTATATGATTGGCCATCAGATTCCTTCTTCAGTAAACAGTCTGTTCATATATACTTTGCTTACTTTCTATTGTTTTTGTTCTTGCTTAATACTAGGTATTCCACATGTAATCTGACTACTAAACATTTACTTGTATTTGCGTAACAAATATTTTTTGCCAATGTGAGAGTTATCTTTCAACTTTACTTGTGATTTTGTTATGTTATGAAAGTGAAATTATTAATTGCTCAGTCATGTCTGACTGTTTGCAACCCCATGGACTGTATCTCGCCCAGGTTCCTCTCTCCATGGAATTCTCCAGGCAAGAATACTGGAGTGGATTGCCATTTTCTTCTCCAGGGGATCTTCTTGACCCAGGGATCAAACTCAGTTCTCCTGTATCACTGAGATTTATAATTTTAGAAGTAAAATGTGTCCTGATTTTTATCTCTCCTTTGTAATTTGTATATCTTAAGAAAGTATTTCCTATGCAAAAATTATGAACAAATTTTCTATATTTTCTGAAGGTTTAAAAGTTTCCATTGTCATACTTTTATTTGTAATCCATTTGAAACTATTGCTTCTAGTTACTGTTTCCATGTGGATACCAGTGGTACCCACGCCATGTATGACATAGTCCATCATTTCTGCACAATTAATAACTTGAAAAACTACCTCTGTATTATAGCAAGTGCACATATATTCCTGGGTCTGCTCCTGGGAACTCTATTATATATATTTATTGCAATATTTTAAAAGCAACTTGCCCAATCTTACCACAAAACAAATATCTTTTGGAGATTTTAGCTGGCATCTAGTTTACTTTATAAACTTAATAGGATTCAAATATTTACACTGCTAAAACATTGCATCCAAGAACATAGGAATTTTTCTTGATTTAGAATTTTCCTTTTATTAGATTCAGTACTAAGTAACTCATCAGTTTTCTGGGTTTATAGCATCATTTATATTATTTTTATGATGATATTAAAGCTGGCAAACATTGAAATTCCTTATTAATGCTAATGTTGATCTAGATGCTATGAATAATGTCAACTCTTTCTTTCAAATATTAATATCTATTTCTTCTCCTAGTATTAATGTATTATCTAGAACACTCAACATAATGATGAATAGTGGCACTAAAAGCAAATATCCTTGTCTTGTTCCTGACCTTAAATACATGAATGTTAAGAATTTTAATTGCTTTGTAGTATTCAGTTCAGTTCAGTTCAGTCACTCAGTCCTGACCGACTCTGCAACCCCATGGACTGCAGCACACCAGGCCCACCTGTCCATCACCAGTTCCCAGAGTTTATCCAAACTAATGTCCATTGAGTCAGTGACACCATCCAACCATCTCACCCTCCATCATCCACTTCTCCTTCTGCCTTCAATCTTACCCAGCATCAGGGTCTTTTCAAATGAGTCAGCTCTTCGCATCAGGTTGCCAAAGTATTGGAGTTTCAGCTTCAGCACCAGTCCTTCCAATGAATATTCAGGACTGGTTTCCTTTAGGATGGACTGGTTGGATCTCCTTGCAGTCCAAGACTCTCTCAAGAGTCTTCTCCAATACCACATTTCAAAACTATCAATTCTTTGATGCTCAGCTTTCCTTATAGTCCAACTCTCAGATCCACACATGACTGTTGGAAAAACCATAGGCTTGACTAGACAGAACTTTTTTGGCAAAGTAATGTCTCTGCTTTTTAATATTGTAGTAATAGTAGAAACAATTTAACTAAGTAAAGAAGTCCTTTTCCATTTGTAGCGGACTAAAATGTTTTATCTTATTGTTGAATTCTATCTAATGATATTTTATATATACTGAGATTTTAATATAGTTTTCCTTAATCTGGAAAATCTGTAGTCATATTAATATTCTAATACTACAAATTTTTTCATCCTTGGGTTAAATTTCACTTGTTTGTGATACATTATTTTAATATGATACATTGCTATATTTAATTTTTTAGTATTTCATATAAATCATTTCCCTTTATATCTATTCATGATTTATGGCTGTATTTAATAGTAAGATTATATTGGCTTTGTAAATGAATTGAACAAAAGAATCTTACTTTTTTATTTAGTTTCTGAATTATTGCAAATATAAGGATTATCTCTTTCCTTGAAGCTTTGGGAACTTACCTGTAAAATCATCCAAGCCTGATTATTTTAGGGATTATATTGTTTACTTTCTATTTCATCTTTTATATGTATACATCTAATTTTTGTTTTTCCTTTGCCTTCTCTGTTTTTTTAAATTTATTCTTAATGTAAGAAATTATTAACTTGCATAGTCATTCATTTTTAACTTTTACTTTCACAAAATAAGCATTTAACATCTACTGTAAAATATTCTCATAGCTGCATTTACAAGTTTTGTAATATAAAACTATTTTTGTTGGCTACTTTGTTGCTTTTTCTAAATACTTCAGCAATTTCCATTTTGTTTTCTCGGGCCACTCACGAATTAGTAAAAAGTGTGTTTTGTGTTTTGCATTGTGTTCGTCTTTGACATCCTTGAAGATAGCCTTCAGTGACACCACCTCCTGACACAGGTGCTTTTCTACAATTACTTCCCTAAGAATGTGGTTGGAACTCCCAGCTCTCCTCTGGGATTCCCTTCTGATGAATTTATTATGGACAAAACGATAGAATGTGCCTTCCAGGTTAGCTTGCAGAAAGACCCTCTTGTGCTCTCTCATGCCCCCTGTCTGCAGGGTGCCACCTGTCATACTGTGAGTTGCCTTTTCACAAGGCTCGCCTGGCAAGGAACTGGGAACAGTTTCAAGCCAACAACCTCGAAATAACTGAATCCTGCCAACAACCGTACGAATGAGTTTGGAAGTGACAAAAGATGTGCTTCTGATTTAAAATGAATTACATAGCTATATCTGCCCTTCACATTAATATCACACTTGCATTAATAATTATATTGCTGTAATCAAGCAAGTATGTATAATTATATAATTATGTGTTATACCAGCCAGAAAATGAGTTTAGATGTTGGATAAACTTACATCAAATTCCTGCTTCATCATTTACGTAACCTATGAGCATTCGTGGAAATAGGGTTACCTTCTCTGGAGTTTTGGAGGTTACTCTGATCGAGACAACACTAGAGGAGCATATACTCAGCACATTTCTGGAAAATATTTTTAAATTGTAAACAAATAGAATATATGAACTAGGTCCTAAAAATGTTTGCTATCTTTGCCACAAATAAATATGAGACTTTTGTCTGGATACATATTAAAGACTTAGAGACACTTTTTTTTTTTTTTTTTTTTTTAGTGAGTAGACAAACATGTATAATGTATTTTGGGATTCTCCAACTTTCAGACATTTATTCTTTTGTAACTTTCATATTTCAATTGCAGTGCTTACTAAATTGAATTAGTATTATTTACTAAAATATTGAAAACTAAAACCATAGCATCTGGTCCCATCATGTGATGTCAGATAGATGGGGAAGGTATGGAAACAGTGGCTGACTTTATTTTTTAGGGCTCCCAAATCACTACAGATGGTGACTGCAGCCATGAAATTAAAAGACACTTACTCCTTGGAAGAAAAGTTATGACCAAACTAGACAGCATATTAAAAAGCAGAGACATTACTTTGCCAACAAATATCCATCTAGTCAAAGCTGTGGTTTCTCCAGCAGTCATGCATGGATGTGAGAGTTGGACTGTAAAGAAAGCTGAGCGCCAAAGAACTGATGCTTTTGAACTGTGGTGTTAGAGAAGACTCTTGAGAGTCCCTTGGACAGCAAGGAGATCAAACCAGTCAATTCAAAAGGAAATCAGTCCTGAATATTCATTGGAAGGACTGATGCTGAAGCTGAAGCTACAATTCTTTGGCTACCTGATACGAAGAAGTGACTCACTGGAAAAGACCCTGATGCTGGGAAAGATTGAAGGTGGAATGAGAAGGGGATAACAGAGGATGAGATGGTTGGATGGCGTCACCAACTTGATGGACAAGAGTTTGAGTAAACTCCGGGAGTTGGTGATGGACAGGGAGGCCTGGCGTGCTGTAGTCCATGGGTCGCAAAGAGTCAGACATGACTAAGCAACTGAACTGAACTAAAATATTGACACATTAAAATATTTTGAAGAACAATAAATGAAATTAGAAGTCCTTAGGAAAACCAGGAGCATTCTTTGGTATTGAATCCCAAAGAATGCTCAAACTACCGCACTCATCTCACACGCTAGTAAAGTAATGCTCAAAATTCTCCAAGCCAGACTTCAACAGTACGTGAACCATGAACTTCCAGATGTTCAAACTGGATTTAGAAAAGGCAGAGGAACAAGAGATAAAATCGCCAAATCTGTTTGATTACAGAAAAAGCAAGAAAGTTCCAGAAAAAACATCTACTTCTGCTTTATTGACTACACCAAAGCCTTTGACTGTGTGGATCACAACAAACTGTGGAAAATGTTTTAAGTGATGGGAATAACAGACCACCTTACCTGTCTCCTGAGAAGTCTGTATTCAGGTCAAGAAACAACAGTTAGAACCAGACATGGAACAACAGACTGGTTCCAAATCAGGAAAGGAGTATGTGAAGGCTGCATATTGTCCCTGCTTATTTAACTTACATACAGAGTACATCATATGAGATGCTGAGCTGGATGAAGCACAGGCTGGAATCAAGATTGTCAGGACAAATATCAATAACGTCAGATATGCAGATAACTCCACCCTGATGGCAGGAAGTAAAGAAGAACTAAAGAGCCTCTTGATGAAAGTGAAAGAGGAGAGTGAAAAAGAACTGGCTCATGTGAACTTCACTCATGTGAAGAACTGACTCATTTGAAAAGACCCTGTTGCTGGGAAAGATTGAAGGCAGGAGGAGAAGTGGACGACAGAGGATGAGATGGTTGGATGGCATCACTGACTCGATGGACATGAGTTTGAGTAAACTCCAGAAGTTATACAGGGAGGTCTGACATGCTGCAGTCCATGGATCACAAAGAGTCAGACATGAGTGAGTGACTGAACTAAACAGGAAAACCATAACCAAAGTGTTGCAAAACATTTTGTTGCACTAAGGTCTTATTGTTTCACTATAAGAACTGCAAACTTTTATAAACTGAACATGTTAACCCTTTCATTTTTAAAAAAAAACTTTACTGAACTATAGCTGATTTATAATGGTGTGTTAATTTCTGCTATACAGCGAAGTGACTCAGTTATAATTATATACACATTCTTTGTCATGCTATTTTCCATTGTGGTTTATCATGGGATATTGAATACAGTTCCCTGTGCTATACAGTAGGACCCTGTTGTTTATCCATCCTATACATAACAGTTTGCATCTAAAGTGAAGTGAAGTGAAGTGACGTCAAGTGAAAGTCGCTCAGTCATGTCTGACTTTTTGCGACCCCACGGACTGTAGTCCATGGAATTCTCCAGGCAGAATACTAGAGTGGGTAACCTTTCCCTTCTCCAGGGGATCTTCCCAACCCAGGGATCAAGCCCAGGTCTCTCTCAATGACAGTGAATTCTTTACCAGCTGAGTCACAAGGGAAGCCCAAGAATACTGGAGTGGATAGCTGATCCCTTCTCCAGCAGATCTTCCCAACCCAGGAATCAAACCAGGGTCTCCTGAATTGCAGGCAGATTCTTTATCAACTGAACTATCAGAGAAGCCCTGAGCTTGCATCTGCTAATCCCAAACTCCCAGTCCTTCCCTCCTCCAACCCCTTTCCCTTGGCAACTGCAAGTCTTAAACACAGAAACTCTTCATTATGTTTAAGTTCCCTTTATCAATGTCACATATTTGATTTGCTGTTGATAGCTATCTATCACAAATATTCCTTGTTCATGACTAAGTTATTCTGAATTGTTCACAAGTGTCATTAAGAGATGGAAGGAGAGAGATTCACAAGCTGGAGAAAAGAGGGAGAACAGGAGAAGAGTGGATGTATGGCCATGGAGAATGAGATCTCATCAGTTTTGGAAAGGAACTGGGATCCTATTGGTTGGAACCAACTGGAATGTAACTGCATCCTGGAGCAGTAAGAAAGGGGAAAGCTAGAAGGTGACTGCAAGTCTTAGCCTAAGGCATAGCATGATTCAAAACCAAAGAAGCCCAAACCAACCACAGATCCAGGAGGCAGCTACAGGCACTTAGCAAATGCAAATACAGAAAAACAGCTGGGAGCCAGGGGCAGGAGAAGGAAAAAGTTGGCACCTGGAACACAACTGCAGCCAAGAGGTCTGTCAGACTCACCATCCTTCAATACGGATGACTGTGTGGGTAACAGAGAACACAATGGGCAAGGGGGGGAGTGAGTCATGGAATTACAGATAACAGGGAGGCCAGAAAGGACCCTGGGCTAAAGTAGAAATAATCAAAGTAGGGAAATTGCCAGGTGACATTATCATCTTACACAGCCCAGGTAAGGAAGAGGGCCTGAGGCAGTGTATATGTTATCTGTTATTCAGATGGGGGATTCTTGGGTCAACAAATGATAACAGAAAAAGTACTTATGATGATTTTTTTTTTTTAATTTTATAATTGAGAATAAGCTTCAAGGTGAGTTTAGCCTGGAAAAACTCAAGCATGTGTTAGTTGAACTCAAACTATTTCTTAATTGAATTTGAATATTTGTGCATATAATCCCCATTTCTAATTTCAAGCAAAATTCTCTCTAATATGGACTTCTCTGGCAATCCAGTGCTTAAGACTCAGTGCTTCCACTGCAGGAGGCATGGGTTCAATCCCCGCCCAGGAAGATCCCGCGTGCCACACAGCATGGAAAAATATATATATATTGGCAATATGGTGGTGTTTTTTCCTCATTCATCAAAGCATAAGCAGAGTCTCAGAAGTGGTCTGAGAGTAATCCAAGGTCCCACAATATGATGAGGGCAGAGTGGCTATGAGAGCTCAAGTCTTCAGTTCCTGGAGTAACTCCTGTTTCTGGCTCAACTTTTAATTTTATAATTGAGAATAAGCTTCAAGGTGAGTTTAGCTTGGAAAACTCAAGCATGTGTTAGTTGAACTCAAACTATTGAGTTCAGATTCAAGTCTTCAGATTCCTGGAGTAACTCCTGTTTCTGGCTCAACTATTGGGAGCTTCACCATACCATTCTTATTGTACTGAGATAACCCTGGGTTAATCTGGCCAAGCAATTTCAAGTTTCCAAATCTATATTCTTGACAGGTACTTCTTAGCCCCAGATGTGGAGAAAATTATATTGCCTGTGATTGTATGTCTAATTTACATAATAAGATATTTAATTAAAAGAAGTTCCTTTAAGGAGATAAACTAGTGATGGTTAGTCATACCCCATCTCTCCACAAAAGTTGAATGTGAAGCTGCTATGAAAATTCTCAAGATCTTTGTAAATACAACTAACAATTTTATTAGTGGTCTAGGAGGTATAAGCACCTATGTAAGAATTTTACAAAATTCTAAAAGCAGTATGTGCTTGGGAGTGTCCTAAACTCTAGGAATTGTCTATGTCTCAACTCTTGTCATCTCTCCTCCATACAAATATATCCTCCAAGAAAAATAACTGTATATTATCTTTTAATGAAAATACAGATATATGCTGCTGAAGCCAATTGCTGAATATCAGAATTATGTCCAAGGGAAACTCCAGGTTGCCTGGAGTAGGATGTTCAAAGCCAGAGGTAGTTGGTGAGATAATTAGAATAAAGAAATGGAGCCAGACAGAATTTACAAAAATAGAGAATTAACAGGGCAGACAAGCAGATCATAGAGGATGAAATGGGAAGCGGTCCAGTTAAAGAATAGCTGAGTTTTTTTTTTACATAATTCTACCAAAGACTTGTATGGGCAGTTGAGTCCCATTTACAAATTCTGGCCCAACTGGACAGCAGGATATAAGATCTATAACTATTTCTGTTCTTTCAGGCTTTGACAATCTATGTTTAAATTCTCTAGAACAGTGGTTCCCAACCTTTCTGACACTAGGGACCAGTTTTGTGGAAGACCATTTTTCCAGAGTCTGAGCAAGTGTGGAGCGGGGGTGGGGGGATTGGTGATGGTAGGTGATGGTTTCAGGATGATTATCAGAAGAAGCAGACAACTCAGATCCCTTGCATGCGCAATTCACGGTAGGGTTCATGCTCCTATGAAAATCTAATGCCGCCACAAATATGACAGGAGGTTGAGCTCAGGTGGTGAGGTAAGTGATGGAAATCATCTGTAAATACAAATGAAGCTTCCCTTGCTCACCCGACACTCACTTCATAATGTGTGGCCTTCTTCCTGACAGGCCAAGAATCAGGACCCATCCATGGCCTGCGGGCTGGGGACCCTTGTCTAGAGGACCATTTACCTAAGGGTAGATCTATACTCGTGTAAGAAAAAGCTACATCATTAGAAATTTATATAATATAAATTAAAGACACTTTTTTTTTGGCTGCACTTGGGCTTTGTTGCGGAGAAGACAATGGCACCCCACTCCAGTACTCTGCCTGGAGAATCCCAGGGACAGAGGAGCCCGATGGGCTGCCGTCTATGGGGGTCGCACAGAGTCAGCCACGACTGAAGCGACTCAGCAGCAGCAGCAGCAGCAGCAGCAGCAGCAGCAGGGCTCTGTAGCTGTGCTAAGGTTTTCTCTAGTTGTGGTGAATGGCGGGCTGCTCTTCGATGTCCTACGTGGGATTCTCATTGCGTGTCTTCCTCTTACTGCAGAGCACAGGCTGTAGGTTGCCTGGGCTTTAGTAGCTGTGGCCCTAGAGGGTGCAGGTGCCAGTAGTTGTGGCACACGGGCTCAGTAGCTGGCACTGGTGGGCTTTAGTTGCTCAATAGCATGTGCAATCTCCCCAGAACAAGGATTAAACACATATTCCCCTCTACTGGCAGGTGGATTCTTATCCACTGTACCGCCAGGGAAGTCCTATATAGAAGCACTAAATCCCTTCATGGTGACCTCAGATCCTCATGACTAGCAAAAACCTTATTAAATCCACTTGTTATCTCTCACTGTGTCTCTCACTGAATTCTTTCTGTGATGAGACATCAAGAAACTGAGTTTTATTAGGTCCTGAAACCAGGTCTGTGGGACCTGGTTTTTGGCTTTGTTATGTTATGAAGACCATGGGTTTTGGCTGGGTTTGAGTCCCAGGCACGTGGGTTAAAGTTCCAAACTGGTTCAAGTCCTAAGCAAAGTTTTGGCTGAGTTTGAGACCCAACCATGTTGCTTAGAATCCCAAGGGGGTTCAAGTCCCAATCTGAGGTGAATGATTTCATTACCATCTCTCCCTGCCACTCACCTTTGGCAGAGCCTATAACAGATGCTAATATGAGCAACTGGTAGAGTTAAATGTGATTTCAGGGTCTCCCTCTCCCTGTCACAAGGGTGTGTTGAAGCTGGGAGATAATACATAAATGACTGGCTCTGTATTAATGTCTTTCCTCTCAGCTTCCAGTAATATATACCCAGAGAAACAATGGTTTTAGTTAGAGTTCACTCAAGAAACATACTGGGGAAAGTAAGTTATATAATATTAAGACCAAGCAGAACCCTCTGGGGCTTCCCTTGTGGCTCAGCAGGTAAAGAATTCATCTGCAGTGCAGGAGACCTGGGTTCGATCCCTGGGTTGGGAAGATACCCTGGAGAAGGGAAAGGCTACCCATTTCAGTAATGCCTTCCTTAGTAGCTCAGTTGGTAAAGAATCCGTTTGCAACGCAGGAGACCCAGTTCAATCCCCAGGTCAGGAAGATCCCCTGGAGAAGGAAATGGCAACCTACTCCAGTACTGTTGCCCTGAGAACTCCACGGACAGAGGAGACTGGCGGGCTACAGCCCATGTGATTGCAAATGACATAAATGTCAACTGCAAATTGGCGGTTACCAAGAGCATTGCCAACAACTGAACAACAAAGGCATTTGCCATCTGCCTCTACAGAGATTAAACTCCATGCTGCTGCTACTGTTGAACTTCAACAATCCCTGAGGGAGTTCAGGGGGGAGTGAGGCACTCTGTGCTCCAGGGAATCTGGTGGGACAGGCCTTTAGATGGCTGGATGTTTTTAGGAACAGAGTTTATGATTTCAATTCTGGCATCTCTTCATATCTAGAGAAGCACTAAATCCCTTCATGGTGACATCAGGTCCTCACGACTAACAAAAATGTTATGCAAAATGAATGCTTCATGGCATTGAACTCCCCCTTCACCAAAAACCTTATATATTGACTTTCCCTCACTGGCGTTCGGAGCACTATCTCAGAGCTATCTGGGATGCTTCCTCCCAGGCTGCAGTCCTCATTTTGCCCCAAACTGTGCTTATTTAACTTATACGCAGACTATATCATGAGAAATGCTGGGCTGGATGAAGCACAAGCTGGAATCAAGATTGCCAGGGTAAATATCAATAACCTCAGATATGCAGATGACATTACCCTTACGGCAGAAAGTGAAGAACTAAAAGCCTCTTGATGAAAGTGAAAGAGGAGAGTGAAAAAGTTGGCTTAAAGCTCAACATTCAGAAAACAAAGGTCATGGCATCTGGTCCCATCACTTCATGGCAAATAGATGGAGAAACAGTGGAAACAGTGAGAGACTTTGTCTTTTTGGGCTCCAAAATCACTGCAGATTGTGACTGCAGCCATGAAATTAAAAGACACTTACTCCTTGGAAGAAAAGTTGTGACCAACCTAGACAACATATTAAAAAGCCGAGACATTACTTTGCCAACAAAGATCCATCTAGTCAAGGCTATTGTTTTTCCAGTAGTCATGTATGGATGTGAGAGTTGGACTATAAAGAAAGCTGAGCACTGAAGAATTGATGTTTTTGAACTGCAGTGTTGGAGAAGACTCTTGAGAGTCCCTCGGACTCCAAGGAGATCCAACCAGTCCATCCTAAAGGAAATCAGTCTTGAATATACATTGGAAGGACTGATGTTGAAGCTGAAATTCCAGTACTTTGGCTACCTGATGCAAAGAGCTGACTCATTTGGAAAGACCCTGATTCTGGGGAAAATTGAAGGTGAGTGGAGAAGGGGATGACAGAGGATAAGATGATTGGATGGCATCACTGACTAACGGACATGAGTTTGAGTAGACTCTGGGAGCTGGTAATGGACAGGGAGGCCTAGCGTGCTGCAGTCCATGAGGTCGCAAAGAGTCGGACATGACTGAGCGACTGAACTGAACTGAACTGAGCTGAACTACAAGCTTAACTCACAACTCTCAAGTTATCCATCTTTTTTTAGCCAACCTGACTATGTAACTAACTTTCACTTTTCACTTTTAAAACCTTGCGGGGCTCCTGGGTACAGAAGACTCTTTGTCTCCTCCCCTGAGTTACAGAGGACAGGTTGTTGCCAATGCTCTTGGTAAGTGTCAATTTGTAGCGGACAGTTCTAACTTACAACCCCAACATTGTGCTTTTTTTTTCAGTCAACAGCTGAGTCCATCTCTGTTTCTCATTTATAATAGTAGGTCTTTCTTCACTCTTAGAAGGGGCAGTTGCTAATTAGGGAAGGAAGGGGTTGTTGCTACAATAGAGGAGCAGTCAAGAAATCATAGTGGTGCCTTGGGAGCAGGATCCTGGGTCCCCATCAAGAGATACACATAACAATATCTTTGAGTTCTTCTGTAGAACTGAAACCTCCAACAAATGGAAGACATTACCTACTTGGTGAAACACTCATCATTCCAAAGAAGGTTACAGTTTTCCCATCACCACCTGATCTCAGATGATCTCTGGATTGAAGGAATACACACTTCTTATACCCTGATCCTTATGTGGGCAATGAGGCAAGGTCCTAGTCCCTCCTGAACGGATAGACATAACAATATCTTTGAGTTTTTCTACAGGACTAAGGCTACCACCCAGGTGGAGGCTGGCAACTTGAGGGTGAGCGCAAGATTTCTGGAACACCACCCTGTTACCTCATCACCAATCTATCAGAATAAAGTCACACACCCTGAAGCCTTCATCTTAAGTTTTGCCTGTTAAAAACTTCTCCCTGAAAACCATCTTAGAGTTCAAGTTTTTGAGCTCGAGTCACCTATTCTTTTCGCTTAGCCCTGCAATACACGTTTCCCTGCTCCAAACTCTGACGTCTCCATTTGTTTGGCCTCATTGGGCATTCAGCACAGGAACTTATGTTCAGTAGCTGCTAAAAAAATAAAACAAATGTAAAAAGATCTCAGTGTATCGTACCTTTTGCTCTGTATGTCTCACACCAGCCTGCTGAAAGAAACAATATAGATCTGAACTGAAATATGAAAATATGGCATAAGTACACAGCATATTTCAGAGAATTCTAGTCCTGAGTATACTCACTCATTTTTACAATATTGTTTCCTACATGGCTTAATTTTTCTTTTAATCAATGAAAATATGAAAACTTTCTATTAATTAAAATGTCTCCAAAAGTTCTTGTTAGGCTGTAAAACTACACTTAGAAAGAAAGTGAAGAAATTTATTGATGAAGCATGTAATCTTTATTGAGATTTCATCACTGAGTAATTATAAGATTGATTATGCTTTGTCAGCAACTGAGAGAAAGTTTGAGTCTGAAGTGAACAGAGGATTTCATTTTCCAGCTCTACTGCTTATTTATCAGCTGTCATAGAGGAAATTTGCAAAATAATATTGAATACATTTCTGAGCATCAGGTTCTTTGTGACTGGGATGCTGACTCTCCTCTTTTAAGGGTCCATAAAGATCACCTTGCACAGGGACCACAATAGAAGGGAGATGCAAATAAGGAAAAGAGGAAATAACTGGACTATGTCTTTTTATCCTATGATTTGATTTCCTACTCTTTCTTATCACAATGCTATGAAATAATAGGAGCCAGAGATATTAGCAAAGAAACAGGGGGAAAACCCCTCATGTTCCAGCTTCTTTCACAATATTGAGATTCCTATTCATTTTCTCAAGTATTAAACTAAAAACTACATTACTTGTAACCCACCCCCTATTCCATCTTCCACCCCACCATAAAAGCTCTTATCATGAAGACAGAGGATTTGTTATCTTTCTCTTTCTTTCTCTTCCCCTCCTCCCTCCCATCCAAACCCAAACACATCACATTCACATACACACAACAAACAACAGGCAAATTATGTTGCACTGAAGGAGATTTCCTGCCCTCCAGTCTAGCTGGTAAAGAGAGTTTATCAACAAAGATCTTAAAGGAATGGTTGAAATGAAGCTACTCTGCCAGTGGGATGAGATGTGCTAACTGTGCCAACTAAAGGTTGGCACTTGCCATCTACCTCTGCAAGGGTTAATTCACAAGCTGCTGTGACCACAGACCTTCAAAATATCCCCTGAAAGAAGTTCAGGGTGAAGATCAGGAACGAGGCACTCTGTGCCCTGGGAAAACTTCCAGAATAGGCCATCAGATAGTTGGATATTGTCAGGAGATTTTATGAGCCGGACTCTTATATCACTTCATATCTAGAAAAGCACTAAGATCTTTCATAGTGAAGTATGCTCCTCTGACTAGCAGTAACCCTCCTGGAACTAGCAGTAACTTTCTGCAAAACATATGTGCTTGATTACATTTACTCCCCCCTTCACCACAATCATGTATGTATGAACTTTCCTCTACCTCTTTGGGGCAGAGGTATCTGAAATGCTCTCTCCCAGGCTATAATCCTCATTTTGCCCAAGATAAAACTCAACGCACAACCCCAACACTGTGCATTTTTTTCTCAGTCAGCAACTGAGACCATCTCTGTTTCTCAGTTACAATAGTAGGTCTTTCTTCACTCTTAGAATCTGTGGAGTGTGTTGTATGTAAAGAGACAGTTCTTGCCCCTTTTGTAATCATAGCTTGATTAAATGGATCTGCACAATGAACAAGTACCAAGGGAGTAAGACATAAGTCTATCCTGGAGACAGAACAAGGAAGCACCTTTTCCAGTGAAAATGTTGCCCATCATTGAGAGACAGAAGGGAGGAGTGAGGGGAAGAGTGGGGGGAATTTCAAGTCTGCCTTTCTCCCATTCTAGCATATGTCCCTGTCTTTCTCTCCCTCATTCTTGAAAAGAAAACATTCTAGGGATAAAGGAAGGTTTGAACGAGTGGTTTAAGGCGAACCCGACACTGCTTTTCCCTAAGGTCATTTGTAGTTTATTTCTAGAGAAGTCAAGAAGGTAAGACTCCTCTGGAGCGTGCATGAACATGCTCTGTTTTACTAGATATGTGTCTCAAAGTGTGATATTGGGCTGAATGGATCTGCTAATATCTTATGACAATAGCTGTCTGAAACCATTACATTGTTCCCTTGCTCCATGAGGAACTTTTATGGACATGCTATCCAAGGTCATGCTGGCTTCAAGTGGTCTGTTAGGCAACAGATCACAAAGGAAGCATGAAGTGCAATTCCAATGATCCTGTATCCCACCTAGAGTCCAGAGAGCAATCATCCTTTGACATGGGCTTCACAGTCCAGGATGTGTTATCTTTTAAATATTTAAATGTGTGGTTTTGAAACTGCATAACTCAGATCTAACCCAGCCAAAGTTCCTGTTGGGACTTTTTAATTAATTAATTAATTTTTTGGCTGTGTTGGGCCTTAGTTACAGCAAGAGGGATTTTCGTTGCAGTGTGCAGCCTCTCTAATTGTGGCATAAGGGCTCCAGAGTGCATGCGTTCCATAGTTGTGGTGTGCAGGCTTGCTTACCCCATGGCGTATGGGATCACAGTTCCCTGAACAGGGATTGTACTGTGTCTTGCATTGGAAGGCAGATTATAACACTGGACCACCAGGGGGGTCCTGAGACTATCTTTTAATTAAAATTACTCACCTGGCATCAGGACTTAAGCCCAGGTGCTCTGTGACTCAACACAGGAAAAAGTCAGTGAAAGACAAAGTAATAGGTAAGAACTGGATTTATTTAGAGAGATACAAATTCCAGAGACAGAATGTGGCCATCTCAAAAGAAGAGAGCATCCCCAGGGCATGGAGTCATCTCAGAAATTGAAAGTGGCCTTAAAATATACCTACTACTGTGGGCAAGAATCCCTTAGAAGAAATCGAGTAGTAATCATAGTTAACAAAAGAGTCCAAAATACAGTACTTGGGTGCAATCTCAAAAATGACAGAATGATCTCTCTTCGTTTCCGAGGCAAACCATTCAATATCAGAGTAATCCAAGTCTATGACCCAGCAAGTAATGCTGAAGAAGCTGAAATTAAGTGGTTCTATGAAGACCTACAGTACCTTCTAGAACTAACACCCAAAAAAGATGGTTTTTTCATTATAGGGGACTGGAATGCAAAAGTAGGAAGTCAAGAGATACCTCCAGTAGGAGGAAAATTTGGCCTTGGAGTGCAGAATGAAGCAAGGCAAAGGCTAATAGAGTTTTGCCAAGAGAATGCACTGATCATAGCAAATACCCTCTTCCAACAGCACAAGAGATTGCTACACATGGACATCACCAGATGGTCAATACCAAAATCAGACTGATTGTATTCTTTGCAGTTGAAGATGGAGAGGCTCTATACAGTTAGCAAAAAAAAAAAAAAAAAAAAAACAGATCAGGAGCTGACTGTGGCTCAGATCATGAACTCCTTATTGCCAAATTCAGACTTAAATTGAAGAAAGCAGGGGGGGAAAAAAACCACTAGACCACTCAGGTATGACCCTTATGATTATACAGTGGAAGTGAGAAATAGATTCAAGGGATTAGATCTGATAGACAGAGTTCCTGAAGAACTATGGACGGAGGTTTGTAACATTGTACAGGGGACAGAAATCAAGACCATCCGCAAGAAAAAGAAATGCAAAAAGACAAAGTGGTTGTCTGACAAGGCCTTACAAATAGTTGAGAAAAGAAGAGAAGTTAAAGGCAAAGGAGAAAAGGAAAGATATATCCATCTGAATGCAGAGTTCCAAAGAACAGCAAGGAGAGATAAGAAAGCCTTCTTCAGTGATCAATGCAAAGAAATAGAGGAAAATAATAGAATGGGAAAGACAAGAGATCTCTTCAAGAAAGTTAGAGATACCAAGAGAGCATTTCATGCAAAGATGGGCACAATAAAGGACAGAAATGGCATGGACCTAACAGAAACAGAAGGTATTAAGAAGAGGTGGCAAGAATACATAGAAGAACTATACCAAAAAGATCTTCATGTCCCAGACAACCACTATGATGTGATCACTCACCTAGAGCCAGACATCTTGGAATGCGAAGATAAGTGGGCTTTAGGAAATATCACTACAAACAAAGCTAATGGAAGTGATGGGATTCCAGTTGAGCTATTTCAAATCCTAAAAGATGATGCTGTGAAAGTGCTGCACTCAATATGCCAGCAGAAACAGAAAACTCAGCAGTGGCCACAGAAATGGAAAAGGTGTTTTCATTCCAATCCCAAAGAAAGGAAATGCCAAAGAATATTCAAACTACTGCACAATTACATTCATTTCACACACTAGCAAAGTAATGCTCAAAATCCTCCAAGACAGGCTTCAACAGTACCTGAACTGAGAACTTCCAGGTGTTCAAGGTAGTTTTAGAAAAGGCAGAGGAATCAGATATCAAATTGCCAACGTCTGTTGGATCATAGAAAAAGCAAGAGTTCCAGAAAAGCATCTACTTCTGCTTTATTGACTACACCAGAGCCTTTGACTGAGTGGATCACAGCAAACTGTGGAAAATTCTGAAAGTGATGGGAATACCAGACCCCCTTACCTGCTTCCTGAGAAATCTGTATATAGGTCAGATTAGACCTGCATACAGATTTAGTTAGAACTGGACATGGAACAACAGACTGGTTCCAAATTGGGAAAGGAGTATATCAAGTTTGTATATTGTCACCCTGCTTATTTAACTTATATTCAGAATACATCAAGAGAAATGCTGGGATGGATGAAGCACAAGCTGGAATCAAGATTGCCGGGAGAAATATCAATAACCTCAAATATGCAGATGACACCACCCTTGTGGCAGAAAGGGAAGTAGAACTAAAGATCCTCTTGATAAAGGTGAAAGAGGAGAGTGAAATAGTTGTTTTAAAACGCAACACTCAGAAAAGTAAGATCATGGCATCCGGTCCCATCACTTTATGGCAGATAGATGGGGAAACAATGGAAACAGTGAGAGACTTCATTTTGGGGGGGCTCCAAAATCACTGCAGCAGGTGACTGCTGCCATGAAATTAAAAGATGCTTGCTCCTTGGAAGAAATTTATGACCAACCTAGACAGCATATTAAAAAGCAGAGACATTATTTTGTTAAAAAAAAAAAAAGTCCATCTGGTCAAAGCTATGGTTTTTCCAGTAGTCATTTATGGATGTGAGAGTTGGACTATAAAGAAAGCTGGAGCTCTGAAGAATTGATGCTTTTGAACTGTGGTGTTGGAGAAGACTCTTGAGAGTCCCTTGGACTGAAAGGAGATCAAACCAGTCCATCCTAAAGGAAATCAGTCCTGAATATTCATTGGAAGGAATGATGCTGAAGCTGAAGCTGAAGCTCCAATATTTTGGCCACTGATGTGAAGAACTGAAACATTTGAAAAGATCCTAATGCAGGATAAGATTGAAGGCAGGAGGATAAAGGGCCGACAGAGGATGAGATGGTTGGATGGCATCACTGACTCAAAGGACATGAGTTTGAGTCTGCTCCGGGAGTTGGTGATGAACAGGGAAGTCTGGCGTGCTGCAGTCCATGGAGTCACAAAGAGTTGAACATGACTGAGTGACTGAACTAAAATATGAAGTGGTTAGTTTCTAATGGGCTCAGTAATTTCATAGGATAATAAGAGGGAAAATTATTCTATTTCAGGGAAGGGGCAGGGATTTTGAAGGATTAAGCTAGCAATCACTTTTTGACCTTTTATGGTAGGCCTCAGAACTGGCACGTTGCCTGTGGGTGTGTCATTTAACATGCCAATGTATCACAGTTGATGTGTAATGAGGTTTAAGTTGTACTGGAAGTCCAGTCTTCCACCATCGCTGACTTGGTTGCTGCTAACCAGTTTCTGTCATGTCCTCGGTGGCTATGCCATTCATTTAGGACTGTGGATGCTGACCCTGTCCCTGCTGCTTCACTATGTGGCCTCCAGTTGTGCCCTTTCCCTAGGGGCATATGTTAGGGCTGGATTTAGGAAAGCCCTTCATAACTCATGGGCTGCCCTGGTGGCTCAGACAGTAAAGAATCTGCCTGCAATGCAGGGGACCAGGGTTCAATCCCTGGGTTAGGAAGATCCCTTGGAGAAGGAAATGGCTACCCATTCCAGTATTCTTACCTGAAGAATTACATAGATAGAGAAGCCTGGGGGACTACATTCCATGGGGTTGCAAAGAATCAGACATGCCTGAGGGACTAACACTTTCACTTTTTCTTGGTTGGAACTAATGACAATTAACTCTAGATCACTATTAGTCATGGTCTCTGAATTGTTTGTAAACCCATAATTTAAAAGCTATGCTTTTTAGTAATTTTCCAAGATGTATAGACATGCAGTGTATTTGTATTTGGATGAAAAACACATCTAAACTCTTGAGGTGGGCAACCCCAGTTTAATTGACCTCCAGCTGAGTGTCTTCAACCACCCCAAAACAGTGAGGTGCCTATTAGCCATACTTATATGATGATGATGGTAATAATAATGATGAATACTAAAATAATAATACTATTTCAAAACTGCTACGATTTCTTAAGTATTTATTAGACTCAAGTTCTAAAGACTTTACACATATTAACTCACTTAATCTTTACAACTACTATGTCATGTCAATATTATTCATCACCATTTTATAAACAAAGACATATAAGCACAGAAAGGTAAAGGAATTCACCCAATATGACACAACTAAGTGCAAAGCAAGGATTCAATTTAACTCCAGGACGTGGGCTCTTAACTTACTAGTTGCTGTCAAGTAAGAGTCTGAAGAGATGAACCCCTCATCTGAAAACATCTGAGGAGTTTTAAAAACTCCACACTACATCACCTAAGCTCAGTGGGGATACACAGCCACACAACAAAAATAAATTTCAGCGAGTTGAATCCTAACAGTTCGTATCTAGAAAATGTTTGGAAACATTGATCTCATGATGAAATCATTCTATCAAGATTAGGTCAGGACTTCTACATTAAAATTTAAGGAAATGGGAGGGTATGGTATAGTCATCACAGAAATAGAGAAAAATAGATATTACTGGGGGGTTGGGACCCCACTTTGATGAAAGAATAAAGAGGCATTACTTGTATTGTTTACTGAGTCAAGGCAAGTCTGTTGCTTTTAAATAGAGGCATCTTTGGGATAAGAGGTCTACAAACTGAAGCATAATGTCCGAATCATTCCCTCTCTGTTCTCACCAATCGGGAAGCTAAAGTTAAAACAGGAAAGGGCATGGCTGAAAAAGCCAAGCCAGATTAAGAAGGAGCTCTCTGTTTTATATTCCCCTTGGCTCTTTAAAGGAGAGCAGTGATGAAATTCTAGGGCATTGAAGTCACTCAGTCCCAGGTTCTCCCCAGCTCTGTCCCTGATTCTGATGTGACCTTGGCAAGTTACTTTGACTCTGTAGCATGGGAGAGATCCTTACACCCAGCTTGTGGTACTATTTGATGATTGAATGAGCAAGATAATGCATACAAAGTCCTTAAGACAGAGTCCGGCACAGATCAAGGATCCAATAACCTTGGTTAACTCTGGGAGGGATCCTCATCTCTCTTTAATCACCTCCATCAGCTTCCTCAGCCAGTCCTTTGGCTCAACCTTCAACCTGGGCACAGATTCAACCCTCCCTCATTCCTTGCGAATGACCGTGACCACCTAAGCCACAGCGTCTTCTGCTTGCTTTATTGCAATAACCTCCTAACTGGTCTCCTGCTTTTTTACCTTGTCCTTTTCTGACAGTTCTCAGAGCAGGCAAGACATTCTGTTGAAAATGTTTGAACACAGCAGTCCACTCCACTGCTGAAAATCTCCAGTTGTTTTCCATCTTCAAAGACTTCAGATTGCCCCCTCTATCATCAACCCTTTCTTCCTGGCTTCAACGCCTACATCTCCCCACCCACACACCCAACAAAGATTCTCACCTTGACAGAACTCCAGTCAAGCCCGTCTGAGCCCTTTCTCAACCATGCCTCAACCTTGGCCTATTAAGACTTGAACAAGCACTGACATCACTTCTAGCAGTTCAAGGGCATCTCCCTAGAATGACTCTAGCTCCATTATGTGCCTGCCTGAGAAAACTCAAGCCTTCCAGAAGAATGTACGATCTGTTCCAGCCAGCACCGGAGGGTAGAGGCCCTGTCTCCCCACTTCACTGGGAGGCTAGGAGCCTAACTAACATAAGCACCGGTTGGCAAATCCAGATGGGTTTTGTACTGGTCAATCCCCTTCTTGTTTTTAGCAATTTTTCACATCCTTGACTCTACTGGATTCCCACCTACCCCTCCCTCATTTCCCTTTAAAATGAATCATCTCTGTACAAATCAAAGTTGAATTTGGTTCACACTGGCCCCTTTACTGCATTTGTGTAATACTGATTTATGTTGGTCCTCACAGCTTTAGCTGGTGTCCAGCTAAATTTATCTTTGATACCTACTGTTCTCCAGTCACCCTGCGCATCAAATATTCCCTGACTCACCAAGCCCAAGTTTTGTCTTAAAACCTTTGCATCTGTTCTGCCCACTCTGAGTCACAGCTGCTTGGCTTCTGCCCTACTCCCTCGGGCCGTTGCTCAGTTGTTGACCCTGCCTGACACCTCCATAAGTGCCTTTTCTCCTCCTTGCTTTATTATTTTTCCTCCCTACAGTTCTATCATCGATTCATGAGATGCAAGAAACATGAGTTCGATCTCTGGGTCAGAAAGATCCCCTGGATGAGGAAATGGCAACCACTCCAGTATTCTTGTCTGGGAAATCCCATAGAGAGAGGAGCTTTGTGGGCCACAGTCCATAGGGTGACAAAGAGTCAGATACGACTGAGCACACCGCACACATACAGCCCTCTCCAGCACTGGACACACTGCAAGGATTTTATTAGTATAGTTCATGTTTATCTCCTTACATTGGATTGCAGGTGCATGAGAACAAAGATTTGTTCACAGTAATATGCCCAGCATGTGGTACAGAGTAGTCCCTTAATAAATACTTGCCAAATAAATAAATTAATAAATATTAGCAATCGTTGTTGTTCCGTCACTAAGTCATTTCCAACTCTTTGCCATCCCATGGAATGCAGTGTGCCGGGCTTCCCTGAAATTGCTACTTTTCAACAAATATTATTTATACATAATAGTAAGTACTTAACTATTGGTTCCCAGGTGACTCATCAGTAAAGACTTTGCTTGCAACACAGGAGACATGGTTTCGATCCTGAGGTAGGGAAGATCCCCTGGAGAAGGAAATGGCAACCTTCTCCAGTATTCTGGCCTGGAAATCCCATGGACAGAGGAGTCTGGTGGGCTACAGTCCATGAGGTCTCAAAAGAGTCACAAAACACAACTGAGCAGCTAAACAACAATAAAAGTACTTAACTGAGCAATAAAGCAGCTCAGTCAAAATGAAATAAATCTAAAATCAGGGCAAGGAGGACACTTGCTTCTTGGAAGAAAAGCTATGACAGCATATTAAAAAGCAGAGACATTACTTTGTCAGCAAAGGTCTGTATAGTCAAAGCTATGGGTTTTCCAGTAGTCATGGATGGATGTGAGAGTTGGACTATAAAGAAAGCCAAGCACTGAAGAACTGATGCTTTTGAACTGTGGTGTTGGAGAAGACTCTTGAAAGTCCCTTAGACTGCAAGGAGATCCAACCAGTCCATCCTAAAGGAAATCAGTCCTAAATATTCATTGAAAGGACTGATGCTGAAGCTGAAGCTCCAACACTTAGGCCACCTGATGTGAAGAACCAACTCATTGGAAAAGACCCTGATGCTGGGAAAGACTGAGGGCTGGAGAAGGGGATGACAGAGGATGATATGGTTGAATGGCATCACTGATTCAATGGACATGAGTTTGAGCAAGCTCCAGGAGTTGGTGATGGACAGGGAAGCTTGGTGTGCTGCAGTCCATGGGGTCACAAAGAGTCGGACACAACTAAACAGCTGAATTGAGAGCAAGAGAACAGAATATGTGTTAATGAGGAAGGTACACTCATTGCTTCTAAGAATTCACTTAAAGAAACATCTGAGGAGGGAGAAAGTAAAAAAATGACCATTGATATCCATATTCGGAGAAAAACTAATGCTACAGAGTAGTACCTACAATGGATTTCAAGATACATCCGAAAATATATTCTATTATTATTTTCAGTTTGACTTTGTGTTTCAAAGCAGCCGTTCTAACAAACTGGAACTGTGCTGTATTTATGAGGGGTGAGTCTACGCTTCCTTTCAATCCCTAACTGAAAGTCCCAAAAAATAATGGTCATCACAAAGATCTCAGGATTGGTGAAAAAGATTCTGTCAATGGTTTAGGTTATTTTAACAAAGAACTAAGTAAATATCTCATACACCAGGGGTTATTTATTATTCGTTTTATGCTGGTTATTTTAGCAGACAGCCCAGCACGGGTGAATAATCATCAGGAGAATGAGTCAACATTCCCCACCCCAGGAAGGCAAGACTTGGATAGTGGAGATAAAAGCCCCTGTCCCAGGGCAGGTCTGTCCCTGTGGAACCCAGAGATGAAATCAGAAACCAGGGTAAAGGAGGATCAATCTAACAGCACCTCTATTTGCTTATTCCAATTTAATTCATTAGCGAAATTTCTCAAAGAAATGAACCTTCTTGTCTGGACTGTCTCTCTGGCATCAGGGATTAGTGACACACCCAGTGCATAAAGCCGCAGGGCACACACACCTCTGGGATTACACATCCATTTGCCACCCCAGCCTAGATGCAATGCAACCTCTTTAATGCGTGAGGCTGTTGTCAGGCAGAATGATGAGCCATCTGAATAATTACACCGGTTGTAGGGTGTAAATGAGACAGCCGCCTGCCCCATCCCACAACATTGAAGTTGAGGCCAAACAGTCCTTTGAAGCTGCAGTCTCTGTTAGAAATCTCAGTGTCACAGAGAAGAAAGTGCCCCTTTACCTGCCAGGTGGTGCCTGACCTCTCACCTGTTACCAAGGCCCATTTGCAGCCACCAAATCCTCTTCTATAAATTTCCTAGCAAGGATGGCCCAGTCCTTTGAGGTCCAGAGATAGAAACTCAGTGCCTCCAAATGTCAGCATTAAACCTTCCAGAGGGAAGGCAGAGCTCCTGGACTCTCCCTGCCATCACTGCTGTGGTTCCTTCCACTGCAGAGCCAAGGCTCACAGTACCCCATGCTCACTCCCCACATGCCAGGCTTGCACTGAGAGTGTGACACTCGCCGAAAGTTGCACCGCAATTTCAGCAGTCTCTAACGAAAGCACCAGCAGACACAGATCCCCGTCAGGTGTGGGGGTGTGGGAGATGACAGCACTCAGGAAGAGGAAGGCTGTCATCTGGGTTTCTGTGTTTTATTCATCTTTTTTTTTTTTTTAACCTGGGATATCATTTAGAAATCTTAAAGGAACCTGATTTCTCAGCATCCCTGGCCCTCCAGCTGTCTGGATTAGTGGCTCTGCGTATGCTGGTCAGATCTGGGGATTAATGATGGCTAATTTGCCCGAGGTTGGTGCAGCCCAGGCAGCAGACTCTGCACGACCAGCTTTTGCTGCCATATGGGCAGAAGCAGCTGTTTCAATTACTTTCAGTGCCCAGATGTGTCAGACGAGCCACCAGCCCTCTGCGGGGTACATCAGCCGCTAGGCAGCTAATTGCTTCAATCACTGTGGAAGTGCAGTGCTGGGTACTGTGAAAGGGGTTTTGGGGACAGTCGAGTGCCAGCTGTCCTCACAGCTCACAAGGCCAGCAAGCAGAGAGGCTGCGACTAGACTTCAGCTTCCACTGGCTGGCCCGGCGCCTGGCACCTGCTCTGGTAGTGTCTGTGTCTTTTCAGGTGCCCTCTGTGCAAGGATAGACAGGGGCCTGGACTTGGGTGTGTCTCACTCCACATAGACTGTATATCCTGGGAACACGTGGGTCTGTGCTCTGTGAATGCCAAGAGATCAACATTTACAAGATTTCAATTAACATGCAATTCAGGTTGCTTATTTGAATCTAAAGCTTCAAGGCCCATGTTTAAAGGATAGACGTCCTGTCCTGGCGTCCAGACAGTGATCAATGGATCAGTCCGTGTGGTGTGCTTTCTTGTGCCTCACACTAAAGCAAGAGGGAAAGGGGAATGAAAGGCCAGCCCTGCACTCTCCTTAAGGCAAAGGTTGTGAAGTCGCTCAGTCATGTCCGACTCTTTGCGACCTCGTGGACTGTAACCTACCAGGCTTCTCCATCCATGGGATTCTCCAGGCAAGAATACTGGAGTGGATTGCCATTTCCTTCTCCAGGGTCCTTGGTCCTTGGGAAAAGAAATCAGAAACACTTATCAGGCAAAGACGTGTCTTCCCATTGTTTGAAGCAGGAGTGATGAGGAGGTAACCTGGGATAAATAGGAAACTGTTATCATTATAATACTCCTGTTTAGGAAAAGAATAAACATTTGTTTTGTGTTAATTCTATGGTAATCAGGATGATTGTACTGTACTTAGCTGCTGATGTTGCCATGGTTATCCCAAGCAAATTGTGATTATTAATGGCTTAGAATAATCCATAGTGTTTGGTTTGACACCCACCATCAGCAACATGAGTATTAGCTTCACGGCTACATCCCAGTGATTTTGGAGCCCAAAATAAGTTAGCTCTTTTTCAGCTTTGTATTATGTGGCATCTCTTCTGTATTATGAAATGGCTTCCTCCCTTTCTTCTCTTCAAACCTTTTGTTTCCAAGGTCTGCAGTGTAATTAACAGAACTGAGCATTTTTTTCAGATTGATATATTGATGAATATATATTAATGCAACTTAGCAAAAAATAAAATACTGAGGAGTAGATGTTAATCTGTGCTGAGGAACCATTCTTGAGTGGCCAGGCCATGGAACCTGTGAACTTCCATGTCAAGCACAGTAAACCAGAATTTAAACCAAGATTTATATCTCGGAGCTGAGTCATCCCTGATTCTACAACAAAATCTCTGGATCTCACTCTCCAGCTGGACACTCAACCAAGTCACAGTGTACTGCCTTTGTTATCATTATTGGTGGTGGTGCTGGTGCTGGTGGTAGGTAGTATATGTTCCTGCGTGTTTAAGTTGATAATACCAAGAACTATGTTTCTTAAGAAAAACATAACATAAAAAATTTTTGGACACCGAGTACAAATGAGCGTTGATCAAAATATCGGTGACCAGGAGGACCGGATGGGCTGCATCAGCTCTTCCTAGAATCCGGAAGATGACATGTGTTTCAGCTCGTTGTGGCTCTATCACAAACAACTTCAGAACTCAGGGGCATTAAACCAGAATGACTTCCTATTTCTCATGCTTCTGGGGCTGATCTGGATGATCCTGCTCCCCATGCCACTCGTTGGAACCCCTCAGGAGGTGGCAGTCAGTTGATGCTGGGTTGGGCTGGAGGGTCTCCAAGCAAGCCTCGCACACACGTGTGGCCTCGATTCTCGCTTTCGGTGGTTACTGGGCTCCCCTGTCCACAGCCTCTCCCTCTAGATGGCACCCCGTCTCCAAGGCCTTCCCACATGGCCTCTTTCCAGCAGGGGCCCCAAGTATCCTTATTGACAGTTCCAAGAAACAAACTCAGAGGCTCCTAAACATCTTAAGGGCTATGCCTGGAGCTGTCATCGGCCATGTGGTTCCAGCAAGGCTGAGGGCCAGTCCAGGTTCAAGGTTGGAAAGGACACTTTAGCTATTCATAGCAGCATGGCCTGGGTGTACAGTGCAGGAGCCAGGAGGGGACTGTGGCACCTACTGTGAAGACCCTCAGTGTGTGTAGTATGAGGGATGAGGGTGGGCTGATGGGGGAATGAAGAGATTCTACACGAAATGAGTGAGTTAGATTGTTTTTATATTAACTGCATGTCATTAAAAAAAAAAAAGAAACAAAATATGCGTTTAATTTGTAGTATTAATGGTAACCCACTCCAGAACTCCTGCCTGTAAAATTCCGTGGACGGAGGAGCTTGGTAGGCTCCAGCCCATGGGGTCGCAAAAAGTCAGACACTACTGAGCGACTTCACTTTATCCTCTGTTATGTTAGAATGCATAGAATTAAAAAAAAAAATAAAAACTAAAAAAATAGAAGTTTTCTTCTTTTTAAATCTCTCTTATGAAAACAGCCAAATGGTATTGATTAGAATGTTTCCCATGCCTTTTGTGTGCCTTTGACTAATATGAGTGGAAAAGCAGTTTGCTCTGTGAGCGAGACCCTGGATTGTCCTTCACAGGTGACTGAGGGAGAAATTCTTTCAGTGTTGACATTCATGTCTGCGGTCTTAGCAGAGCTGAGAGTCTGTATCGGTGGCTGCTTCTTCCTTGAGGCGTGCCAGCATCCTAATGGGAAAATGCTACCTCCATCTCATTGAGGAGTAAGCTATGGATTAGAAATGACCCCATTATCAAAGCCACATGCTTCCAGGGTGGTTGCAATTATTTAGGTGAGTATTCCTCTGAGAAAATGTGTCCTTAACCACAGTGGGGAAAATAAGACCAGCAGTTTCACCAAATTTGGGACTAATTCAACTTGAAACTTTAAAGCCAACAGAATTAAAAATAACCATTATGCACACTTAGTGAGACTTAGCCCAGGATCCACGTTAGAGTCATCCGGGAGGCATTAAAAAAAAAAGAACAAACAAAAAGCCAATTTCTGGGGAACCCATCCCAGGCCAATTAAATTATAATCTCTAGGGGGGGTTGGTACCCAATATTAAAGGACATTATAGGAAAGAATAATCAGCTTGTCCATCATTTTAATTTTCAATAAAACAATAAGATTTCTTATTAGACTGATTTTCAAATCTCGGCACTCTCTTATTTTAACAATAATAGATAAATCTATTGATTGCTGACCCTGTGCTATGCACTGTACTGGGTTCTTACTGATACTGCCACCACTTGATCAATACTGATATGGGTTAAATACTGGGTTGGCCAAAAAATTCTTTCTGGTTTTCCATACAACATTATGGAAACACCCAAACAATCCTTTTGGCCAGCCCAATACTACTAGAGCTATTCTCATTTTTCAGATGAGGAAACTACAGCTTTGAAAGATGAGATAAAATGCATAGTGCCACTCACCAAATAAGCAGAGTCCCGGATGTGAACACAAAGTGTTTTTCAGTGTAGTCTTATTTTTGAGAATTTTGAATATCGGCATGCGGTTGTGCAGTAATAGTAAAGAGATTCCATGTACCCTTTACCCACTTTCCTCCATTGGTAAGATTTTATATATTACAGTAAAATGCCATGAGCAAAAAATCATTAAAACAAATTAACATCAATAAACAACTGACCACATTCATATTTTGCTAATTTTGCATTCATTAATTTGTGTGTGTGTGTGTTGGTTGGTTTGATGAAATATTATCTCGGGTTCGGGTAAATGAGATGCACTCTTGAAACTCTGAGCTGTTTGCAGGTTTGAGCTATCACATCAGTTTTCTTGTGAGGCAAGTTTTCACTTTCTGGGATAAAGGCACAAATTGCTGTTCTGTATGGCGAGCACATGTTAACTTTTTTGAAGAAATTGACAAACTCTTTCCCAGAATGACTGTACCATTTTATACTCCCAATATCTGAGTTATGCAGTATCTCCATACTTTCACCAGCAGTTGATGTTTTCTTTTTTTGCTTAATTTTAGTTCCGATAGGTGTGTCCATCATCTTACTGTAGTTAGAATTTGCATTCCCCTGTTCAGATGGTGAAGAATCTGCCTGCAATGCAGGAGACCCAAGTTTGATCCTTGGGTCAGGAAGATCCCCTGGAGTAGGAAGTGGCAACCCCCATTAGTACTCTTGCCTGGAGAATCCCATGGACAGAGGAGCCTGGTGGGCTACAGTCCACGGAATCACAAAGAGTAGGACACAAGTGAGCAACTAACTAACACGTAACACATGTCTAACACTAACATATGCTAAATCTTGTGCCTGGTCTGTTTGCCATATTCATGTTCTTTTCCACGAATTGTTCCTACATGCCTTTTGTGAATTTTCTAATTGGATTGTGTGATAATTTAATTTTGAGAGTCCTTTAAGTAGTCCCAGTAGAAGTCTTTCGGGGGATACATGATTTGGAAATATTTTCTCCCAGACTGAGCCTTGTCTTTTCATCCTTCTCCCAGGGTATTTCATGGAGCAGAGAATTTTAATTCGGATGAGTCCAGCTTATCGATGTCTCTCTCCTTTTACGGTTCACACTTTGGTATCAATGCCAGGCACAGACTTGAAGGTGGGACTTCACTCCAACCTCTCAGATTCTCCAAGACTCAGATTATTTGTCTTTAGATTTTGGATAACAAGATCTAGATTACAGAGTAAGAGTGAGATTAAATGAAATAGATAATTATACATGAAGTGTACCGTATGGCTATTGGTACAGTTCATGCTGTGTGGAGCTGGCTTGTTGTGACTGTTATAAAGAATTACTCTGTGATGGAAAATGCCAGAGAATACTAGATTTTGTGACTCTGTTCACCTGATATTCTTATTAATTGTACTTGTAGCATATGTACTTTCATCAATTAACTTGAGCCTCAGGACAACCTTTAAGTAATATTTCTTACTATTATGGACGAAGAGACAGGAGTGTGAAGAGATTTGCCCAGGTTCACTCAAACAGCTCATCACATGCATGGGACACATCCAGTTCCTCTAGCCTAAAGCTGACATAGCCCCATTCCCTCTTTTAATTCCTTTTAGAATTAAATTGTTAACCACACCTTGACAAGAGATATTTTCTCAGTAAAAAAATAGTCTCAATATCAAAGAAGTAGGTAATGGGATTTGATCTTTCTAACAATTTTTTTTTCTGTCACAGATAAATACCAGGAACCTGTGTTGAACATCTGACAATTTTCACCTCTAAGAAAGATTGCTTGATATCTTTTGAAATACTATGTTTAAACAATCTTACGGAAAGACTCTTTTTGTTTAACTGTTTGTGCAACTTTCAGTTCAGTTCAGTTCAGTTGCTCAGTCCTGTCTGACTCTTGCCACCCCATGGACTGCAGCACGCCAGGCTTCCCTGTCCATCACGAACTCCCAGAGCTTCCTCAAACTCATGTCCATCACGTCGATGATGCCATTCAACCATCTCATCCTCTGTCATCCCTTTCTCCTCCTGCCTTCAATCTTTCCCAGCATCAGGGTTTTTTCTAGTGAGTCAGTTCTTCACATCAGGTGGCCAAAATATTGGAGTTTCAGCAGTCCTTCCAATGAATACTCAGGACTGATTTCCTTTGGGATGAACTGATTGGATCTCCTTGCAATCCAAGGGACTCTTAAGAGTCGTCTCCAACACCACAGTTTAAAAGCATCAATTCTTTGGTGCTCAGCTTTCTTTATAGTCCAACTCTCGCATCCATACACGACCACTGGAGAAACCATAGCCTTGACTAGACGGACCTTTGTTGGCAAAGTAATGTCTCTGCTTTTTAATATGCTATCTAGGTTGGTCATTGCTTTCTTTCCAAGGAGCAAGTGCCTTTTAATTTCATGGCTTCAGTCACCATCTTCAGTGATTTTGGAGCCCCCCAAAATAAAGTCTCTCACCTGTTGGATCATTGAAAAAGCAAGAGAGTTCCAGAAAAATATCTACTTCTGCTTTATTGACTACATCAAAGCCTTTGACAGTGTGGATCACAACAAACTGTGCAACTTAATTGAATGCTTTTCCCTGGATCAATTTACCATATGAGAAAAGCATTGTCCTGTATGTGTACAATGAGGCCCACATCATTAGACTGGAAGTTGTACGATCCCCGGAAGGAATAAGATAATGTACCTGAAGAAGATACGAACACAAACAAATTAATTAATCAGATGATTAAGTTAAAATATCCATTATTTCTACTACAGTCCACCCCTTGGTTCCTAGTAGATAGGTATCCTTCTCATATACATGATTTTGCCTACAAAGTCCTGGACTGCTCTAGCATGGTTTCAATGTAACACACAAGAGTATTTCACTTCTTTTCAAGTACTGGATAATTTTTTTATTATTATAGCTTTCACAAATGCATTTATCCCCAGGCCTTCCAAATAAAAATGATCTAAATGCAAAATAGCTGTTTGACAGAGGCAATTTCCTAGGCCCACTTTTTTCTCTAAGAGGTATATTTTGCCTTGTACAATTCAATGTTAGTCAATCTACCTATAGCCCTTTATACATCTGAAATAGATGATCTAAGTTTGAAATTTTCTAAACCCCAAACATTTGATGCACAATGGTGAAGGAAAACCCAGAAACAACTTCAGTAAAACTCTGATTTAGCAAAAGAGAAAAGTAGAGACTGTAAATTGTGTTCATTTTACACCTGTTCCTTTCAATAAGGGATGTAAAGAGAAAAGATAAGGCCAAAAAAAAAAAAAAGAAACCTCTGGATAAAACCAATTCGTTGATTTACTTTCTTGGTAGTGAAATAAATTCTCTCATCAGCCAACCTGGCTTCCCCATCCTTTGTCCAGTGTAGATTTCTTCTCATTGTCTATCTTTAATAGGCAGATAGCAAAGGGGGAATGGGGAGAACCCTCCTGTAAGGCGTGTGTTCTGACATTGCATCTACAATGGGGCGAGTACAGACCTAGTACTGAGTACCTAGTACAGACCTAACAAATGTTTAAAGCATTGTCCCAGAGCACAAGCATCTGAATCCATGAAGGTTAAAAATAATAAAAATGTGGATTATGGGCATTAACTTGTGCCTGCCTACTAAATTTCTGTGTGTGGGGCTTGGCAACTGACCTTTTAACATGATCCCTGATAATACTAATATGCAGTAAAATTGAGTGCTATCCCTATTAGGATTAACTTAGTCAAAAGCCTTCTGATGAAGAGTTAGTCTTAGTTATGTCCAGGTGGATAGTGCCAGAATTGAGTTGAATTGCAGGATACCCAGCTGGTGTCGGCAAATTGCTTGGTGGTATAGGGAAAACCCCTGACACTTATTAGAATTGGAGTCAGCATCATAACTACCCAGTGTATCTCAATTACAAGCTCCATGATAACAGGGATTTTCTTCTGTCTGATTTACTAATAATGAAGCTAGAACAGAGCCTAGTGCAATGCCTGATGTAAAATAAGTGATGAATAAGTATTTGTCCATTTAATAAAAAAAGAAAAAGAAACAGTCTTTGGGTATCAACTTGAAAGTAATGATCTTACTATGCTTGCTAGTAATCAATATTTGTGCATGGTATTGCCATGTACAAATGGCATGGTATTGCCTGGATTTTGCAGTTTAGTTTTAGTTTCTTAGTCTCAGACTTAGACATCTTTCTTTGGGATACAGTAGAGAAAAAATAACCTAGGCTGCCCAAGAGAGAGCTGAGCCAGGCTAAGAGTCCCTAGGAGTCTCTGTAAGGAAGAAGGTAAACAAGAAAGGTACTTATATGGACAAGGTGAACCTGCTTTTCTATGATACTTCTGATTCTTCTGAAACATTTCTATTCAAAAGTAAAGATTCCAGGTTTCCAAATTTGCTGATCTTCTACAAAACCATGAACTACAGAGGATGTGGTTCATTTGATGCAGGTATTATGTTTTGATAAAGAGTCTAATATTTGTGAGTAAAGCAAACGAGTAAGAGGGATAGAGTAATCTTTAGAATTTAGGGACTTGTCTAAAAGCTTATCTGAAGGTCATCTGGTCATTCATTATCGTTTACCACTCAGATATTTTGCAGCCTTTTAAAGGCTGATGTTTGATTGTAGAAAACTGATAAACTGTGATGATTTTTGCCTGATTGCAATGCAAATGATTGCCCGATAGCAATGCAAATACTTTCTATTTTATAATGATGAAAATGCTTTCTGTTCAGTAAAAAGATGACCCTTTTTTAAAAGGTCACAGCTTAATTGCCCTGAATGCTATCAGCCATTGTTCATCTACTTTAGCAATACCCTGTCCAGTGCTGGTTCTGCTTTCACTAACTATATATGAAGATATCATTTTCTCATGCCTTTCTTTGAAGGCAGAAAACTTTGATGCTTGATCACAATGCATTTCAATGAAAGTTATGTTCTTTTAAATCTTAAAAATTATGCTATTTGAGTGCTCACACCAGTCTTATTCTTCCCTGTTTGCTTTCAAATAAGGCAGTTTCGCTAGAGCTCTCTTGCAGCACCTTACTGAAGGCAAGGAGTGGCTGGCAAACTCAATATCTCGACATTTTTATACCAAGTTGCCTAAAGCTACAGACGTCATGGGCATATGGTCTGAGTCCCAAGGGACTACAAGCAATAGTTGAACCAACTGCTGAGCTGTGGCGTAATGAAGACAAAGCTAACTTCCTAGCATGAACCAGGAGGATGCTCACTGCATCCCAATCCACCTGCACTTTGCTAATGCCACATCTTAGGCTCTGTCTCATGTAATATCCTACTTTGGTCTTAGATAGGACCCTGATGTTCATCAGTAAGAAAAGCCCAGTGGCAGCTATATTAAGGAGGTTGGCTCATAAAAATCAAATATTGAATATACCATCAATGGGACAGAGCTTCATTAGAAACAACTAGGAGAAAAAGAAAAGAAAACACAAATAATACCTCTGTAATAGCTCTGTGTGTGTGTGTGTGTGTGTGTGTGTGTATCTGTCTGTCTCTAAACACATAAACACACACACACACACTTTCTTTCACACCTCTGCCCCTCTGGCTGGTCATTTTTGCTCTTTCCAGAGACAAGCTTTCTCCATAAGGTGGTTGTCAGTGGTTCTGAATATTTTATGTTTTACATTTCTCTTATCAGAGAAGGATGTCTTTTACCTCAAATTTCCAGTTTATTTTTATTTATTTTTTTAATTGAAAAAACCCCAGATATTGACTATATTTGGCTTGGGTAAAGACTCCCATCCCTACTTAAATCTAATGTGGTAAAGGTCACAGAGTCACACGTGCAAATGCTGGCTCATAAATGACCCTTTGGGTGGAGTGCGGGAACCAATCAGTCTTACAAAGTCAGAGGCAGGGCAGAGAAAACAAGAAATGACCTCTGCTAGAGACGTCTGTGAGAGCAAGGATAATGTAGCGCCTGGGAGATGAAGAGAAGGTTAAAGGAACTGAGGGTATTTAGCCATGGTGTCAAGCTGCGCAAGGGCATCATCGGCTCTGAAGTGAGTATCTGGTGGTTCTGGTCTCAGCCTTCACACAGCTGGGGGACCTGAGACCATAGCTTCTCTGAACCTCAATTTCCTCCTCTTGAAATGTCAGTAATGATCTGTCCCAGGCAGTGCTCTTGACAGGATTCAGGAGACAGTTCAGGTAACACATCAAGCATGTGTCTTGCACAGCTCACTTTCACTAAATAGAAGCAGTTATTTCATCTAGAAAAGAAAAAGCTTGGGGAGGGAGATGTGAGAACTGCCTTCACATTTTTAAAAGCCTGTCATATGCACGTGAGTTTCAACTCTTTCTGTGTACTCTGGAGCATAGAGATTCTGTCAAGAAGTTACAAGGCAGTGAGTTTTACTTCAATAAAAGAAGAAAAAAAAAAAACAGATTGAAAGCAAAAATGGACTGGGGAGAACTGAGTAAATTTCTCCAAAGATTTTTCAAGCAAATCTTAACTTTCTCTTTCCCTGGGATAATGCAAAGAATTCACAAGTCATTTGAAGGTTAGCTTAGAGGGCATTGTAAATGCCTCTTACCTCTGAGTGTTTGTGCTTCCATCAATAAGGCAGTGAAGGGCACTCTAGTCCCAAAGCCAGAGAGGACGCCTCCATATCTAGGAGGTGGAGCACAGCCACATCAGCCATCATCCACATGCAACCTGTTAAGTGAAGTCTAGCAGCTGCAATTCCATTGCATGGTGCTATTTTTAAGTCACCAAAACTATGAGTTTTAATTTACCTGAGAGTTATAGTCTACCCTCCAATCTGAAAAAAAAAAAAAAAAATGAAGGTGCATGGTTTAGAAAGAAATCTGCCACCTACATTCTTGTTCAAGATCATTCTTCATTCTGAAGTATTAAATTTTTCATTTAAATTTCCATTTCTCAAGTATAAAATTAAGCATCTTTTATAATGTGTAGCCTTGAAAAAGTATTTCCCAAAGAATTCTGTCTATTCCAGAGGTGTGTCAGAAGAAGTGTTAAGGAAATCAGGAGCAGAGGATGGTGATGGAATCAGAGGAGGTCAGAGGCTCAGGAAGTGATGGGAGAGGGTCCCTGGCACTGATGTGAATCCTTCCAGTGGAACCAAATTACATGTTGGCTTTATTCCTCTAACACAAATCCATTCTTTGGCAGCCTAGTTTCCCTGAGGATGTTTTATTTGACTTTCAAACTTATTTTTTGGTGATCCTTGCTAGAGGTATTCTAGCAGGAAGAATAAGGGGCCACAGAGTTTGTTGCTGGCTTCCCTCAGTTGGTAAGGTAGGATATGAGGGCAACCATACCATACTTTTAGTTATGCAGCAATATCAATACTAGTATTCCAGTAAGATGTCTTACTAGATTATATCTACTACTGTGGGCAAGAATCGCTTAGAAGAAACGGAGTAGTCCTCATAGTCAACAAAATAGTCTGAAATGCAGTACTTGCAGTACTTAAAAACAACAGAATGAGCTCTGTTCGTTTCCAAGGCAAACCATTCAATAGCATAATAATCTAAGTCTAGGCCCCTACCACTAATGCCAAAGCAGCTGAAGTTGATCTGTTCTATGAAGACCTACAAGATCTTCTAGAACTAACACAATTAACTCTGGGGCAGAATTACTGATAAGGATCAGGGTGTAGGGTGTGTGTAGGGCCTTAGTTCAGTTCAGCTTACTCGCTCAGTCATGTCAGACTCTTTGTGACCCCATGGACCACAGCACACCAGGCTTCCCTGTCCATCACCAACTCCAGGAGCTTACTTAAACTCATGTCCATTGAGTTGGTGATGCCACCCAACCATCTCATCCTCTGTTGTCCCTTCTTCTCCTGCCCTCAATCTTTCCCAGCATCAGGGTCTTTTCCAATGAGTTAGTTCTTCACATCAGGTGGCCAAAGTATCAGAGTTTCAGCTTCAGCATAAGTCCTTCCAATGAATATTCAGGACTGATTTCCTTTAGGAGTGACTGGTTTGAACTCCTTGCTGGCCAAGGGACTCTCAAGAGTCTTCTCCAACACCACTGTTTAAAAGCATCAATTCTTCGGTGCTCAGCTTTCTTTATAGTCCAACTCTCACATCCATACAAGACTACTGGAAAAACCATAGCTTTGACTAGGTGGACATTTGTTAACAAAGTAACATCTCTGCTTTTTAATATGCTGTCTAGGTTGGTCATAGCTTTTCTTTCAAGGAGCAAGCGTCTTTTAATTTCATGGCTGCAATCACCACCTGCAGTGATTTTGGAGCCCAAGAAAATAAAGTATTTTTACTTTAAAGTAAAGTAAAATTAAGTATTTTACTTACCTTCCTTTTAATCTAGCCTCACGTGGTCTCCTGTGGTTCTTGAGGTCATCAAACTGTGATCTTCTCTCCGGAATGACTAATGCTTCATCAAGTAATTAACACCTTCTTCTGTTTTGAGTTTTAGTTCCCCAGAAGTGCTCAATGATATTGTTATATGTATCCTTTGGAACCAGGATACTGCCCCAAGGCTGCACTAGCCTTTGAATGCTTCTTTCTTGTCTCTGTATCCCCTCCCTTCCCTGATTAGCAACTGTTTGAACCTGCCTGTTGGAATTCAGGGAAGGTCATGGAGCCTGAAACCTATTCTCTACAAATAAACTGGGGACACAGAAAGGCTTCTGTACCCAGGAGCCCCACAGGGTCCTGCTTTGTTCCACTATCTCCCATTTTCTCCTGATCTGAGGTAACCACTGCGTGTATGTTATCCTTTTAAAAGAAAGTAAATAAAAGAACAACCAAATAATACATTTTTTCTAAGGTATTCTATTGTCCAGATGAGTTTTTTTTTTTTTTTCTTTTTGAATTAGTCATATAGTTATTCAATCTCCTGCTTCCAGCTCATTGGCCAGTGACCAGGTATCCAATCTAGGTACCTAGGTAGCCACACATTTTTCTATGAGTTGGATGTTCCAATAAATTAATGGAGCTTTTTTCCAAGATCAACTCAGTCTCAGGCATTCTGAACACACAGTTACCCAACCTGAAAACAAGTAGACCTACTCTTGATTTTATTGTTGAAATAATAAGCAAAATATTTTATTGGTGAAATAATTGCTCAACTAAGTATGTAGTTGTATACTTAGGACTACTTAGCTTCTCAGCATTAGAACATCTAATAACACCAATCCAATATTGTCATCCTTTTCAGAGTTATATGTTTGCTTAAATACAATTGCTGAATTGAGCAATGAAGGGAAGAGAGTGGAAGGAATGACATATTTCCATGTTACATTTGCATATGATAAGTCATGAAGAAGATATCAACACAGGGCTTAGTATTTTTTTAATTAAATAGTGGAAGGTTAGCATTTCCAAGAAAAATGGCAGGAACAATTGAAATCCATAGGCAGAAAAGTGAACATCAACCTAAATTTCACATTCAGTACAAAAATTCACTTTAAATGGATCACAGACTTAATTGTAAAATGTAAAATTATATATTTTAGGAAAAATAGAAAATTTTCATGATATAAGGTCAGATGAAGAGTACTTCAATTTGACCCCAATTGAGATTGCACTTAATTGAAAGTAAAAACTTCTGTTCTGTGGAACAGTCTGTCAAGAAGAAGAAAAGACAAGTTATTGAGCGAAAGAAAGCATTTGCAAACCATGTATACAACAAAGGACTTGTACTGAGAATGTTAGAAGAACTTTCAAAACTCAATAGTAAGAGAAAAACACTGTTTGAAAGGATACACAGGCATCAATATTCATTACAGCACCATTTACAATAGCCAAGACACGGACGCAAACTAAATGTCTTTTGACAGTTGAATGGATAAAGAAAATGTGATATATATATATATATATATATATATACAATGGAATATTACTCAGCCATTAAAAAGAAAGAAACAATGCCATTTGCAGTAATATAAATGGACCTGGAGATAATCATACATGAAGTCAGACAGGGAAAGACAAATACATAATATCATTCACATGCATAATCTAAAAAGAAAAATGATACAATGAACTTATTTATAAAACAGAAACAGACCCACAGACTTAGAGAATGAATTTATGGTTACCAGAGGGGAAGGAAAGCAAAGAGGGATAGATTGGGAATTTGTGATTGACATGCACACACTCTTATATTTAAAATAAATAACCAAAAAGTACCTACTGTATAGCACAGGAAACCCTGTTCAATATCCTATAACCTAAGCGGGAAAAGAATTTTAAGAAAAATATATGCATGCATACATATTTAAAAAATAAAAATAAAAACAACTCACCAGTAAGAAACAATCAATTAGAAACTAGGCCAAGGTCATGGACAGATATTTCACTCAAGAGGATAAATGGAGAGCAAATAAGCACACGGTAAGATGTTCAGTATCATTTGCCGTTAGGAGAATGGCCTTAAGACACCAGTGCTGGTTTTATGAGGTTCTCCAGTAGCTCAGATGGTAAAGAATCTGTCTGCAATGCAGGAAACCTGGGTTCAATCTCTGGTCAGAAAGATCCCCTGGAGAAGGGAATGACAACTCTCTCCAATATCCTTGCCTGGAAAATTCCATGGTCAGAGGAGCCTGGTGGACTACAGTCCATGGGGTCGCAAAGAGTTGGATATGACAGAGCACGCCTGCTACTGATATTATTACCACCAGTTGTATGTGTGCCAGTATGTGCCTCATAGACATATTGAAAATCCCTGGCCACTTCTCTACTTCCCCTTGTGATCCACACTCACCCCCTCACTGGGTTTCAGTGTGTGCCATTCCCCCTGCCTAAGAACACTCTGCCTTTGGGTCTTCCTTGTACTGTAATGTCATTCCTTGAGGCTATCCCCTACAGGAAATTCTCCAGGTGTACAGGAGGGAATAGGAGCTGTCCAGTCAGTCCAACATAAGCCTAGACAAATAGTGGCACGACTGTAGATTTTATTTTTATTGCAGAGACATGAGTCTAAAAGCGTAGTTCCAATGGCTCAGTTAGGAGAGGATTCTGTCCTCAGCGACCTTCTGTGTCCAGAAGTTGTATCTCCCTAGACACCTCAAGTTTGGTATTGACCTTCGATCACCCACTTTAGACTTTCCACTGGGAGCAGGGGACACTGGCATTTCACACAGAGTATTACCATCCTGGGAGATGCTCTGTCATCGCTGATCTTCAAAAGGGCAATGCGCCTAAGGATTTCCTATTCTCTTTCAGAAGGTTCCTTTTGTACATTTGTCTCTCCTTCCTGTCTTCAAGAGTATGTAGGATGCACAGTATTGTTCAGACAAAGACATGTTCTGTTGTTGTAAATGAGATCACGAGAATAGAGACATGTTTATTCCAGGCACAGAGAGCCTTGAGGATCCGAGTAGGGCTTGTTCTCAAAACGTAATCCTAACTACCATCACCTGGGAATGCTGAGAATGGCTGCTAGGTTCCTGGTTGAAAAGTGAAGCAAAGCTCCAGTGCCAGTTTAGATCTCCAACATCTCTTCCAGATCTGAACAAAGAGAGTTTTTATTCTCCAAACTGACAAACAAAAAGCTGCCATTTACCTGACTGGAATTCTTCTGTATTATCAGGGCTTCCCTTGTGGCTCAGCTGGTAAAGAATCCACCTACAATGCAGGAGACCTGGGTTCAATCCCTTGGTTGGAAAGATCCCCTGGAAAAGGGAACAGCTGCCCACTCAGGTATTCTAGCCAGGAGAATTCCATAGACTGCATAGTCCAGGGGTCACAAAGAATCAGACATGACAGAGCAGCTTTCACTTTCACTTTCATCATGACTCCAAGCCTTCTGAACTATTTCCCAAAGCCTGACCTGATGTTAGAAATTTCCTGAGCAAAATCCCTGCCTTGCTTCTGACCTCCCTCCAATTTTCCAAAGGTTCAGCTCAGTTCAGTTCAGTTCAGTCCCTCAGTCATCTCTGACTCTTTGCAACCCTATGATTCACAGCATGCCAGCCCTCCCTGTCCATCACTAACTCCCGGAATTCACTCAGACTCATGTCCATCGAGTCAGTGATGCCATCCAGCCATCTCATCCTCTGTTGTCTCCTTCTCCTCCTGCCCCCAATCCCTCCCAGCATCAGAGTCTTTTCCAATGAGTCAACTCTTCGCATGAGGTGGCCAAAGTACTGGAGTTTCAGCTTCAGCATCATTCCTTCCAAAAAAATTCCCGGGCTGATCTCCTTTAGAATGGACTGATTGGATCTCCTTGCAGTCCATGGGACTCAAGAGTCTTCTCCAACACCACAGTTCAAAAGCATCAATTCTTTGGTGTTCAGCTTTCTTCACAGTCCAATTCTCACATCCAACATGACCACTGAAAAAACCATAGTCTTGACTAGACGGACCTTTGTTGGGAAAGTAATGCTTTTGAATATGCTATCTAGGTTGGTCATAAATTTCCTTCCAAGGAGTAAGCATCTTTTAATTTCATGGCTGCAGTCACCATCTGCAGTGATTTTGAGCCCCCAAAATAAAGTCTGACACTGTTTCCATTGTTTCCCTATCTATTTCCCATGAAGTGATGGGACCAGATGCCATGATCTTCATTTTCTGAACGTTGAGCTTTAAGCCAACTTTTTTACTCTCCACTTTCACTTTCATCAAGAGGCTTTTTAGCTCCTCTTCACTTTCTGCCACAAGGGTGGTATCATCTGCATATCTGAGGTTCTTGATATTTCTCCTGGCAATCTTGATCCAGCTTGTGCTTTTTCCAGCCCAGCATTTCTCATGAGGTACTCTGCATATAAGTTAAATAAGCAGAGTGACAATATACAGCCTTGACGTACTCCTTTTCCTATTTGGAACCAGTCTGTTGTTCCATGTCCAGTTAGATTCCTCCAGTAACACTCTGGGTATCTTCACAACTTGAAGTCTGGGCTAATTTGATACCATTCCAAGAAAAATACCTCTTATTTCCTCTTCTTCTCCCTTGCCTTCATCCCAGGAGTAATTTCTTTCTAAGATGAGTGTCAGCAGGAACATCTATTCCTTTCAAAGCGAATATTCCTGCTAGGAATTATTCTAAAATCTAAGTTGACTAGCTAAGCCATGGTGCTGTGTTTGCTGACTTTAATGATCAATACAAGTAAGTTCACTGGTATCATTTTTATTAGATTCCACATATAAGTGATATCACATGATATTTGCCTTTAACTGCCTGACTTATTTCACACAGTATGATGATCTCTACGTCCTTCCAGACTCACAAAAATAGGAAACAAATTTGTAGCTGTGAAATGGGAAAGCAGGGGGAAGGGAAGGCAAAAATTAGGAGTTTGGAATTAACAGATACACACTTCTATATAGAAGGGAACCATATCCAATCCCTTCTAGACAACTTATAATGGAAAAGAATCTGAAAAAGAAAATATATATCTGAAAAATATAAGTAATATATGTATAATATATATATAATACTGTTCATGGGGTGAAAAGTATGAACAGTATGAAAAGGCAAAATGATAGGATACTGAAAGAGGAACTCCCCAGGTCAGTAGGTGCCCAATATGCTACTGGAGATCAGTGGAGAAATAACTCCAGAAAGAAAGAAGGGATGAAGCCAAAGCAAAAACAATACCCAGTTGTGGATGTGACTGGTGATAGAAGCAAGGTCTGATGCTGTAAAGAGCAATATTGTATAGGAACCTGGAATGTTAGGACCATGAATCAAGGCAAATTGGAAGTGGTCAAACTAAGATGGACTGGAATGGGTGAACTTAACTCAGATGATCATTATATCTACTACTGTGGGCAGGAATCCCTTAGAAGAAAGGGAGTAGTCATCATGGTCAACAAGAGTCTGAAATGCAGTTCTTGGATGCAATCTCAAAAATGACAGAATGATCTCTGTTCATTTCCAAGGCAAACCATTCAATATCATGGTGATCCAAGTCTATGCCCCAACCAGTAATGCTGAAGAAGCTGAAGTTGAATGGTTCTATGAAGACCTTCTAGATCTAACACCCAAAAAAGATGTCCTTTTCATTATAGGGGATTGGAATGCAAAAGTAGGAAGTCAGGAAACACCTGAAGTACAGGCAAAGTTGGCCTTGGAGTACAGAATGGAGCAGGACAAAGGCTAATAGAGTTTTGCCAAGAAAATGCACTGGTCATAGCAAACACTCTCTTCCAACAACACAGGAGAAGACTCTACACAGGGACACACCAGATGGTCAACACCGAAATCAGATTGATTATATTCTTTGCAGCCAAAGATGGAGAAGTTCTATACAGTCAGCAAAAACAAGACTGGGAGCTGCCTGTGGCTCAGATCATGAACTCCTTATTGCCAAATTCAGATATTAATTGAAGAAAGTAGGGAAAACCACTAGACCATTCAGTTATGACCTAAATCAAATCCATTATGATTATATAGTGGAAGTGAGAAATAGATTTAAGTGACTAGATCTGATAGAGTGCCTGATGAACTATGGATGGAGGTTTGTGACATTATACAGGAGACAGGGATCAAGAACATCCCCAAGAAAAAGAAATGAAAAAAGCAAAATGGCTGCCTGAGGACGCCTTACAAATAGCTGTGAAAAGAAGTGAACAGCAAAGGAGAAAAATAAAGATATTCCCACTTGAATGCAGAATTCAGAGAATAGCAAGGAGAGATAAGTAATCCTTCCTCAGTGATCAATGCAAAAAAATAGAGGAAAACAACAGAATGGGAAAGACTAGAGATCTCTTCAAGAAAATTAGAGATACCAAGGGAACATTTCATGGAAAGATGGGCTCGATAAAGGACAGAAATGGTATGGACCTAACAGGAGCAGAAGGTATTAAGAAGAGGTGGCAAGAATCCACAGAAGAACTGTACAAAAAAGATCTTCATGATCCAGATAATCATGATGGTGTGATCACTCACCTAGAGTTAGACATCCTGGAATGTGAAGTCTAGTTGGCCTTAGAAAGCATCACTACGAACAAAGCTAGTGGAGGTGATGGAATTACAGTTGAGCTGTTTCAAATCCTGGAAGATGGTGCTGTGAAAGTGCTGCACTCAATATGACAGCAAATTTGGAAAACTCAGCAGTGGCCACAGGACTGGAAAAGGTCAGTTTTCATTCCAATCCCAAAGAAAGGCAATGCCAAAGAATGCTCAAACTACCGCACAATTGCACTCATCTCACACGCAAGTAAAGTAGCGCTCCAAGCCAGGCTTCAGCAATACATGAACCGTGAACTTCCAGATGTTCAAGTTGGTTTTAGAAAAGGCAGAGGAACCAGAGATCAAATTGCCAACATCTGCTGGATCATGGAAAAGGCAAGAGAGTTCCAGAAAAACATCTATTTCTGCTTTATTGACTATGTCAAAGCCTTTGACTGTGGGGATCACAATAAACTGTGGAAAATTCTGAAAGAGATGGGAATACCACACCACCTGACCTGCCTCTTGAGAAACCTATATGCAGGTCAGGAAGCAACAGTTAAAACTGGACATGGAACAACAGACTGGTTCCAAATAGGAAAAGGAGTACATCAAGGCTGTATATTGTCACCCTGCTTATTTAACTTCTATGCAGAGTACATCATGAGAAATGCTGGACTGGAAGAAGCACAGGCTGGAATCAAGATTGCCGGGAGAAATATCAATAACCTCAGGTATGCAGATGACACCACCCTTATGGCTGAAGGTGAAGAGGACCTAAAAAGCCTCTTGATGAAAATGAAAGAGGAGAGTTAAAATGCTGGCTAAAGCTCAACATTCAGAAAATGAAGATCATGGCATCTGGTCCCATCACTTCATGGGAAATAGATGAGGAAACAGTGGAAACAGTGTCAGACTTTATTTTTGGGGGCTCCAAAATCACTGCAGATAGTGTTTGCAGCCATGAAATTAAAAGTCGCTTACTCCTTGGAAGAAATGTTATGACCAACCTAGAGAGCATATTGAAAAGCAGAGACATTACTTTGCCAACAAAAGTCTGTCTAGTTAAGGCTATGGTTTTCCAGTAGTCATGTATGGATGTGAGAGTTGGACTGTGAAGAAAGCTGAGTGCCAAAGAATTGATGCTTTTGAACTATAGTGTTGGAGAAGACTCTTGAGAGTCCCTTGGACTACAGGAAGATCCAACCAGTCTATCCTGAAGGAGACCAGTCCTGGATATTCACTGGAAGGACTGATGCTGAAGCTGAAACTCCAATACTTTGGCCAGCCTATGCAAAGGGTTGACTCATTGGAAAAACCCTGATGCTGGGAGGGATTGGGGGCAGGAAGAGAAGGGGATGACAGGATGAGATGGCTGGATGGCATTGCCAACTCGAGGAGCATGGGTTTGGGTAGACTCCAGGAGTTGGTGATGGACAGGGAGGCTGGTGTGCTGCGATTCATGTGGTCGCAAAGTGTCGGAGATGACTGAATGACTGAACTGAACTGAACTGATATATATAATGTATACTAAATCCATTGTGTAAAAGCTGAATCACTTTTCTGTACACCAGAAATGAACACAATGTCGTAAATCAACTATACTTCAATTAAGAAAAAAAAAAAGTGACTATAATATCAGAAGGCAGGTACGGAAGTTGTAGATGCAGAGAGCTGCCTGGCCCACGTGCATCCAGTGTGTGCACAAGACTAAAAGAGAGGAAACTTCCAGAAAAGTAGTTTGGGGCCAGAAGTAAAAGATTTTGACTACCATGGTAAGGAGTTGGGGTTTTTCTTTTTTTTTTTTGAAAGTTTTCTGGGAAAGATGCAAAAGAAATATGCTGAATTGTGAAGAACCCTTTGCTTTATTTCTGTCTCCAACCCATTCTCAGAAGCCAGCTGTTAGCACTGACACTCACCTTTTAATTAGTGGAGATAAATGGTCCTCACAAATGTCTGCATTAGATATACTTGAGCCTGATTGCTGGAAAAGTGAAAGTGGCCTTGAGGAGAAACTTACACCAAGGACAGAATGATAAATAGGGGAAATACAACCCTTCAAGCTTAGGAATATGATTTAACAACAACAAAAAAAATCTGTCAAGCTTCCTGAAAACCAGGTGGTAGAGGGAGATTGTCAGTAAAAAGGATTGAAATGACAGCAGATCCTTTTCTGGTAGTGGCGCCTGGGGATGGGCAGAAACTGCATTTGCTAGCAAAGGAGAGCTTTGTCCATACGGGGCCATAGCTCCCAGGGTTTCCAGACAGCTCATACAATGCAATTCTCTTTATTAAAGGTTATCATCAAACGCTCGATGGAATGCGATTCTATTTTAAGTTATTTTGGGAAAATCTCTCTGATACATGTACAGTCTAGGAGAGGGAGAACCTCCCTGCTCGAACCACCTGTGGCAAAATTGGGCTTGACAATCCCAGGCACGCCGCTGCCATCTCAGGGGCACAGTGTTCTTGTGACGGGAAACAAGGGGTAGTAGCGGGGAGCACATTTTGTCGACAGAAGCCTCTGTAGAATAACAGGAGACTAGAATTAAATCACACCTCTGTTTATTCATTCAAGCACAGCTTGCTCAATGTTTCTCCTGTCTTGTGCACTGGAGGACAATCACAAACAGAACAGACGCCATTCCTGTGCACACAGAGTTAATAGCCTGGGGAGAGAAGGGGCAGAGGTGCCCTTTAAAGAGCAGCCACCATCGTGTGGGTGTTGCCCCCGGAGGAAGGCATCCCAGGGGACCACATGGCGGCGTCTGCGCCAAGGCAGGCATTCCAGGGAAGTATTACCTGGAGCCTGAAACTGAGATTAATCTGTAAGCTGAGTCCTGGACAGAGAGAAGGGGGATCCAAGGGCCTGGAGGAGCACGTGCCCAGGGCATTCGGGGAACTTCAAGGAATAGGCAAAGCAGTGAGGGAAGAAGACGGAGGGTGAGCAAGACCGGATCAGACACGGACTTGGGAGCCATGCTGGAGAGTTTGAACTTAAGAAGTATCAGGAAGAGGAATGGGAATACGGTTTATGCTTCTTTCCCTTTACTTAACAAGGGCTTTAGGGCAGGAGATTTTGCATAACACAAATCTCCACTCTTTGCCCTCCATGTCAAGGGCATTTTGTGTCTCCCATGAGCTTCTATGCATTAAACTTTTTGGTCCTTAGTATTCACAAGTGAATTTCCTGTGGTGTATAGCGGGCCCCCAAAAATGTTGAACCATGGTTTCTTGAATTAATTCTTCCTTGAAGAGGTGAGGCATGCATCCACAAGATTCCTTGGGCTGACCTATTTCCTGTTTTTATATAAAATATGATTCATTTGGTTTTAAAGTGCTATTTCATTAAATCATTAGTTTATGAAAGCTGACTATATGCCAAGCTACATGTGATTATATATTGTGCCATATAATAAAATGTATGTTACACTGAAATTCTACTAAATATTTTTATTTGTGTTTTCTGGATTTTCAGTAAAATGACATATTACTAATATTTTTCTGTCACTTATATATTTTGCCCTTGAAACTCAGAGAGTGGAACCTTGGAATTTGGCTGTTATGTGACCTGAGATGATGTGGTAGAGAGTATACCACATGGCCATTTACACAGATTTGAGTTCTGCCTTCACTGTGTGATCTTAGGTCAGATGCTTACCTTCTCTGTGTTTTAGTGTCCTTATAAAAATAACAGTAGTGCCTTGGGGAATATTGTTAAGAATTCAGTTCAGTTCAGTTGCTCAGTTGTGTCTGACTCCTTGTAAACCCAAGAACCTCAGCATGCCAAGCCTCCCTGTCCATCATCAACACCTGGAGTTCACCCAAACCCATGTCCATTGAGTCGGTGATGCCATCCAACCATCTCATCTTCTGTTGTCCCCTTCTCCTGTCCTCAATCTTTCCAAGCATCAGGGTCATTGTCAATGAGTCAACGCTTCACATCAGGTGGCCAAATTATTGGAGTTTCAGCTTCAACATAAGTCCTCCAGTGAACACCCAGGACTGATCTCCTTTAAAATGGATTGGTTGGATCTCCTCACAGTCCAAGGGACTCTCAAGAGTCTTCTCCAACACAGTTCAAAAGCATCAATTCTTTGGCACTCAGTTTTCTTTATAGTCCAACTCTCACATCCATACATGACCATTGGAAAAACCATAGCCTTAACTAGACAGACTTTTGTTAACAAAGTAATGTCTCTGCTTTTCAATATGCTATCTAGGTTAGTCATAACTCTCCTTACAAGGAGTAAGCATCTTTTAATTTCATGGCTGCAATCACCATTTGCAGTGATTTTAGAGCCCCCCAAAATAAAGTCTGACACTGTTTCCACTGTTTCCCCATCTATTTCCCATGAAGTGATGGGACCAGATGCCATGATCTTCGTTTTCTGAATGTTGAGTTTCAAGCCAACTTTTCACTCTCCTCTTTCACTTTCATCAAGAGGCTTTTAGTTCCTCTTCACTTTCTGCCATAAGGGTGGTGTCATCTGCATATCTGAGGTTCTTTATATTTCTCCCGGCAATCTTGATTCCAGCTTGTGCTTCTTCTAGCCCAGCGTTTCTCATGATGTACTCAGCATGTACGTTAAATAAGCAGGGTGACCATATACAGCCTTGACGTACTCCTTTTCCTATTTGGAACCAGTCTGTTGTTCCATGTCCAGTTCTAACTGTTGCTTCCTGACCTACATATAGGTTTCTCAAGAGGCAAGTTAGGTGATCTGGTATTCCCATATCTTTTAGGATTTTCCACAGTTTATTGTGAACCACACAGTCAAAGGCTTTGGTATAGTCAATAAAGCAGAAATAGATGTTTAGAAACTCTCTTGCTTTTTCGATGATCCAGTGGATGTTGGCAATTTGATCTCTGGTTCCTCTCCCTTTTCTAAAATCAGCTTGAACATCTGGAAGTTCACGGCTCACATATTGCTGATGCCTGGCTTGGAGAATTTTAAGAATTACATGATACAATAATGTAAGTCTTCCAAACCAAACCTGGAAGGAAGTAAGCTCTCAAGGTGGTTATTATTATTTGTATTAATTATTATTTCTTTGCTATGCTTATGTAGAATTACTGGAGGATAGGCTGCTTTCTATAGGGTCGCACAGAGTCAGACATGACTAAAGTGACTTAGCAGCAGCACCATATTCTAATGAGTAAATTTTCTGGTCATTAAAACTTAATACTTTAAGATGACAAACATATCTATTTTCTTTTTAATATTGCAGGGTGGAACTCTTGGTAACTGTGAAATCCCTTATCAACTCATATCAATATAATTGCAGTTGCCATTTGGAATCATAATTCTGAGTGTCAAATTTACTAGTAAGTGGGTGATAGGAGTGTCCTCAGGAAGACAGTTAACCCCAAACTAAATGGCCATAAAGCATTCCCTTTCTATAATTGTTACTTTAAAAAATATTCTTCTTTTTTTGAATCTGCTCTTACTGACAAGCAATCAGTTGGCATCCTTGTGGTTATCAGTCTGCCTGCTTCTGGTAACCCCTCAAAACTTCCACTGTTATTGTTGACATGAATTAGAAAACAGGGATAAAATCTTGCTGTGTGTTAAGAGAATAATGAGGACCTCAGGAAAAGTCTTTGCAATCAGTCAAATCATTACATTTTGTCCTCCAACTTCTATGGTTTCGAATTCCTCTAAATTACCACCAGTACAGTTTCTCTTTAAAGACATTATATTGAAAGGAGACATTTAGTTTACAATAAGAGGAATGCGGCCTCTTATTCACCCTTTAATGGAAGGAATGGAGACTTTTACAATGTTTAAGTTGAGCTTCGAAGTCTCACTTAGACCTGGAATAGCCCTATCAGTATCATGACTTATTTAAGTGCATTTATAAAACAGAAATTGTGTGTTGTTTTTTTTTTTTTAACAGATACTGTTTTTTATAAAACAGACTGATTCCAAATAGGAAAAGGAATACGTTAAGGCTGTATATTATCACCCTGCTTATTTAACTTACATGCAGAGTACATCATGAGAAACGCTGGGCTGGAAAAAGCACAAGCTGGAATCAAGATTGCTGGGAGAAATATCAAGAACCTCAGATATGCAGATGACACCACTCTTATGGCAGAAAGTGAAGAAGAACTAAAGAGCCTCTTGATGAAAGTGAAAGAGGACAATGAAAAAGTTGGCTTAAAGCTCAACATTCAGAAAATGAAGATCATGGCATCTGGTCCCATCACTTCATGGGAAATAGATGGGGAAACAGTGGAAACAGTGTCAGACTTTATTTTGAGGGGCTCCAGAATCACTGCAGATGGTGACTGCAGCCATGAGATTAAAAGACGCTTACTCCTTGGAAGGAAAGTTATGACCAACCTAGATAGCATATTGAAAAGCAGAGACAATACTTTGCCAACAAAGGTCCATCTAGTCAAGGCTATGGTTTTTCTAGTGGTCATGTATGGATGTGAGAGCTGGACTGTGAAGAAAGCTGAGCTCTGGAGAATTGATGCTTTTGAACTGTGGTGTTGGAGAAGACTCCTGAGAGTCCCATGGACTGCAAGGAGATCCAACCAGTCCATTCTAAAGGAGGTCAGTCTTGGGTGTTCTTTGGAAGGAATGATGCTAAAGCTGAAACTCCAGTACTTTGGCCATCTCATGTGAAGAGTTGACTCATTGGAAAAGACTCTGATGCTGGGAGGGATTGGGGGCAGGAGGAGAAGGGGACGACCGAGGATGAGATGGCTGGATGGCATCACGGACTCGATGGATGTGAGTTTGAATGAACTCCGGGAGTTGGTGATGGACAGGGAGGCCTGGCGTGCTGCGGTTCATGGGGTCACAAAGAGTCGGACACGGCTGAGCAACTGAACTGAACTAAACTGATAAAACAGAAACAGCTTTGTCTGTTTAACCAGAAATCAAATTAGTACCTACACGCACTGATGCAACAGTAACAACATCTTTAAATTAACTTTTCTTTCCATATGATCTTCTGCTGCTTGGGCTACATTAGAGTGAATGGTGAGTAGTGAGTATAGCTACCTCTGAGAGAACAGAGGTAGAAATAATGATTATAACCATTCCCATCTTCAAGAAAAGATCTGTGTTTCACCTAAAGACCAAATTTTATGGCTATTTTGATAAGGCACCAGGAGGTCATGCTGAGGGGCGTCGATGGTAACCCCAGGTCATCCGTTTTGCTGTCTGCCTGAAGGACCACTTGCTTGATGTCATGCAACCTTGCACCTGTCTTAATAGCAACAGCAGGCAAACAATGTGTTTTAGATGGATTACTTGTTCCTACAGCTGGTCTAATAGCAATAACTGCCGATGTAATAAATTGTCAAGTAGGGTGTTTAAAGGTTTGGCTTAGAGGTCAAACTTTCATGTTAACTCCACTGATTAAAAAGCAAGACTTCTCAAATATTGTTCCTGCTTTCAGAAACCGAAAAGACAAATTAAGTTCACGGAGGAACTGAAAAGATTCCAGAAGAAAGTTGGTCAGACGGTACCATTTCAGCTGCTAAGTTTTTTTTTTTTTTTTCTAACAGAGAAAATCAATTCAAATAAAAGTTTAGCTAAATAAGTTATAAGGAAGGAGGGTGATGCAGTTAGAAAAAAAAGCCCCCAGAAGCTGTGTACAGTTAAAGCAAAAGAGTATCAGAGCAAAAAGTCCAGATCAGAGCACAGAGGAAAGACTTAAAGGACTGGGCTGGAAGTAAGGCCTGGACAGAGGGTAGGCTCAGAGTCCAGCTGTAAGACTGAGCTTACAGTGATTCAAGATTTATTTTATTCACTGCTTCCTTTGTTCATCATGTATCTGTCAGGACCGAGACACTGTGCTTTGTGTTGAAGAAGCAGAGACAAGTACAGTCAGTCTCTGCTCTGAAGAGATGTACAGTTTATTAGGTGCATTAACAAGTTAGAAAAAATGAGAAAACAGGAGGAAAAATAAATAAGACCATCAACAGACCAGAAATTAAGCCAGTGAGACCCAGGGGCCACAGATCCTCCAGGAACTGAGCAAGAAAAGTGAGACAAATTAGCAAAATAGTTTGATGAAGTTTGAACCTGAGCAGGGATAAGTGACCAAAAAATCTGTCAGCTTCTGGAAGGAAGGGGATACTTGATTTTTTATTTCGGCTTTTATATATCAGTGGCTTTATACTCGGCAACAAGGAGTTATAAATATAAACTCATTAAATCTTTCAAACAACCCTATGAGGTAAGAACTATTTTTTTTCTCCCAGGCAGCCTGGTCTCTGTGCTCATCACCTCACCTGGCTCACTCCCCTGAAGGCAGACAGATCTGCATGTTTGTGTCCCTATCAATTTCCTATTCCTGATGCAATACAGGCATCAAGTGCACATCTGCAGTGTGAAAGCTGTTTGATAGCAGGAGCAGGCATCAGCATCAGGGGCTGAGCGAGGCAACACTGGACATATTGTTTCATTTTGTGTTTTGAGCAGGAACCAATCTCAACCTCTGCAGGTCCAAAGCCCGCAAGTCAAATCAAAAGAGTGTCAGTGGAAAGAATAGGGTCAGGTTCCAAGATAGCTCATGTGTTTGTGATTCTCTTCTCTTGAGATGTTTAAGCAACCTACCCAGGCTCATGTATCTACTTAATAGATATTTATTCTGTAACCCGTGGTATCAGGCACTGTTCGCCATACGAGGACTATAGCAGAAAAATAGTAGACAGGGTCTTTCAGTGATAATCAAGTGATCAAGTTAAATACAGATTATCATTAATGGTATGAAGACAAGTTGAGACATAGAGTAATAGGCGGAACAATAAATAGGAAATTTGGGTCTTCTTGACAAGGTTGCATTTGAGTGAAGACCTGAAGATTAAGATGGATCAGACTTTCAGCAAAGCTGGGGAAGAACGGGCATTCCCCACAGAGAAACATCAGGTGTAAAAACCCACATGTGAAAAAGGCTCTGGCACAGTCACAGAACATGCAGGAGGGCACAGCAACCCACTCCAGTATTCTTGCCTGAAGAATCCCACAGACAGAGAACCCAGGAGGGCACAGCTGAGTGGCTACCACACACAGACATACACAGACACACACACGCAGACACACACACTCACAGAACAGGGCAGGTAGAGCCTTATGGGCAGAGAGCAAGGGAGGTGAGGTGCCGGTGTAGACCAGAAAGGACCAGATTGCTCAGAACTCTGTGCCCATGAAGAGAGTTTAGAGATGGCTCTAAAAAAAAAAATAATAATAATAAAGGAAAAAACCTTGGGAGAATTCAAAACAGGAAAAACCTGATGTTTAACAAAGACTGCCATAGCTTCTATATGGAAGTTGGATTGGTTAGGGCAAAATGGAAGTGGGAAGAATGTTGCCCTGGAGTCCAGGATGAAAGAGGTCTGCAGAAGAAGGCCAAGAAAGCAGAGGTGGAGAGGTGATGAGAAGATGAAGGGCACTTTGGGTGCAGCCAAGACTTGGTGATGCATCGTCTTTGGGGAATGAAGGAAAAGAAGGACCTAGGTATGAAGGCCTAGCATGGTGTTCTGAGTAACAGGGTATACAATGGAGCCATGTGTAAAGATGAAGAATACGAAGGAAAAATAAAGAGGTTATAAGGATAAAGATAAAAGAAACTTAAAACCTGAACAACAAATAAATAACGTATTTCACCTGATGGACAACCGTCTTCCCAATCAAGACTTGAATGAAGTTTAATATGAAGTTAATGCTAGTCTTCAGTAAATACACAGTAAATTAGGTTTTGGATGATAAAACATATCTCTTTTAATAAAAATACTCTAAATATCCTGAGGTCAAGCACTGTGACTGATTCATAGTCAATGTTCAGTAAATCTGTGCTGAAATAAATCCAAATGAAACTTAAGAGACGGAAAATGAAAAAAACCTTAGGTCAAGAATAATAAGGTTTCTTTTAGGGTCTGTCACTTTCCAATTGAGTGTCTTTGGGGAAGTTAAACTCTGAATTTCAATATTCTCATATGTGGAATGTGGATTATAACAGAAGATCACAATGGTTAAATAAAATACTATGTAAAACCAGCTGCACGTAAGAGACCTTCAGACCTCTATACCCCTTCCTACAGCTTCAGCTATTGTTTACTCCTAAGTTTGGGTCTGTAAGCATTTTTCCAATCTCTAAATCTATTTCAATTAAATTTTGTCTTACCATCTAAGACAGTATTGTGCATAGAGAAAGAATTCAATTTATCTTTTCTGATTAGCAGGTTTCTTTAATTAAACATAAACCCTCAGGAAGAATACATACATAGCACAATGGACCTCAGTCTCCAGGATTCTGTCACCTATCTTTGTCCTGAAGATCCCCCTTCTGCCCTCTTCTTATTGACAGGCAGCCAAAAAATGAGAATTTGCCTTTCAATCTATTGTGAGCAAAGTGAAATGATTCTTTTCCTACATAACAAAACCTATAGGCAACTGTAAAATATAATTTCCTCTCAGCGTCTTGACAGACTTGATATAAATTTCAGTGCACAGGGGGACGAAAAAGCAGGGGCCACTTTAAAAGATAAATTTCATTGTGTATATCTGACAATAGCTTATGTGTTCAGAGCCCCCTCCCCCTTTTTTAAGAGAAGAAAAAATGACTATGCTGTTAAACAATCAAAGGTTAAAGTTAGCTCCGTCATTCATGTGGTTTCATTCTCTTATGCATATTGAAATACCTCAGAAAGATTTATAACCCTGGTTCATACAGTCAGACTTCCAGTAAATGAGTCTCTTTTTTGAAGGTTAAATATTTATGCTCCTATTTTCCTGCTTGATACAGACAGTAAGAGTAAACCCCTGTTAATCAAGGAGCCAGGGTGACAGGCAGGTTAGGACAAGAAACAGTGCCTGGTCCAGCATCTAAAGCATCTTCTGCCTTCCTACATTAGTTCCTCTGGAAATGAATGAATGAATGAATGAAAACTCCCAGATAACCAATCCCAGGAAGCAGAAATAAATCTCTTTGGAAAACATGAGTCTGAGCCTAAAATTCCCCATCTATTCAATCTAGTGAGACAGACCGTAGGAGATAACAATCACCCTTTAGAAGAACAGCAATTACAGTGAGTGAAATACTTCTATATACATACACTTGAGCTTTACAGAACTCTATGGAGTGGATAGGTAGACACTGATATTTTATCTCCTAGTTGAATACGTTGATGTTTTAAGTACATGAGTCACTTGATCTGTGTCATACAGACGGTTCATGGCAGGACTATGGCAACTGCATTATCTTGATTCCTATGAGGGTGGTTTATCCGCTGTGTGCTTCTAATTATGACAACAATATTGACAAGAAATACTTACATAGTGAATTACAGTTTAACGAAGGCATACCACATTATCACATTTGATCTTTAGAACAATCCTTTCAGTATTTTCTTACCTTATTTTAATGTTCACCTGATATTTATTTGCATAAAAGTTTCAATCAGATGAAAAATAGCTGCTACTTGACCCTTCACCTTCAAAACATGCTTCCTAAGAATAAATCATTTTCAGCTCTCTCACTGATTGCTTCCTTATATTTATAAGTAGCATTTTTGCATTTCTATTTCTCAACTGTTCAGTTGTAGACATCAGGTAGCAACTCCTAGGATAGAGAAGAATCAAGTACTGAACCCCTTCTCCCAACACACACAAATGCTTGCAGGAGTTATAAAAACTAATTTTGGTTAAATCAATATTTAGCATTTATACTACTGTGACCACTTAAAATTATTTGTAGTTATGAGAGAAAGTACTAAATTTCCTTTATCTCTCCATTTTCTTCAACTCCTTGGTTTTATTTTCCCTATTAAGTTAATATAAGGGCAATACTTTTTCTGAGTTTCCTGTATACCTACCAAATGATTTTATTCTGAACTTCTATCAATACTCAATATGATGATAGATATTTTCAGGTAAATATATCATCAGTTAAAAAAAAAACACATTTCTCCTCATCCCTCAGGCCTCTTATCCCAAACTAGACAGTTTACAGGCTGCAGTAAAGCCATCATCTGGGTATTTCCCGTCCATCCTCATATACTGGATCCTTGTTGATTATTTCTCTTCTCCTGACTTAAGTCCTGATTGGGATGGAGCAAATCCTCTGACAGCTTCCTGAGAAAAAAGCAAAACAATTACACTTTGAGAACTTTTAAATCTAAAATGTATTTATCTTTCCTCTAAGAATTCATTTATCATTACCTTACATAGAAAAACTTCCTCTCAGAATCATGAAGACCTTTGTATACTTTTTTCTCTTCAGTCTTTCTGTTGAAAGAGCCAAAGATATCCTGATTATTCATTTTCTGTATGCAATCTGTTCTTTTTTATGAGAGCTTTAAAAACTTCTTTCATTAAAGTTCTAAAATGTCAAAATGTGGGGCCTCATGCTGATCATTTCTTATTCATCATTCTGGTTTCTTAGTGGAGCCATTTCAATCTGGGAATTATTATCCTTCATTACTTAGAAAAATACCTGATTTATACTTGTATACTGTTGGTCTTCTCTAGAAATCCTGTGAGTTCAATTGAATGTCATAGACTTAATGAATATTTCTTTATATCCATTCTCTTTTTATTTTTTCTTTTTTGTAATTTTAAAATATTAAGGTAAAATAAAGACAGTGAAGGGGCTTCCCAAGTGGCACTAGTGGTAAAGAACCTTGTCAGTGCAGGAGATGTAAAAGACATAAGTTCAATTCTTGGATCAGGAAGATCTCCTGGAAGAGGGCATGGCAACCCACTCCAGTATCCTTGCCTGGAGAATCCCATGGACAGAGGGGCCTGATGAGCAGCAGTCCATGGGGTCACAAAGAGTCGCACAACTGAAGTGACTTAGCATACATACATATAGAGGGAAGGGCAAAACTGTAATTATACAGTTGGATGAGCTTTGATGCATATATGTGCCCATGTGACTCTCCACAATGAATATACAAAACATTTCCACCACTGTCTTCCAGGCTATTCTTGCTCACGCTCCATTTCCTCAACTGTTTTCTGACTCTTGACAGTCCATTTCTATTTAATGGGAGATGAACTTGGATCAAAGACATACAAGTAAAAAGAGTTGTTGGCTGATAAAGACTTAGTTGTGAACAGTTGAAAACTAAGAAATTTTGTTGCAGACACCCTTCTTCATCCAAGTATTCCTGTTGGCTTTCTGGAAGCTAAGTTAGAAGAATACGATGGTCTATATAAGTCATGGTTTAACCAGAGAAGCAGAACCAGTAGGAGATATAAATATACAAATTAAGGTAAATAGATATGGATATAAATGTAGATGTAAGTTTATATCTACCTAATATGTGCATATATAAAGAGGTGCATATATATAGGGGATTGGCATGTAATTTCTGGGGCTGGCTGTGCAAGTTCAAAGTCCATAGGTCAATGTCCATAGGTCAGGAGTTCAGGAAAAGATCGCAAACAGGCTGGAACTCTACGAGCACTGGTTGAATTTTTTGTCCAAATGTTTCAGTCTAGAAGGAAGATCCAGGGCGAGAGAGAGCAATTGAAACGACAGCAGATGGTTGGAATCACGGCATCCAAAATGGTCCTAAGCTTTCTTTTAAAGGCCTTACCTTAATTAGGTAGAGCCACCAAAATCGTTTTGATTAACTCAGTCAGTGGATTAAGGAGTGACTTCACATCGTCAAAATATCTTCGCAGCAGAACCTAGATTAGAGTTTGATTTTATAACTGGGAGAAGGCATGTACATGCTATATCATGACTATCGCCCAGCTGCCACCTGTATCACACCCCAACAAGAAACACTACAAAGGGAACTCAGGTTAGTCAAGTTAAAACATCAGAATTCCATTATGTGGTCTCATGAGTACAATGGAGACATCAACTTAATCCCTTTGTTTTGAGCACACCACCTAGCCTGCACTCTCAGCTGTGCTGCAGGCTGATTTCCAAGCTTCTAATTCAGTTTCTTTAGAGACAAAAACTCCTATTTTCTGTCAGAGGAGGTACCTGGGGGTATTCAACTATTCCGATAAAGACTTCCAACCATTCTTATTGATTTAAGCCTAATTATCCATCCCACATTTTGAGAAGCCTCCAGTTCCTGAGATTTTTCTGGCCTTCTACAACTTAAAGGGTTTGTTTTTGTTAGGAAACCACTAGGGTTTCCTCTTTCATCAATCTTATGAAGCAGTTTCTACTCATTCACTTGCCATCTTAATTTTCTAAGACTGTAGATTTCAGGTGCTCTCACCACAAAAAAACAGACAAAGCAGGTAACCATGTGAGTAGATAAATATGCTAATTTTCTTGACTGTAGTCATTATGTAACTGTATACAAATAGCCATATACAAACTATGTATATCAAAACATCATGTACTGTACCTTACATATATATAATATTATTTAAATATTTTAGAAATAAAAACCCAAGAAAATGTCTTGTCTTCTCCCAGTTGACCTCTTCCCTTCCATTTTTTTGTTTTTACTTTCCAGAAAGTTTCTTTCTGGACTTTTAGCCAGGTTTTGACATGTAAATGAATGAGTTTAAACTGCAAAACCAAATAGTTTTCTTTGTGTCCATTTTGTGAATAAAGGAACAGAATCCTTCTAAAAAATTAAGCGACATAAAGTCCAACAACCAACACATGGGTAAGGCCTTAACCACAGATTCTAGTGAATTACCTCATTTTGATAAAATGTTAAGAGCATTATTGAAGGAAACAAAGCCACTTTTTAAGTATGCTGAAAATATTCTCCTACTACAGTTAGCTGTGAAACTTGAAGCTGCATTTCCTGGTCACATCATTCATTTATCATCCATAAGGCACTGACCTAATAAGATATTGAAATGCCTTGTTAAATACTCAGCTATAGATCCACTTGTTTATTTGCAAGGTTGTTGTATATGATTGCCATTGTTGTTGTTGCTGTTTAGTCACTAAGTAGAGTCTCTTTGCAACCCCAAGGACGGCAGCACACCAAGCTTCCCTGTCCTGCACTATGATTAGCATATGATCCAAATAAATAACTAATAGGTAGCAAGGGTTCTCCCATAGTCAAAGTAAACAAAATAAAACAAACCAGGGGAGCAAAGTTGCCCCTAGCCGCAACTACAAGATGTGACTTACCTCCAGGATACTGGCTTTTTTGATAGACATTCTGCATATCTAAAAGTCTGAAACCTGAAAATGAGATGCTTCCATCATGATATCAAATACTAGTTCCTCTAAACTGGAAGCTGATACTGCCACATGACCATTTCAGACTCCTTGGAGTTTCAATGTAACAGGTGAGGAATGTATCATATTACTGGCTAGAGTCTGTGATCCTATGATCCAGGGGCTAACAAAGAGGGAAGGAGCATAGGATAAATGACTTAGGTAATTCTCCCAAATTAAGGCTACGAAATCCTTTGTGAAGAGCTTCAGACTAGCCTTAAATCTCACGTCACCCTCCACAATAATTGTGGTAGACTGGATTATGGGTCTCCTTACTTTGATGAATAGAATCCGTATGAACAGAAAACAGATGTTCACATTCTTTGGCATGTAAATTTTCACTAATCTCCCACTTTGGGTGGAGTCTTTTCAACCCCACTGACTGTGGGCTTGGTGAATTAGTTTGGCCCAGTGGACTGTTAGCAAACACAGTGGTAGCAGAAGCCGTAAACATGTCGGTCACCTTGAGACCTGGGCCTCAGGGTGAGGTCTGTGAGAGGAACACACCTTGGTCCTCTGGTAGCCTAGAGTCCAGGTGGGTCCAGCAGAGTTACGGTTGACCAACAGACTTGGGTATGAGAAATAAATATTTGCTATTTTAAACCACAGCATCAGGGGCTGTTTGTTACACAGGGCTGTTGCTGGAATCACTCAAAAAGTTAGAGGCTTGGTTCTGTAACACTGTCATAATTTTAGTTTTTAGATTTCCACAAGATTTCACTCATCATCCCTTCTCATAAACCTCTCCATCTGAGCAGGCTTTAGCAAATCTTCTTTGCAACAAAATCACCTTAAAAGAAGATGAGTTTCTTCCTTACAAACTTTATTGACCTATAAGAAACAAAATCATGATTAATAAATAAAGTTATCAATTAAGTATCTAAATATATACAAGGAATGAATGATAAATATTGATTCCCATAAGATTAATTCACTCTATTTTGGTAGGAAAATGAGTTTAAAATCAAGAAAGTTTACCTCTTCTGGATGTATGGTAAACTTGTCGTAAAACATTTAAAAATATAAATTAGAAAATTTGTGAGCTATACTTTATAGTTTTATGTCTTATCATCGTCTTTCTGCTTCCTACCCAAATATGTTTTTTTCTTTTTTTGGCCTGGCACTCCTGTTTTGATTAGTGATTCTTGCAGCAATATTTTAGTTATTACTCCCAAAATATAGTTATCACATGGAGACATATTGGGGACAGGTATAGAGATGACTACTGGTAAGTAAATGATACAGATTTTTTAAAAGCTTATTAAACTTATTATCCTAATTGGTGTTTATAAATCTACAAAAGAAAAGAAATTGCAATTATGGAGCATAAAAGTTAGTTAATTCTCTTGAAGAAAATGATGAGTCTTCAAATTTTTGAAAAGTATTGATTTTGACAACACAGAAGGAGCTGAAATAACAATAAGCTAGAATTTTTAGAAATGCTTTGAAATCTGGAATCAATATTAAAAGTTGAATACTTACCCTGATGAATAGTTAGCTGCATTTGAAAACATTACATGGTTGGGGTATAATATTTATGTTTCTAAATAAATTTTCAGATATGTATATATTTTCAAAACTAGGAAAATCTAGAACAAATTTTGTTTGCTATGTTAAATTCTTACTAAAATTTCTAATAAACTTGCTTTTCATTTTTTTCTTAAATTTGTGAACTGTTTGAAAAATAACTAACTTTACAGACATATCTCAGTGTTCAAATGAGAGGAAGAGTTGCATGTCTCTCACTTTAAATCAAAAGCTAGAAATTATTAAACTTGATAAAGAATGCATGTTGAAAGCTAGGAAAGTCAAGTTGTGTTAGCAAAGGAGAAGTTTTGGAAAGAAATTAAAATATAGGAATGATAAGAAAATGAAACCACCTTACTACTGATATGGAGAAAGTTTTAATAGCCTGAATAGACATCAAGCAGCATTTCCTTAAGACAAAGCCTTATCTAAAGGAAAGCCCTAACTTTTCAATTCTGTAAAGGGTAAGAGATGTGAGGAAGCTGGAGAAGAAAAGTTTAAAACTAGCAGGGGTTGGTTCATGAGATTTATGGAAAAAAACCATCTCCATGACATACAAGTGCATTGTGGAGTGCCAAATGCTGATGTGCAATACAGCTAAGGTAATTCATGAAGGTGGCTGCACTAAACGATTGATTTTCTGTGTAGACAATTATCCTTATATAGGAAGAGAATGCCATCTAGGACTTACATAGCTAGAGCGTGCCTACCCATGCGAAGTCATGTCTGACTCTTTGTAATTCCATGGACTGTAGCCTTCCAGGCTCCTCTGTCCATGGAACTTTCCAGGCAAGAATACTGGAGTGGGTTGCCTTTACAGAGGATCTTCCTGACCCAGAGATCGAACCCAAGACTCCTGAGTCACCTGCATTGGCAGGTGGATTCTTCAGCACTGAGCTACCTAGGAAGCCCTGATAGCTAGAGAGGAGAAGTCAATAGTTGGCTTCAAAGCTTCAAAGGACAGTCTGATTCTCTTGTTAGGGACTAATGCAGCTGATAACTTTAAGTTGTAGTTAGTGCTCATTTACCACTCTGAAAGTCCTAGGGCTCTTTAGAATTATGCTAAATCTACTCTGCTTATGCTCTATGAATGGAACAACAAAGCCTGAATAATAGCACATCCGCTGACAACGTAGTTTGCCTAATATTTTAAGCCCACCACTGAGACCTACTGCTCAGGAAAGGAAAAAAAAAAAAGATTCCTTTCAAAATATTACTGCTCATTTACAATGCATAGGGTTACCCAAAAGATCTAATGAAGATTGACAATGAGATTAATGTTGTTTCCACATCTGGTAACAAAACATTTATTCTGAGCCCATAGATCAAGAAACAATTTCGATATATAAATCTTATTTAAGAAATACATTTTCTAAGCTATATTTTTCATAGAGAGTAATTCATTTGATGCACCTCAGTACTGAAATCCTTCCAGAAAGAATTTAACACTTTAGATGTCATTAAGAACATCTCTGGAAGAAGCACAAGCTGAAATCAAGATGCCGGGAGAAATATCAATAACTTCAGATATGCAGATGACACTATGCTTATGTCAGAAAGTGAAGAGGAACTAAAAAGCCTCTTGATGAAAGTGAAAGAGGAGAGTGAAAAAGTTGCCTTAAAGTTCAACATTCAGAAAATGAAGATATGGCATCTGGTTCCATCACTTCATGGGAAATAGATGGGGAAACAGTGGAAACAGTGTTGGACTTTATTTTGGGGGGCTCCAAAATCACTGCAGATGGTGACTGCAGCCATGAAATTAAAAGACACTTACTCTTGGAAAGAAAGTTATGACCAACCCTAGATAGCATATTCAAAAGCAGAGACATTACTTTGCCAACAAAGTTCCGTCTAGTCAAAGCTATGGTTTTTCCATTGGTCATGTATGGATGTGAGAGTTGGACTGTGAAGAAAGCTGAGCACCAAAGAATTGATTTTGAACTGTGGTGATGGAGAAGACTCTTGTGAGTCCCTTGGACTGCAAGGAGATCCAACCAGTCCGTCCTAAAGGAGATAAGTCCTGGGTGTTCGTTGGAAGGACTGATGCTGAGGCTGAAACTCCAATACTTTGGCCACCTCATGCAAAGAGTTGACTCATTGGAAAAGACCCCGATGCTGGGAGAGATTGGGGGCAGGAAGAGAAGGAGACGACAGAGGATGAGATGGCTGGATGGCATCACAGACTCGATGGACGTGAGTTTAGGTGAACTCCAGGAATTGGTGATGGACAGGGAGGAATGGCATGCTGTGATTCAGGGGGTCGCAAAGAGTCGGACATGACTGAGTGACTGAACTGAACTGAAGAACACCTTTTATAAAAGGCAGAACCAGAGATCAAATTGCAATATTTATTGGATCATAGAAAAAGCAAGGGAACTCCAGAAAAACATCTACTTCTGCTTCAATGACTATGCTACAGCTTTTGACTGTGTGGATCACAACAAACTGGAAAATTCTTAAAGAGATGGGAATACCAGACCACCTTACAGTCCTCTGAGAAACCTGCATGCAGGTCAAGAAGCAAAAGTTAGAACCAGACATGGAACAAAAGACTGGTTCAAAATTGGGGAAGGAGTACATCAAGACTGAATTTTGTCACCCTGATTATTTAACTTATATGCAGAGTACATCATGTGAAATACTGGGCTGGATGAATCACAAGCTGGAATCAAAATTGCCAGAAATATCAATAACCTCAGATATGCAGATGATGCCACTTTAATGGCAGAAAATGAAGAGGATTTTATTTTCTTGGGCTCCAAAATCACTGTGGATGATGACTGAGGCCATGAAATTAAAAGGTCCTTGCTCCTTGGAAGAAAAGCTTGACAAACTTAGACAGCATATTCAATAGCAGAGACATTACTTTATGAACAAATGTCCGTAGAGTAAAAGCTATGGTTTTCCAATAGTCATGTATGGATGTAAGATGTGGACCATAAAGAAGGCTAAGCACCAAATAACCTATTCTTTTGAATTGTGGTGCTGGAGAAGACTGTTGAGAGTCTTCTCAAGAGTATACAACCAATCCAAACTGAAGCAATCACAACCTTGATCAGTCGGGATCCATAAACATCGAGGCAAGATCTTCCATTAGCAAGAAAGATTATAGATCACGAGAGGCTCAGAGGATAGTCAATATTTTTTAGTAATAAAGTATTTTTAATTACTGTATTTACATTGCTTTTTAGACACAATGCCATTGAACTTTTAATAGACTATAGTATAGAGTAGACATAACCTTTATATGCACTCAGTTCAGTTCAGTTCAGTCGCTCAATTGTGTCTCACTCTTTGCGACCCCATGAATTGCAGCACGCCAGGCCTCCCTGTCCATCACCAACTCCCGGAGTTCACCTAAACTCACATCCATTGAGTCCGTGATGCCATCCAGCCATCTCATCCCAGCATCAGAGTCTTTTCCAATGAGTCAACTCTTCACATGAGGTGGCCAAAGTACTGGAGCTTCAGCTTTAGCATCATTCCTTCCAAAGAAATCCCAGGGCTGATCTTCTTTAGAATGGTCTGGTTGAGTCTCCTTGTAGTCCAAGGGACTCTCAAGAGTCTTCTCCAACACCACAGTTCAAAAGCATCAATTCTTTGGAGCTGAGCTTTCTTCACAGTCCAACTCTCACATCCATATATGACCACTGGAAAAACCATAGCCTTGACTAGGTGGACCTTTGTTGACAAGTAATGTCTCTGCTTTTCAATATGCTATCTAGGTTGGTCATAACTTTCCTTCCAAGAAGCAAGCGTCTTTTAATTTCATGGCTGCAGTAACCATTGCAGTGATTTTGGAGCCCCCCAAAATAAAGTCTGACACTGTTTCCACTGTTTCCCCATCTATTTCCCATGAAGTGATGGGATCAGATGCCGTGATCTTCATTTTCTGAATGTTGAGCTTTAAGCCAACCTTTTCACTCTCCTCTTTCACTTTCATCAAGAGGCTTTTTCGCTCTTCTTCACTTTCTGCCATAAGGGTGGTGTCATCTGCATATCTGAGGTTCTTGATATTTTTCCCGGCAATCTTGATTCCAGCTTATGCTTCTTCCAGCCCAGCGTTTCTCATGATGTTCTCTGCATGTAAGTTAAATAAGCAGGGTGACAATATACAGCCTTGATGTATTCCTTTCCCTGTTTAGAACCAGTCTGTTGTTCCATGTCCAGTTCTAACTGTTGTTTCCTGACCTGCATATAGGTTTTGCAAAAAGAAACAAAAAATATCATGTGACTTCCTTTACTGCAATATTCACTTTATTGTGGTAGTCTAGATCTGAACCTATAATATCTCAAAATTAATAAGCCTATGTAAAAAGAAAATTAAAATATTAATATAACCCATATGATAAATAATGATTATTTTTCTTTTTTAAAAGTATTTTTCACTGCCTGGAAGGCCTCTTAATTGCATTGTTGAATAAAAATGGAGCTAGGGAAAAAACCCATTAACTATATTTGCACTCCCTTGTTCATTGCAGCATTATCTACAATAACCAAGATATGGAAATAATCTATGTATCCATCTATGGATGAACAGATAAAGCAAGCATGTACATCATATATATAATGGAATAATATTATCCCATAAAAAGGAATGAAATCTTGCTATTAATATTTTCAACCACATGAAAGGAACTTAAATGTATTATGCTAAGTGAAATGAGTCAGACTGAGAAAGACAAATACCATGTGATCTCATTTGTAAATGGAATTTAAAAAATCAAAGCAAAATCAATGAGCTTGTAGGTACAGAGAACAGGAGCCCGGTGGGAGGAAGGGCAAAATGAGTGAAGGGAGTCAAAAGGTACAAACTTTTGATTATAAAATAAGTAAATGATAGGGATGTAAAGTGCAGATGGTGACTATAGTTAATAATACTGTATTGCATATTTGAAAGTTACTAAGAATAGATCTTAAAAACTCCTATCACAAGAAAAATTGTGTATCTCTGCATGATGATAGAGATTAATTAGACTCATTATGATCATTTTTCAGTACATACAAATACAGAATATTTATGTTGTACACCTGAAACAGGGTTATATGTCAATTATACTTCAATTAATAAAAAATAAAGAAGACATTTTAAAATGTGGTTAAAGGCTAAAATTCTCAATGATCACAAAAATACTGTTCTATTAAGAAGACATATTAAATAGAAAAGTTTAAAACAAGTCAAAAATTTAGATAAACAGGATAAATTCATTTAAAAATGAAAATAGAAAAAATAACAAAACAGGAAGCTACAACATAGCAGAGAGGATAAACAAGCCAAAAGTTATTTATTTGAAGAAAGAAAAAATAACCTTAATGGCTCCAAAGGACATATATAAGAATGTCCATCACATTAGTGTCATAATAGCAAAGAGTAATAATAATCATTAATATAAACCATTATATAACAACAATAAGCCAATAATAACCACTATAATGATTTATAAGAAAATAGATTGATGTATTTTAATGTAAATACATATTAAAACATTTTTATAGCAATAGAAAAAATTGATTTACAGCTGTATGTCTCAACAGGGATTAATTTAATACATACATTGTCTTTTTTATTTACTATAATCAGGATCTAACAGAATTTGTGGGAGGGAAGATGAGTGTATATCCAAACAAAATCAGATCTTTGCCACCAAAGAAGGATGGGAATGGCTACTGAATAAGCAATCCACGATGTGACCCTAAAATAGTCACTTAAAAAAATGCAATCACTAAAAAAATCACGAAATGTGAATATACTAAATCTTGCTTGCATAGTCTGATGATTTAAAGATTTTAAAGCTACAATAAAATAAACATGGCCACCAGATTACTTTATTCATTATGTATTTTCACAATCATATCTATGAACGTATATGAAAAAGAACAGTCATTAAATGTCCAAAGTTTGTTCTGTCATCACTGTATCCAACAAGTCTGTATATTACAATGGAGAATTCTGTTCCTGTCAAATGACTACGGTGTAACCATCAAAAAAAAATCATTTAAACTGCTAGATATAAAACTTTGATACCTTGGGCTACATTATGGATGTGTTGCCCAAATGAAATCTTTGACAATAAAAATATCTTGTAAATGGTGGAGCTGAAACTATATACCAATATGTTTGATCCCTCTGTCTAAAGTTTGACATGAGAACAAAAAACTTCTCTAAATATTTTTTTAATTTGCATTGAAAAACTCTAAATTATCATTGAATTGTTTTACATTTCCATAGAGCTTTCAGTTCAGTTCAGTCACTCGGTCGTGTCCGATTCTTTGCAACCCCATGAATCGCAGCACGCCAGGCCTCCCTGTCCATCACCAACTCCTGGAATTCACTCAGACTCACATCCATCGAGTCAGTTTTGCCATCCAGCCATCTCATCCTCTGTCATCCCCTTCTCCTCCTGCCCCCAATCCTTCCCAGCATCAGAGTCTATTCTAATGAGTCAACTCTTAGCATGAGGTGGCCAAAGTACTGGAGTTTCAGCTTTAGCATCATTCCTTCCAAAGAAATCCCAGGGCTGATCTCCTTCAGAATGGATTGGTTGAATCTCCTTACAGTCCAAGGGACTCTCAAGAGTCTTCTCCAACACTACAGTTCAAAAGCATCAATTCTTCGGCACTCAGCCTTCTTCACAGTCCAACTCTCACATCCATACATGACGACAGGAAAAATCATAGCCTTGACTAGACGGACCTTAGTCGGCAAAGTAATGTATCTACTTTTGAATATGCTATCTAGGTTGGTCATAACTTTTCTTCCAAGGAGTAAGTGTCTTTTAATTTCATGGCTGCAGTCACTATCTGCAGTGATTTTGGAACCCCCCAAAATAAAGTCTGACATTGTTTCCACTGTTTCCCCGTCTATTTGCCATGAAGTGATGGGATCAGATGCCATGATCTTTGTTTTCTGAATGTTGAGCTTTAAGTCAACTTTTTCACTCTCCTCTTTCACTTTCATCAAGAGGCTGTTTAGCTCCTCTTCACTTTCTGCCATAAGGGTGGTGTCATCTGCATATCTGAGGTTCTTGATATTCCTCCCGGAAATCTTGATTCCAGCTTGTGTTTCTTCCAGTCCAGCGTTTCTCATGATGCACACTGCATAGAAGTTAAATAAGCAGGGTGACAATATACAGCCTTGACGTACTCCTTTTCCTATTTGGAACCAGTCTGTTGTTCCATGTCCCGTTCTAACTGTTGCTTCCTGACCTGCATACAGATTTCTCAAGAGGCAGATCAGGTGGTGTGGTATTCCCATCTCTTTCAGAATTAAAATATAGAATTTTCCTCTGAGTTGATAACATTTTATTTTTTTATTATCCTTATTCTACAGATGAGGAATTAGAGGTTCAGGGATGTTAATGACTTACTTAATGGACTTGGGTCCTATGAAATGAAGATGAGATTTCAAATCAGGTGTTCTGACATTAACATCAGCTCTCTTCCCAAAATACTGTGCTAAGTGGTGACCTCTAAAAAAGAAAACAAAAAACAAATGAGATGGTGATCTCTAAAAGAGACCAGCAAATGGTCACCCTTGAGTCTTGAGCTAAGTAACTCTGAACAGAACACATGTGTGAGCAAAGAAATGGTGATGAGGAAAAGAAACAACTGAAATCAGCCAGGGAGGAACACCTGGAGCTTACACAAATCTTACTTTCATGGACAGTAGTAAAAACTTCATAATCCAAAGGGAATTGGGCAGACAACTCAAAAAGAAATTACCTCAATAGTGGAGCAACTTATCCTTAGATTAATGGTGCTCTAGACCCATCTCATAAATCTTAAAAATGAGTCTCAAAAGCATCAAAGTTTTTCCAAGTGACTAGGATAACTGGCAGTTCCAGAAAAGGTTCCTGGTATGAAGAATGTTTAATTTTAGAACTTGGACAATCCCAGGTGAATCTAATAAGTTGTTTGTCCTATAAAACTCAAGAGTATTTATAGAAATATAAAATATCTATAACAGAATGAAGACTATTTCACAGAATCTAGCCCTCAATTAAAAAAATTGCCAAGCATTTATATAAGCAGGAAAATATGATTAATACAAAGAGATATATATTTGTAAATCAATATAAAAAGATAAAGATTGATAGATTATAGAATGTTTATCATGCTAAGAAAAGACACAGAGATATAAAAAACATTTTGAAATTTTTGAGAGGAAATATAAGTGTGAAGGTGATGAATACAATGGATTAATTTAGTACATTAAATACTAAAGAGAAAAGATTAGTGAACTTGAGGTCATAAAATAAGCCAAGGTAAGACACAAAAGATAAACAGACTGAATATTGTAAAGAGAACTTCAGTGAGGTATAGGACAATTTTAAACAGCTTGGATTTAGTATGTATGTAACTGCAATCTTTGAAAGAGTAGAAGAAAGGTTGGACAGGCAAATTATTTGAAGAAATAATGGCTGAAAGATTTCCAAATTTGATGAAAACTATATACCCAGAGACCTAAGTTCAAAGAAATCCAAGCTCAAGAAACATGACTTACAAAATATATTATAATCAAGTATCTTTAAGTAGTAAGAAAGAGAAAACCTTAAATGCGGCCAGAGGATAAAAGATATATTACTTGTGAGAAAATATATATATAAATGATGTGGATTTTTCAGAAATAATTCAAGTCAAAGCACAGTGAAGAACTATCTTTAAAGCACTGAAGGGAAAAAAAAAGTCAACCTAAAATTATATACCCAGAAAAAAATCTTTTATAAATGAATGCAAATTAAAGGCTTTTTTCCACAAATACAAAAGCTGAAAAACTTAGCAAAAGTAGATTTGTGCTAAAATAAATATTAAAAGAAATTGGTCAGGAAGAAGCAAAAAGAAATATATATATATATATACATATATATATATATGAGTGTATGTGTGTGTACACCAGAGAGAAATGTAGACCCAGAGACTGCAAATGTCTCCCTCGAGTCTCGCTGCTGCTGCTGCTGCTAAGTCGCTTCAGTCATGTCCGACTCTGTACGACCCCATAGACCGCAGCCCACCAGGCTCTCCCGTCCCTGGGATTCTCCAGGCAAGAACACTGGAGTGGGCTGCCATTTCCTTCTCCAATGCATGAAAGTAAAAAGTGAAAGTGAAGTCATTCAGTCATGTCCGACTCTTCGTGATCCCATGGACTGCAGCCTACCAAGCTCCTCTGTCTGTGGGATTTGCCAGGCAAGAGTACTGGAGTGGGGTGCCATTGCCTTCTCCCCTTGAGTCTTGAGTTAACTAATAAAAAGCATCAGAAATAGCAAAGTTCCTGTGATGCATATTAACTGGTATAATATTATTTGAAAGTAGTTGATAAGTCTAAAATACATGCTGTAAACCCCAAAGCAACCACTAGCAAACAATCCAAGGAGAGAGCTATAGTTAATAAACTGATGATAGAGATATAAATAAATCATAAAAAACACATTAATCTCAAAGAACACAGAAAAAAAGAAAACAAAAATAATAGATGCACCATATTAGAAATAAAAAGCCTAAAAATATACAGAAGTCCAATCATATAAGCCATTTCAATGGACTTGAATCAGAGCAAACTCCAGGAGATGGTGAAGGACAGGGGAGCCTGGGGTGCTGCAGTTCATGGGGTCACAAAGAATTGGACACAACTCAGTGAGTGAACAGCAAAAACAATAAATCATATAAATAATTGTTCAAATGTAACTAATCTAAAAAGTACATGAAAAGCTTAAAAATATAATTTTGAATGAAACAGCAAGATCCAACAAGAAATAATTTTTAAATATAATGACACAGGCTAAAGGAAAAAAGAATGAGGAAAGATATTCTCTATATCAATATAATCAAAAGAAAGATGGAATGATTACTTTCATATTAGATGAAGTAGATTTCATAGCAAAAACATTATTATAGAGGTAGATAATTTTTGATGAGAAATATGTCAATATGACAACATAATATTCCTAAATATTTACGTATTCAACAATGGAACTTCAAAATGCAAAAATCAAAAACCTGATAGAAGTTTTAAGGATCAACTAACACAAGGTGTATTCTCTGACCACGAAAATAAATAAGTAAATACAAGTTACTTACAAAAAGAGACTTGAATAATCTTCAAAGATTTATAAATGAAATAGCATATGTAAAAATAGCCCATCAAAAGTCAAAGGAGGAGGTATTTTTAACTGGATTAAAACAAAAACACACATATAAAAATTTTTTGAATGCTTCTGAATCAATTCTTATAGGAAAGTTTATAACAATTGACATCTTATATTAGAAAAAGAAGGTATCAAATTAGTGATCTCAGCTTCCACCTTAAAAAGAAGTAGAAAAATAAGAACAAATTAACATAAAGGTAGGAAAAAAGAAATAATAAAGATCAAAGTGGAAATTAATGACATAGATAACATAAAATGATAGAAAAAATCAATAAACCAATCCTGATTCTTACAGAGATCTACAAAATTGACAAACTTCTAGTTACCCTTTTCAGAAAAGGAAAAGAAAAGGTATATAAATCGTAAATATCAAGAATGTGAGAGACAGCATCCTTTCAGATTCTGCAAATGTTACAGAATTAATATGGAAAAGTTATATACAACATTATGTGAATAAATTTAGCAACCTAGATGGAACTGGCCAATTTCTTGAAAGACACAAACTACTAGAGTTCATTTAAGAAGAAATAGGTACTAAGAATGGCCTTATACTGATTAAACTTTCCTGCAATGAAAACCCAGGTATAGATGGCTTTATGACTAAATATTAATAAATATTTAAGGAAGGGAAAACACTAATTCTTCACAAGCTCTTCTATAAAATTGAGGAGATAATACTTTCCAATGCACAAGCTGGAATCAAGATCGCCAGGAGAAATATCAATAACCTCAGGTATGCAGATGACACCACCCTTATGGCAGAAAGTGAAGAGGAACTAAAAAGCCTCTTGATGAAAGTGAAAGTGGACAGTGAAAAAGTTGGCTTAAATCTTAACATTCAGAAAATGAAGATCATGGCATCTGGTCCCATCACTTCATGGGAAATAGATGGGGAAACAGTGGAAACAGTGTCAGACTTTATTTTTTGAGCTCCAAAATCACTGCAGATGCTGACTGCAGCCATGAAATTAAAAGACACTTACTCCTTGGAAGAATAGTTATGACCAACCTAGATAGCATATTGAAAAGCAGAGACATTACTTTGCCAAAAAAGGTCCATCTAGTCAAGGCTATGGTTTTTCCAGTGGTCATGTATGGGTGTGAGAGTTGGACTGTGAAGAAAGCTGAGCACCGAAGAATTGATGCTTTTGAACTGTGGTGTTGGAGAAGACTCTTGAGGGTCCCTTGGACTGCAAGGAGATCCAACCAGTCCATTCTGAAGGAGATCAGCCCTCGGTGTTCTTTGGAAGGAATGATGCTAAAGCTGAATCTCCAATACTTTGGCCACCTCATGCGAAGAGTTGACTCACTGGAAAAGACTCTGATGCTGGGAGGGTTGGAGGCAGGAGGAGAAGGGGACGACAGAGGATGAGATGGCTGGATGGCATCACTGACTCGATGGATGTGAGTTTGAGTGAACTCCAGGAGTTGGTGATGGACAGGGAGGCCTGGTGTGCTGCGATTCATGGGGTTGCAAAGAGTTGGACATGACTGAGCAACTGAACTGAACTGAATGTGTAATTTGAGGCCTGCATTATTGACAGATTGTTATAAAAAATAAGTTATAAGAAAAGAAAAATATACTTCCTGAATCAAGAAACAAAAATTATTTGTAATGTTTTAGCAAATTGAACCCAACAATTTTTACAAATGATAATGAACCAATCAGAATTAGGGTTTATTCTTAGGAAAGCAAGATTTGTTTTACATTTAAAGGTCAACCAATCTGATTCACTATGTTAACAAACCAAAAGGGATAAAGTATGATAATTTAAATACAGGTGAAAATAGGCATTTAGAAAAGAATATTTCTGATCAAAATTTTCAGTAAACTAGAAACAGAAGGGGAATTCCTGAATCTGATAATGGATATCTACAAAATGTTATAGTTAAATCATATTTACAGGTAAAAGTCTAAGTGTTTTTCCCATTAGAACAGAAATAAGAGAAGCATGTCTACTCTCAAAATCTTTATTCAGCATTGTATGGGATCTCTTGCCAACTGAATAAGGCAATAAAAATATATAAATAAAAAGAATCAAATTTGGAAAGGAGACAACTAAACTAAATTTATTCATGTTTCATGTAATTCTATATGTAGAAATCCAATGTAACTAGAAAAAAGAATGCCAAACCTAAAGGTTGCAGGATACAAGATTAACACACAAAATTCATATTTATAAATATATTTGCCATGAATAAAAGGAAACATAAATTTACCAAACAATGTCATTACAATTATATGTGGAAGACCTTACACTGAAAATGACATTTACATGAGGGTACATGTGTCAAAATTGGTTAAATAATTATATTTTTCATATATTGAACTTATTGTATATATAGCCCTTTGATGTGTTTGTTCTAAGCAACTTCAATCATGTCCAATTCTTTTGTGACCCTGTGGACTCTGTCTATAGGATTCTCCAGGCAAGAATACTGGAGTGGGTTGCTATGCCCTCCTCCAGGGGATCTTCCTGAGCCAGAGATCAGGAAGATTTCTTATGTCTCTTGTATCTCCTGCATTAGCAGGAGCATTCTTTATTACTAGCATCTCCTGGGAAGCCCAGACCTTGTATAGTAGGAAATAATTTTATATATACGCGCATGGATGCTTGGTCATGTCTGACTCCTCATGACCCCAGGGGTTATATAGCCCACACAGGCTCTGCTGTCCACGGAGTTTTACAGGCAAGAATACTGGAGTGGGTTGCCATTTCCTACTTTACTTATATATTTTAAATTGTTAAAAATTGTTATGGTAAAACTATCTTTTATATACTATTTCATCATATCATTTAGCCTCCATATATGTTGTGAACAAACAGTTTGTTTCTGTATTAAATTCACTCTTTTCATGCGTTTCATCACCACATGAAAATTGAAGAAGCATAGAAACAAGGGCACATTATTTCTAGAGAAAATCTAATATTTTAACAGCATTAGCATTCTAGCACTTCAGAGTGGTGGCATTTATGCTAGGGCTTCTCCCTTTGTGATTATAAGAAACTCAAAGGTCCAAGCATTTTATTCTCACACAAAAATGGCCAGAGGCAGAAAAGGATAGCTTCTCCCAGCGTGCCTCTCTTTAAGAGTAAGAAACCATCTCTAATCATCATCTTCTCAGTAAATAAAGACCAGAAGAGATCGCCTTCTTTTTTTGAATCACTCATAAAAGCAAATAAAACTTAACAAATTGTGGCTTAGGAAAGAGACTCCCTTTATCAGAATTGTTTCTTATACCTATTCCCAAAACATTGTCAGGGGACTAGATCCCCTTAACTGACATGTATTAAGCAAGATGAACTCTCTTTCCTGCAAACACTAGGGCAGAAACTGATTTTTCCCCTTAACAGCTAAATTCAAAGAAGACAAGACCCACAGTGCCACTACACAAATGCTCCAAAAGAAAGACAACTTATTATCAAGTACAACACAAAATAGAGATGAAACATGGCCCTCTAGTGTCTGGGAGCTCAAGGAATTCTGCACTTTGAGTAACGCAATCAATCAATCAGTGGTCACATATCAGATGAAACACTTTTGCATTCCTCTTGCCTACAAGAAGAGATCTGAATTGTTGTGGACCAGTGATTTAGCACTGTCCCTACTTTCCAGGTGGCACTAGTGGTAAAGAATCTGTCTGCCAAAGCAGGAGACGTGAGTTCGATCCCTGGGCTGGGAAGATCCACTGGAGTAGGAAATGATGACCCGCTCCAGTATTCTTGCCTGGGAAATCCCACTGACAGGAGCCTGGCAGATTACAGTTCATGGGACCACAAAGAGTTGGATGCAACTGAACACACACACACACACACACCCATACCCTACATGTAGATCTCCAGTGAAGATACTCTCTGAACTTGGTATCCTTATTCAGTTCTCATTCTTATCTGTACAAAAGAGGCTACCGCAAGTCTACATGGTTACCGTCCTCTGTTGTTCTCCTATATCTGTGACTTTGTGCAATGTTCAATCACATTTCTAGGATCCCAGAGCACTCAAGAAATGCTTCAAAGAATTTATAAAAGAGTATTCAAAAGGACTGTCTACAACTGTGTTTCCCCAGTCCCCGTGCCATGGACTAGTACTGTTAGGAACCAGGCCTCACAGCAGGGATGAACAGCAGGCAAGAGAGCAAAGCTTATCTGTATTTACAGCTGCTCTGGTTGCAGGAAAATAAGCTCAGTGTTCCCACTGATTCTGTATTATGCTGGGTTGTATAATTATTTCATTATATATCACAATTTAATAGCAATCGAAATAAAGAGTGCAATAAATGTAAAGCACTTGAAGCATCTTGAAAACATCCTCCCACCCCCTGTCCGTGGAAAAATTGTCTTTCACAAAACAATTTCTGGCCTAAAATGAAAGACCAGATTTACAGCTTCCCTGGTGGCTCAGAGGTAAAAGAACACATCTGTCAATGCAGGAGACACGGGTTCTATCCCTGGGTTGAGAAGATCCCCTGGAGAAGGAAATGGCAACCCACTCTAGTACTCTTGCCTGGGAAATCCCAGTCAGAGGAGCCTGGTGGGCTACACAGTCCCTGGGGTCACGAGAGTCAGATACGACTTAGTGTCTGAACACAAACAAAATATACTCTATCTGGACTCATCTTAGTGAAGTTGCTCAGTTGTGCCCGACTCTTTGCGACCCCATGGATAGTAGCCTGCACCAAGCTCCTCCATCCATGGGATTTTCAAGGCAAGAGTACTGGAGTAGGTTGCCATATCCTTCTCCAGGGAATCTTCCCAACCCAGTGACTGAACACAGGTCTCTCACATTGTAAACAGACACTTTACCGTCTGAGTCATCTTATTTCCCCCTAAAAACACATTTTATCACTAAAAGAGATGTTCTTTCATAGCAGAGTCCTATTTCACCTAATTTAGGAAAGACTCATATATTATTTTAAGACAACTCTTCCCCACTCCCACCATGCAGTCTTGTGTCTTACATTTCTTCCCTTCCTTCACTTTTGAGAAATCAGTAAACCTTCCCAATGGAGATTTCTGGAAGTATTCAGCAATAAAATACGCCATCTTTTATCCTTTCCAAGAAGCGCCCATCCTTGTCCTTCCAACCCACTTGTGAAGCCTGATGACAGCACCCCAGCTCATACTGTAGCTGGTCAGGGTCCAGGGGCTTGGCACCTGGGGTGGCTTGGCTAACCCAGAAGATATCAACAGGCCTCTGGAGTGTTCTATCCATTGGTGACCCCAATCGCACATCCTCGAATATTGCCATAATACATCATTAAGAAAAGAGTAGACAATTGATCACAGACTGAAAGGATCTGCTGTGTCGCTCGTGAAGAGTCTGGCTAGAGAGAGTGACAAGGAGACCGACTGAATATTTTCATACAGTGAGTGCTCAAAACTAGCCATCCTTCATTTATTTATTATTTTCAGTCGGGAAATTAAAGATGAATAATGATTTCCCAATTGCCCTTCACAATCATGATTCAGCCTGAGAGCTAATAAGCCACCTTCAATACCCGCCCCCTCCACCACCACCTTTTCTGAACAGATATTTTTTCCACACGGATGAACACAAAGAAATAATCAGATAGGAGATTTTTCTTCTAAATTAGGCCTCTTGTTTGTAAACTCAAAGAGTGCAGTAAGAGTGCTCTTGTTTGTAAACTCAAAGAGAGCAGTTCAGACTCTGCTCTCCACCGCACAGGCCCGTGTTGCCCAGGTCTGCCACAAAGAGGGGGGAGAAGGGCAGGTTTTGCTCTATTCTCCAGGCTCCTTCTGTGTGAGAGGCCATTCAGGCGCTCGCTGCTTCTCTGCCCCCGCGTTGTCTGCCCCTCTCCCTGGCTCACACCCTCTCTCTGTTTGTCTCTGTTAGGCCAGCATGAGAGGAGCGCCGCTGGCTGGGAATGTGCTTTGATGCCGACCTCTGGTTGCCACAGCCAGACCTGCCTTGGTGGGTGAGTAGCACGGGAGTGAGGGCGTGTGTGGGAGAGAGGAGGATGAAAGGAGGGAGGCTGGGGCCCAGGATGCGGACAGACTCCTGTCTGTTCATTTAGATGCTTCAGGAAGGGAAATGCTGAGCCTTACGATTACAGAGGTTACGAACCAGCTCAGCTTTAGAAATGACCATGTGAAGTACTGCCTAACGCAAAGAATCAAATTATTGTTCAGGCTTTGGGCATCAAAAAAAAAAAAAAAAAAGAAAGAAAGAAAGAGAAGAAAGAGACGAGCCATGAGCATTCCCAAAGAGAAAAAGACACTCAGATGACATTCTAAGGAGGCTGGTTACTCAAGGATGCAGGGAACCCGACAGAGATAGGGTCTGAGTGATGGCTTAGCACAACTTGCGCTCTTTCAGCTTTTGTTTTGATGACTTGCACCAGATACCAGGAATAAATCACAGGCCCTGGTGGTAAGGCTACATTTGTGATGCAGGCAGGCAACACATGAAATCGTTACATGGGCCGTCTCCTCTGATCTCTGGGGACCAGCCAGGCAAGGGACATCCTGAGAGGCTGAACCCACAAAGAAGCTTACGGTTTGTATGAATTCTTGGCATTCAAGAGCTACCTCCAGTCAGATCATGGAGTTCCTGTGGCCTTGTCTAGATCAAAAGGTCTTATATTGCCAGGTTGTCAGAATAGATCTTGTTCTCCTATTACCAACACTTGTTTCCTCTTCCCTCAACCACTTATTTTATTAATCCCACCACGTAAAGGAATAAGACTCTCTCCTCATCAATGATTTCACAACACTTTCTGTCAACACTCTCCAGCAAGTTTGGCAAGGTGGAAGGAGGCAAAGAAATTTGATATAAAATCCTTTTTGTATTTTTCTATTTTGTTGACTCCCAGAGGGTATTATTTCAAAAAATATTATCATCAAGCAAGAATTAATTAAAGATCTGCTGTATGCTATATCCATCGTCTCATTGTTCAGTTGCTAAGTTGTGTCTGACTCTTTGTGACCTTATGGACTGCAGCACACCAGGCTTCCCTGTCCTTCATCATCTCCCGGAGTTTGCTCAACTCATGTCCATTGAGTTAGTGATGCCATTCAACCATCTCAGCCTCTGCCACCACCTTCTCTTTCTGTCCTCAATCTTTCCCAGCATCAGGGTCTTTTCCAATGAGTTGGCTGTTTGTATCAGGTGGCCAAATTATTGGAGTTTCATCTACATCATCAGTCCTTCCAGTAAATATTCAGGGTTGATTTCCTTTGGAATTGGCTGGTTTGATCTTGCTGTCAAAGGGACTACCAAGAGTCTCTCTAGCACCATAATTCAAAAGCATCAATTCATCAACACTCAGCCTTCCTTATGGTCCAGTGATCATATCCGTACATGACTACTGGAAAAACCATAGCTTTGAATGTATGGACCTTTGTCCGCAAAGTGATGTCTCTGCTTTCAAATACACTGTTTAGGTTTGTCATAGTTTTTCTTCGAAGGAGAAAGCGTCTTTTTAATTTCATGGCTGCAGTCACCATCTGCAGTGATTTTGGAGCCCAAGAAAATGAAATCAATCACTGTTTCCAATTTTTTCCCATCTTCTTGCCATGAAGTGATGGGACCAGATGCCATGATCTTAGTTTTTTGAATGTTGAGTTTTAATAAGCCAGCTTTTCCACTCTCCTCTTTCACCTTCATCGAGGGGCTCTTTAGTTCTTTTTTTGCTTCCTGCCATTAGAAGGGTATCGTCAGCATAACTGAAGTTGTTGATATTTCTCCTAGCAATTTTGATTCCAGCTTGTGATTCATCCAACATTTTGCATTAGGTATTCTACATGTAAGTTAAATAAGCAGGGTGACAATATACAGCCTTGATGTGTTCCTTTCCCAATTTTGAACAGTCAATTGTTCCATGCCCAGCTCTAACTATTGCTTCTTGTCCTGAATACAGGTTTCTCAGGAGACAGGTAATAACAGGTAATAACAGACAGATGGTCTGTTATTCCATCTCTTAAAGAATTTTCCACAGTTTGTTGTGATCCACACAGCTTTCACTTAGTCAGTGAAGCAGAAGTAGATGTTGTTTTTAAGAATTCTTTAGCTTTTTCTGTTATCCAAATGGTGTTGGCAATTTGATCTCTGGTTCCTCTGCCTTTTCTAAATCAAGCTTGTACATCTGGAAGTTCTCAGTTCACGTACTGTTGAAGCCTAGCTTGAAGGATTTTGAGCATTTCCTTGCCAGCATGTGAAATGAGCACAGCTATACAGTAGTTTGAACATTCTTTGGCATTGTCTTTCTCTGGAATTGGAATGAAAAACTGATCTTTTCCAGTCCTGTGTCCACTGTTGAGTTTTCCATAGATCACTGAATCCAGAAGTTCAAAGCAAAATCATTTCACTCTATTCTATCTGGAACTGTCCTTCGGCACTAAAATGCCTCCTACTATTAAAATATGATCTTTATTTTCTAGAAGAATCTCATTTTAGGAGAATAAAATGATAAGAAGTTCTATATTTTTCCCACTGTGTCTTTTAAGTAAAAGATTTTTCGTTTACATGATTGTATCTTACCTGAGACAAAATGGTCAACGAATGTTTTCATACTGATCAGAGAATTAATGCTAGCTATTTGCTAGTGAACAATTCTCAGTGTTATTAGGAGCTAAATAAATTGTCTGCTGCCAGTCAAAATGCCATTCAAACAAAACCTCACTCTCCATTGAGATAGACTGACACATAACTTGCATCCAAGATGCCTTCAAAGCCAATCCCATATCCCAGAGCTTATAGCCTGGAAAAAAAATTCAGAGTCCTCTCAGCTCTAACCTTGGTCCCTAAGAATAGGCATGATGATGCTGCTTTTAGGGACGTCTCAGCTCAAAGGAAAACCCTCTTATGGAATAGAGAAGTATCCTATTATCATACTCACCCCAACCCAAGAGCTTCTTGGCTATAAGTTGGGTTCACGGTTACTTAAAAAAAAAAAAAAAATACCCTCCATTGCTTTTAATTGACAAAACACAGAGAGATCTAGGTTAAATGGAACTATTTGTTTTAAAGGATAAATACATCCTCAGTGATAGAGAATAAGTTCAGATTAACTATGCATATTTTCATGAGTGCTTTTGTTTTCTAAACCACACTCATGAGAAATCTTACTGTTGTGAAAATCATTGCCAAAAACATAAAATAAAATAAAGCAGGAAAATTGCATAGGCAACGGAGTAGCCCCCCTTTCACAGCCCAAGCAGATACTATGCCTGTCCCTCACACAGCAGGTCATCTTTGGTGACTTCCCGGGTCTTCACTCCACCCCTCAATTATGGAATCAGCAAAACTCTCAGGGGAAGAAGACCCAGAAAGAACAAATGTGGCAGCAAGAGACAGAGGAATCAATACTTTCAGAGTCTGAGAATGTAATGGGCCCTGTAGATCTGTTAATTATCAAACAAAAATTCTGTTTCAAGGAGGGAAAAAAATACATTTTAATAGCAGCTCTATAATTAGCCATTGCTGTCCAGGGTTTCTTAGTAGTTTTTACATTTGTCTGCGTTCACCTTTATTTCCTTTAACAATGTTCACATAAAATGGCTCAGAATTGCTCTCCCTCTAATTATTTACTGTAACAACCAACAAGCTGAGAGAAAGATGACAGAGGAGTGAAGAAAGATCTTTGTACGGGATATTGACTCACCGCTGTTTCCTTCTTACTCCCCGATATTTTTGCATTGTTCTTTCCTAGCATATAATTTGTACGTTTGCATAAAACACTTGCCTGAGCTGTTTGATTTTATGATGCTTGATTTTAATATGGATACACAGTTTTTTCAGCCTTTGGTAAAAGACAGATCCAATCTATGCCCAAAATCGCCACTGGCCAAGATGGAGCTGGTGGGACTTGTCTGTGATAGGGGTGGGAGTCAGTTTATAAATGTGAATGTGACAACTTGGAGGACGTAAGTGTTCAGATGCCAAAACTGAATTTAAGGCAGGAAACAATTTGGGGGGAAATGTTCAATTCTGAGGAAGCAAATGAGAAATGAAATCCTCAATAGGGCAAAAAGAAGAGCAAAATCCCAAGGACAAATCAGAGTCAAAGTCACAACAGTCTAAAGAAGGCAGGACATTCACACTGATGGAAGTAGTCAGCCTGGTATCATGTCCTTGAACTGAGATTGCTTGCATCCACCTTTCTGAAAGCCCATCTTTAAAAGGTGAACTCTGAGTTCAGCACCAGAAATGATGAACATTGCATTGTGTATAACAGCAACTCTGTACTCAGCCAACACCCAATATATGGAATAAGAACATGTTCAAGGGTTCATGTTAGAACCCTGTTAGAACACAGCCTGGAAGTGGCAGATTCAACTACTATTCACCACCTTTCTGTGAGCAATATGAAGTGATCGCTGTCAACAAGTTGTCATTACTAAGTGATCAGAATATTATGAGCAGGATGGTAACATGAAATGAGAAGAGGCTAAAATTAAACAGCCGAGCAGTGACCATTGTACCCCTTGTAACATCACCCATCCAAGTCACTTACAGGATGAAGAAAAGATCATAGAATACCAGGACATCACTGACGTTACAAAACCATGTCAAGGGGCTCTCTTTAAAATCAGTCATAGGCATGACCTTCGACCTTTTGGGTACTGTCCCAATTTAAGTTTCTTTCAAAGATGAGTCTATTCCCACTTTGATGTGACGCCCATGAGATAATACAAGAAGCGCCTCCACTCCCTGGGAGCCCAGGGCTTTCCTCTGGGATAAGCATGGGATGACTTCTCTCCAACACAAAGCCAAGTCTAAAACTACCCATGCTGTGTTAGAGATCTCCAGCAACATTCAGAACAAAATAAATTTTGCTCTGTTCTCTGAGTAGTAATGGCTCTTGGTAATAGGCTCTTTCTGTGGTTTATTGGTCCATCATGCAGTTTATTAGAGCCCAGTCTGTGTCAGGACTTCCATTATAAGCCCATATTTCTCTGGGTTGAGAGATCAACAATAAAATTGGGCTAGCATTGAACCTTAATCTTGATATTCAGCCCCTTCTTGAGAATAGAGAAGGAGAAATTAAAGAGAGAAGGGCAGAGAGACAGAGATGGAAAGAAACACCCAGGAATGTGGTGTAGTAATTCCAATATTTTATCTTAGTAGCTAATTGTAAGGCACACTTTTTTTTCATTGTTTCCATTTATTGTGGGACACATTTGATGGATGAGAAGTTATTTGATAGAAAAAAATTAAATAAAAATTAAAATCAGTTTTCCCTCAGCACAGTTATCATATCTATGTGTCCACAAAGCAAATATGTCTTCACCTTGTAATTTGCTACTCAAGTCTCTTTAAGAATGAGGGGTTTAACATTATGAAAAGCCAAGAGAGAAAAATAGGTTTTTAAGTGTTGAATTTTTCCTATTTTTTCCCTTTCCTTTGGCTTATGATCAGCCACTGGCAGACTTCTGTTAAGATGAACTTTTATATCTTTCTTTCTGTAAACAAAAACCAAATAATACCAATGTCGTTTTTTTATTTTTACTCATACCACACTAAAGAAAATTATTTAAACGTGTTTAAAGTGCTTCCGATGGCTAAGGAAAGATCATTCGTAAAGGATCCATTTCAAAACACACTGTCTTGCTGTAATGTCCACTATAGAGAAAGACCTTAGCTTAAATTATACCACAGCTATTTTAAATGGATTTTTAAATTATCTACCTTTGCATTTCATCATGGATGTTTCAGGGAAATTATCCTGAGATAATGCCAACAAATGGCTGCAGACTTTAGGTTTATAATTGCTCTTGTTCATTTAAGGTTCCCAGCAGACCATATCAGGAAATTCAATGCCTGGCAAGTCGGGGTTGATAATATACCGTAACTGGCATTTTCTTCTTAGATGAGCACCCAAATCAGCTTTCATTTGTAGCAATGACCCTAATTAAGAGAACCATGATTTAAAGCACAGTCTGTGCATTTTAAGAATCGGATCTGGATATGGTAGTATTAACCAAAGGGTTATATTTTTTCTTTTTCTAGCCCAGAAAGTTGGCATTATCTAAACTCAATTTTTCATACGTATATCATATTTTTTCAATTCCTCTCTCAAAATGAGAGGCTTCCTTCTAGCTTCTGAATACAGATGCGTAAACCTGTCACATGCATACATTCCCATGTATGTAAGTGTACTCACCCCTGTCTGCAGTAAATGATTCAGTTTTAGAGTTGTAAGAGAGCTTAGAAAAAAGATAACTTGCTGCAATACTCACTAGCCCCAGCATCTTAAGTGGAAGAACCAAGGGCTTTGAAGCTAATACAATTTGCTTTGGATCATCAGTTGGTGAGAGGTAAAGCCTAAATTGCATAAGTATTTTGAAAATTGCTCAAGAAAGAACCTCCTTCTCCCCACCTCCTGCAAAAAAAAAAAAAAGAAAAGGAAAAAAAAAAAGGACCTGGACCTGGTAAAGATGTTACCTGGGGCATATGTTAATGTACCTGGATTTTTTTTTTTTTTAAATCAACTCATCCAGTCAACAGAAAGTATTAGTTGCTGGGACCTTGAAGCTTTGTATAGACTGAAATTTTATCCTCACATTGGTCATGGCGGGACCAAGACCATAAAATCATCTTGGACTGTTTTGGAAGGATATTTGAGTACTCCATCTGAATGTGGGTATAAAATTTGAAAAGTTGTAGAGTGGGACCCAAAGTAAATCACACCTCTCTTATATGCCGAGGATAATGAGATGGAGCAGGAATGATAACCAGTGTTTGAAGATCATGTCATAATTCATAAAGAACCTGTACCTATATTGTTTCCTTAACTACAATTACCTTCACCCAGCACCGTGAAGATGCATGGCGAGAACAAGGACTGCAAATATCAGAGCAATACCATCCCCATTTCTTTGTTTAGAAATAAGACTTTTTCCTTAAGTGGAAAAAATCCAGGTTTCCATACATGTACTCTCCATTATGCTCTACTGTCTTCCTGGTAGAAATAATTATTATTGATAATATAAATAGAAAAAGTTAATGTCATTTCTCAGTTATGGTTATGATTATAGTGGTGGTTACAACAGCTGTTACTTTTGAGCTTCAAGTGCTTTTCTCTGCAGTATCTTGCACATAAACATGGATGCAGAAACTTATACAGTAGGTACTATCACACCAAGTCAGAGTTTGAGCCAAAAGAGGCTCAAGGAGCTCAGATGATTTACCTAAATTCACAGAGCCGATAAAAGACAGAACCCAGTTCAGAACCAGGTTAGCTTGACCCAGAATGAAATGTTTTCTCTTTGCAGTATTTCCTTCATGATAAGACAGCGCACATGTTTGACAAAATAGTGGTAAATTGGCAATAGGAACACAAACAGAAATCAATGCAAAACACCCTCAAGGTTCAGTTAGCACAGGAAAACAACTTCATAGGAAAAAGAAAAGTTCACAAGAGGAAAGGCTGTCTATGTAGTGGGTATAGGTGTGTGTGAGTGTGGGGTCGGGGGGTAGATGTTGGTGTGGGTGTGAAAGAGAGAGATGTATATATACACAGACATGATGTAAATCACATATATAAATGATACATGCATGTTTATATTTTCATTTATGCATATGTATACATAAATACATGAAAAGTAAAACATTTTAAAAATAGAACCAAGAGGAATAACACATGATATTATTAAGGTTTTTCACAAAATCCTACACAAGTTAAACTGTTATTAAGTAGAATTTATTTTATAAATTTGGTATAGGAGATAGGATTCCTACCAGTATTATAGGCAACTTTTTATTAACGTTTAATTGTTGGAGTTTCTTCATTTCAAGGAAAATGATTTAGCCCCCAGGATATGCAGATGACTATTATAATAAGCCACATTTTCTTAAGGAGGGGAGGGCCTTCAGCTATTCTTGAAAAAGCAAAAATTTCCAGGAATTATCCTTACTGCTATTATAAATTAATAAATTTTAGTAGTGCCATACCACAAATCTTTGGCACCGACCTATATAGAAACATTAATATCTTATGATATTGATTTCAAAGACAAAGTCCAGAACCTTATGGTAAATCTGGAGGAAGTTTGTCTCTCATGATAGATGCTGCCGTAAGACTCACCTAATAATATCCGAGTGAATCATAATCTCCACGGGAGCTCAACATGGGCTCAGTAAGCACCCACATCCTCTTCAGGGGACTCTAGGCTCACGGCCGTCCCAGGCACACTTATCAACAGCCACCTAAAGCACTGCTGGTTCTTTTGCTCTGTCCCTGTCACTGATGAACGGAGTGATAACCTAGCTCAGGTTTATGAGATTTGTACTGTCAGTACCAAGCCGATGGAGCTTTAGATGCACCCCTCCCCAAGGCAAGGACATTTCCAATAGGATGAAACAAGTATTTCAGACCAATTAGAAAGAGCCTGGAAGGGACCCAGGTAGGATCACAGAACAGGCATGCTTTGAGCTTTGATAGCTCAACCATCTGGGCACAGTTCTTTCCAGATACAATGTTCAGTTCAGTCGCTCAGTCATGTCCAACTCTTTGCAACCCCATGGACTTGTGTGCAATTGTGCTCATCAATGTCCAGCCCATAAAAAAAAATTTTAAAAAAGCCGTGCAGCATATCAGGAGTTAGAAAAAGCAATGCCTTTCCTGCCCTCTCCTCCCACCTTCCCCACCTCCAGTTCACCACCTTGAATTATTAGTACTATAATTCACCATCTGCTAAATATGTTTTCCAAGCCTAGTGGAGCGTATGTACTAACACCAGACAGCAGCCTATGTAAGTGATCAGAAGTATAAATAGGAGTAGCCTCTAAGTAAACCAGCTCTTGGACAAGTCCCCGTGATGTCAGGGGTAGGGATGAAAGGGCAGAACATCACCTTCCAGCATCTCAGCTACCAGCCTTACAGACCATTCTCCCAAAATGGCCAGGCTGGGAAAACGTTTGAGACAGATGTTTTCCAGTTTGTTTATTTTCTTCTGTCACTTCCACTGGTATTCTCTGCTCTTCTTGGCAGCTGACCTTTCACAAATGTTGGTTCTGTTTTAGAAATGCCCTATTGTAAATAAGAGGGCAGAGTTCTCAGAGCAAAGGCCAGTGTAGCTAGGAGGCTCCGTGGGGAGCAAGGAGCCCTGTTTCATCTGCCAGAGGCGAGTGTTAACCTGCCCCTAGTCCCAAGGAGGGGCAGGGGGTCAGGCCCCACTCTCCAATGCTTCATCCAAGCTTACTTAACATTCCACAGGAGAGCATAATTAACAGTACAGAACAATGTGTTGGTTGGCTCATCGACCAATTCATTGGTTGGCAAGATATTTTTGAAAATAAGGATTGGTAAATATCTGGGTAACTTTTATAAGGAAATGTTAGGAAACAAACTGGTATTTAATAGTATGGGTGTTGATTCATATTTTCCATGTTGGTTAATTCTTTCAGCTCAGAATCTCTACAAGATAAAGACTGATTTGGCATATAATGGAGTTTGTTTGAATAGAAATTATTGTCAGATATGCCCCAATTCCCCTCCTATTAGATATGAAATTCTAGCTAAGTGAATCAAATAGCTTCTCTGAGCCATTGTTTTTTAAGTAATAAAATAAGCATAACATTCCCTCCCCACTTGCCCTAAAATTTGTTGACACTCAAGTAAAACCATGTATGCGGAAGCACACTGTAGACAGCAAAACACTTTCCAAGGATACTTTGTTGGGATATTATTACTCAATAATGGTTTTTATAAAGCTTCAGATGATAAAAATATGGGCATTCTAAAATTAGGACACCTCAAAGAGTAATGCAATGGGGAGCACGTGGGAGGTTAAACAATCCTTGCTGAACAGGAGATGAACTCAGTGATTGAGAGATATTGAGTGCCCCGGTGGCTCAGTGGCAAAGAATCCACCTGCTAATGCGGAAGACACAGGTTCCATCCTTGAGTCTGGAAGATCCCCTGGAGAAGGAAATAGCAACCCAGCCCAGTGTTCTTGCCTGGGAAATCCCATGGACAGAGGAGCCTGGTGGGCTACAGTCCAGGGGGTTGCAAGAGTCAGACACTACTGAGCAACCAAACAACAACGAGTGAGATTAAAGTTGCAGGACAGAACTTCCTCCTCCTCCTGTCTCCAAAAGGCGCATAGTCCTCAGGGGTAATGAGTTCAACACCCAACAGTGGCAGCCCCAGTGGCTTCCAGGGGTTTCTCTTTCAGGCATTGCTCAACAGACAAGGTTCAGCGGTGCTGATGCTCACAGGTTAGGAATTCAACGTCAATTGTGTTTCTTGGCAGCATCTCTGAATAAGAGCAAACAGCAAGGAAGTTCCTTCTATGCTATCAAAGACTGGACCAGAGAGACAGAACCTCTCACTACATTGTGAAGGCCTCTCATGTTTTGTGTTGGGTGCTGATCCGAATGCTTCCTTCAGAGAAGGTAAGTAGTTCTGACTGTCACTTCACAGAAGGGTCTCTGGCAGAGAAAGCTCTCTAAAAACTCCCGCTGATGGCCCTTCTGTGCCTCCCGATTATGTTTTTCCTATCCACCTCTCCTGTTTTTTCAGTTACAGTTGCTGGCTTTGAGATCTTTGCCATCTCAGTCACATTTTAGCGTGTGGTGCATTGTCATGCTGGCTTTTCAGTGCTTTTCCTTATAAAAGAACCTCTTTAAAAAAAAAAAGAATGGAAACAAACAGCTCTTCACATTGATGGAAAGGAGACATTCTGGAGTGTGCATAGCATGGTGAGAAGGGCTCACAGGGATGGGGAGAGCGTATTCAGCCTGTCAGTTTTTCCACTTGGATTTGCAGAACTCCCTACTAGGTTCTGGCAATGCTGCGATAAATAACCTTGGCTTCCTCCCTAGAAGGATGAGGCCCAAAGGAAATGAGACTCCCTCTCACCCCATCAGTAGCATGGGCTCCATCACCTCCTGTGATACTTTTATTCAAAGCTGACCCATTTCATATGAATTCTTCAAGGCAGAGTCCATTTCTAACCCAGCTCTAAAACTTCTCTGTCACCTTTAACTGCCCTGAACACCTAGAACTTTAGGTGCTGCTGTTTACTTACTAAGTTTGTGTCTGACTCTTTTGGGACTCCATGGACTCTAGCCTGTCAGCCCCCTCTGTCCATGGGGTTTCCCTGGCAAGAATACTGGGGTGGCTGGCCATTTACTTCTCCAGGGGATTGAACCCATGCCTCCTGCCTTGCAGGCAGATCTTTTACCACTGAGCTACCAGGGAAGCCACCTAGAATACAGTAGGTATTTAATAACTATTTATGAAAAGGTAGCTTCAAGGTTAAAAAAGGGAGAAGCCAAAATGATTTCATATCATTTTAGCTAGAAGAGTGAGGTTGGATGCATTGTTTCAAGGGCTGCTGCTGCTGCTACTGCTAAGTTGCTTCAGTCGTGTCTGACCCTGTGCGACCCCATAGATGGCAGCCCACCAGGCTCCCCCGTCCCTGGGGTTCTCCAGGCAAGAACACTGGAGTGGGTTGCCATTTCCTTCTCCAATGCGTGAAAGTGAAGTCGTTTAGTCATGTCTGACTCTTAGCGACCCCATTGACTTCACCCTTCCAGGCTCCTCTGTCCATGGGATTTTCCAGGCAAGAGTACTGAAGTGGGTTGCCATTGAAGGGCACTGAGAACAATTGAAGATCATGAAATAATTAATTGTATGTGATGACAGGCTCTTTGTACTCACCAGATATTGGCTTCCTCCTGCTTCCTTGATCATTAGGCAGGTTTAGGTTTAATTGCTCTCCTTTAAGCACCTACAGTGAACCAGGGACTGCATACGTATTCCCATGTGGAATGAGACAATGTCAAAAAGCAACCCCCTGAGTGAACTCCCGTAATTCCCACAGTACTTGGGTAAATGTGGCTCAAAGACTTTATATTCTCTACAGTCCCAAAGTCTGATTATGTGAGACCCAGGATGTCAGATAGAGCCCACAACATGATGGACTGGGAATGCATTAGCCTCAGAAATCAGGAATTAATCTGGAAACATGAAGAATCAAAGACAAAGATCCTCTTGGTTAAAACAATTCTAGTTTTTAATCCATTAGGGTGATTGGAACATTAAAAGCATCCTTGGAAAGATCAGACCAAAGAGTAAAAAAAAATCCGGGACCACAAGATGATCAGTAAGCATTGTCATTAATGGGCATGCACACACACACACACACACACACACACACACAATCAGCCAGCTAGTCACCTCCCTTTTGCAAGGAAGAGGTAGTCTAGGACTGGATTCATCTTCTTACCATGGGAGCCCCTGTGAGTTTAGTTCATAACTAGTTCATGCCAGCATGGCCCCTCTCTGCAGCCCCAGTGAAAATGACTGTCTCAGTGCAGGGTGACCTGTAGATTTTTCCTTCAATTCAGTAGCTGTTTAAAGCCAGGGAATAACTTACTTAGCAGAGAAGATAAAGTTCACTGGATAAAATGTGTAGGCACGCAAATGTAAGCTTTTTCCACTTGGCACATCCAAGTCCAATACTGTGCATTCCAAAATTCTCCTAAGTGCTACACACAACTTCACGCTTCTCTGTATTACAAGACAGGATTGTGAAGGTCTGATTTCCCTAAATTTAAGTTTTCATAGCTGATGAATCCCAAATTAAATGTGGAATGGTTTGAAATAAAGAGTCTCTCCTTCACTATGGGTTGGCTTCTTTGGGAGATGGGGGAGTTTTCCATATCCTTTCCAAAGAAGATGGATGCTTGTGGAGTAGAAGAGGAAGATCAATGCGGTTCTGACTGAACTTAGATGATGCTTAAAAAAATGTGACCAGAACTCAGAGTTGCACAACTCCAGGGGGTGTCACTGGCATTGCAGTCTGTGCAAACAGCTCCTCCTGGACTTGGTAAGCACGGTGGCTCTAGAGATCACTTGTCACACTGCTGCTGCTGCTGCTAAGTCACTCAGTCATGTCCAACTCTTAGCGACTCCGTGGACTGCAGCCTACCAGGCTCCTCCGTCCATGGGATTTTCCAGGCAAGAGTACCGGAGTGGGGTGCCGTTGCCTTCTTCGATTCTTTACAGTTTCCTCTATTTTAAGATCGGAAATGGTGGGGTAGGAAGAGGAAGAGAAGCCACCGTACATTGTCTTGGCCCCAAATCACAGTGCCATTTCCATGTCAGTGTCCTATGAGTGCTCACAAGCAAGAGGAGGCAGAAGTGTGGAGCACAATGTGTTTTCCCCTCTCAACGTCTGAGTCTCACTGCCGTATCCACCATCCCTCCCCAGGGGTGGATCACTGAGCCCGACTGCACAGCCTCCTCCGCATGAAAGCCCCAGCAGAACAATTCCTCTTTACTATTCTAACTTTGCTTTTGTCAATAAGCACTGAAGACATAAAAAGAGAAGATGGGCTTTGCTCCTGAATGAGAGCGATTTGACTTTCAATATCAAGAGAGTGGCAAATACCTTCAGATGTTGTGTCCTGCTGAGCCTTTTCAGAGGCTGGTTTTTGTCTGCAGAAGGCTGTTTTCTCCTCACACTAGACCCAGAGAGGTGATCTCTTCTTTATTTGACCTCATGGATGCCTCTTGGCGTGCCAAACTGGGCCCCGGTAATTTGGGGGGAATGGCAGGCACAAAGCCATGTTTTCATGAGACGCTTTCGGCCGTGCCATAGTGAGCAGGAGCCCAGGTGCGTAAAGCTCGCCTGTCTTGTGTGTTTGGGCTACTGCCCTTTCTCTCTCTCCACACAGCCCCAGAGTGGCAACTTCTTAAGGCAGAGCTGTGAAGTAGGCATGAAATTGGCACTTTGAGATGCTATGCTTTTTGCAAGCTTTGAGACACATCAAGAATTTAAATGCATCCCCAAATAGCACTTGGGATCAAGAATGATACCTTTCAGGTAGTCTGTGCTGAAGGTCGGAGGATGGAATAGGCCTACCAACGCAAGTATTGACACATACAACTCCCAGGCTCCTCCTGAATCAGGGTTATAGACAGCAGTAGGGAGTAAAAGCATATTCTCTCCTGACAGGCTTCAGTGCAGTAAAAGGCATTTTATATTTATGCATAATGAGCTACTTCTGTGCTTTACAGACCGTTTTGCACATGGTTTGTACCTCATATTAAATTTGATGATGTATTTGAAAGCATTTTATAAACAGAAAATTGTATGCAGATTTTAGCTATTATGAGAATAATGATGAGTAAATAACTTCAGTTAGTGAGGTTGTTATTGAGCCAGCTTGGAAGTCTCTCTCCCCCTCTTCCTGACCCTACCAGTGAATGCAGAAAATAAGTTACAAAGGGGATATTAGGACATGGTTTTCTGAAGTTATTGACATTCACAGAACTGTACATAGACAATAAAATCCCATTTCTTAAATAAAATACTGGAAAATATAAAGAGATTGAAAACAATCAGTGCACAAAACTAGGGTGAAATAGTAGGAATGGTTAATATATTTTAAGAAGGTTGTCTCCCAATATCCATTCAAATTTTGAAAAAAGCCCTACTATTTGGTATTAATATAATAATTCCACTCTTGTGAATCCAACCTACAAAATAAAAACATCAGTCACTATATCCCTGCTGACTCAGAGGTTAAAGTGTCTGCCTGCAATGCAGGAGACCTGGGTTCGATCCCTGGGTCGGGAAGATCCCCTGGAGAAGGAAATGGCAACCCACTCCAATATTCTTGCCTGGAGAATCCCATGGACAGAGGAGCCTGGTGGGCTACAGTCCACGGGGTCGCAAAGAGTCGGACACGACCGAGCGACTTCACTTTCACTTTCACTATATCCTTATATCAATAGGCAAGTCAGATATAGATTAACAATGATAGTTCAGATGAAGCTCATTCACCATTCTCACTCTTCTGAGGCTATGAGTCTCCTTCTGTTTTGTAGTAAGTTCATAATTTTCCACTGGATGGGGGCAATGGGGTGGGCTGCTGATCCATTGTATGGGGTCACACAGTGTTAGTCGGACACGACTGTAAGAGCGACTTAGCAGTCAGCAGCAGCACTACTGCATAAAATGACAGAATCTGACATACACAGCACGACTCTTAGCAGCAGCAGCATCTTTTCTCATGACTCTGATTATTTCTATAGTATTTATTACCAGAAGAGAAAATGAAGAGTATTTCACATTATGATCAGAACCAACTGATATGGGGAAATAAAAGAGAGCACAGGAGTGGGGTGAGAGGATAGTGGAATTTGACAGTATGCTAGGAGAGGAAGCTCAGTGAAGGAAGCCTTCTCTGGAAAAGGGGTGCTTGACCAGGAGACCTAAATGATAGGAATGAGCGGGGCAGGCAGAAGGCTGAGAGAACAGAAGCCATGGCATGTGCAAAGGCCCTGAAGCACGAAAAGGTTTCCAAGGATTTTGGAGTTTGGGAGAGGAAGGAGAGAGCTACATCATGAGCCTTGAAGCTCATAATAAAGGGCTTTGATTTTACAGCAAGTTACGGCAAACTCTTCAGAGGTGTCTAACTGGGAGAATGGACTGATACAGTGTGGGATTTTGAACTTCTCACTCTGGGGTGGACATGATTTGTAGGATGATGAGTGGATGTGGGTTAGGTTAATTCATCTAGGAGACAATGATGGAGAGAAATGGACAGATTAAAAAAGGGGAAAACCATAGGACAGCTGCTAGGTTTTCTGTGCTAGTAAAAGGATGCATGCTTGCTTCTTACTGAGAGGGGATGGAGTAGGCAGAAAAAAACTTGGGAGAAGGGCTGCATTGAATATAGAGAGGGTCGCAAGCTCTGTTTGGTCACACTGTGGCAGAGAGTCCTCTCACAATCCTGTCAAGTGGGGAGTTGACACCTTAGCCAGGTGTTCAGATGATTCGTCAGAGCTCAAGGTGTGAATTTGGGAGTCATCAGCATAAAGTACTGCAGGGAAGGAAAAAATATATTTTTCCTTTTACCTTTCTAGGTTCTTGGCTGGGTCTCTGTAGTGAAAGACAGATTAACTAGAGAAAAGCATGTGAATTCATTTGATACAAGTTTTCTGTGACACAGAAGCCTTTATAAGGAAAAGACCAGAAGTTAAACCTAAGTGTTCTTATGCTCAATTTGATGAAGACTGGGAAAGTGGAAGCTCATGGAAACTGTGATAAGACAGAGTATGAACTAAGCGTAGTAAACTGGGGGAAACTTAGCAAATCACCCACTCCTTCAGATTCCTCTCTGAGCCTCCCTTCTTCAGAGTTAAGGATGCTACTTCCCTCTGGGTTTAGGAAGGTACCTGTCACATGAGAGTCTAAAGACATGCTTCAGCAGAAATTCCTTCCTGAACCTGCCATTTCTCAGATTCTGTCAGCTTAAAGCAGCTAGTATGCAAAGTGCCGTATTTTGGAACATCACGTCTGGAACTCCATCAGTAAAGTCATGGAACTCGGTGCGAGGAACCGGGAGAGAGGGGAGACAGAGGCGAGAAGAAAGTCCAAGACTGAGCCCTGGATTAGGGGAGGAGAAGTGTCAGGGGCAGAAAAGTGACTTAGGGATGGTTGGTGACACAGAAGGAAAATCAGGAATAAAAGAGGATAGAACATTTTAAATGATGCTCTAAAATACAGACAGAAAAATCCACGGAATTTGGTAGCAGGGGGCTCATGTGGGTCTCTGAAAACCACTTCAGTGGGGCGGTTGGGACACATCTTGCCCTCTTTTGTGGGAGGAAATGAGGGTAAGGAAGAGGAACAGAGCCTGTGAGTGGAGAGACTCCTGCAGAGAATTTAGGCTGTAAGTGTGTGCAGAGGGAAAAGGTGAGATCTATACAGCTGTCTGATGCAAGGGAGGTTAGACTCACTTTTTCTGAATGATAGAGACCACCATGCAGCTGCCTGCCAGCAGGTATGCTTCCTTAACAAAAAGGACACTGGTGATAAAAGAAACCCGGAGAAGGCAAGAGGAGGCGGAACCCAAAGCACAAGTGGTTGCTTTTCCCTCTTGCCAATAAAACAAACGAGGACGGAGGAGAGAAGAGAGCAGCTGGACGTGTAGACGTGATCGGACAAGACATGAGTTTGAGGCGGAAGGAAATGGTATGGGAAAAATGATCTTCAATAGAGGATAATGCCAGGGAACATACCAGCGGACTTCCAGAAAGCTCTGCTCGTTGGAGGTGGCTAATTTAAACCAGTCAGCTGGGCTGTGCTATTAATACTTTCTGTGGCGACTTCCAAGCCTTAGCTATAGGTAACAGGCAGCAGGGTAACTGAGTTCACACAAAGCTACGTTTTTGCCAGGTAAGCCCAACAAAGGCGTGTTTGCAGTACTCTCTGTTTTCCAGGATCATAATGGCAAATTTTCAAAGGAAATGGAGGAAGAGGAGTCTTGATAAGGGCTGAAGGTTAGAGAGAAAATACTTCTCAGTATGACCAGCAGTTATAGTGACTGGGTTCCAAGTAAGTGAGCTGAGAAGATGAGGTGTGGTCAGAGCATTGCACGCTGAAGATAAAGGCTTCAGAAGCAGAAAAGGTCCAGGGTGGGAACCTAGGAGTGTGAGGTTGAAGCCAAACAGAAGTAAAGTTCACCTGTCATGGGGGAGGTCAAGAACACAAGTGACCATATGCTGGATGTCTCACCTGCGAAGAGGATGTTATCACCAAAAATGGTAACAGAATCAAAGATGAAAAGAAAAACTAAGAACTAGAATATGCAGAGGATGAATGCCTAGGACATGGGAATGACAGCAGAGACCCTGCAGAATGACACAGCTTTGAAGGCGGTGGTTTTTAGCCAGGAACAAGGGAAATGCTATGAAATGGACAACGAAAATACTCCATCTCCAGACCCTGAAATATGGGACTATCAGCAAAAATGAGTAAATATGTCTTTCCTGGGAGACCTGCAGTGTTAGAAGCGTAGAGATGTCTTCAGGTAATAGCAAGGCTATCAGCGGATCTACATCCTAGAGGAAGTTCCGCAGGGAAATGAAGGTGTGGGGAAGTTCTCGCTGATCATGGATCTGGAAATCAAGAGGACAAGATGAGAAAACTTTTGGAGGGGGAAAGGAGAAGACAAGTGGTGGACTAGGTCCATGTAGTTAGTTAGTTAGTTAGTTCACTTGCTCAGTCGTGTCCGACTCTTTGTAAGTGACGCACAAAACAGTGTGGAGGTGAGGAGAATGCAGACGGCAAGAGCAGCCAGGAAGACTGGACCCCTGGCTACAGCTGCGGCGATCGCAGATGTGACGTGCTCAGCTATGATTCAAGAGCAGCGGTCCTGTGTGCTTCCCTTGAGGCCGCTTGGGGAGGACCTCTTCCTCCTCTGGAGCTCTTGAGATCTTTCACAACACCGGTTGTTTCAATCCCATCATTTGAAAAGCATTTTCCCTGCCCTAATTTGTGATGCCACTTTCAGTTCAGTTCAGTCGCTCAGTCATGTCTGACTCTTTGCGACCCCATGAATCGCAGCACGCCAGGCCTCCCTGTCCATCACCAACTCCTGGAGTTCACCTAAACTCATGTGCATTGAGTCGGTGATGCCATCCAGCCATCTCATCCTCTGTCGTCCCCTTCTCCTGCCCCCAATCCCTCCCAGCATCAGGGTTTTTTCCAATGAGTCAACTCTTCGCATGAGGTGGCCAAAGTACTGGAGTCTCAGCTTTAGCATCAGTCTTTCCAAAGAATACTGGAGTGGGTTGCCATTTCCTTCTCCAATGGCAACCCACTCCAGTATTCTTGCCTGGAGAATCCCATGGACAGAGGAGCCTGGTGGGCTATAGTCCACGGGGTTGTTAAGAGTCGGACACGACTGAGTGACTTCACTTTCACTTTTCCAAAGAACACCCAGGACTGATTTCCTTTAGGATGGACTGGTTGGATCTTCTTGCAGTCCAAGGGACTCTCAAGAGTCTTCTCCAACACCACAGTTCAAAAGCATCAATTCTTCAGCACTCAGCCTTCTTCACAGTCCAACTCTCACATCCATATGACCACTGGAAAAACCATAGCCTTAACTAGACAGACCTTTGTTGGCAAAGTAATGTCTCTGCTTTGCAATATGCTATCTAGGTTGGTCATAACTTTTCTTTCAAGGAGTAAGCGTCTTTTAATTTCATGGCTGCAATCACCATCTGCAGTGATTTTGGAGCCCAAAAAATTAAGTCTGACACTATTTCCACTGTTCCCCCGGTCATTTCCCATGAAGTGATGGGATCAGATGCCATAGCTTTGTTTTCTGAATATTGAGCTTTAAGCCAACTTTTTCACTCTCCTCTTTCACTTTCATCAAGAGGCTTTTTAGTTCCTCTTCACTTTCTGCCACAAGGGTGGTGTCATCTGCATATTGGAGGTTCTTGATATTTCTCCTGGCAATCTTGATTCCAGCTTGTGCTTCTTCCAGTCCAGCGTTTCTCATGATGTACTCTGCATAGAAGTTAAATAAACAGGGTGACAATATACAGCCTTGATATACTCCTTTTCCTATTTGGAACCAGTCTGTTTTTCCATGTCCAGTTCTAACTGTTGCTTCCTGACCTGCATACAGATTTCTCAAGAGGCAGGTCAGGTGGTCTGTATTCCCATCTCTTTCAGAATTTTCCACAGTTTATTGTGATCCACACAGTCAAAGGCTTTGGCATAGTCAATAAAGCAGAAATAGATGTTTTTCTGGAACTCTCTTGCTTTTTCCATGATCCAGTGGATGTTGGCAATTTGATCTCTGGTTCCTCTACCTTTTCTAAAACCAGCTTGAATGTCTGGAAGTTCACAAATCACATATTGCTGAAGCCTGGCTTGGAGAATTTGGGGCATTACTTTACTAGTGTGTGAGATGAGTGCAATTGTGCGGTAGTTTGAGCATTCTTTAGCATTGCCTTTCTTTGGGATTTGAATGAAAACTGACCTTTTCCAGTCCTGTGGCCACTGCTGAGTTTTCCAAATTTGCTGGCATATTGAGTGCAACACTTTCACAGCATCATCTTTCAGGATTTGAAATAACTCCACTGGAATTCCATCACCTCCAGTAGCTTTGTTCGTAGTGATGCTTTCTAAGGCTCCCTTGACTTCACATTCCAGGATGTCTGGCTCTAGGTGAGTGATCACACCATCATGATTATCTGGGTCATGAAGATCTTTTTTGTACAGTTCTTCTGTGGATTCTTGCCACCTTAAACGTTTGCTAAATGAATGCATCTGCATTAAGCCCCATGTTGAGATATTCTCTTCTTTTCCATTGATCCACTCCATTGATTCTCATGCCAATGCCCCTTTTCAAAGAACTATCAACTTAAAAAAAAATTAATATTTACTAGGGCAGGTCCTCCTTAATTATTCTTTCTTCAGTGTGTTGTATTATTCAAGCTCTTCATTTATTCAGTGAGCTTTGTAGTTGCACAAAGAAGTGCCAAAACAATACCACTGGACTTTTGACGACTTTGTTAAAACTGTAAATAAATTAGCATGGCACTGTAATAGCATGCCTTTTTTTTTTTTTAATGGCTCCTCATTTACTCAGGGCTTTGTGTACCCTTCAATTAATTCTCCCTTTTGAATTAGATGTTTCTATTATATTTCCAAATGTTTATTTGGAAATGTATTGCTTATATGTAGACAAAGTTTGGGGGTTTCACCTCTATTTCCTTGGTATTCAACTACCTTAATGAACTATCTTATTAATGTTAATGTTATTTCTAAATAATTGCTTCTGGTTTTGTGCGTTAGAAGTTATTATCTGAAAAATTAAATCTGCATTTCTCATCCCTTTTTAAAACTTACTTATTTACTTATTTGGCTGCACCACATCTTTGCTACAGCACGCAGAGTCGTTGTCCTTCACTGCAGCACGTGGGGTCTTTTTAGTTCTGACCTGTGAATGCTTAGTAGCACCATGTGGGACCTAGTTCCCTGACCAGAGGTTGAACATGGGTCCCCTGCACTGGAGCATGATTAGCCTCTGGGCCATCAGGGAAGTCCCTCTTATTTCTGAGTTACCCTTGGACTTCTAATGCCTTTTGTATAATACATTAAACCATTAATATCTGTCTTATTTTTCATTCTCATGCAAGTACATGAATTATGTTGTCTATAAGAATAGGTCTATTAGTCATTTAAAATATGTAGCCCCAGTTTAATTAACAATTGCATCTGAAATTGATAGTATGTATTCTTTTTGCATTTTGGGGCTAAGCTCTATGCTGTATTCTTTATTTTTCTTAATGTATAAGTATTTACTTCTGCTTTTATATGTAAGCACAGCAGGTCAATTATTCATCTCAAACTAACAGCAATATTTTATATTTTCTGAAAAACAAAATTATTTATTGTTCTAAGTGCTTCAGTTTGTTTAGCAAACTTATAGAGAAAGGTTTTGTAGTTTTTATCATTATATTTGTTGTTAGACCATTTATCAATTCTAATTTTGTTTACTTCCACTATTTTATTGCCTCTAGGAGAATTCTAGAGGTATGTCAGGAATTGCTTTCCTCATAGAGTCTTTTGGATTTGTTCATCCATTTATTTATGGATTCTACTCTTACCGATATTGTTCCTTGATAATTATGTTTTTATCTACTTTTTTATTTCAATGATCATCTCTTTTCATTTTGTCTCATTAATAATACTATGAATTTGCTTTCTACTACAGTTTTGGAAGCATCCAACACTTTTATAACAGTATTGTATTTTGGCTTTTAAAATGAGGGTATTTATAATTTTTCTTGATTTAATTTTCTAAATAGATTGTTTTAATTTTTTTTCACCCATGTAAGATTTTTGGAATTTGGTGGAAGGAATCATTTCTAAGACTTAGGATGTGATTTTTTTTTTCCTCTTAATTTTTTGATAGATACCTAGAAAGGAAGTATCTTTACTGGCAGAGTAAAAACATTTGTGCTTGAATAGCATTTTAGTGTTATCCCTAATGATACTCTAAGCCTAGCAGGGCTAAATGATTAACAGCTAAGACACTTTAAGTGGTTTGACTGGGCATTTTACATGGCAAGAGAGCCTTATTTCTCTTTGTCCTTCTTGAATTACATTTTTCTGTAGTTTCACGTACAAACACTAGTAATTAGTGCCTGGTGGAATATTTGTCTTGTTGCTTTCATACACAGCTCTGTTTTGTGGGAAACTGTATTCATTCACTGCAGAGAGATCAAACTAGTCAATCTCAATGAAAATCAACCCTGAATACTCATCTGAAGGACTGATGATGAAGCTGAAACCCAGATACTTTGGCCGCCTAGTGCTGAGAGACAACTCTTTGAAAAAGATCCTGATGCTGAGAAAGATTGATGGCAGGAGGAGAAGGGGGCAGCAGAGGATGAGATGGCTGGATGGCGTCACTGACTCAGTGGCCATGACTATGAGCAAAGTCCAGGAGACAGTGAAGGGCAAAGGAGCCTGGCATGCCGCAGTCTATGGGGTCGCAAAGAGTTGGACTTGACTTAGCAGCTGAACAACGGCCACAATATTCATACACGGAAATCACAAAAATGTTTAGACTCCCCTTAGTTTATCTGCAACCTTAAAGACCCTCATTAGCACCAATTCCACCTGATAGTCATTCTCAGAATTGCAAACAGAAGGTCTCAACATGAAAATCAACATCTGTAGGTCAGGTCTTTCAAATGTAAACTGATTCATAAATGGAAAGAATCACAGTAACGCTTTAGGAAAATAATTCTCTACATTAGAAGGATTGCAATTACTTAAGCCTATCATAGTATGTTCGGAGAAGGCAATGGCACCCCACTCCAGTACTCTTGCCTGGAAAATCCCATGGACGAAGGAGCCTGGTAGGCTACAGTCCATGGGGTGGCAAAGAGTCCGACACGACTGAGCAATTTCACTTTCACTTTTCACTTTCATGCATTGGAGAAGGAAATGGCAACCCACTCCAGTGTTCTTGCCTGGAGAATCCCAGGGACGGGGGAGCCTGATGGGCTGCCATCTATGGGGTTGCACAGAGTCAGACATGACTGAAGCGACTTAGCAGCATAGTAGTATGTTAGGCTGAAGTACATTCTAACACTCAAATTCCAGAATAGTTTTTTTTTTTGTTTTTGTTTTTGCTGTTCCCCTGCAGGGTTAGGAGAAGTAAAATCACCTACTTGAGACGAGATATATCATATAGTCTACATAAACAATAAAACAACTGGATGTAGCTCAAATATTTGTGTTAGAAATCCTCAGGAATAATCTTTTTTTTTTTTTTTTTGGTTTGTTTGTTGTTGTTGTTGATGTTTTTAGGTTCATCTAAATTTCAGTATGCTCCCTGTCTGGTTTCTCCCCATCACCAGGTTATGGTTGAGAACTGGCACATCCGGCGAGGCACGTAACAGCAGAAGTGGTTCCACGCGTGGATCATGTGTGAAGAATCATGAAGGGAAATGGCAGTTTTTATAATATTGCAGCAGCCATCAAAACATAATAATGAATCCCATTTATAAGACTGATGGTGATCATGTGATGATCTATCTGAGACAACTGGAAAGGAATATTTTAATGTTGAAAAAGTGATTTGGACACAACTGCAATGGATGTCCAATAGAAGAAATAGCTTAAAGTATTTCTTCCAAGTTTGTACAATCAGCTTGACAACTTGAAAAATCACTTTTATCCTTTCCATTAGCCTCCTAACATCTATCTACCAATAAGTTAACTTTTCAACTAAAATCATTCCTTATACCATAAAACTTATAGAATAAAATTATCTCATGTTATAAACACCCCTGCTGCGTCTGCTGCTACGTCACTTCAGTCGTGTCCGACTCTGTGCGACCCCATAGAAGGCAGCCCACCAGGTTCCTCCATCCCTGGGATTCTCCAGGCAAGAACACTGGAGTGGGTTGCCATTTCCTATGAATTCCTAAATAGACAGTTTTGTATAGTAAGGCCCTCCAATGTAAGAAACACTTTTGACAAGCTAATGTTTTACTTCTTCTTCAAAAGAGCATATTCTCACCTGGGCTATATCCTGCCTTCCTTCAGTATTCATCTCAAAAGAAGTACAACAGCCTGCCCCAGTTGTACCTTAAATATATAAACAAAGGCAAGAATGTGAGGTTCTACTCATGGCAAAGTTATCATCTTAAAATGGAAATACTGAAACATAAACAATTTTTTAAATTGCTTTGCATGTTATGTAAGAAAGTAGAGTGGCCCTTTTGGTGTTTTTGTTTGCTCAGTTTTGTATTTTTTTTCCCTGTAGTGGGAGAATCTAGGTTGGATCTAAACAAAGAAACAATTAAACAAGACGCATGCCCATGGGTTCAGTTTTAAAATGGGAATCAACAGAGAGCAACAGAAATTTAAAAAAATAATAATACAGAGACATCAAGCAGATAAATGGTCAGAGTTGGCCACCTGTCATCACCAAATTCTAAGGCATTCTAATAACTCTCCAGATCCCAGCTGTAACAAATTGTTCTAAATAAAGATATTCACTTAGCCATCTAACTCTAGCAAATGAGCAATCACATTAACTGTATTTATGGATGCATTCCATAGCATAAAACAATAATAAAGTTTTTGATGGATGCAGATACACACATGCAATATACAAATTGATAAAGCATTAACTAAAGCTAAGAAGCTGCTGTTGGCATTTTTGGCTCCCAGCATCCCTCCTTGGAAGCCTGGGGACGAGCTCACTGCCAGGCCACAGACCCAGCAATTAGAGAGAGGCCAGGTCCCATTCCCACACAGCAGGGGCCCAGGTGACCTCACTAGGGTTGTGACATGTGGGGGAAACAAGTTGCACGTGTGAGCTAAGTGACTTCAGTCATGTCCGACTCTTTGTGGCCCCACAGACTATAGCCCACCAGGCTCCTCTGTCCATGGGATTCTCCAGGCAAGAATACTGGAGTGGGTAGCCATCCGCTTCTCCTGGGGATCTTCCCGACCCAGGAACTGAGCCTGCGTCTCATGTCTCTTGCTTCGGCAGGGGGATTCTCTACAAGCTGCACACACAACTTTAAATGCCCTCAAGCCTCCTGTGGAATGAACAAAGAACTCCCCGATGTGTGTAACTACTTCCCTGGGCAGGCTGGGGAGGGGGGCATCTTAAAGGCCTGAGCCAGACCCAAGAGGCCTCACTGATCCACCCTTACCTAAACTCCCAATGAAAAATTGCCCCAGAGTCTTCTACAGCTTTTTAATCATTATTGCTAATATTATTAATATTTCTCTATCATCCCAAAGTATTACATTTCAAAAGTATGAACATTGCAAATAAACCAACATGTGGGGAGAAGATTCTGTGGACTCTTCACCCGTCTGAAGGAAAAGACAGCAGCGATTTCTCAAGGAGCCCACTCCTTCTGTTTACCAGTTGAAATACTGCAGTCTTTCAAATAATTTAATCTTAGCGTTAGGTAATAGAGTGGGACCAGGACAACAAGCCAGGCATCAAGTCCCTTTAGAATATTAGAGTTTGCAAGGGAAAAAGGCCGTAAAACCGTGAATCAGGCTCTGGCTCCGAAAGCAGAGCCCCCTGCCCCCCTCTGTCTGGTCCCCAACACAGCGCTGTCCTGAAAAGCCCCCAGAGTCCTCAGACCTCCACCCTACTACCTCCCTCCCCCTCCTCCCGGGACGGAAAACAAATTGTTTTCAGCTACAATACTGCAGGGCTTCACTCTGACCTGCGTGGTACAGTGACACTGTGCGGCTTGAATTCTTACATACAGCTGCATAAAGCAATTTTCATGTAAATTTCTAGGTAAATCAGCCTGCAGTTGGTCTATTACATGGACGCATACACAGAAACCATTAAGTCAGACAGATTAGAAGTTGCCCTCGTTTCTTCAAATGCCTTTCCCTGGGCCTTCGACGGTGCCTAAATTTGGGGGGAAAAAAAAGAGGAGAGAAAAAATGCGTCAACTCCACACACAAACAGGGTGCTCGGAGGCACGTGTAACACCCCAAGGCTTGGAGCCAGTCAAGTCAGAAAGGGCCTCTCCAGGAGAGAAAGAAACCTGGCGTGAAAATCGGCTCTCAAATGAGCAGAGAGAGAGTCAGGTAATTCCCTCACCCTGCCAGGGTACTGCCAGGCCAGCGCCGGTACCTTGACTTTTTCTTCAAAGACGCAGGAGATGCAAGCAAACGGCGCCCGCGGTCCCCTGCATCCCCGCCACTCCTGTGGGGCAGGCAGGCTGGCTCAATTAGCCAACAGCAGGGGGAGACGTTTCCAGGGTCAGAGGACCAGATCAGTCCTCCAGAGGCATCTTTCCCTGGGAACCGGTAGCCAGGGCCCTACGCACCCAGCCTGCAACAGGAGTTCAGCAGCACCCCAGCCATCTGGCAACAGTCAGTCTATCTGGGCCTTCCCTCTAAATGCATTCTTGCCCAGAGGAGGCATTTCTTGAGCATGTTCTTTTAAGGCAACAGCCTCCACAGAGCACAAAGGGAAAGATGTCACTGACGCCTTGCCCGGGATGTTTGTTTATGCAATCTTTAAATAATTCATCTTTATCCCTATTGAGCCCATCACAGCACGTCAAAAATAAACGTGTCGCCTTGGCCTATTGTTTGCAGCTCAGGATTGTCAAGCGAGAAGAAAATATTACAGAGACGGAGGGAGATACACGCAGGAGTGTGACCTTTAACTGCACTACCTCTAACCAATCTCATCAAATTAAAGCACTGTATATTTTCCTTAATAATCTCTGATTAGGCTGGGGCTATGAGTGGACACGAACACCCGCCATTGCTATGCAGCGGGATGTCTGCTTAGCACCAGCAAAGCGTTTGGGAATAAGTGAGCAAAATGCTTTAATTTGATAGGGTTAGAATCCTGCAGGCTCTGGGGTGAAAGGTCCCCAACAGCTCCGCTCACACTGAATATGCAGAAATAAAAAAGTAAATTGCTTACATCTGCTGCAGGCGGCAGGGAAAACGATCTGATTGGACAGTGCAAGGGCTCTCCATCTCTTTTGGGTTAGAGAGAGGGTTTCAGAGCATCAAAAGCTTGTAATTGGAGTAATTCTGAATTAATGGACACACACACACACACACACACACACACACACACAACATTTTGAGGCAGCTGTTTGCAGAAGCCTGCCTGTTCAGGAATGCTTACAGATTACAAAGAAGCAACTTTCAGAATAATCCTGCCCGCCCCAAAAGAATCCTAAGTACAGGTTTGAATGTGACAACAGGCAACAAGTATAACATTCTTATCTGGCTCGTCCTTCTGCCACGAAGCCTGGGAGCTATCAGACCTACATATCTCCTCGCCCACTTTGTACATCTTCCTGAAGTGTGTGTGCACCCTGGTTCTCCTTCATGCATAAAAAGATGACTTGGAAAGGGCTTCACCGGGATTCCTAGAAGTTGACACAGAAAGCTCAGGTTTTGTCTTGCTCTGTGATGTGGGATTTCATCTGCGTATTTGATCAATACGAATCAAAGGCAGGACTCAAGGGCTTTGGGGCACAAGCCGGCTCAGTTTCACTTGGGAAGTCAGGAGGCAGCCTGCCATGTCACCTTGATGCGTTTGCAGGACCACATTCAAGACCCCGCTTCCCTGATCCTGTTAAACCCGGCTCGATCTGCAGCTCTGTCTCGTGTTTCATGCTAGGCCGAGGGTGCCGTTTGAACTTTGTTTTCATGTTTTATTTTATTTTTCTTGATTAGCTCCCACCAGCTTACAGATCTAAATACCCCCTCTCAGTCCCGTTGTCGGCAGACTCCTGTCACGCGCTGAAAGCAATCTTGGCCTCTGCTGGTGGAGCTAAGTCCCCCCAAGGAGAGGAATTACTGAAAGTGAACTGACTGAGGGAATGCGTCTTGCGAGGCCAACTTTCAAGAGCTATTTCTCAGCCAGGCATTGATCTGGGAAGGCAGCCTTGGCCAGACGATCACGGAAGCTGAGATGGAGGTTCCCGAATGCCCTTGGATGCCCCCACCTTATAGGAACAGCCCCAGGCCCCTCTGATATCCTAGGAGTAAATGGGGCTGATGGCCAAACACAATTTTTTTTTTCCATATTCCTATCACTGTTCTCTGAAATCAACAATAGCCTACTGTTTGCTGTGGAAATGAGGTTGATAGGTTGTATAATGCCATGAAACTAAAAACAGTATGAATATCAAAATGTATCTATGTGCATGTGTATATATGTATATTTTATATACATATATATGTATGTATGGACACACACACCTAATTTTTTAAGGTAGGGAAATCAATAGATGTGATACCAAGCCACACAGAAAGAGGTCTAGGTTGATCCCTCCCCAGCAAACTCCGTGATCCACAGAGACAATGAGTCTTTTTCGTTTCTCGATTGCAGCAGGATGGCTCAGGGTCTGTCATGGAGATGCCGGGAACTGCTTCCTCTTAGAAAGCTTCTCTATAAGCAAAAGTCCTTTCCAAATCTGAGGTTCTGCCTATACCAAATGGCTGGCTCTGGTCTCTATCATCCTGAAACCTTCTTTGTCTGCTGCGCGCTGCCACAGTCTATTGGAAGGTATTTGTCAACAATTATATGTCTATTAAGGAGTAGTCAATCAGTGTGGGCCCAAACAGCCAGGCCTCCAGGGCCCAGCTATTGATAGGAAACTGTCAATACCCCATGCCTTCTTTTCTCAACAAAACACACAGTCACCTCACCCAAATCATTGTCTGTGAAACATCACAGACATGGCTTTCCTTGCGCATGTCTGATTTCTCTACTTTCTAAACTAATATTCAGTTTGAATGAATAAAAGCTGTTTAAAAAATCTGAATAAAGGATACTGATTAAAATGCTATTTCAGCTGGGTGGGGGGTAGATATTTAATATAATTAGAACATTACGGGAGGACTGTGCACGTAGGTGGCTGCAATTACTACTGAAAATTGGAAAACCGGAAGAAAATTAATCAGGGATAGTTTATATTAGTTTGATGGTAATTAATATCTATAAATACTTTCCATTCCACCAACACCAAGTTTAGAGTTATTTACTTAATGTAGGACAAAAGGTTGTGATATCAGTCAATATATTTATTCAATTTACAAATCTTTCTGGGGATTTTGTAATTATCATGGAGGATTTGTCTTTTTCTGAAAGAAGAAAAACTGGGAGTTCCACGTGAATGCTTTAAACTGAAGCCCCCAGCCCCTTGCCATCCCAGGAAAAACCACCATGTGGGGGTGGGGGAAGGGAGAAGAAAAGAAAGAAAGAAAAGAAGCCCTAAGTAAGGCTGCATCCTTTGAACAGGCGACCCTCCTGCATCACAGAATACACTAGTCACCCTACAACAAAAGACGGCATCAAACCCGCTCCACAAAGACCTCAGACACCCAACGATATTTAAAGCAGATGTAATATTTAGTGTGGCCGCACTATGGAAGATGCACTTTTAAGATTTGTTACAGCCAAGTCTTGTTAAGTTTACAAAAACAAATGTTTTCTTCCTTCCTTCCAATGTGTTTCTGTGGTTCTTTGATTCCTCAATCAGATGGAGAAATTACCATGAGGCACACATGAGAGCTCAGGGTTCAGGTAACAGGCAAATGAATCCAGGGATAATGCATGATTAAACTTGCCCCTCCAAGTCGAGCCTTCTCTCATTCTATCCCACCTATTTTCACCAAAGCCAAATAATTCAGACAGAGCAAAGAAAGGTCAAAAAGAAACACAAATGTCAAGGGAAAGTTTTTTGGGAGGGAATGGAGTTAAAGAGACAAGAAAATTTCAAAGTGCTGAAATGAACAGAGATGTTTCAGGTCTTAGGTAGAAAGGCCTTTTTTTTTTTTTTCTTTTTACAGTCAAAACAGAGTGGATTCGAGGTACACTAATCAAATTACTTATCTTCAGTCTTAAGAGTGTTCCCCATAACAGGAAGCTTTTTTGTTGCTGTTGCATTTTATGGCTATGAACTAATGGCTTTTAATGCATATTTAGTTTTACAGGTGCTGTTGATGTTCAAATCTACTTATAGATATTCAAATCTCATGTGCCATATAGATTTAAAGGAGACCTCCAGTTCATTTTGGATGCTCGCTCCAGGAAATTATAGATGGCCTTAACAAAATGTTCCACGAGCATAAATAGTGAAACGGACCAGGTCAGGAACTAACGTATCCTAACGTCCGTGAGCCGTTACTTCCACAGCAGACAGTCATAGTTGCAAGGGGCAGCTGATCCCGCTTTTGAAAGGTCCATTATGTGTATTTACAAAATAAACAATGCATGCAAGTTCATGATTGTCATCATTAATAATATGCCTCATAGCAAGCCGTTAAATAAATATACGTGCCGTAGATGTCTACCGGACCCATCATGCCTTTTTTCCTATATCAGATCCAAAGCTTTGTCTCTGTTTTGTTTTAAAAAAATTACTCTTCATGAGGCTGCAGCGACAACAGAAAGAAATTAGTATTTAAAATAACTCACCAGTGTTCAGATGCTCCGATTTTAAATCAAAGAAGTAGGCAAATGCAGAGTTAGGGCAAGAACTTGGTCTCATTAGACCCAGGTTTGCAAAGCACAGTCACAAACCAGGATACAAAAATGTTCTCCATGCTTTAATAATGAACTACGTCTCACAGGAAAAGGCAAATAAATAAACAAACAAATAACATGAGCTCTCCTGAGTTAAAACTGGATAAGTTTTTTTGGTGTGAAATGCTTCTATCATGACATTCTCCTCAAATTTTTATTTTATGAGCATGAAAATATTTGCTTATTGACAAATGCTTTTATATCAAGATATTGCTAAAAAATGACAGGGATTATCTTTATGAGTTTCAACTCCACAATCTAGAAATCAGTATACAAGTGCCCAGCAGTCTTAGCAATATCGGTAAGTTAAAGCAAGTTTCTAAGATTTTTAAATAACATATTTTTTAAAGTAGGCGTTACTCCATCCTCTCATTAAGTAATGTTCAGTTCAAAAAACTGAAAGCAAAAATAAAAGTATCACCTTCAAGCAATATTCTAATTATAGAAGAATTATGTAATAAAAAATTAATGCTTGTCAGAAAAAGCTTGAATTCTACTTGGCTAATTTTTCTAACATGCAGAAACATTGAAGCAGGAAAAATATGAGGCATATTATTTATATGTTGTATCTACGCAGGTAGGAGGAATGTATATATTTCATGGAGAAAATATTACCACTATTTGCTAAAATAAAGATCATTTAGTCTGCTTTGATTTTTCCCCTTTAAAAGGGTGGCATAAAGGCTTAATAGGGAAAATACATGGATGGCCATTAATTATGCTTATTTTATGGGCCAAAAAGAAACTCTTTGGCAGTTGTAGATTATGTGCATATTATTCTGATGTAGAGCTTTTTGTTGAGTCATAACAAAACTTTAAGACATTTATTTCATAAATCTTTGTCAAATTTTGATCAGCAGGCGAACAGTTATGCTGATCAGTAGGCTGGCTCAGAAAGTCGAGGGTCCTGGCAAAGGTCACACAGCCTCTGTGCTGGGAGCCGAGCTTCCAATTCCCACTGACTGCACAGAGGACTGTGACTTTGTCTATGATTCCCACCAGTTAAAATAAAAATGAGAATCAGAAGAGAGAGAAAGAGAGAGTGAATGAGAAATTTCACGTGTAGTAGAGATATTCATTTTTTTGCTTGGTTTTTGTCTAGAACAGTCATCTTAGAAAACATCTGGCTGAGACACTATCAGGGGCCTCTCAATACTTTGAAATTATCTCCCAGTCCTGAAGAGTCCCAAAATGTTAGCAAATTACAACAGTTTGTCTCCCTGGGAGCCCAGGGTATGTTTCACCACTTTGAATAAGCGAGGAATAAGGGAAGCCACGTGTGCTTTAGGGCTAACTGCTCTTGAACTCTTTTTGGACACAGAACCAGCCTAGAATATGTAAAGTTGACAGAGTATAAATACACTGCTCAGAGGTAGGTAGTTACAAGGTGTTGCTCTGTTACATACATGTGAATAGCGTGAATGCTATGTTTTTTTTAAAAAACCAAAAATTAAACACACACACACATACAAAAAGGGAGGGAGTGAAATGACGTTATCTTCCTCTTCCCAAATTAAAGACCAGTATGCTTTATTTTCCACATGCTTTGAACACATATCCATTTCTAAAGAATATTTCTCTAGGCTTGCGTGCCTACAAATCCAGGCCCTTTATTATGGAGCTTCCAAAGGTGTCCAGAGGTGGAACAAATTCTTGCAGATGAAAATCTCCCAAGATGAACAATCTGTAACAAAATATATTTTTTAAAAAATCCTAGGAAAACTGGTTTGATTCAGTGTGCTTATGAAGAACACTTACTTTGTTTTAAAATGCAGAGACATCCAAGTGCACAAATGTGCCTGTAGAAGGAAGGGAAGATTTTTCAACAAATGATTTGTACAAACACTTTCAATCCTGTAAGGTGCTTTTTTAAGTTTTGTGAAAATTTACATTAAATTTTGGAACTATTTAAAAACAAACTAGACCTTTTATCCTTGCATTCACATACCCATACACATGTGCGCGCATGCACACACACACACACACACACACACACACACACACACACCACACTTCCTTCCATGAATTTTTTGAGGCCAATAAAGAAACTTTGGTAGTGTAATATGAAAGTATTTGCTAATTATTCCTGTCCATTTAATTAGAAATTATTATTTCCTGCTTTTCAAATCAGCGATTTTTCTCTGAACAATGGATTAGGACACACCTTCAAACAATAATTAGAAAAAAAATCATCGACTTCCAGCATATTGAAGGGTGAAAGTCCAGATGCTACTGGCAAAATTCATGGTATCTTACCGCCATCTACTGGCCATTGTTTAAATGCAACGATTTAAAGGTACAGGTTTAAATTTATAGAATTAAAAGAAATTTAAAACCAAAAGCTTTGAAAAGAACTTTGAAAACTCTACTGGAACCACTCTTTACTTTGAAGGTTGCTCCAAATGTCTGAAAATATTTTCCTAATTTGAGCAGAACTCTATCTACTTATAACTACCACCTCCCAGGCTTCCCTTTAACTTCTGAAGCTCTAATGAGATTGTCTATTCAGTTCCCTTTAACCCTTCCGAATTCTGAAGGCAGGACTCAAGTCCTTTCTTCCCCTCACCACCCCAACAAACACACTCAATCTCGTCTCCAAACTTCTTTCCTTTACCAGCTCCAAGCATGAACAGTTTCAAGTTCCATTGCAAGCCAAAGGACCATCCTCTAAACACACATCTCTTCATGTATTTTTCTCTTTTAAGGTCACATCTGCACGAAACCCCTATGCAACACAGGCTGATCACCTCACTTGCTCTGCTTGCTGCCTTTGTCAGGGCCACCAAAGATCTGGTAAGATATTCCGGCAGCCACAAACACCACGGAATGATTTGTCCTCCAGAAATCTTCCAGATCTTTTCTGTCTGTGCTGCTTGCCGCTAAGCCAGGCCTTCCTAGATGGCTTTGCAGTGGTTTTCTTAACTAAGAAGACATCCTTACATTCATCCATGACATATATTCATCTTAAAAACAGCCCATGGTTCCAGCCTGCCAAAGTATTTTTGTATCCTTTTACCAGTATATTTTCCAATGTTGTCATGGTCAAGCATTTGTTATTTAGCAATCTTATTATTTAATTAGCATAACACCAACTGCTCCCTCTCAATCCGTTTCTATATTTCTATAGATGCCTTCCAGTTTGATCAGGTATCTTATGGAAAAGTTTCAAGGATGTCATTCATGTGCTTAGCACGGTGCCTAGCACATTATAAAACCTTAACAAGTGATAGCTATTCTTATGATGATCGTTAATAAAAATAATTAGTACAGACGTATGATATAAATGTAACCCTTCACATAAATACCCATTATGTTCTTATCTGTTATAATGATAAAGTCCTTCAGTTAGTTACAATTCCTAACTTGAAGCCCATCTTTTTCCTTTTCTAATCTTCACAATTCCTTACAAATAGGCAAATGATTAAACCTCTCCTCCAGCAGGAGACTCAACTCCTAGAGGATAATTCATCTTCGCCAGGAGCCTCAGCACCTTGAGGGGGATTCACTCACAGAGCCCCCTTCCTACTGCACCCCAGCCTGGCTTCCTATACAGTCCCAACACGTATTCTTTCTATTGAAAAGGAAAAAAAAAAAAGGAAGGTTCTAAATCAAATAGAAGTTGAAGCAAAAGAGCGGGGGATGGCCCATAGCGTCTCCCTCGGCTCTGTGCTGGTTGCTGGGACCACACGCACTGGGCCGAAGCCGCTCCTCCCTGTGGTCCCCACTCTTGATCTGACTGTAACCAGAGCGTGTCAGTGACACTTGTGTCCCTGAGCTTGGCGAGTTTCAGGTCATTCTGGGACTGGCATGGACTGACACAGTTCCCGTATCCATCCCCAGCTTTCTGCTCCTTAGAATGACCCAGAATGGATCTATTTAGGCCAGGACTATTCCATTTTAATAGAGCCCTGTACGTACTGGGGGTCTAATAACCCACTTTCTAAATCCTGAAAATTGGGCCAAAATAGTATCTACTAAACCACAACATCTCTAAAGATTTTATTGGAGAGGAGGCTAAAAAATTGTAATATATATATATATATCAAACCATTTACCAAAAGTTAAATCTTGTATACTCTTTAAACACTAGCTTTCAAATATTGAAAACAATTCAATTTTTAAAATTCATTAAGAACTGAAAACCTGAAAAATGACCCAGTGAGTAAAACAACCATCCAGATAAATGTCACAGGGAGCATCTAAATCATTCAACTTCTTGCCAAAAAATGTTAGGTTCTGGAATGTCAAACTTTTATGGCAAAGTTGTAGAAGATGATGGAGACAGAACTTAGCTAAACAGACACCAAGATAGATTAATCCAAAGAGTTTCCTTGTCTGTGGTTAGGAGTTTTGTTAGAACCATCACCCGTTCTCCTGATTTCTAGGTTTCTAAACCACTGAAACTGGGAGTCTATATGGAAATTGTGACTCTAACCAATTAGACGGCAGGACGCTGCAGACCAGATACATGGGACCCTGCTAACAGCAATGCGGTGCTGAGATTCCAGTAGAAAGGGGAGCAGAGGCATCTGAGCAGTCCCACCAAGTGCGCTCTCCTGCTTTGCTCTCCCACCGCAAGGGCACGCATCTAAGCACAATTGTTCTGCACGATTCTCCTTGACCACCGCTTCTCTTTTCTTCATCTCGAAGCTTCTCAAAACCACAGCCTCGTCCACGGCCTCCAGTCTCTTCTCTCTCCACTTTCTCTCTCTGCCTATTCCCCCTCAGGTTTTCTTTCACTGAAGTTTCATTTTTAAATAAATGTTTAATGATATCAAAGTATAAATTGAAATATATTTTTAAAAAGCAACTAGTATAAAGGGCTCACAGTGTAATCAAGATCTGAGCACCCTGGCTCACCCCCGGTCTATTCCCCAGAACTCTTCCAGACCCTTTCCTTCTTTACTTTTTGTGATGATTTCTATAACTTCTAAAGAGCTGCCTATACTGCTATTTATTGATTATGTACTTAAAACCTTATCTATTGAATTGTGTGTCATTTTTTTTTAATCTCCCATCTTCATTCAAACAGAAGCTTGGTGAGAGCAAGCCCTTGTCCATTGTGTTCCTTGTTCCATTTGTGGATACATTTGCCACTGGAATTTCATTGTATCTTTTCCATTTTTTCTCAGAGAAGTAGCAGCATGGAAAAGCTGATTGCCTTACTATCATCAGAATATCTAATGAAATATGAATCTTTTGCCTGAAGTGCTTATTAAACTAACCCTCTCCACCTCATCTCTCACCTTTACCCACTCCAGTATTCTCGGGCTACCCTTGTGGCTCAGCTACTAAAGAATTTGCCTGCAATGTGGGAAACCTGGGTTCGACTCCTGGATTGGGAAGATCCCTGGAGAAGGGAAAGGCTACCACTCCAGTACTGTGGCCTGGAGAATTCCATGGACTTTATAGTCCATGGGGTCACAAAGAGTCAGACAGGACTGAGTGACTTTCACTTTCACTTTCATTGCCCCTCATCAGCCATCAGGATCTCCATGTTTATTTCAGGGGAGAAAAAGTGAGCAAAGGCAATTTTTTCTACCATTACATCAATCATAACTGAGACTACTCAGGTTTTCTGGCTTCAAGTTAATTTTCTATGTTTTAATTTGTAGAAGAAAAAGTAGATTACTATGAGACCACATTTCAAGTTTCAAAAATATTAACTTGGATTACTGGAAATAAGCTAGTTCAGTTTAGTCATTTCAGTTCAGTTCAGTCGCTCAGTCGTGTCCAACTCTTTGCGACCCCATGAATCGCAGCACACCAGGCCTCCCTGTCCATCACCAACTCCCAGAGTTCACTCAGACTCACGTCCATCAAGTCCATGATGCCATCCAGCCAATTCATCCTCTGTCGTCCCTTTCTCCTCCTGCCCCCAATCCCATCCAGCATCAGAGTCTTTTCCAATGAGTCAACCCTTCGCATGAGCTGGCCAAAGTACTGGAGCTTCAGCTTTAGCATCATTCCTTCCAAAAGAACACCCAGGGCTGATCTCCCTCAGAATGGACTGGCTGGATCTCCTTGCAGTCCAAGGGACTCTCAAGAGTCTTCTCCAACATCACAGTTCAAAAGCACCAATTCTTCGGTGCTCAGCCTTCTTCACAGTCCAACTCTCACACCCATACATGACCACTGGAAAAACCATAGCCTTGACTAGACGGACCTTAGTTGGCAAAGTAATGTCTCTGCTTTTGAATATGCTATCTAGGAAATAAGCTACACAGGCATCAGTCAAAGCTGATCCAAAGATCTTCCTTGCTCAAGGAGGATCTTTGTACAGAAATATTTTTTAAGAACTCCTTTTGAAATCAAAACCAAAAAGAGATTCCCATCAGCTCTGAACTGTGTAGGTGATTCTGTTGGGAAACACTGGCTTGCTCTCACACTTGCTTGTTTGCGGGTGAAGAGACTCAGAGAAGGGGCCTGGGCACTGCTCATCCTTCACTTCTCCATAATGTTCTTCCCTGCAGGACATGTAGCTTGCAGACCTCACACCTGCACTCTCGTGTGCCCCAGGCACACACCCAGATACAGGCAGGACCCCAAATACGCACAGACAGATGGCATACACCGCATCTGTTTAAAAAGTCAGATTTGTTTTGTTTTAGTAAGAGTAAAGAGGACGAACCAGTGAGAAACAAGAGTATACACACAGAGACACAGGTTTACGCCTGCGTGCATATTCATGCACAAACATGCACTCCTACATACAGTTTATGACTCAGCAGAAATTGTGGCTTGAGTAGGAGAAACCACGATCTGTGCGAAACATTTGAAAAAAATTAAGCACTTGAATTGTTAAGGAGGTTGTTTTCCTTATGACCATGCCTCACCCAGTGACTGGCACGTGACGGCTTCCCATGTATAGTTGCCTTCCCTGTATTTCTTTCTAGAAAAGTGACAGTGAAAATGTTAGTCGCTCATTGTGTCCAACTCTTTGTGACCCAAAGGACTGCAGCCCACTAGGCTCCTCTGTCTGTGGGATTCTCTGGGCAAGAATACTGGAGTGGGCTCCCACTTCCTTCTCCAGGGGATCTTCCTGTCCCAGAGATCTAACCTGTGTCCCCTGCACTGCAGGCACATTCTTTATTGTCTGAGCCACCAGAGAAACCCTTCTTTATAGAAAAGCCAGTTTCTCTCGTTCATGCTTTTGGGTATCACACACGTCTTGTTTTGTCATAGGGGGCCCAATATATTAAAATAAATCATGACTTTAGGAATAACTATCTAAACTTGAGATTTTTCCAAAATACGGTCTCCCTGACACGGATCTCAGCCTGTCCAGCAGGTGCCTTCAGCCCCTCGCGGAAGAGGCAGGAAGCACTGAGAGCAGTTGCAGAGGCCCTGAGCGCCAGGCACGGGCTGGTACCCTGCCTCGGAGCACATGTGGGAGCCGGCAAGACCGGGGTTCAGGTTGCCCCTCGACACTGGGTCTGTGTCCTGGGGTGCCCTCTCTCTCCAAACTGTACTTGTGACGTCTCCGATAAAATGGTGAGGAGTAGATGAAATGTTGCGTGTGAAAAAATACCCCACCTCGCGCTTGGTAACCTCACCAACAATATTAGCAGTCATGATCTTCCCAGGCCAACAGTTCATTTCTGGATGTTGTCACTGATTGATGGTCTTCTTTTTTATGTCAGTATGAAGCTTGACTTACTTGGATCTAGGGAATCGGCAAGAGGGGGGAAATCAAATGCCGTAAGATGTGCGAAGGTGTTATTTCATCACATAGCAATGAGCAAACGTAACTCTTTGGAATTAAAAGTAGAATTGTAAAGCAGATGTTTCCTGGTGTCCTTTATTTTCAAAACTTCTTTGAGACTGGGGGAAATATCTGATCTCTCATTTTACAGGGGAGGAAGCTATGGGAAGAATTGCTGCTGGCTCATCATGACTCAGATGCCAAGTCGGAGGAGGCTGGTAAGATAGAGAAAGATGGAGGTGATCTTGTTCAGTCTCCCAATTTTCAGTAACAAAGAAATGAAGCCCAAAGATCAACAGATCCATCCACTTTGCTTATCTGTTGAATGTCCAAAAATTTTTACATGGTAATTAAACTTCAATATAATTTTTCACCTTCAAGAACAATAATACCCAGTGTTAGTGAGGATTTAAGAATTTTCCTAGAAAACCATTCATTCTCATAGATCCTTAGTGGAAGGGAAATACCACAGCTTTTCCTAAATGCAGTTTGGCAACATATTCCAAGGACTCCAATGTATACTTCCCCTTGAACCATATAATTTTAATATAAATTTACAGGAAAATAATAAACAGACATAAACAAGGATTTGCATTCAAAGATGATTTCTATGGAATTATTGAAAAAATAGGAAAGGCAAGATACCTATCTAACACAAAGGGTATTTGTAGCACATCCTGATGATAAAATACTTCACAGCCAACATATAGCATGCAATATCTTTTTTAAATAATAGAATTTTATAGTATTTTGTCAACAGTGGAAAGGAAATCACAAAATAGTATGTCTCATATGATTTCTGTTTTGTTGAAAAATAATTTTTTAATAATTTTTATAAACACCAAAATTTGATCCTTTATAGAAAGTTTTAAAGACTTGTTTCTTCTCTTTCGATATATGTTCCAGACTGTCTCTGATAAATTGATATAATTTTCAATCTGAAAAATATTAGATAGAAAATATAAACATACACTATTTAGGCTAAGAAGTCAATTGGGAACCAGCTTAAATGCTACATGGGGAAATATCAGACTGATGGGAAAAAGCTGGGTGGAGGCTTCACTTTAGATTTTTTGGAATAAAGCCAACACAGTCCTCTACTTAAAATTATGGCCAAATTTTAAGAGCTCCTTATCCTTCTCAATCTCTCTTCCTTCATAGACTGCAGCTGTCTTCGGAAACCTATGAGCAATTAAAATGTGGCCTGTGGATGAGTTTCCACATTTTGATAAATATATGTTGATAAAGGCAGACAGCGACATGAATATGGGTTTCTTGTGAAAATAATCCTCTCCAAATACGCTGTAGTGTTCCCTGTAACTATGCATTTATCGTAGATTGCTAATATACTTTTGATTAAGAACAATATTTGTACTATATATCATCCACTTAAAAAAAAAAAAGTCTGGCCCCAGAAGGCAAACCTACATAGAAACCTTGCCCTTGGTTGTTATGGATTAGAAGCCTTGTCTCCAACCCTGGGGGTGGAGTCAGCAGTGCTCAAAAAGTCAGAGCAAGAACGGCAGTTTCTAATGCATCAGGAATCCCAGAACCTCCAAATGAGTCACTATTTTAGCCTAAGCAATCCCTGTGAAATCTCTGTCTCCAAATTATCAAAGTAAAGTCTTTGATGAAATAACGAAGTCAAACTTAGCCCAACATGTCTGCCTGTCGCCTGGGGAGAGGTTGCTGCTGCTGCTGCTGCTGCTGCTGCTAAGTCGCTTCAGTCGTGTCCGACTCTGTGCGACCCCATAGATGGCAGCCCATCAGGCTCCCCCGTCCCTGCTGGAAAATGGTAAACAAAGGGCATCTTGTCAAGGTAACAGGGTATTTCAATGAAATTTCAGGCGAAGCACTGAGTTAATAGGTCTTCCAAAGGTATGTCCCAAGGATCTTCCCAAGTGACATCTCAGACTTGGATGCAACATTTTCTAAAAGGTAGTCAAAAACTGGTTATAAGAATATTGAACACCTCCCCTACAGGGAGTATATAAAAGGACCTGGAGCATTTCTGAATCTGACCAGCCCTGGGCTGGGGGATAAAATGGAGGATGCCCAATTAACTTTGCACTTCAGACAAATATAGAATATTTATAGCATAGTCAGTCAGTTCACTCACTCAGTCGTGTCCAACTCTTTGTGACCCCATGAATCGCTGCACGCCAAGCCTCCCTGTTCATCACCAACTCCCAGAGTTCACTCAAACTCATGTCCATTGAGTCAGTGATGCCATCCAGCCATCTCATCCTCTGTCGTCCCCTTCTTCTCCTGCCCTCAGTCCCTCCAGCATCAGAGTCTTTTTCAATGAGTCAGCTCTTCGCATGAGGTGGCCAAAGTATTGGAGTTTCAGCTTTAGCATCATTCCTTCCAAAAGAACACCCAGGGCTGATCTCCTTTAGGATGGACTGGTTGGATCTCCTTGCAGTCCAAGGGACTCTCAAGAGTCTTCTCCAACACCACAGTTTAAAAGTGTCATTTCTTCGGCGCTCAGCTTTCTTCACACTCCAGCTCTCACATCCATACATGACCACTGGAAAAACCATAGCCTTGACTAGACAGACCTTTGTTGGCAAAGTAATGTCTCTGCTTTTCAATATGCTATCTAGGTTGGTCATTACTTTCCTTCCAAGGAGTAAGCATCTTTTAATTTCATGGCTGCAATCATCATCTGCAGTGATTTTAGAGCCCCCAAAATAAAGTCTGACACTGTTTCCACTGTTTCCCATCTATTTCCCATCAAGTGATGGGACCAGATGCCATGATCTTCGTGTTCTGAATGCTGACATAAGTATATCCCAAATATTGCATGGGATATACATAAACTAATTTTCCCTTGTTTATCTAAAATTCATTGTGAATGGGCATCTTCTTTTTCATTTTCCCTCTAAATTTGGCAACTCTTTGTCAACACTTCAGGCAGAAAGGTATTCCAACAGCCCAACTCAGACACCTTACGTGTGTCTAGAGGACATAAATGCACGCTGTCTGAGGGCACATAGCGGCTTCTCTGGTGGCAAAACCTGGAGGAGGCAGATGCTGCTTGCTACAGGCTTACGCTCCCAGAGTTCATCCGGAGACGGAGTGCTTGAATATTTTCTGTGGTCCCAATGTGAACCGCACAGGAGAAAGAGCTGGGCTCACCTTACAGCCATCCCAGAGGACAGCCTGGGAAGACAGAGCTTCAGCAGAAGCTAGCGGGGGCTAGAAAGGCGTCACAAGTGTCCAGCGGGAACTGGGAGGGATTTGCTCATTAAGAGAACTTCAGGTGAGAGATGCCCAGGATCCTGGTGGGTACACACACACACGCGCACTTGCGCGTGCGCACACACACACACACACACACACACACACACACAGAGGCAGGAGAGAGAGAAAGAGAGGGAAGGACAGAGAGCAAAAGAGAAAGGGAGCAATCTCAGAAGAGAAGGTTAGTTTTCAAATAAATGTCAAGGTAAAGAGTACAGAGCTTGCCCTCTAGAACAACTCCAGGAAGCAAAGAGGCTTCCTGCTCTGGGGTTTCCCTTCAGTGTTTTCCTCACCTGAACTTCATTCAGTCTTGTAGGTTTCGTATGCCAGGCTGAGAAAAATCAGGGAGGAAGCATCCGATGAAGAAGTCAGGCAGCAAGCCCCCATTCATCCTCCCAGCAGCCAGCATACAGAGGCCTAGCTGGAAGACAGAGGCAATGATGACGAGAGGATATTTTCTTCTTATTAATAGGACTAGACATTTAAATTGTTCCACTGAAGCAGTGTTTTGTGACTTGAGTGGTGAATCTGATGGTGATGAGAAAAGCCGGGGATGAACCTTGGATCAACTATTGAGAGTGGATTTGAAGGAAAATGAAAGACAAAACAAATATAGCTGCTTTACAGTTGCACCCATGAGTCCTGCTTGTTAATGTCAGACTTCATTAATTTTTTTATTAAGGTTTATGTGTATCATTGGGGCTTCCCAGGTGGTTAAGTGGGAAAGAATCTGTCTGCCAAAGCAGAAGATGCAGGTTCAATCCTGGGCCTGAAAAATCCCCTGGAGAAGGAAATGGCAAGCCACTACAGTATTCTTGCCTGGAAAATTCCATGGGCTGAGGCGCCTGGCTGGGCTACAGTCCATGGGGTCACAAAGAGTTGGACATCACTTAGCAACAACAACATGTATCATTAGAAAAGTCATTATTTAGATGTTGCTTTTTGTTATTACTTTAAATGTCAAGCTCTGAGTAAGGTAATCAGTGATTAAAAAATATATATATCTTGGGTTTGGATGATGCAGGTAACATGAAATGGAAAAAAAAAAAATGGTTGTATAAATACCAGATTGGTTAATACTGAGCTCTTCCCTGTTAGTGTAACTATTTGCATTTTACTTCAGGAAGGGTTTGCACTCAAAACTTTACCCAGAAATCTGAGGGGAAAGAAACTGAAAGTTCTTTGACCCCACACTGTTTATGCTAAGTCTCAACTTATTACCACAACAACCCGTTGGGTTGGTCATGATTCCCAATTTACAGAGGCAAAAACTAAGGCCCTGAGAAGCTTGCTCAGCTACTAGGGCATGAAGCCAAGATTCAAGGCCTGTGAAACTCTTTGAATGCTCTGTCCAACAGCCCTGCTCAGGTCATCTTTAGCTACAGGAATGGACCACTATGGCCTGAGCACAGCTCCCCTGCATGGACCAGCTGGAGAGGTTTCACCTGCACAACTTTCCATCGGTGTCTGGCTTTAGTGAGACTAACTCTCAGAAGTGCTCCTGTGTGGACGACCTTGCCTCCAGGTCACCCAGTCCGTGAATTTGCGGCATTGCACCCCACAAAGGGGTCCCTAAGAGGTCATAGCTCATGGCAGAGTAGGGTGAAGAATCTGTCCTGAGCTCTGGCTCCTGAACCTTGAAGAGCGGACACAAAGCAGTGGCCAAGACTAAACTGCCTTTATCCCACTCACCTTCTAACCAAGTGAGAAAGGGTGGTGGCTGAGGCCCCAGTGCTGTGGGGCCTCCACCTCTTCATCCAAGAATGAAGTGGTCAGGCTCCATGTTCTCAAAGTCATTCCTGCCATAGAGCTTATGCTGTTCCTCTCCTCAGAGCACCGGAAAGATCCACTAAATAGTATAACCCAAGGCTCAACATCCAAATCCTCTGATCTTTCTGGTAGGGAGAGGGTCAAGAGCAGGAAAATTGTCCTTGACCCCCCGCCCCCAGGGCTCAGAAGCCCAGAGAGGCCTGGGACACTTTATTTTGATTTCTAGTCATTTTTTTTTAATTTGAGAAATACCAAAATGGAGCTATAAAAATGAGTTTGGAATTAACACACTACTATATATACAATAGATAAATAAGAACCTACTATATAGAATTTCCCTGGTAGCTCAGTTGGTAAATAATCTGCCTGCAATATGGGAGACCCTGGTTTGATTCCTGGGTTGGGAAGATCCTCTGGAGAAGGGAATGGCTACCCACTCCAGTATTCTGGCCTGGAGAATTTCATGGACTATATAGTCCATGGGGTTGCAAAGAGTTGGACATGACTGAGCAATTTTCACAATCACATATAGCTATATAGCATAGGAAACAATATATTCAGTATCTTGTAGTAAAGAATCTAGGAGAAAGCAATGGCACTCCACTCCAGTACTCTTGCCTGGCAAATCCCTTGGATGGAGGGGCCTGATGGGTTGCAGTCCATGGGGTTGCTGAGGGTTGGACACAACTGAGAGACTTCACTTTCACTTTTCACTTTCATGCATTGGAGAAGGAAATGGCAATCCACTCCAGTGTTCTTGCCTGGAGAATCCCAGGGACGGGGGAGCCTGCTGGGCTGCTGTCTATGGGGTCGCACAGAGCTGGACATGACTGAAGTGACTTAGCAGCAGCACCAGCACTAAAGAATCTGAAAAAGAATATATATATATATATATATAGTGTGTGTGTGTGTGTGTGTGTGTGTGTGTGTGTGTGTATGAATTACTTTGCTGTACACCTGAAACTAATAACCCCTGGACTGTAGTGTGCCAGGCTCCTCTCTCCATGGGGTTTCCCAGGCAAGAATACTAGAGTGAGTTGCCACTTCTTTCTCCAGGGCATCTTCCCAACTCAGGAATCAAACCCACATCTCCTGCATGGGCAGGCGGATTCTTTACTATGAGCCACCAGGGAAGCCTGCTTCAATTACAATGATTAAAAGGAAAAGAAAAAAAGAATTGCATTCAGTTTGCAGGGTAATTTTGGAGATAATTGACATCTTTATATTCAGTCTTCCAATTCATGAATATGGCTTATCTCTTTTATTTAAACATTGCCAATATCTTTCAATAAAATTTTATAATTTCTTAAAAAATCTTAATATTTTAAAATTAAGTAGAATGCTGAATGCTTGTTTAGTCACTCAGTTATGTTCAACTCTTTGCAACCCTACGGGCTGTAGCCCACCAGGCTCCGCTGTCCATGGGGATTCTCCAGGCAAGAATATTGGAGTGGGTTGCCATGCCCACTACAGGGAATCTTCCCAACCCAGGGATCGAACCCAGGTTTCCCTCATTGCAGTCAGATTCTTCACCATCTGAGCTACTGCTAAGTCGCTTCAGTCGTGTCCAACTCTGTGCAACCCCAGAGACAGCAGCCCACCAGGCTCCCCCGTCCCTGGGATTCTCCAGGCAAGAACACTAGAGTGGGTTGCCATTTCCTTCCCAAATGATGGCTAGTTATATCTGTGACTATAGGAATCGCCTTACTTGGACATGGACCCACAAGTCTAAAGTTGAGACCCTGTCTAAATGAGAGTCTGTCATGACCCAGGGTCCTCTGTAACATACAGTAAAACATTTAAGGTGATGTCATCACCTCTCAAGATGAAAATGCCCCCTGCCATTCTGTGATTCTTCTATGTCCTGCCAACACATCATACAGTTCAAACATCCGGATTTTCATGGACCCATTCTCTTCCAGCATTGGCCAGGATTCTTCAAGGAAGCCACAGAAGACATCGCATCTGGGTCTCAGTCCCACAGAATCTGGGTCTCCGTCCCAAAGAAGGGCTCATTTCCCTGGATTCAGAGGTCATTGTCTAGTATGCCAGTATGAAATAAAAATAAGGGGTCGGAAGAAATCTATCTGCGTAAACTGTGAGGCCTGCAGAGAGGTGGAAAGGAGTGGTAGGAATTACGACAACAGTGGTCTAACTGAATGTCCACTACGGGTTAGTGAGTATATGTGATGGTTGAACCCACAGACTTTGAAATCACGCAGATCTGAGCTAGATTCTTAACCTGCCAGGGGTGTGTAAGTATTTCTATTTTACTAATGACCTTTTTAAAAAAACAACTTTATTTTGTATTGCAGTATAGCTGATTAACAATTTGATAGTTTCAGGTAGACAGCAAAGGGACTCAGCTATACATACACGTATGTTCATTCTCCCACAAACTCCTCTCCCATCCAGGCTGCCACATAATATTGAGTAGCATTCCATGTGTTACATGGTAGGTCCTTGTTGGCTTTCCATTTTAAATATGACAGTGTGTACATGTCTATTCCAAACTCTCTAACTATTCCTCCCCCTCTGGCAACCGTAAGTTTGTTTTCTAAGTCCGTGAGCCTGTTTCTGTTCTGTAAGTAAGTTCATTTGTATCATTTCTTTTTAGGTTCCACATATAAGGGATGCCCTATGGTATTTCTCCTTCTCTGTCTGACACACTTCACTCAGTGTGACAATAAACAGAGCTACCATTTACTAAGGACTTCCCTGGTGACTCAGACGGTAAAGCGTCTGTCTACAAAGTGGGAGACCTGGGTTCAAGCCCTGGGTTGGGAAGATCCCCTGGAGAAGGAAATGGCAATCCACTCCAGTACTGTTGCCCAGAAAATCCCATGGTCAGAGGAGCCTGGTACGCTACAGTCTATGGGGTCACAAAGAGTCGGACACAACTGAGCGACTTCACTTGACCATTTACTAATGACCTTTTGTTATCTAAGAAGGGTTATTGGCAGGGTTAGAGATAACGTGGCATGGTACCCAGTACCTGAAAGTACTCAACAAATACTAGTCATACCTGTTTTTGTCACTGAGCACCTCCGTGGTTTTAGAAACAGTAGTAGTAGTAATAGTGATGAGAAAAGTATAAGAAAAATGATGACCGTTTTTCTTTGATCATTTTATGTCTAAGGAAGCAGGTAAGAGTCAGACACAACCGAGCGACTGAACAAGTAGAGAAGGTTCACATGCAAAATAATTAGGGATTAAAGGGAGTTCTCCAAGAGGGCACAAATTAGCTGAGAACACTTCAAGAGTGGTGAGAGGCTGAAGGGTGAGCACAAACTGGATAAGCACAGAAATGATGGGAAATATGGTAAACACAGGAAATGGCCGGCAAGAACTCAGGATAATTTGCTGAGGCAGTACCATGAGACGTGAACTCATGAGTCAGAATCACCCTGCTTCTCAGTCCCAGCTTCAGAACCGGGAATGTGGTGGCCATGTCAGTGAGGGATCCTATCTGATCACAGTGATATGTACTCTTTACTCAACTGTTTGCTCACTCAACCGATGTGGATTTCCAGGATGTGCTGGTCCCTGTACTGATAGGGACTGTATAGAAGCAATCCAGTGAAAATGAGGTCATTAGGATGAGTCCTAATCCCATAAGACCGGTATCCTTATGAAAAGCGGAAATTTGGACACAAAGGCGCACATAGAGGGAAGAAGTGAAAACATACAGGGAGAAGACGGTGGCCAACCAGCCAAGGGGATAGATCTAGAACAGACCTTTTCCTCACTGCCGTCAAAAGGAATCCACTCTGCTGACGCTCTGATGGCCTCCAGAACTGGGAGACAATAAACTTCTGTTCTTTAAGTCACCCAGCTGGTTCTCCTTTGTAATGGCAGCCCTTAGGAGGCTGCATCTAAAAGACATTAACGGTGCTTATTTTAAATTTTAAGAAAGCCAGCATAGCTGTGACACAGATGCTGCAGAGACACACGGCTCTAACTTGGAAGTTTTTTCTGGTTCTCTGCCTGCAATGTCCTAGTTCTCCTCTTCTCAAAGATCTTTTCTTCTTCAAAACCCAGTTCAGGCAGTCTTATGCACTAGGAGACTTTCCTGGATGCCCTCACATCCCGTAAGTAAATCCCTTCTTCAATACCCAGATTCTATCAATATCTTATATATTCTATTTATATGTTTTCTCAGATCAAGAACCTATTGAGGTCCTATCTCTTCATCCAGTTTGTACTTCCAACGCAAGATCTGTTAACACACTAGGCACTTAATAAAGATGTGCTATAGAAGTTTATCTGTGAATGGACCATTAGAGACCTCCATTACCACAAGCCAAGCTACAGCTAGACCCCCAAAATTATAAAATAATAACCAGGACAGGATAAGTAAGCATATAGCTTCTCCACAAATTCCTGAACAATAAAAATATGAAGACACCATCTAAACCATGACAGAGGTGGATCAAGAATACATGGAAAGAGTGCTTCCTGATTTTGAGTTTAAAGTCATATTGTATAAGCAGTTACCTGTTGCAGCCGCTTCCCACTGAAATAGGAAGGTGAAGATTTTTAAGCAGCCAAGTATCCACCCCTCTACTGCATATCTTCCTAAGGCAGTCAGACATCAAGTTTCCTTCCCAGTTCCTCCTGCCAGATGCCCCTCAGAAACTAAAATGCAGTAAAATAATTGCTCCCTTGGGAGAGTGATTTTCACAAATAAAACGCAATAAGGAAGAACAGAGACAGAAAGAGCATATGGCCGAGTCTGTCATATTCCACGTAATTTATCTGTTTAGAATGCCAGATAACCAGGCAGTTGTGGTAAAAGCAGTGCCGAGGTCAATGTCACAGCTCTCAAATAGATCCTGGGAATTCAGATAGCCATTTGTCTAAGATGATACTAAGGAGTCATGTCTTGGATATTCTATAGAGTAGAGGTGGAAAATTTGACTTGCTTCTGACAAATATGGAAATGATGCCACTACTATAATTACCTTACAAAATTATACACACACACACACACACACACACACACACACACACACAGTGTGTGTGTGTTTGTGTATAGTGAGAGCTCTGAGTAGTCTAAAGTAAGAGGGACTCTCCTGCTGACCTTGAAGCAGCCAATTCTCATGCTTTGAACTGTGGAGAAAGTCACATGGCAAGAAACTCTGACCAGGGGCTGGGGTCGGGGTAGGGGTTACTAGGAGCAGGGGAGACCTAGGACTTAAGGGATGCCTCTAGCCTCTGGTTAGTAATAAGATAGGGCTCTTTGCTATGTGCCTGAACTAACTTAGAAATTAATTCAGATTCTTCCCTACTTAAGCTTCCAGATGAGAATGGAGTCCAGCCATCAATTTGATTGCAACCCTTTGAGACCCTGAACAGAAAACCCAGTAAAGCCATGCCCAGAATCATAAAAATTTGATTATAAAATAATAAGTGTACCTAAACCACTAATTTGGTGGTAGGTTTCTATGTAGCCAAAGAAACTAATCTGTCACAGTGCATGTCAACCCATTTTTAAGCCGTAGATCTGAGAAGGCACCCAAGTTGCTGAGAGGGATCAAGCCTAATCACAATGCTTTTCTAAGCATAGTACTGAGAACCTAAAGAAAATTCTTCATTTTAACTGAGGGGACAAAGCAAATCATAAAGCTCTTATCAGCCCTTTAGGAAATGATTCATAACGAAGGACAGAGACTGGGGAAAAAGCAGATCTCTGAGGATAATTTTCTGTAACATCAGGACAATAAAGCTCAAGCAATTTGTCAGCAATCCTAAATACAATTTAAAAACAAAATGTCCTTTATAAAATGGAGCAGAAATCAAAGCAGAGATAGGAAATCAGGGGAGACAGGGAAAATAAGAAAGGATTGCAGGGAAAGCAAGTGTGCAAACACATTAATAACAGCCACATCACAGCAGTAAAGAGAACAAATCCTTTCATTTAGCACATATTTTTTGAGTATCTCCCATATATTAGATGCTAGGAAAACACAGAGAACAAAACTGAGAGGGCCCTTGCATTCATGGAGTTCACTTTCCAAAGTGAAAGATAGCAATGAGCAATTAAGCCAATAGATGAAATAACGGTGTCTGTGCTTATAATGAAAAATATGTTTCTGCAATAGAGAATGATGAGGAGGATCTACTTTGCATAGAATATTTGGGGAGGAGTTATTTAAAGATGAAAGGAGCCAGTCATGCATAGAGCCTAGAAAATAATGTTACAGATAGAAGGGAGAAATAGACAAACAGTAATAGTTCAGTCTTCAGTATAGCACTATCAGTGATTAACAGAACATCTAGGAGAAGAACAGCAAGGAAAGAGAATATTTAAACAACACAATAAACCAAACTTCAACAATGTCCAAATATGCGGGAATTAAGCAACACGTTCTTAAACAGCCAGTGGATCAATGAGAAACTCTTAAGGGAGATTGGAAAACAATTTTAGATGAATTAAAATGAAAATACATATAAAAACTTATAAGATATAGCTAAAGTAATGCATACAGAGAAACGTATGCATTTCCCTGCAATATGTAGGGTAAACTCCTACAATAGGCGTACGGGAAGTAAGTGAAGTGAAGTCGCTGAGTCGTGTCCAGCTCTTTGCAACCCCATGGACTGTAGCCTACCAGGCTCCGCCCATGGGATTTTCCACACAAGAGTACTGGAGTGGGGTGCCATTTCCTCCTCCAGAGGATCTTCCCCACCTGGGGATCGAACCCAGGTCTCCCGCATTGTAGGTAGATGCTTTACCGTCTGAGCCATATATACCCCTACAATAAAAAAAAAGAAGAAAGATCTTGAATGAATAACCTAATTTTCCACCTTAAGAGACTGAAAGAGAGCAAACTATACCAAAGGAAACATGAAACAAAGAAATATTTTTATTTTCATAAATATTTTTATATGGATTTACATGAAGTGGGAATAGAAAAACAGTAGGGGAAATTAATAGTATCAAAAGTTGGTTCTTTGGAAATATCAACAATACTGACAAACCTTAGCTAGACTGATCAAGAAAAAGGGAAAAGATTCAAATTACTAAAATTAGGAATGAAAGAGGGGGCATAACTTCCAACTTTACAGAAATAAAAGGAATTATAGAGAAATATTATGAATAGTGTATATAAATACATTAAATAACCTAATGAAATAGAGAACTTCCCAGGGAGAAACAAATGACTCAATAAAAGAGCAAAAATATATGAATAGGCCAAAGTGAGTTCAAGATTAAATTAGTAATTTTTAAAGTCTCTGGAAAAGAAGCCTTGTACCTTATGACTTGCCTTGATTTTAAAACTAGGCAAAGACATTACAAAATCAATGCACCCTATTAATATAGACACAAAAATCCTCAACAAAATCTCAGCCATCCAAGTTAAGAAACATATAATGGATTATACATAATGGCCAAGCAGGATTATCCAAGGAATGCAAAACTGGTTTAAATTAAAAAATAATAATAAATAAATAAATGTATCAACATGTTACTAAAAAGACAAAAGCACAAGATGATCCCAATAAAGTGAAAATATTGGACAAAATCCACATATGTTCATGATAAAAAGAAAGAAAAAATTAGGAGTAGAAAAATTACTAAACCTCATATGGAACATATTCAAAAACCTACAGATAATAGGTATCATGGAATTATTTTCCCCTACAGTCAAGGAGGAAAACAACAAGATAAGGACATCTGCTTCACTTCTATTCAACACTGTACTGCAGATTCTTGCAAAGCAGTTAGGAAAGAAAACAAAATAAATGGCATCCAGATTAGAAATGAAAACTTAAAAATCTCTCTATTCTCAGATGATGCATTCTTGTATGTAACATTCTAAGGAATCCAAATACATACACATACTTGCTTGTGTGTGAGCACACATGGACCCACGTGCACACACACTACGGTATTAGAACTAATAAACAATTTCAGCAAAGCCATGGGACACAAGGTCAATATTCCAAAAAAGATAATGTAGTTCTAAATGCCATCATTAAGCATTCAAACTAAATAAATAAAGCAATTCCTTACATTATCATAAAAATTTGAATAAACTCAACCATGTAAGTTTGACTTATACATGGAAAACTACTAAACATTGCTAAAAGAAATAAAAGAAAAACAGAAGTGAGCAGAAAGATACATGGATGCGCTTGAAAACATTATGCTAAGCGAAAGCAGCCAGTCGCAAGAATATATACTCCATGATCCCAGACTCCATCTATATAGAATATCCAGAATAGGCTAGTGAAAGAGACAAAAAGCTTACTACTGTTGCCAGAGGCTAGGGACAGGGGTGATAATAAGCAATTGTTAATGGATATAGAGTTTCTTTGGGGGGTAATGATAATGTTCTAAAATTAGTGTCATAGCTCCACAACTATATGAGTATACTAAAAAAAATGAATTGTACAATTTAGAACAGGTGAACTTTATGATAATTGAATAATATCTCAGTAAAACTGTTCCTTTTAAAATGTGCTTTGGAATTTTATTTTTTTAAAGCTGGAGAGGCTGTATTATATCCAAGTTTATTTCAGTAAAGAGAATATTGCCAGGCATGAAAATGTGATTTCATTGTAAAAGCTGTCGGTTCATCTAGAGGACCCAACATGTCTAAATGATTATGTACTATCTTAATCTGTTGGACTGCTGTAACAAAATGCAGTGACTGGTTAGCTTATAAGCAAGAGAAATTTATTCCCCACCATTCTGCAGTCTAGAAGTCCAAGATAAAGGCACCAACAGATTCTCTGCCTGGTGAGAACCTGCTTTCTGATTCATAGACAATTTCATGTGTATGTCTTTATGTGGCAGAAGGGTCAAGAGACTTCTTTGATGTCTCCTTTGTAACAGCACTAAACCCACTCATAAGGCTCTGTCCTCAAGAGCTAAAGTTCTACCTCCAAATATCATCACACTGAGAATTAGGTTTCAACATACTAATTTTAGGGGGACACAGACGTTCAGACCATAGCATATCCTTAAGAAGAGATCTTCAGCATACAGGAAGCAAAACTGATAGCATGCCAGAGAAAAAGGCATTTACAGCCGTTATCAGAGATTATAGTACTGCTCTCTCAATAATTTATAGAACAAGTAAATAAAGCATCAGTAGTACTACAGATTTGAATAACACAATCAACCACACAGAGTTCATTGATATTTATAGAACACTCTGCCACAGAGCATAGAACAAACATTCTTTTCAAGCACACAGTGGAACCATTACCAGGATAGACCACACTCTGCAACATAAAACAAGTCTCAATAAATTTTAATGTTATCTGGCCAAAATGGAATTAACTTAAAAATCAGTAAGATAAAGATCTCTGGAATATCCCCACATATTTAATAATAAATAATATACTTCTAACAGTTCAAAAAATTCAAAAGGAATTTAGAAAATATTTTTAATGAAAATTAAAACACAACATACATTAATCTGCAAGTTGTCTTGAGGCATTACTTGCAGTTAAACTTACCATACTAAACGCCTGACTTAGAAAAGATGAAAGGTCTCATTTAGTGACCTCAACCTCCACCTTAAGGAATTAGATTAAAAAAAAAAAAGAAATCCCAGCAAACAGGAAAAACAAATGAAATAATACTGACCAGAGTAGAAATCAACGAAATTGAAAACAGAAACAGTAGAGAATTTAAGAAGTCAGCAATTCGCTATTTAAGAAACTCAACAAAATTGATAAATCTCTAGCCATACTAGTTAGGAAATGAACATTTACTAAACTCAGGATTGAGAGAAGTGACACCTCTACAGATTATACAGTTATCAAAAGAGTAACAAATGGTTTTTTTTTTGTTTTTGTTAAGTTTTTTAGTTTGGCAAAACAAACTGACAAATGTGATGAAATGGGAAATTTCCTTTAGAGACACAAATGATCAAAGTTCACTCAAGAAAAAATTGATTAATTGTAATAAAATTCTATCAAACAGTTAAGAAAGAAAGGATATCAATCCTAGAAAAATTCTTCTGGAAAACTGTAAAAGCAGAAATTAATCCCAAATTATTCTATGAGGCCAGAATGCTCTGCTATCAAAATATAATAGAAACATTAAAAGAAAACTATAGACTACCCTTCATTAATGCAGATGCAAATATTTTAAGAATTTTTTTTGGCAAAAGGACTATACCAATATATTAAAACTATAATATATCAAGACTAATTGGGATTTAGCCTAGGAATACAAGACTGATCTATATTTGAAAATCAATCTATATAACTGACTATATTATCAAGCAAAAATGAAAAATCATGCAATCAACTCAAAAGGTGCAGAAAAACATTTGACAAAATTGAACATGCAGCCCTATTGAAAGACGTCAGTAAATTAAGAATGCAAGGGAACTTTCTTCATGATAGAATACATCTGCCAAAACTTGCAGTTAACATCATATTCAACAGGAATTGCTGAATATGTTCCTGCAGGATCAGAAAGAAAACAAGAATATCCACTCACCCCACCTTTATCCAATATTTTACTGAAGGTTCTAGGTACTTCAATAAGACAAAAAAATAAATTAATTAAAAACACTAATATTGGAAAGCAATCATTGAATGTCTTTATTTGTAGACAACAGAATCTTTTACATTGAAAATCCAATAGAATCTACCAAAAAAGCTAACAGAACTATTTTTCATGAGTTTAATAAATTTCCAACATATAAGATTAATGAATAAAATCAGTTATAGGTAAATACCATATCCCAATGATGAAAAATAAATTTGAACTTTAAGCAAATCAGTAACATTTACAATATTAAAAATATGAAATAGTATGAGATAAATCTGACCAAGCATATGCAAGATCTGTGCACTGAAGTTTATAAAACAGTTCTAGAAGAAATTAAAAAGACCTAAACAGATGGAGGGATGCACCATATTCACAATTCAATAGATTTAATATTGTTAAGCAGTTAATTCTTCAAAATTTTCTGTAGAATAAATGCAAGCTCAATTCAAAGTCCATGATAATTTATTTTAAAAGTTGGCAAATTGATTCTAAAATTAATACAGAGATAAAACAGATAAAGAACAGCCAAAACAACTTTATATAAGAACCAAACTGAGGAATAACACTATCTGATTCTCAACTTTTTTATGATGTTACAGTAAAAAGGCAGTGCAAATTTGGTGTCAGGTTATGATATAGAATAGAGAGTCCTGATATGTAGCCAACTGATTTTTGACAAATGCACAAAATCAATTCCTTTGGAGACTATTGTCTTTTCAAGATATGGGGTTGGACAACAGACACATGAATAAATGTTCAACATTGCTAATTATTATGGAAATGCAAACCAAAGCTTCAATTAAGTATCACCTAATTTATCACCTAACAGTCAGAATGTCCACTATTAACAAATCTACAAGTAATAGCTGCTAGAAAGGATGTGAAGGGAAAAAAAAAAGAAACCTCTTACACTGTTGGTGGGATTGTAAATGGGTGCAAGCAGTATGGAAAACAGTGTATAGGTTCTTTAAAAAACTGGAGTTGTTGTACGATCTGGCAATCTCACTCTTGGCATATAACCAGAAAAGACAAAACCTGTAATTTGGAAAGACACGTGCTCCCCAGTATTCACAGCAGCACTATTTATAATAGCCAAGACATGGAAGCAAACTAAAGATCCACCAATAGATGAATGAATGGGGCATAGATGTATAATGAAATATTGCTGCTGCTGCTGCTGTTGCTGCTGCTGCTGCTGCTGCTGCTGCTGCTAAGTCACTTCAGTTGTGTTCAATTCTGTGCGACCCCATAGATGGCAGCCTAGCAGGCTCCCCGATCCCTGGGATTCTCCAGGCAGGAACACTGGAGTGAGTTGCCATTTCCTTCTCCAATGCATGAAAGTGAAAAGTGAAAGTGAAGTCATTCAGTCGTGTTCAACTCTTAGCGACCCCATGGACTGCAGCCCATCAGGCTCCTCCATCCATGGGATTCTCCAGGCAAGAGTACTGGAGTGGGGTGCCATCACCTTTTCCGGTATAATGCCATAAAAAGGAATGAAACAATGCCATCTGTAGTGACATGACTGGACCTAGAAATTATGTTAAGTAAATAAGTCAAAGATAAATACCATACAATATCATTTACATGTGGGATCTAAAAAAATGATACAAATTAACTTAGTTAATGCAAGACAAAAAAAGACTCACAGACATAGAAAACAAACTTATGGTTACCAAAAGGAAAAGGGGGAGGGGTAAATTAGGAGTTTGGGATTAGCAGATACACACTACTATATGTAAAATAGATAAGCAGAAAGGACCTACTATATAACACAGGGAACTATATTCAATATCTTATAGTAACCTATAAAGGAAAAGCATTTGGAAAAAAGCAAGGCTGTATATTGTCACCCTGCTTATTTAACTTCTATGCAGAGTACATCATGAGAAACGCTGGACTGGAAGAAACAGAAGCTGGAATCAAGACTGCCAGGAGAAAGATCAATAACCTCAGTTATGCAGATGACACCACCCTTATGGCAGAAAGTTAAGAGGAACTAAAGAGCCTCTTGATGAAAGTGAAAGAGGAAAGTGAAAAAGTTGGCTTAAAGCTCAACATTCAGAAAACTAAGATCATGGCATCCCGTCCCATCCTTCATGGCAAATAGATGGGGAAACAGTGGCTGACTATATTTTGGGGGGCTCTAAAATCACTGCAGATGGGGATTGCAGCAATGAAATTAAAATATGCTTACTCCTTGGAAGGAAAGTCATGACTAACCTAGACAGCATATTAAAAAGCAGAGATATTACTTTGCCAACAAAGGTCCGTCTAGTCAAGGCTATGGTTTTTCCAGTGGTCATGTATGGATGTGAGAGTTGGACTATAAAGAAAGCTGAGCACCGAAGAACTGATGCTTTTGAACTGTGGTGTTGGAGAAGACTCTTGAGAGTCCCTTGGACCGCAAGGAGATCCAACTAGTCCATCCTAAGGAAGATCAGTCCTGAGTGTTCATTGGAAGGGCTTATGTTGAAGCTGAAACTCCAATACTTTGGCCACCTGATGCAAAGAGCTGAGTCATTTGAAAAGACCCTGATGCTGGGAAAGATTGAGGGCATGAGGAGAAGGGGACAGCGCAGGATGAGATGTTGGATGGTATCACTGACTTGATGGATATGGATTTGGGTGGACTCTGGGAGTTGGTGATGGACAGGGAGACCTGGCGTGCTGTGGTTCATGGGGTCACAAAGTCAGACACGACTGAACAACTGAACTGAACTGAACTGATATATATATATATATATATGTATGTATAACTGAATCACTTTGCTATACATCTGAAACTAACACAATCTTGTCAATTAATTATTCTTCAATTTTAAAAAAGATATGGGGCTGGAACAATTTGAGGTCCCTGTGCAAATAAATTTTATAAGATCTATATCTTATACCATGTAGAACAATTAACTCAGAACAGATCATAGGACTAAACTAAAAAGTCTAGGAAAAAACAAGAGAGAGGAATTCCCTGGTGGTTCATTGACTAAGACTCTACCTGCCAAACGGTGAAAACTACTAAAGGGGAAATTGACAGTAACACAATGATAGTGGGGAACTTAACACCCCACTCACACCAGATCATTCAGACAGAAAATTAACGAGGAAACACAAGCTTTAAACGATACATTGGACTAGCTGGACCTAATGGATATCTCTGTTGTATTTCATCCCCAAACAGCAGATTTCACGTTTTTCTCAAGTGCATGTGGAATATTCTCCGAATAGATCACATCTTGGTCATAAATTAAGCCTAGATGAGTTTAAAAAAGTTGAAACATCTTAGAAAACATTCTAAACATCTTTTCTGACCACAACACTATAAGGTAAGCTAAGAACTACAGGGAAAAAAAATTATAAAAAATACAAACACATGGATGCTAGTACACTTCTGAACAACCAAGAGGTAGCTGAAGAAATTAAAGAGGTAATCACAAACTACCTAGAGGCAAATGGCAATGAAAACGTGACAACTCAAAACCCATGGGATGCAGGAAAAGCAGTGCTAAGAGGGACGTTTATAGCAATGCAAGCCTACCCTAAGATACAAGAGAAACTTAAAATAAACAACCTAACCCTAGACCTAAAGCAACTAAAAAAGAACAACAACAACAAAAAAAAAAAACAAAGTTGGCAAAAGGGAAAAAATCATAAATATCAGGGCAGAAATAAATGAGATGGTATCAAAGATCAATAAAACTAACAGCTGGTTCTTTGAGAAGATAAACAAAATTGACAAACCAATAGCCAGATTCATTGGGAGAGAAGGGAGAAGATTCAAATCAATAAAATTAGAAATTAAAGAGGAGAAGTTACAACAGAGAATGCAGAAATATAAAAGATCATAAGAGACTAGTATGAGCAACTATACACCAATAAAATGGACAACTTTGAAGAAATGGACAAATTCTTAGTAAAGTATGATCTTCCAAAACTTAACCAGGAAGCAATAGAAGACATGAGCAGACCAATCATAGCCATGGAAATCAAAACTACAGTAATAAAAAAAAAACTTCCAGCAAACAAAAGTCCAGAACCAGACAGCTCCACAAGCAAATTCTATGAAAAGTGTAGAGAAGAGCTAAGACTTACCCTGATCAAACTCTTCCAGAAAATTGCAGAGGAAAGAAAACTCCCAAACTCATTCTATGAGGTCATCATCACCCTGATACCAAAACCAAAGATGCCAGAGAAAAAGAAAATTAGAGGCCAATATCACTGATGGACATAGATGCAAAAATCCTCAACAAACTTCTAGCAAACAGAATCCAGCAACACATTAAAAGGATTATACATCATGAGCAAGTGAGCTTTATCTCAGTGATACAAAAATTACTCAATATATGCAAATCAATGTGATACATCATATTATGGGTTGAAAGATAGAAACCATACGTTCATCTCAATAGACACAGAGAAAGCTTTCAAGGAAAGTCAACACCCATGTATAATAAAAATGCTCCTTTAGGCACAGAAGCAAGATACCTCAACATTATAAGGACCATGTATGACAAACCCACATCAAATATTATTTTCAATGGTGAAAAACTGAAAGTATTCCTCGTGTCCACCCTCACCACTATTATTCAACATAGTTTTGGAAGTCCTAGCCATAGCAATCAGAGAAAAAAAAGAAAATAAAAGGAATCAAAATCAGAAAAAAAAAGTAAAACTCTCATGCAGATGACATGACATAGAAAACCCTAAAGATGCCACCAGAAATTACTATAGCTAATCAATGAATATAGTAAAGTTTCCAGATATGAAACTGATACACAGAAACCTCTTGCATTCCTATACATTAATAATGAAAAATCAGAAAGAGAAATTAAGGAAGCTATCCCATTCACCATTGCAACAAAATGAATAAAATACCTAGGAATAAGCCTACCTAAAGAGACAAAAGACCTGTATGCAGAAAACTATAAGAAACTGATGAAATAAATAAAAAACAACACAAACAGTTAGAGAGATATACTATGTTTTTGGATTGGAAGAATCAACATTGTGAACATGATTATGCTACCCAAAGCAAACTACAGTTTCAGTACAATCACTATAAAACTACCAATGGTATTTTTCCCTGAAGCTCAAAATGGTAAAGAATCTACCTGCAATGCAGGAGACCAGGGTTCAGTCCCTGGGTTGGGAAGATACTCTGGAGAAGGGAATGGCTAGCCATTCCAGTATTCTTGCCTGAAGAATCCCATGGACAGAGGAGCCTTTCAGGCTACAGTCTGGGGTTTGCAAAGAGTCAGACACGACTGAGTGACTAACACACACAGAAAAAATAATTTACAATTTGTATGGAAACACAGAAGACCCTGAATGGCCAAAACAATCCTGAGAAAGAAAAAGAGCTGGAGGAATCAACCCTCCTGACTTCAGACTATACTACAAAGATACAGTCATCAAGACAGCATGGTACTGGCACAAAAACAGAAATATAGACCAATGGAAAAAGATAGAAAGCCCAGGGATAAACCCATGCACCTATGGACACTTCATCTTTGACAAAGGAGGCGAGAACACACAATGGAGAAAAGACAGTCTATTCAATAAGTGATGCTGGGAAAACTGGACAGCTACATACAGAAGAAAGAAACTAGAACACCTCCTAACACCATATACAAAAATAAACTCAAAATGAATTAAAGACTTAAGTGTAAGGCCAGAAACTCTAAAGCTCTTAGAGGAAAACGACAGACAGTACACTCCTTCACATAAATCACAGCAAGATCCTCTATGAACCACTTCACAGAGTAAGGGAAATAAGAATAAAAAACAAATGAGACCCAATTAAACTTACAAGCCTTTGCACAGAAAAGGACACTATAAGTAAGGTGAAAAAATAACTGCTTATACAGCTCAATACCAGAAAAAACAAACAACCCAACCAAAAAGTGGGCAGAAGATATACACTGACATTTCTCCAAAGAAGACATACAGATGGCTAATAAACACAGGAAAATATGCTCAACATGTCTCATCATTAGAAAAACGCAAATCAAAACTACAATGAGGTATCACCGCACACTGATCAGAATGGCCATCATCAAACATTCCACAAACAATAAATGCTATAGAGGGTGTGGAGAAAAAGGAACCCTCTAGCACTGTGAGAATGCAAATCAATATAGCCACTATGGAGAACAGAATGGAGAGTCCTTCAAAAACTAGGAATAAAACTACCTTTTGTTGTGCTTGCTGTGTTTAGTCACTCAGTTGCATTCGTGTCTGACTCTTTGCAACTCCATGGACTGCCTGCCAGGCACGTCTGTCCACGAGGATTCTCCAGGCAAGAATACTGGAGTAGGTTGCCATGCCCTCCTCCAGAGGATATTCCCAAACCAGGGATCAAACCCATGTCTCCCCCATGGCAGATGTATTCTTTACTGTCTGAGCTATTAGGGAAGCCCAAGAATACTGGAGTGGTAGCCTATCCCTTCTCCAGGGAATCTTCCTGACCCAGGAATTGAACCAGGATCTCCTGAATTGCAGATGGATCCTTTACCAGCTGAGCTACCAGGGAAGCCCAATCCCACTACTGGGCATATACCCCGAGGAAATCATTATTGAAAAACATACACATATCTCAGTGTTCATTGCAGCACTGTTTACAATAGTGAGGATATGGAAGCAACCTAGATGTCCACTGGCGGATGAATAGATAAAGAAGTTGTGGTGCATATATGTAATTGAATATTACTTAGCAATGAAAAGAAACATATTTCCTTCCATTCTGAGGAGGTGGATGAACCTAGAGCTTATAAACAAAATGAAGTTAGAAAGAGAAAAACAAATATCATATATTAACACATATATATAGACTCTAGAAAGATAATACTGATGAACCTATTTGCAGGGCAGCAGTGGAGATGCAGATATAGAAAACAGATTTGTGAACACAGCGTGGGAAGGAGAGGGTGGGATGAATAAGGAGGGTAGCATTGAAACATATACATTACCATGTATAAAATAGATAGCCAGTGGGAATTTGCTGTATGATGCAGGGAGCTCAAATCTGGTGCTCTGTGACAACCTAGAGGGGTGGGATGGGGTGGGGGGCGGGAGGGATGATTCATGCTGAGGTATGGCAGAAACCAACACAATACTGTAAAGCAACTAATCTCCGGTTAAAAATAAATCAATTGAAAAAAAGAATCCACCTGCCAATGTAGGGGATACAAGTTTGATCCCTGGTCCAGGAATGTTCCACTCGCTGCAGGGTAACTAAAATATATATGCCGCAAATACTGCCCTGTGCCCGAGAGCCTATGAGCCCCAACTACTGAGCCCAGGAGCAGCAACTACTGAAGGCCATGCACCCGAGTGCGCACGCACTGCACCAAGGAAAGCCACCCCAATGAGAAGCCCCTGCTCTGAAACTTGAAAGCAGCTCCCGCTCACCGCAACTAGAGAAAACCCTTGAGCAGCAATGAAGATCCAGTGCAGCCAAAAAAAAAAAAAAAACCCAATATTTAATTAATTAAAAAGACAAAACCTTTAAAAAAAAACGGAGAAAATATTTGGTAAAGTTGAGCAAAGATATCTTTGATATCATATCAAAAGAATGACTCATAACATTTGATAATTTAAGTTCATCAAAAGTAATAACATGCTCTTTTAAAAGACATAGCTGAATGAAAGATTAGTTGTGGAATGGGGGTAAAAATTTGCAAACTCATACTATTAAAGACTTGCATCCAGAATACATAAAGACCTTTCAAATCTTGATAATAAGGAAACCACATTTTTAAAACGGGCACATTTTAAAAGATATGTGGATGTCAAATAAAAGTTACTCAACAACAGTAGTTGTTAGATTCATAATAATTGAAACATCAGTGAAATATCCCTGTTATATCTATTAGATTGGCTAAAATTGGCCATTTCAAGTTTTGGCAATGATGTGAAGAATTGTTAACTTCAACACTGAGGAGAAGGCAGAATGGCGGAATTTGTTTGCAAAAACAGTTTGGCAAGTTCTTAAAATGCTAAACACTAACTTATCATATGATTCACCAATTTCACTTTCTTGATTTCTTGAGATAAATTAAGTATATGTTCATAAAGGCCCGCATCTATTGTCAAAAACTGGAAATGACTCAAATGTTCATCAACAGATGAACAGATAAACAAACGTGGTAATATCCATAAAATAAGTGGTGGTTATTTTTAAGTCATGAGACTCTTTGTGACCCCATGGACTACAGCATGCAAGACTTTTCTGTCCTCCGCTATCTCCTAGAGTTTGCTGAGATTCATGTCAGCTGAGTCGGTGATGCTATCTAAGCATCTCATCCTCTGCTGCCACCTTCTCCTTTTGGGTTCACTCTTTCCTAGCATCAGGGTCTTTTCCAATTTGTCAGCTCTTTGTATCATGTGGCCAAAGTATTGGAACTTCAACTTCAGCATCAGTACTTCCAATGAATATTCAGGGTTGATTTCTTGAAGACTGATGGGTTTCATCTCCTTGTAGTCCAAGGAACTCTCGAGGGTCTTCTCCAGTACTGCAGTTCAAAAGCATCAATTTTTGGTGCTCAGCCTTCCTTGTGGTCCACCTATCACATTGATACATGACTACTGCAAAAACCATAGCTTTGGCTACACGAAATTTTGTCGCCAAAGTTATGTCTCTGCTTTGTAATATGCTGTCTAGGTTTATCTTAGCTCTCCTTCCAAGAAGCAAGTGTCTTTCAGTCGCATGGCTGGAGTCACCATCTGCGGCGACTTTGGAGCCCATGTAAAGAAAATCTGTCACTGCTTCCACTTTTTCCCCTTCTGTTTGCCGTGAAGTGATAGGAGTAGATGCCACGATCTTTGTTTTGCTTTCTTGTTAATGCTGAGTTTAAAGCCAGCTTTTTCACTCTCCTCTTTCACCCTCATCAAGAGGCTTTTTAGTTCCTCTCCGCTTTGGGCCATTGCTCTTTCTTTTGCTGTTGTTTAGTTGCTAAGTCCTAGCCACCTCTTTTTCTACCCCATGGACTGCAGCCCACCAGGTGCCTCTGTCCATGGGATTCCCCAGGCAAGAATACTGGAGTGGGTTGTCATTTCTTTATCCAGGGATCTTCCTGACCCAGGGATCGAACCTGATTCTCCTGCACTGGCAGGATAATTCTTTACCACTGAGCCACCAGGGAAACCCAAAAGGCACCCCTACAGCAGAGGAGTGGTATAATCTTCACATCTAAAGTTGTTTATATTTTTCCTAGCAGCTGTGATTCCAGCTTGTTCCAGATTCATCCAGCCTGGCATTTCGCATGTTGTACTCTTCATATAAGTTAAATAAGCAAGGTGACAATATATAGCCTTGTCATCCTCCTTTCACAATTTTGAACCAGTCAGTCGTTCCATGTCTGGTTCTAACTTGCTTCTCAGGAGATAGGTAAGTGGTCTGGTATGCCCACCTCTTTAAGAATTTTCCAGTTTGTTGTGATCCACCCAGTCAAAGGCTTTAGTGTAGTTGATGAAGCAGATGTTTTTCTGAAACTCCCTTGCTTTCTCCATGATCCAACAAATGTTGACAATTTGATCTCTGGTTCCTCTGCCTTTTCTAAACTCAGTTTGTACATCTGGAAGTTCTTGGTTCACATACTGCTGAAGTCTAGCTTGAAGGATTATGAGCATAACCTTGCTAGCATGTGAGATGAGCACAGTTGTATAGTAGTTTGAACATTCTTTGGCAATGCCTTTATGATTGGAATGAAAACCAACCTTTTCCGATCCTGTGGCCATAATATAAAACAAAATGAACATTTGGCACACAACGTGGATAAATAAAAAATATTATTCTGACTGAATGAACTGAGACCAAAACAATATTAATAGCTCCTGCTATAAGATTTCATTTATAAAAAAATTGAGAAAATATGAACTAACCTATAGTAAGAAAATAAATTGATGCCTGTACGAGGGATGGAGGGTGGGAGCAGCAAGAAGAGAGGGAATTCAAAAGAGCATGAGCAGTCCTTTGGAGGTCACGGATATTTTCACTGTCTTTATAATACAATGGCTCCACAAATATATTTGCATGTCAAAAATTAACAAGTAGTACACTCTAAATAGATGCAATCTATTGTTTGTCACTTATTTATCAGTAAAGCTGCTTAAATATAACAAAATTAGACATAAATATATATTTTTTTCTTATTAGAAATCATTTGTCCCACATGGCACTGCTTAACATGACATGCCATGGAAAATATGACTAGGATATAAACGTCAAGTAAAGATTCAATGTGAATAGGATAAACGTGAGATTACAGGGGAACTATTTGTTTGCTTTTATTGTTAGAAAATACAGATTATTTACTATGAAAATCCATGACTTTCCTAATATAAAAAAATTAATAAAGTATGCTCTTCCTCCACCTTCAACAATAAACGTGTGGGATTTCATTGCCAGTCACAGAGGGTTTTCACTACTGAAAGGCCATGGAAAGTGAAGACACAGTTTCAGGAAGACGAGGGCTGGGTTCAGCCCGAATCTGAGGCGGTTCCGTGCTGTGCATTGCTGGTGCTGTTCACAAGGTCCGCACTGTCCGCTGAACCCGGGGTTGGAAAGCACGAGCGAAGAGGCTGGGAGAAGACTCGAGAAGCAGGAACTGTAGACACCTTTATTCTCGCCTGGCTGACACAGCAGCCGTAGCAGCAAACACGCTATATTCTCTTACCGTGGCTGACCCAACAGACATGATGTGGCAGTAACGCCGCCGCTTCCTCGCTGGAGCTCACATAACAAAGCAGCCCAGGCCCAAGCGAGGGCCTCCTGACGCGCATGCGCGGCACTGTAAGCGCCTTCGCTGTTCCACGATCACCGTTCACAAAACGTGGGGCAAGAGCCAGAGGCCGTGGCGCGAGAGCCTGACCACGCCACCTTGGCTAGTTGCTCTTTCCCTACGTCCTGTATCCCTGATTTTCTGAACTTGAAGCCTTCTCTCACCTATGGCGTAGAGAGGCAGCATAACTTAACTCAGCCAGCAGGCAGCTGGCGCTATCTTATAAATTCTGATTTCTCCAAATTGAAAATGATTTTTTTAAAAAAAGCAAGAAAAGCCAGATGGTAACAAATTTTCCCCTGTAATTCAGAGAAATTTGGTATCTTGGAAAGAACTCAGATTGGAGATACAGATCTGGCTTCCATAGAAACTGCTGTAGCCTGATGGCATGACCATAAGCACTTCACCTTACCTGTCACAGCCCTAATTCTCTTGTGAGACACACGCATCAAGACTCTATTGTGAAGATCATGTAGCATTCAGGACAGCACTGTGTATCCTGTAAGAGAAAGTACAAGGTAGCTTAAGTTCCTGCTGTTTGCCAGCAAGCTAGATCTGAGGCTTTCACCGTGATGGAAGCAATAGATTGTAAGAGCAGAAAAAGAAAGCACAGACTCAGGACTCCTGCCAGGAACCCATAGGTTAGCATTCCTGTATACTCTCCTCATCCGACCATCAGCACCTGTGCCCTTCTTGCCTCTCAACCACAAGTTTGGTTTGTTTCCCTTGATATGCTCCAATGATCTCAGCTATTTTAAAAAGACACTTCAGCAATGCAGTTTTCATTGCCAACAGAAGCACTGATTTTTGACCGTGAAGCAGAGCTTGATAAAGGAATAATACAGAGATAACAGTGTGATGAGTTGTGTTCTCTAGAAAAAAAATTTCCTTCCAATATTTATTAATCCTATTTCTCTCCACTTTGATCTCAAGGTGATATGGAAGACAGATGGGTATGAAAAGATTTTTTAATCCTTCTACTGTTAATAATAAGGGTACTGAGTTTTATGGAACCATCAGATGTTGTCTGTAGGGCTTAATCCACCAGTGACAGAGAAAGCACCGTCAATTTGTGTATCCTGTTTGTTAGTAATGAAACCCTTAAAACTGAAAATAAAATCAATTGCTTGTAGTTAAAGAATCTTCTCCCAGCTCTTCCAGAGTTCAGGCCACTCTGCTTTTCTATTATGAAAGCCCTTCTTCTCTTTCTCCAAGCCTGTAACTCGCTCATAAAATTAACATGTAACTGAAGGCTGACCTGAGTGTGGGATGGCGGCTGAGAGAAAACAGCCTTGCTTCTGCAATCTCTGAAATACATTCTTTACGCAAATCATGCACTCCAGAAGAAGCAAAGCTGCCTCTGCTGTGAATATTTCCTTTTGCTTTTTCTCAAACATTTGCTATTCACAAAAATTCACATTGAGCTATTTGCGGGGGGCGGGGGGGGCCTATTTATAAACATTGCAACAGCTTCTAAACTGAAAAAACAACAACAAAAATCAGAATTGGGAAATGTGCTGGTTTTTTCTGTGAGTATAAAAATACTGCCACACATAACTCCAAGGAGTGAGCATCTATTTTGTGCATATGCTATACATGGAGAAAGATGTTCTAAATTTCTTATTTCTCTGCCCAATCTTCAGGCAATGTTTCCAACTGCAGTCAGCATTATGGATCTAGGAGAGGAAATAGGTACACCGCACATGTGCACCCTGAGTCCTCACAAGAGGCAGAGGGGCTATTTGTTTCAGCCCTATCTTTAAACCATCCTCAGAAGAAAGGCTTCCGCCTCAGAGTGCAATTAACAAGGTCCTTTGCAAGCCTGTCTCATTGGCTCAGGTGGGACAACTGCACAGCAAGGCTGCACCCAACACTCAGTTCATCCTTCGTTATTGTTCTTCTTCACGGATGAAACCTTATGTTTCATGTGGCAAAAGAAAGGCTGGAAATTTGTTTTTAACAGAAACATAAACAAATCAATGCAGGCTTTAATTGGCACCTCTAAGATGACTTAGATCAGAGGGAGCATCTGGCATGCTGGGAGGCTGCTATATTTGTAGCCTATTTTCTTATTAGGTAGACTGACACTTAAGAACTAGTTCGAAAGGGCTCAGCTCCCCATGTCTGAGCTGAGTGGTCCCTAATCTGGAGAACCATGATGGAAGGTGGAATCTACAGCTCAGTTTTAAAACTCCAGTCTAAAAGAGATTTCATTTCTAATTTACTATCTATAGACCAACATAACTAAAAGCTAAACCAAATACTACCCAACTCTAGAGTGTATCTCAATTAGTAGCTGGTATGCTGGGGGAAGTCCCAAAAGTTTCCCGAAGCAAAGACCAGGCTCATGTTACCATTCTAAGAGCTTTGCAGGTGATTTTATCACTGATTTTATCACTTTCCAGATGATTTTATCTGTTTTATCACTGAATAGTCCCTCCTATAGTCTACCTCCTAATACCTGAGAGAACATAAGACTAAGGATGGATTACTGGAAAACCCCAGCAAGAGTAGGAGGAGAGCATTTTTCAACTCAGCTTCCTACGAGCACGTCACAGTTTTGGTCTTCATGCCTATGTGATCCCAAAATACTATGCAATGGGACAGGAAAGCCATCTCTCCAAATTCTGTTTTTCCTCTGTGATCCTCTCTGCAATCAACATGCATTCAGCCTGTACTGACTGAGCATTGATTCAGTGCCCATGCTAGGTGCTGGCAAGATGCAATGATAGGAATGCCTTGATTCCCACCAGTATTTAAGCTAAATAAGAAAGGAAATTCATTGTTCATTCTATGGTAACCTTTAAAATGAGAGATTGTATATTACGAATAATGTACAATTCTTATGGTCATGCACGATACTTACATGACAAAAGAGAGGGAAAGAATAGCCAGTCTTATGGAACAAAAAGAATTGGGGGAAACTCATGATTCAGTGTCTGAGGGTTACCGCAGTAGGAAATATTTTATAACCATTGATGGTATTGGTTATTTTCTACATTCATATGATGAATGAAGACATAGCCTTCCCACCTTGGAGAGGATTAACTTTTACCAAAGAAGAATGAACATTCTCTAGAACACTAACATGGAAGAAAGTTAAAAGCTTGCAGTTTCTATTCAAAGCATAAAGCATACACTCATCCTTTCAGTTCTTGAATATATCAGCACCACCATAAGCAATGTGTAAACCACATTTTAAAATACAACCCTAACCATTTTCATTTGATATATTAAATGATACACTTGTGAATTGATGATAAAGTGCTAAAATTCACAATTTAAAACGAAGTTTATGTTAAGGTAATGTTAGTGTGATAGTCACTGCAGAATTGTTTGGAAAGGGGATGCCACAAGCAAAATTCTCAGAGGAATACTCTGAAGTAAAAACTCTATTAAAAATGCCACTCCTTTGCAGTTCTAAACAAAATGGCCTTTTCCGTATGACTGGTCAGATATTCATGATGGAAAAGGAAAGCTAGTGACTATCAAGTTTAGAAAAGTAGACATATGTTTCTAAAATGTATGAAAATGGTGGCAGTTTTAGTCGCTCAGTCATGTCCAATTCTTTGAGGCTCCGTGGACTGGGGCTCCCTAGGTTCTTCTGTCCGTGGGGATTCTCCAGGCAAGAATACTGGCGTGGGTAGCCATTCCCTTCTCCAGAGGATCTTCCTGACCCACGGATTGAACCCAGGTCTTGCAGTCAGATTCTTTACTAACTGAGCCCCCAGAGAGCCCCATGGAGATGGCATCATAAGGAAAAGAATGTGATTCTGGGTAACACAGCTCTAAAGAATTGTATTGGAATTTTCCACATTCCTAGAATAAAGGATATTTTCTTCTTTTTTTCCTCTCTGGAGATACTGTAAAACAGAGTTCTGGGGGAAATTTTTATTCCTTTGAATCAATTGAAAATAGGTTAAATGAATGATTTCTTCTTTAGAAAGAGGACAAAATAAAACACTGCATATATTAACACAGATGTGAGATCAGGATCATTAGGATCTGTTAAAAATGCCTTCAAAAATGGGAAAATCATGGCGGGCTGTGCTCTCATGGTGTCACTTATAACTGAATAAAGTTAGGAAAAGTAGAAAGTATTTCTGTACTCTAGTTTTTCCATCCACTAAGAACATGTATCCAACCCTAGGAATGGTGATGTAGAGTATAATTCATCAATATGATTATATCATAGGTTTGTCTAAATTCAACAAATTCCAAGCATGCTTATAAAGTCTTCTCAGTGAACACACTTGCCCACAAAGTGAAAAAAGACATTATTGAGTGTGCTTCTTGCCTGTTGATAAACAGCTTCCCTAACAGTCAGCCAATTCTATTCATGCAGGGTATAGGGGAGGCCCTCTAAATAGAGGAATTCTTCATCAAAACTTCAAAGGCTTTACCATAGTCAACACTCTCAGAATGAGACCTGTTCTTGTGGAGAATACATGCCCTTAATCACTCTAGCAACTAGTTAACATCATGAGCTGCATCAAGCTTTGGGGGCCAGAAAGGAAACTAGCAAATAAACAATTTGTTATGATGACTTAAGGCTTGACATTTAGAAGTTTCTGTTGCTGTTGTTCTTTTGAGGTGGCTCTTGGTTCTTCCTCTTCTAGAAGAAAGTTCTCATATATTCCTTCTCAAACTGCCTTCATAGAGGATTGTATAAAGTCAAAGCTAAATGATGTTCTATTCAAGACGCAGTTGCTTACAGGTGACGGACCAACTCTCCAGAACCAACTGACACGGTCCTTAAAAACCTGACCCTGTGAGTTGGCAAACTGTTCATCCATATAGTGAGTGACAGCTCTGATTTCATGATGGGAAACAGGTGAACAGAAACTGCAAAGTCAGTGAAGTACCTAGCTATTGGGACTTCACTAATGACTAAATGGTACAGAAAATGGTTCCTTTTTTATTTTTAAACAGTTGTATCTAACAACCCCTAATGACTCTGATGGCAAAGAATCTGCCTGAAACACTGGAGACCTGGGTCTGATCCCTGGGTCAGGAAGATCCCCTGGAGAAGGGAATGGGTACCCACTCCAGTATTTTTGCCTGGAGAATTCCATGGACAGAGGACCCTGGTAGGCTACAGTCTTTGGGGTCACAAAGAGTCAGACACAACTGAGGGACTATCACACACACAATATATAAACCCAAACTGACTCTAAATTTAATCTACAGAAGCTGATGACCTGAAAAAATAATTTTGTAGCAGATATTTTGGGACAGAGAAGTCCACTGGCATGGGCATCTTCATGCCTAACCTCGGAGAATGCCCAGAGTGAGGAAGCCTTAGAGATTATGTATCTAAGTCCTGCGATTTCAGACGAGAGGACTAAAGCCAGGGAGCTCCTCCTCCCCATGACAGAGGTGGTCAGCAGCCGGTCTGGGACTAAAACCCAGACCTTCAGATAGGCCCAGTGTGTCTCTCAGTCCACCTTGCTACCTTCAAAATGAGTGTGGCACTTAGCCAGTGTCCAAACAGCTATGCTCCAGTGCAAATCCGATAACCCTCAGTGCATTCAGAGGTCATGTCTGCATTATCCAACACTGAATCCCCAGTGCTTGGCACAGTGCAGGGTGTCAGTCAATAAGGCTTTAGTCAAATGGAGTTGAATTGAACTGGAGAACAGCTTCAGCAACCAATACTAACAGCAAACACCAATGATAACAGCACATAATTATAAAATGCCTCTTATGGGAAAGGTACTGTTTAATGTACAGGAATTCACATGATACTCGTGAATTCTTGTTAACAGTAACCCACGCTGCAAGTGCTAGGAAGAGTCCCAACCATAGTGAAATGGGAAGGGTGTTTCTTTTTGCTGAGATCATGGCCAACACATTGCACAATCACAAGTCTCAGTTGTGAAACGAACACTCTTGAGGGACCTGACCTCTGCGTCCAGGCAGCCAGATGGGACCCACTGCGCAGGATTGGCTTGACCCACAGTAGAAGACTAACTGTGCCACATTTTGGAAAGCTAATTTGAAAGAACTCAACATTTTAATGTTTTTAAAAAGTATTTAGACAAAGCTGGAAGCCCCCTAAGCTATGAAAGCCCAAGAAGCTAGAAGGAGGCCCCAGGGAGCATTGCTGGGCTAGTTTGTTAGCATTTGCAGTTTGGTGACTGTTATGCACAGAATGTCTGTGCCACCTGAAATCTGTATGTGAAACCTTAATATCCAGAGTGGCTGCATTTGCCTATGAAGCCTCTAAGGAAGCTAATAAGGTAAAATGAGGTCATAAAGGGTGGGCCCTTTATCTGCTAGGGCTAGCATCCTTGTAAGAAGAGCACTCTGTCATCAGAGCACTCTGTCTCTCTCCCTCTGTGTCTCTCTCTTTGTTTTGAATGCACACACAGGAAAGGCCATGTAGTGACCCAGTGAGCAGCCAGCTGTCTACAAACCAGGAAGAGATTCTCACCAGAACAGAATTTGCCTGCGCCTTGACCTTGGACTTCTCAACCTCCATCAGTTCAGTTCAGCCACTCAGTCGTGTCTGACCCTGTGCAACTTCATGGACTGCAGCGTGCCAGACTTCCCTGTCCATCACCAACTCTTGGAGTTCACTCAAACTGAGTCAGTGATGCCATCCAACCATCTCATCCTCTGTCGTCCCCTTCTCCTCCTGCCTTCAACCTTTCCCAGCATCAGGGTCTTTTCCAATCAGTCAGTTCCTCCCACAGGTGGCCAAAGTATTGGAGCTTCAGTTTCAGCATCAGTCCTTTCAATGAGTATTCAGGACTAATTTCCTTTAGGATGGACTGGTTGGTTCTCTTTGCAGTCCCAGGGACTCTCAAGAGTGTTCTCCAACACCACTATTCAAAAGCATCAATTCTTCGGTGCTCAGCTTTTTTTATAGTCCAACTCTCACATCCATACATGACTACTGGGAAAACCATACTTTTGACTAGACAGACTTTTGTCGGCAAAGTAATGTCTCTGCTTTTTAAGATACTGTCTAGGTTGGTTGTAGCTTTTCCTCCAAGGAGCAAGCTTCTTTTAATTTCATAGCTGCAGTCACCATCTGCAGTGATTTTGGAGCCCAAAAAAGTAAAGTCTCTCACTGTTTCCATTGTTTCCCCATCTATTTGCCATGAAATGATGGGACTGGATGCCATAATCCTCGTTTTTTGAATGTTGAGTTTTAAACCAGCTTTTTCACTCTCCTCTTTCACTTTCATCAAGAGGCTTTTTAGTTCCTCTTCACTTTCTGCCATAAGGGCGGTGTCATCTGCATATCTGAGGTTATTAATATTCCTCCTGGCAATCTTGATGGGTGTGAGGAAATAAGAATTTCACCGTGTGGTTGAGACACCTGGATCTGGGGCTGATGGCCTATATTTGAGGTGTTGGATGGAGTTGTGAGGAAAGGTGCTGGAACCTTCTGGGCCCCAAGAAAGGCTTGACTTTTAGGCCTGTGCCAGGAAACAGAGCAGGCAGATCTGAAGCTCAGCAAGCTTCCTAGGCTTGGGGGGCAGAGCATGGGCTGGCCTTTGGGGTCCTCAGGCAAATCACTACACTCTCCGAGACTCAGCTCCTTTCCCTTTAAAGAAGGTTGAAAACATTTCCCAGGGCTCCACTATCTTGTGATTTTGTAAATAGTTCCTTATCTTTTATTGGAGTTTACATTAGTCAAATGTGAGTACAGGGCAAATGTATTCTGCGAACTTGGTCAGAATGATTTGTATTCCACAGTCTCAGCCCCTCACCGCAAGGTTGATGTGTGTTTAGAATGCAATAACCAAGTGTTTTATATTTCATAAAAGCCAAATTAATGGTGAAAACTCACTGATGGTGTTTTCCTCTTTTCAAATTCAAAGAAAATTGGATTCTTCATTGTATCAGAGTGGCAGCTCACCACTGTTAGGAAGGAAGGGATTATTTGAAATCCAGAGAAAGTATTCTAATCAGGGGAGATTTCTAATAGAAGGGACCAGAAGGCCACATTTCAAAGCTTGCATACAATACACCTAGGCCAACTTCCTCAGGCTGTAGTCTTTTTCCAAAGTGAAAGTGTTCAGTCATATCTGATTCTTTGTGACCCCATGGACTGTAGCCCACCAGGCTCCTCTGTCCACGGAATTCTCCAGGCAAGACTACTGGAGTGAGTTGCCATCCCTTTCTCCAGGAGATCTTCCCGACCCAGGGATCGAACCTGGGGCCTCCCACATTACGGGCTATATTCTTTACCATCCGAGCCACCAGGGAAACCCAGTCTTCCTCCAAAGGGGCTACCAAATCCAGGAAAGGCCTCTTGAGTTCACCCTCTGAGGATCTGGGCCTGAGGGGGAAACCCCCTAATGGGGTATGCTCTGTGGTCCAGGCAGACACCCCACACTCGGGTCAACTGTCCTTCCTGCAAAGTTGTTTTTATCCTATGAGGGCCACTGTCCTCAGCAAAATGTACCTGAGACCTCCCTCACAGTAAGAATAAACTCTGAGCTTTTTCTGAAGCTCCCCAAGCCTTGAGAAGTGGAGAGGAAGGGTAAGGGGGAAGGTATAAAGTAGACCCCCAAATCCATGCCCAACCAAATAAATCCACAGGAAAATGATCCTTCACTAGGATGAATGAAATCAAATGCTCCTCAAAAGGGGGAAAGGAAAAAAATAGTAGGTTATGAAATAAAGTTGAACCACTGAATCCTATATTGTGCGTTTTGCTTCTTTCTCAATGATAGATGGATAGATATACAGACAGAGAGATGGATAGATAGATATAATAGATGATGGATAAAATAGAGTTAGATGATAGATAAATATAATAGATAAATGATAGATTCAGTGATTCGATTCTTGATGAACAGGCATAAAATTATAAATTTGTCCTCTCTTTAGGTAGTGGAGAATTCAGATCATTTTCCATTCATTCAACATGCCAATAACTTAGTCTTTGAGTTGTTGGGACTAGGCAGTAAACAAAAAAGAAAATATTCTGACCTCCAAGAAGCATATAGACTGGTGAGTAGTTATTGAACTAAGAATTTTATTTTATTATTTTGCAGTTAAAAATTTTTTTAATGTTGTATGTTATGTTATGGTCAGTAACAAGTATTAGTTAAGAAAAATGCGTGAAACCTCCCTGCTTGTAATTGTTTTTGCTTTCCCTGACCAAGCACTTTCCAGCCTTCATTTACAAGATTATAGCTTTGAGTTAAAGGGATTTAAATTTAAATTCTTTCCCTCCCACTGGGCAGTCTCCTTGGTCTCTGAACTTTAATGCCCTCTGTCATGAAGCTGAAAGACCAGCAAGAGACATTGCCTTCAGGGCAGACCTGCCGAAGGGATTCAGGGTTCTCTTCTGCAAATGGCAAGCTCAGAGCTCCTTAATTTGAGTGATGGGCTGATCTACTGTACAAAACCAAGAGCCACAGCTAGAGAGCTCCCTCTCTTCTCCCACAGAGGCCATGTGGGAAAGGGAATGTCAGGTTACTCTGCGTTTTCCTTCCTAATAGAAGTCGAAAGACCACAGAAGGATTCTGAGATCAAGGCTGCTTTGAAGCCAGCTCCACCACTTACCAGCTGCTGATCTTGGCAAATCATTTGCTCTCTCCAGCCTTGGTCTCTTCATCTGTGAAATGACATGGCCTGCTCACCTCCCAGATAACGTAGGTGGTGGGAAGGTGAGCCAGTTTTCCAGACTGAAAAGTATGCATAAAGACTGTACAGATGCATTGAAAAAGCAAATGTATATTCATGATTTCAGCAGAAGTGTCCCAGTACCAGAAATGCAACATTCTGCCAAATACGTGATAGAGAAAGATCAGGAAAAATAGGGTGTGTACAAGGGAAGGACAGGCTGCGATGGTCATGGGGAGGGACGATTAATGTCTGGGATTGGGGAGGTGGGTGTAGAAGCTCTCCTCTTCTAAAGACTTTTGACCCAGACCTGTTTGAGCTGCCTAGCTCTAAGTTCCTTGGAAACCATTCCAGCTGTGGTCAACTGAACAACCTGCTCCTAAACAGCTTGGCATTATTCCTCTACACCATTAAACTAGGGCCTATACCTCAACAGCAACACCAGTGAATAACTTAGGAAGGGCTGATAACATACATGGAACAGATCAGAAAGGCCTTGGAGGCAACCCCAGGGCTATTGCTTGTCCTTCTGAGCCAAGACCGAACCCATGACTGACGCAAAGACTGGGGACTCAAAACCTGCTTCTTTCTAATCCAAACCCTCTCTTCTTTCAGTCTCTTCTTTCTTACAAGCCTAGGTCTTAACCTGAAGGGTCATTAACAATCCCTCGACTCTTCTTACTTAAGCAGAGATGTTAACCCAGGGGTCTTGGCTGTACCTCAGCCTAGGTAATCACACTCTGCCCGCCAAACTCATTTCTTGGAAAGACAGTCATTACGGCAGCTTGGACACTCCCTCCCACCATCTCTTTCCACCTCCAAGAAAAAGTAAGTATTGTTCCTGGGGTCTTGGCCAGATGCCAGTTCTGGTCAACTTGATTCCACCCACCAGAACAAGAGCTTTTCCAGGAGACTGGGCAGTGGGGCTGCTTCATGTTTCATAGGTCACAGGTTCAAATCCTATAGAGGAGCTGCTTTCAATAAGACTTCTGTTAACGTTCAAGGGGTGGGAAATGGCCCTGGGAATGCTTTCCTCACTTTTCTTTCTTTGCCTCAATAACTGTCCTACTGGGAAAGGTAACAGGAGGTTATCTTTCATTTCCCTTATTCTAATACGAGGTCGGTGCCCAGAGCCAAGTTGGCCCTCCACCATCCCATAGGGAATCAGGCTCCATTTCCAAGATCTGCAAGGGTATCACTCTTTCGGCTGCCTGGGGAGAAAAAAAAGATGGACTTTCATTTCCTATCCAGACTTATGATTTATGCAACAGTATAAATTACTATGACTCAACATAGTGAGGTTGTATAACAAGTACATTAAATTCAGGTGCTCAGTATGAAATAATACAAAACGTCCAATCAGCACTTTCTGATATGGCGGCTAATGCTTAAAAATGCTTATCTCTTGTGAGTTTGTTCATGCCTCCTGATAGAGAAAAGAAATCCTAGCACGAAAAATCACAGGGTGAGAGCTGCACATATGCAGCACTTATTATGAGCCAGGCGTGGGTCTGGGTTCCCTGCATGAACCATCTCATCTGTTAAATTTGAAAGGTCCAACTCATCACTATGTGGGGCTTGCCAGGAGGTTCGAGTGGTAAAGAGCCTGCCTGCCAGTGCAGGAGCCTTAAGAGATGCGGGTTTGATCCCTGGGTGGGGAAGATCCCCTGGAGGAGGGCATGACTACCCACTCCAGTATTCTTGCCTGGGGAACCCCATGGACAAAGGGGCCTGGCAGGATACAGTCCATGGGGTCACACAGAGTTGGACACAGCGGAAGCGACTTAGCACAGCACAGGATCACCAGTGTGATCCCCGAAATATGGCAGATGACACAGCCAGTGAAGAGTGGCGTCTACACTCACACTTCTAACCCCTGGGGCCAGAGTCTGCAGCTCTGAACACTAGAATGCTATTTCTCTCAAAACACAGAGGCTGACAATACAGCAACCTCTGAGAGGTGAGGCTGTGGACCAGCTGTATTTGCCTATTTATGCTTTCCTAAGTTACCCCCATTCTCTACGATGAGCAGATATTATATTTCTAATCAGGAAAAAAAATGATCTTTTAAACCTTGCTTTTGTCTCATCCCATTTCAGACAAGGTAAAAAAAAATATCTCTATCTCTATCTATTATCTATATATCTATATCTTAGTACCAAAGAGTCTTTTTCATAGAGTTCTCTTTTCAGTTTCCAGAACTAGAGAAAAATGTTAGAATAAGGCAATTTGGCAAGCTTCTCCATAGAGATGGCATCTTTTTATAAACTTATTTTCACTTCTTCTCAAGCACCATGTCTCCTTTCCCTCCCCCCAGATAACAGGTCCTCTTGACCCACAGACCAAAGAAGGCGCAAGAAATTGAGGGGCAAAAAGTCATGCCTAAGTACCCATTCCTTCCTGGTTTCACAAGGAGGAACTTGCCCTCTGGGTACTGCCATTGTAAGGGCCTCAGAAACTTGGCAGCATTTTAAAAGCATGAGATAATTCCCCATCTAAACGGTAAGAAATATGGACTTGAGATCAATACAGGGTGAATTAGTAGTCAACAGCAATCAAGTACAACAGAGAAAATATGATTCATTTCTTAGAAGGGCTAAGATCTCAAACAGTTTATCGAGAAACATTGAAGACTGGGGAGCTGAGCTGGGAGGAATGTTTTAATTTAATCGGCGAGTGGGTTTGTGGAGGAAGGGCAGATACTGGAAGGCTTTTGAGACTGTATTTTGTATTTTATTTTGCTTTTTGCTGTGGCTGCAGGAATTTTATGGCTGCACTGCTTCCTGCAGTTTCTTAAGCCCCAAGATCAGTCCCTGGTAAGGGAAGCAACCAACCTCACACATTATTGCATGGAAGTTTTCAGCTCAAGGTACCAAACAGTAATTAATCTAATTCACAATTACTCAGTAGCAATGAAGTTAAGAATGCCACATTTCGTGACATACTTTTCATTTCAGATGGGCTTTTCAATGTGATTTTTCCTGACATTTAACTACCCTGCTGTGTCTTTCCTCTTGCAGAGGAACGAAATTTATTCATCAAGGATGCACTTTCCTGTTCCTTGGGTGCTGGAGATATGAACAAATGTGGATTACCTTAATATGAAAAGTGATGGCCCTTGGCATCTGCCTGACAGTGAATGCTGAAAAGAATGGAGTAGCCATTTTCTTTGGTGTATTTTGCTATTAAGTTTGAATAGCTAAAGGATTGGTTCTAAGTCTCAATGACACTAGACAGCATTTTGATAAGAAAATATTGATTTTTAAATAGTTTTAAACAGTGTTTACCAAACACATTTCCCACTAAATATGCGTTTCTCTGCCTGCATAGGAGAGGATGAAGAATTTACACAAGAAGCATTTATAAATCCCCAACCCTCCCTTCTGGAGAATGAAATGGCAATCTGCTCCAGGATGCTTATCTGGAAAGTTCCATGGACAGAAGAGCCTGGTGGGCTTCAGTGCATAGGGTCGCAAAGCATTAAACAGGACTGCGTGACTGAGCATGCACGCAACCCACCCTTTCCTGCCATTTCAGCCATCCAAGGATGGAAGAAGGCATCCAGCAAGGCTATTTAGGTTACAAGCTCTGAAGAGAAACGCGGACGTCCAAATGCCCCTCCCCAGTGAATATTCTGAATCTGGTGCCTTTCAAACCAATGCTTATCAGAGCCACTAAGCGCAGAACTAAACTCATTTTGAAGCATCATCCCCCAAACACTACCAAGTCATAAAATGTTTCCTCGGGACAGAGTGTTAAAGAGAGAAGCTGGGTTTGGAGGCTAAGGAGGGAACTGGGGGCTGACTTTGAGCATACAAGGGCAAGGACAGACTGATCCCAAACTACCCAAGGAGGTCACCCCAAACTCTGTAACTCTAAGAAGAGTTCAGAGCCGACCCACAAACTGACTTAAGGGAGTCTGTACAGATGAACTCCCAGTAATGAATCGCAAATTCTGAAATCTCTGAGTGTTTTTCTATCCTGCCCAAAGCTTAGACTTTTCATCAGGACTCTACGGGCAGAATGGACAGTCACCAAGAGGGTCCATGCTAAAACATGGCTCAGCTTTCAAGTGTCCCAGGACCAGGAGCCTGGCCCCCAGACTCATCACTGATGGACGCTTCTCCCCTGCACGTGTGGCAGGGACAAGGGGACTATGTTGGACATGAAGCTAGGGGCCGAGAGCATGGAGTCACAAGTCTCTGAAGGAAATAGCATTTCCCTATTTCAGACAAGTTAGGTGTCCTAGTAAAAGCAACCACCCAGCTGAGAAAGAGTACACACAGGATCCTAACCCAAACGTGGCTGGCTGGACCGCATCTGTTTCTTACTTTACCAAGTTACATGCAGTCAGCATAAACTTTGCCTTGAGCATCATCTTGACCATTTCTGATCTTTTGGGGTGCTTCAATAATAGCTCAGTTATCCAAAATACTTAGGAAATGGGGCATCCAAGTAAATTTAAATTCTACCTTAGCAAATGTGTGTGTGTCTGTGTGTCTGTGTGTGTGTGTGTGTGTGCACGCACCCATGTTCAGTCGCTCAGCCATGTCCAACTACTTGTGATCCCATGGATTGTAGCCCACCATGCTTCTCTGTTCATGGGATTTCCCAGGTAAGAATACTGGAGTGGTTTCCATTTCCTTCTCCAGGGGATCTTCCTGACCCAGGAATCTAACCCGTGTCTCTTGTGTCTCCTGCATTGGCAGGTGGATTCTTTACCTCTGTGCCACCTAAGCAGATGTGGTCCAGTGGAAATAACCAGGCTGTTCCATCATACAGCAAGTAGCTGCCCATACTCCTTCATCAAAAATGCCTACTTTATTTGCAGCCTGCACGGCCCTTGATCAGAGTAGTTAGCATGCTTCCTTCTAATTGTTGCTGTGGCTTGTCTTCCTTGTTCAGTTGTAACCCAGTCCCCTAGGACAGGGTCTTTCTTGCCACAACTTATTTCCAGTGTATGGCAAGAGTAAGTCCTCAGTACGTATATGTATAGATATCTGTGTACGTGCACATATTTGTACATGCATACATGCATGGGCATGTATATGTATCAGTTCAGTTCAGTTCAGTCGCTCAGTCATGTCCGTCTCTTTGCGACCCCATGAATCGCAGCACGCCAGGCCTCCCTGTTCATCACCATTTCCCGTCCATCGAGTCCGTGATGCCATCCAGCCATCTCATCCTTGGTTGTCCCCTTCTCCTCCTGCCCCCATTTCCTCCTGCCCCCAATCCCTCCCAGCATCAGAGTATTTTCCAGTGAGTCAACACTTCTCATGAGGTGGCCAAAGTACTGGAGTTTCAGCTTCAGCATCATTCCTTCCAAAGAAATCCCAGGGCTGATCTCCTTCAAAATGGACTGGTTGGATCTCCTTGTAGTCCAAGGCAATCTCAAGAGTCTTCTCCAACACCACAGTTCAAAAGCATCAATTCTTCGGTGCTCAGCCTTCTTCACCGTCCAACTCTCACATCCATACATGACCACTGGAAAAACCATAGCCTTGACTAGAGGGACCTTAGTAGGCAAAGTAATGTCTCTGCTTTTGAATATGCTATCTAGGTTGGTCATGACTTTCCTTCCAAGGAGCAAGTGTCTTTTAATTTCATGGCTACAGTCACCATCTGCAGTGATTCTGGAGCCCCCAAAAAATAAAGTCTGACACTGTTTCCAATGTTTCCCCATCTATTTCCCATCAAGTGATGGGACCAGATACCATGATCTTCATTTTCTGAATGTTGAGCTTTAAGCCAACTTTTTCACTCTCCTCTTTCACTTTCATCAAGAGGCTTTTTAGCTCCCCTTCACTTTCTGCCACAAGGGTGGTGTCATCTGCATATCTGAGGTTATTGATCTTTCTCCTGGCAATCTTGATTCCAGCTTGTCTTTCTTCCAGTCCAGCGTTTCTCATGATGTACTCTGCATAGAAGTTAAATAAGCAGGGTGACAATATACAGCCTTGACGCACTCCTTTTCCTATTTGGAACCAGTCTGTTGTTCCATGTCCAGTTCTAACTGTTGCTTCCTGACCTGCATACAGATTTCTCAAGAGGCAGGTCAGGTGGTCTGTATTCCCATCTCTTTCAGAATTTTCCACAGTTTATTGTGATCCACACAGTCAAAGGCTTTGGCGTAGTCAATAAAAGAGAAATAGATGTTTTTCTGGAACTCTCTTGCTTTTCCATGATCCAGCAGATGTTGGCAATTTGATATACATGCATGGATATCATATATTACATAGTAAACCACTACATTTTGTAATAATATGGTAAAATTACATAGTAAATGTATAATCTGTATTGTATGTAGTATAACGTGACACATAATATAGACTATAAATATATATGCGAGATATAATGTGTATATTATAATATGAAATACAATTTATTTAAGCTTCATATTATATATGAAATATATTACATGATAGTATATAGTTTAGTGCATACTGTATTATGTTGCTGTTGCTAAGTCACTCAGTCATGTCCCACTCTTTGCAACCCCATGGACTGCAGCATACCAGGTTTTCCTGTCCTTCCCCATCTCCCAGAGCTTGCTCGAACTCATGTCCATTGAGTCAGTAATGCCATCCAACCATCTCATTCTCTGTTGCCCCCTTCTCCTCCTGCCTTCAATCTTTCCCAGCATCAGTGTCTTTGCTAATGAGTTGGCTCTTCACATCAGGTGGCCAAAGTATTGGAGCTTCGGCTTCAGCATCAGTGCTTCCAATGAATATTCAGGACTGATTTCCTTTAGGATTGTCTGGTTGGATCTCCTTGCAGTCCAAGGGACTCTCAGGAGTCTTCTCCAACACCACAGTTTAAAGGCATCAATTCTTCAGCGCTCAGCCTTATAACATACCATAATTTACGTATATGCTTCATTATCTATTGCACACTATAGCTATATAATGGAGAAGGCAATGGCACCCCGCTCCAGTGCTCTTGCCTGGCAAATCCCATGGACACAGGAGCCTGGTGGGCAGCAGTCCAAGGGGTCACTAGGAGTCAGACACGACTGAGCGACTTCACTTTCACTTTTCACTTTCATGCATTGGAGAGGGAAATGGCAACCCACTCCAATATTCTTGCCTGGAGAATCCCAGGGACGGCGGAGCCTAGTGGGCTGCCATCTATGGGGTCACACAGAGTCGGACACGACTGGAGTGACTTAGCAGCTTAGCAGCTATATAACATACATACACACACACACACACATATATATATATATATATATATATACATACATTTATATATAATATGATTCAGTGAATGAACAAAAGTACAACAGAGTCTGAGATGAAGGTGGTGAAGAGCTTTACTGTAAATGTGCACATCTCTGAGGATGCCCCCAATACAGCCAACACCCAGCGTTTGAGTCCGGGCTCTGTCTCTAACCAGGTATTTATGTGGCGGAAAATCTCTTAGTCATCTGAGCCAAGGGAAAATGAGGACAACCCTGCTAGCAGTTGTCAGTACTCTGTATGTACCAGGTCCAGGGCCAAGCGTATTGCAGCTCCAAACTCAATTAACCTCCCAGTAACCCTATTAGTCAGATACTACTATCTGCCCCATTCACAGGTGAGGCAGTTAAGGCTCAGTGAGGGTGAGTACTTTGCTGAAGGCCACACAGCATTCTGGACCCAGGACTAACTTGCTTAACGTCTTCAGCAGGGACTAAATGACAGAGTGTACATAAACCATTTCACACAGCACCCAGGGCTAAGTGCTCAGTAAATGCCAGCCAGCCTTCACCTCCCTCTTTGAATGATGACAATCTCTGGTTAACCATATGTGCTGTTAAAAGTTGACAATATATTTATTTGCCTTATAAAGAATGGAAGGAGAAATCAGCTTGCATAGATTTTATTTTCAAACTATCTATAAATAATAAGTTAAGGAAAAGTTGCCTTTCTTATTTAAAGGTCTAATTTAAATTCTTTATCAAAATGATTTAAGTGCCCTTCACTGGGAAACCATAATTCAAAGACTTTATTTATTAGACTTCTTGAAAGTGTGTTTTTAATGCACATTCTGACTTTTTGCCAAACCTCTTCTCTGAAACAGTAAAATTAGAGCAGCCCCCTCTTTAAAGAGTTATATTTATTAGATTTTTACATATTGATAAGGTATAATTTATCAAAATAAATCTGAAAATTGGCACATCAATCTCTCTCTCTTCTGATATTCTTTATATCCGGAACCTTGACCTTAAATTTTTTCTGATATGCATTCAGAGAAGTCTCATGACAAGGAATTTCTTTTCTAAAGAGTCAGAGCTCTATCTTTAAGTGTAACTTTTCTGTGACCAACCTCACTTTCCTCTCCACTGTGGTTCCACGTGGCAGTGTGTGTTTTATCTGACACTGATAAGTAAATGCAATCACCTTTTAAATCTAAAGAGTGGTGAACTCTGAAAAATATGCAGGACCTGTAAGCCAAGTCCTAAAGCAACGTTTAAATCTCTTGGGAAAACACGGGAAGAAAGTCACTGTTTTTCATTTATTTTGTGCTGTAGCCTCTCTGTGTTGTTTCAATTCGAGACAAAACTTCAAAAGAAGATGTCTGCTTCCAAAACTGCAGTGATCAGATTCTGGGTGATTGCAGGCAGCACAGGTGTAACATAAATCGCTGGAGTATTTTGGACATGAGTCTCTCTTTTCTAGAATTCTCAGGTATCAATTGTGATATGTAGCAGACACCAATATGGATATCCAGGAATGCTGGCAGGATCACATTTGATACCTGACTGACAGTAAAGCAGGAAGAAATTCTAATGAAAAATAAAAGCCCAAGACCCCTTTCCCAGGATAAAAACATCTTAATCTTCAAATTACTGAGCATTATAAATAAAGATATTATACCCTCTTTCCCCAGATCCGTTAAACAGTGTGTTACTTGGGGCTCCAAATGCCCTTAACAAATGATAACAGATTTTAAAATTGACAACTTTTATACCCTAATTTGACCCTCTGTGATGACAGGGAGATATGAAGAGTCTGAGTCCATTCTTGTTACACCATTAGTAATGGACCAAATATTTGTGTTTGCCCAATTTCTGTCTCGAAGTCTTAACCCCTGATGTGGTGGTGCTTGGAGATGGGCACTTTGAGAAGTACTTGGGTTTAGATGAGGCCATTAGGGATTCCTCTTAATGGTACAAGTGCCCTTATAAGAAGAGGAAGAGAGAGATCTCTCTCTCCATACACATGCACCCTCCCCCAAAAAGGTCATGTGAGGATACAAGACGATGCCATCCATAACTCACCAAGAGAATTGTCACCAGAACCCAACCATCCTGGCACCCTGAACTTGGGTTTCTCAGCCTTTTCTTTGCAGATGTTCAGTTGCTAAGTTATGTCTGACTCTGTGACCCCAAGAACTATAGCACACCAGACTCTTCTGTCCTCCACTATCTCCCTGAGTTTGCTCAAATTCATTTCTACTGAGTTGGTGATGCTATCAAACCATCTCATCCTCTGCCATCCCTTCTCCATTTTCCTTTGAACTTTCCAGCATCAGGGGCTTTTCCAGTGAGTTGGCTCTTTGCAACGTGTGGCCAAAGTATTGGAGGTTCAGCCTCAGCATCTGTTCTTCCAATGAAATGAAGGTTCACTATTTAAGCCACCCAGTCCATGGCATATTATTACAGCAGTCTGAACGAACACAACCAACAAAACTAGTGTTCTTTGAAAAATGAAAACACAGTTTCACCAGAATCCACGCCTTGATGAATACCCACAGTCTCCCCTCTCCTGTCTGAGTATCCTCTCCCATCTCCAACATCTGTACTCCACAGACTGCTCTGTGATAGAGTCCATATATCCCAAGGCAGCATCCCAAACATTTTCTCATCAGGCCCCACTGATTTCTCCAGCTGCTTCTCCGGGGGGTCACACCTGTACCTGATAAGCCTCCCATCAGCCAGCTCACCATCCGTTTCTCTTTTCTAGCAAAAAAGCATCCTGGTGTCCACTGTTTCCTGCCCCATCCATGCACCCTGATTCTGGCCCTCCCCTTAATGCATATGTTTGGTTAATGCAGACTCTTCTTCAGGTCCAGGGTGACGTATGACCCTTAGGTTGCATATAAGAATCTGGTCTCATCAACTGGGTAGGTGCCTTTGGGAGGAAGAAAGCAGGAGGGTAGGCAGGAGGGACAGAGGAGGGAAGAATAGGGGAAGGCGGGCTCATAGGGCTGGCTCCTGCCTCATACACATTTCATCTGCTGCCTCCACTCACATGCCCCTTGGCACGTGGAGGGACCTCACCAAGGCCACCAAGAGCTGGAGCATAGCTGAAGGAATCTTGCCATAAAAGGAAGCAGGAAACTGATATTTCTTATGAACATACTATGTACCAGATGTATGCTAAGTACTTCAATATTCATTTTCCATTGTAACCCTAAAAGGTAGATTTTTTTCAAAAAAAAAAGTGTAGAAGGAAAAAAGAGACCCAGAAGTATTAACCCTCTTGGTCACAGAGTAGTTCAAATCAGGATTTGAATGTAGACTTTCTTTCAATCAACTCTTTTTTTTTTTTCGGTCTGTTTTTCTTTAATTTTAAATTTTACTAGGCGGGTAATTGTTTTACAATGTTGGGGTGGTTTCTGCTGTGTGACAAGTGAATCAGCTACAAGTGCACATATAGCCCCTCCCTCTCGGGTCTTCCTCCAACCCCCTACATCTCAACCCTCTAGGTCATCACAGAGAACGAGGCTGTGTGCTGTGCTTAGCTATGTTTTTGTGACCCCCGTGGACTGTAGCCCACCAGGCTCCTCTGTCCATGGGGTTCTCCAGGCAAGAATACTGGATTTGGTTGCCACACCCTTCTCCAGGGGATCTTCCCAACCCAGGGATTGAACCCAGGTCTCCCGCATCGCAGGCAGATTCTTTACCGTCTGAGCCACCAGGGAAGCCCCAGAGCACCAGGCTAGTCACTGTGTAAACTACTCAACCAGGCCCTGAGGTGCTGAGAATGACGTGACATGGGGAGTGGCCTCCGGTCTGAGGGAAAGCAGCATGCCTACAAACACAATGAAGTCATGAAGAGGAGATCATTTGCAATGACAGGCACATGGAAAGATGCTCAACGGCACTAATTATCGGGGAAACACAGATTAAAATCATAATGAGATATCATATCACACTCATCAGAATGGCCATCATCAAAACGAACACAAATAGCAAGTGTTGGCAAGGATGTGGAGCAAAGGGAATCCTCGTCCACCGTTGGTAAGAATATAAATCGGAGCTGCCACTGTGGGAAACAGTATGGAGGTTTGTCAAAAAACTGAAAATAGAACTACCAAATGGCCCAGCAACTCCACTCCTGGGCATTTACCCTATAAACAACAAAAACACTATTTTGAAAAGATGCATGAACTCCCCTGTTCATAAGCAGCATTATTTATAGTCACCAAGGTATTGAGGGTCTTCCCTGGTGGCTGAGTGGTAAAGAATCTGCCTGCCAGTGCAGGAGACCTGGATTTGATCCCTGGGTTTGAGATGACCCCTTGGAGAAGGAAATGGTAACCCACTCTAGTATTCTTGTCTAGGAAATCCCATGGACAGAGGAGCCTGGAGGGCTATAGTCCATGGGTCACAAAAGAGTCAGACGTGACTTAGTGACTAAACAGCAACAAGATAAGGAAGCAACCTAAGGGGCCGTCAACAGATGAATGGATAAAGAAGAGGTGTTACATACACAGAGAATGGAATACCGTGCTGTTGTTCAGTCGCCAAGTTGTATCTGACTCTTCACGACCCCATCACGCCAGGTCCCTATTCCTCACCATCTCCTGGAGTTTGCCCAAGTTCATGTCCACTGAATCTGTGATACCCTCCAACCATCTCATCCTCTGTTACCCTCTTCCCCTTCTGCCTTCAATCTTTTCCAGCATCAAGGTCTTTTCCAATGAGTCAGCTGTTGGCATCAGGTGGCCAAAGTTTTGGAGCTTCAGCTTTAGCATCAGCCCTTCCAAAGAGTATTCAGGGTTGATTTCCTTTAAGATTGGCTGGTTTGATCTCTTTGCTTTCCAAGAGGCTATCAAGAGTCTTCTCCAGCACCACAATTTGGAAGCATGGAATACTACTCAACTATAAAAGAGAATGAAATTTTGCCACCTACAGTGACATGGACAAGCTTGGAGGGCATTATGCTAAGTGAAATGAATCAGGAAGGAAAGACAAAATACTGTATGATATCACTTATATGTGCAATCTAAAAAATACAACAAACCGGTGAATATAACAAAAAACATCAGATTCACAGATACAGAAAGCAAACCAGTGGTTACCGGTGGGAAAGGGGAATTATGAGGGCAGGGGAAGTAAGAGGTACAAACCACTGTGTGTCCTGCACAACACTGGGAATATAACCAATATTTTGTACTAACTGTAAATGTGGTGTATTCTCTAATAAGTTGATAAAAAAGGATGAGCAAAACTTTAATGTAAAGAAAAGAAGTCTGTATCATTCATTTACCTACCATGCCTGAGGCACAAACATTTATTGGGCTCCACTAAACGCCAAGTACGCTCTAGTGACTTTCCTGTTTATATTTTTAGGCCCTATAGAACCAATACCAACCAGTCTTATACACACTGTGTACAGGGGGGTTTAATTAACATCTCCCTGTTTCCCCAGCTGGTACAAAGAGGAAGGCTTAACCTCACGTATTATATGAGTATAATAACTCATACTGTAAACAAGCTCTTTGCAATAGCTCATTCAAAATCTAGCCCAATGTAAGAATGTTTTGTTCACAGATTCAGGGATACATAAATTCATTGAAAAAGCTCTATAGGCAGGGAGCTGGGACAAAATTTAAATCAATAAGACACATCCAGTGTCTCCAAGGAGCCTCCGAGTTATGGAGTCCTTGGCCGTCAAGAGTGGAAGGACTCAGTAAATCTAGCCCCTGTGAGCCCATGACCTTGGGGCAACAGCTGGGCTAAATGTCACCACCACCTGCTGCCTGAACAATCCTGTTGCTTGACGGTTTATTACATGGATCAGTCACACAGTCCAAGAGTTACTATGAGACACGTTTAGCGTGTCTATGTAAAATCTCATTTAGCACTATTCTTTCCTTCTGAAAAAAGAGATCATAGTTTAGAGATCTGTATTTCGAAGTTCTGAGAAACAGACCTGAAGACCAGGAGTGCAGGTGCTCAGAGGCAGGGGTTTTGATGGTGGAAGCCCTGGAAGAATCCAATAAAATAAGAGGGACAGAGCCTAGTTTTTCCTCACTTGGCATGGCCCCAGGGCAGGGTGTGCAGAGGGAACACAAATGGTTGGACTCTCAGGGAGAAAACTGCTCCTGGCTCACTACCTGGCTTCTTATATTATCGATAGCCTCTCATCTTTTTGCTGTTTCAAAGGGTTCGAAACTGCATAATCCTAGCATATAGTTAGGTTCTCTTTCTGTCTCTCTGTCCTCTCTCTCGGTCCCTCTCAGTCTCTGACAGGCACTAGAATGGATTCGGTGTTGAAAGGTTATCATTAGCCTGGCCTGGTGGCTACAGTGTGAGAGAACTGGGTTCAGTCCCTGGGTTGGGAAGATTCCCTGGAGAAGGAAATGGCAACCCACTCCAGTACTCTTGTGTTGAAAATCCCATGGATGGAGGAGCTTGGGGCAGGCTACTATGCATGGGGTCGCAAAGAGTCGGGCACGACTGAGCGACTTCGCAAGAATGTTCCCAGTGTTGCTCTATTGTTTCATCCTTATTTTTTCCTCTCTGTTTGTTCTGTAGACCAAAAAGGAAAACTGTCAGTACTAGATTTTCATTTTTAAGTTCTATAGATGCCGTCGGGCTTCCAGGGTGGTGCTAGTGGTAAAGAAACCGCCTGTCAGTGCAGGAGATGTACGAGCTGTGGGTTCGATCCCTGGTTTGAGAAGATCCCCTGGAGGAGGGCATGGCAACCCACTCCAGTATCCTTGCCTGCAGAATCCCATGGACAGAGGAGCCTGGTGGGCTACAGTCCATAGCGTCACAAGAGTCGGACGCGACTGAAGCGACTTAGTCCCCAAGCACAGATGCCGTTAAAGGAACTATTTCCCTGAGGGGATGATTTCCATCAGAGCAGTCTGTGTCTTCCTTGATTTTTGAGAACCATCCTGTTATGCCTCAGGCCACATTTCCAAGCCAAAGTGCTGATTCTGGACTCAACATGAAGTGACTTAATGCTGGACCTACCTGGGTTAAGAGGCTCTGATGTAGAAATTACTCATAAGACCCGGTTTGTTAGAGTGGAAAGACTCACAGCTGTCTGTGGACAGTACTCGCCACATACCATATGGCAGATACTGTGTCCTGACAAGGAATCAGGGCTTTGCTTCCTGTTTTGATGTTTCCATCAAACACCGTACCAAGGATATATCTCTCCAGCAAATTTTCTTTAATACTAAAGCCATCCAGATCTACAGAAGGAAAATTTGGCCTCATCCTTAAAGTACACTTTTGAAGCTAAATTGGTACTTATGGTGGCCTCTATGACGGCCTCCAGTCATTCCCCAGCTCCTCATATACATACTCTTGTGTAAACCCTTCTCTTGAGCGTGAGCTGGCCCTATGACTCACTTCTAAAGGAGAACGCATGCCAGAGGTGATGGAGGTGATTTGTGAGATTATTGCCACTCACATGGCTATTGGCAGACATCATCAATTTCTCTCTGGCAGCTAGAGAGGGTTGGGGGTCACACACCCAAGATAATGTCAATAACCTAACATTGGAAAGTCTTCTGCCACAGACTATTCACTGGAAATGAGACACCATGTAAAATCCACACTCAAGAGAAAGGAAACAAACTGCACTTTTTGAAAGGAGAAATGTCAAAAAATGTTGTGGACCGAAAAGCTAGCCTAGGCCCCACCTAACTGGGTTGCAAGGAAATTCTGTCAGTATTTGCGCCATATTCCTTCTCCCAAGTTCACCCTAAAATCCATGGAACTTAACTTGGATCCATGGGAAGATAAGGAAAGCCTCTAATCTCTAAAACTGTGTCTAGGATAAACCAATATAATCATGGCTAAAGCCTGAAAGGTGCTTTGCAATCTGACTGATCTCTGATGTGGACCTCAGAATGGTCCAGGGAGGCAAGACCAGTGCCTCGTCAGCTGCTAGCTTCATCCTTCTCTGAGCCCCATTTCCTTCCCAGAGGGCTACCACTGAGCAGTTCAAGCACCACCTAAAGCAGAAAAAGTTGTGTGTTGGCCTTAACACATCTCTTCTCAGTAACCTTCTTCAACCAAAACCCATACTCAAAAGTTCTTGTTTATTTTTATTCTCTACTTCTTTAAGCCCTCTCCAAGAAAAGCCAAGTGCACCAAGTATCTATTTCAAAGGATTGGAAAGATATTTTAAAGGGCAATTTAGCCAATTATTATTTTAAAGTACATCCTTTCTTAGAGCTTCCCAGGTGACTAGTGGTAAAGAACCCACCTGCCAATGCAGGAGAAAAACGATGTGGGTTTGATCCCTGGGTTGGGAAGATCCCCTGGAGGAGGGCATGGCAACCCACTCCAGTATTCCTGCCTGGAGAATCCCATGGACAGAGGAGCCTGGTGGGCTGCAGTCCACAGAGTCGCAAAGAGTCAGACACGACTGAAAGAACTTATCATGCATGCACACACATTCCTTCTTGGAGAAATATCAGTCTCACAGAGAATCTCCTCTGAGAAACACAAACTGAAAAAGGACTTTCTTTTCTTCAAACCTAAAGGTTTTGAATCATTTTAAAATAAAGCGTAGACATGTGGTTTGTAGTCAAGAGTTACTAGTTAGTCTTGGTTTGCCATGGCTCACATGGCTTTGATGAACTTGAACTTCTCTACAGACAGTCAGTTCATTCAAACATGATCGTGTCTAAGCCTCAAAGGTAGACTTCCACAGATGACTCCTTGTAAACTATATAGTTTAAAACTCTCATTGGACTATCTGAGAAAGGTAATTCAGAAATAAAACGTTCAGCATTTGAACAGAGGGAGGGTATTTTTTAAAGTATGGGTCATTGCATTAAAAAATTAGAAATGGACCTGAAAGCATGCATGATGATATGCTAATTTCAACGATAAATAGGGCAAGTCCAATTTGGTTGCTGTGCTAATATAGATCTCCTTCGCAGTCACTTCTCTTACATAAATGTGTATGCTGGTGGGGTATATGCCTTTATTCTTAATTTTTTTTTAATTTGCAACTAATTTTAAACTGGCTGAAAGGAGCCCCTGAATTATATTCTTAAAGAACTGAGAAAAAGTGTTCAGGCTGCTTAAAGCACATGAGAATAATATGTTACTAGATATTTTAGAGAATAGCTGAAGCGAATGTACCAGAACTAGACTTACTGCTTTTTCATAATGGGATGGACTAAATTATCCATTACACAGGAATCACACATAAAAGCCTTTCTCCACATCAACTGATAGATCAAAGGAAGGGAGGATGAGTGGTCTACAGGCACGAACCACACCTCCCGAATTCTGAGCCCAGGAGTGAGTGGTCTGCACTTTGACTGCCTCTCCTTGACATGAAACAGGATTCCTGTGTCTCCCACCGAGGAAAGTCAGGTAGGCTCAGCTACAAAGATTTCCCTTCCGTCCGCGCCCCTCCCCTTTCCATTCCATGGCAGGATGACAGCTCCCTGATGGGCCTCAGGTGAATCTCATTTAGAATCTGGACTTGGTGAGTCCCTCCCGTCTGAGCCTTGCAGGGAGGGCGCCTGTCAGCATCACAGCATGGGTCCCTGGCATATTTACAGTTCCAGGGACGGCCTGCTCCTCCCCACCGCAGCTGCGCTGGCTTCCTTGCCCACCCCTGTCTGCAGAAAACTACCCAACCAGATATTCTGACTCCCAGTGACAGATGAAAGCACGCCGCATCCTCTTGTCATCTGCCTGCCCCCAGCTCCCTCTTCAGAGTATTCAGGGGCCATTCAAGTGTCATCCCAATAATCATCTTGCCACTGTACTCCCAATTTATCAATATTCCAAGAAATCATTCATTCATCCCCTTGCTCTTTCAACAGACATTACTCAGAGTCTCCCAGGGACTGGTCACTCACCCAGTCATTGCAGCTCCATCACAAGCACGCAGCCCGATCCGTGACCTCATGGAGTTCACTTCTCTCACACTTTCCATATGAGTAGCTTCTTGATCTACTGGCAACCTCTGGGCCTATTAATTTCCTAGAAATCGACAGGAAATGACAGCGAACCTCTGTCGAGGATTTCTCTTGCAGAGATTCCTAAGCGCTAAAAGAAAAAGAGGGCAACCCAGCAGGACTTTCCCAGGGTACACTTGCTACCCCCGAAACAGGGAGAGATAGAGGAACAGCAAAACCTCCAGACTAGGTCAAGTCAAGACAGGCATTGGACACATCACTCACAGGGTAATCATCAGGCCCAGTTCTGTGTGAGCACCGCCCACCACTCTGTGCACAAGGACATGAACCAGTCAATCAGGTTGCAGCTTCCAGGGGGCTAACCATCTGGGGAGGATTAGAGTAATGTGTAGGGGAGGCGAGAGTGGATAAACAGTAAACAAATTCATAGAAGAAATATTTGCAGGTGACAATAAACTCAGCTAAAATCATGAAAGTAGAGAAGAAAGTCTGAGAGCTACCTAAGCCCAACCCTTCATCCTTCTGGCCTCAGTGTCCCCATCTATAAAATGGGTATGATTCTGAAACCTCTTCAAGGTCTCTTCCCCTGCACCTAGAACACTTAGTTCAGTCAGTGCCAGCCGCTTAAATCTACCTGTCCACTCCCTTTCTGCACTTTCTCGAAACACTCCTGACCTGTCCACGTGTTTGATCACTCATGACCCACCCATGACCCACCAGGAACATACAAATGACTGCTCATATTTGGGAAGCACTCAAGAGTTACAAAGAGCTTACAGAGACCCTGGCTCATTAATCACATCATCTTTACACACACCAGGATCAGGGAAGATGCTGTTCTTTCCCTTTTATGGATAAAAACTTTCAAGGCTCAGGGAAGGGAAATAGGTTAATGAAGATCAGAGAAGAAGAAACAGCAATTAAATTGATTTTAAAAGATGGCAATGACGACCCTGTATGCAAGACAGGAAAAAAGACACAGATGTGTATAACGGACTTTTGGACTCAGAGGGAGAGGGAGAGGGTGGGATGATTTGGGAGAATGGCATTCTAACATGTATACTATCATGTAAGAATTGAATCGCCAGTCTATGTCTGATGCAGGATACAGCATGCTTGGGGCTGGTGCATGGGGATGACCCACAGAGATGTTATGGGGAGGGAGGTGAGAGGGGGTTCATGTTTGGGAACGCATGTAAGAATTAAAGACTTTAAAATTTAAAAAAATAAAAAACTAAAAAAAATAAAATAAAAATAAAATAAAATTTAAAAAATAAAAAAAATAAAAATAAAAAAAGCAGGCTTTCTAACGCTAAACTCCACATCTGTGTAGATTACTGATCGGGAGGTAAATGTGAAAGGGAAGTCCTAAGGAGAGAGAAGGAAGGAAGCAAGAGCCCTCGTGGTTAAGGGAATGTCACCATGGGTGACCACGAGCGTCATCACCACAGGGTGGGCTCCTGACAGATGCAGCCGAGGTGAAGCACCCGGGAAGCCGCCGTCCGCTGGGGACCTCAGCACGCCAGGAAGTGGATTCAGACACGTCTATTTCTACCACTGACATCTGGACTACTGGTTGGCCCTGTGGCCTGTGGAGTCCTTCTCCAGCTCCTGTTTGTGAACCAGCAAAACCTCCCGTGTGTTAGGGGGTGGATTAGAGAGACAAAGACATCATTTTCCAGTAAGTTTAAGAAACTGCTGAGGAATACCGCATGAACTGGAAGGGAAATCAAATGCAAAATTGAGCCCTCCTGTCATTGGAGTGTGACTTCTTGCTCTGTTGATGACCTCTGTGCAAGGGACTCTGAGAAGTCATGTCCACATATGGAGAGGCAAGGAGACCCAACTGACCCATATTCTACCTGGTCCAAGGTTTCCTCTCCATGCAGGGTAAATTCAAAATCAAGTCCTCTGGAAATCATTGACCTGGTTACTTTTCTTACCCCAGAGCCATGTTCAGAGAGGCAAAATTATCACAAGTTTGTCTATGGTATTCACATGTATACTATCATGTAAGAATTGAATCGCCAGTCCATGTCTGACGTAGGGTGCAGCATGCTTGGGGCTGGTGCATGGGATGACCCAGAGAGATGCTATTAAGAATTAAAAAAAAAAAAGAAAAGGAGAGAATGCGTATGAATGAAAATCAACTGAGTTACATCTTAATAAACTGGCTATTAGATAACCAGCGAAAGTTACTTTTTTGTTTCATTTCACTTGAATTGACTTTACTTCAATACTTTTTATTAATATGTGAAAAGTAAAAGTGTTAGTCACTCAGTTGTATCTAACTCTGCGATCCCATGGACTGTAGCCTGCCAGGCTCCACTGTTCATGAAATTCTCCAGGAAAGAATACTGGAGTGTATAGCCATTCCCTGCTCCAGAGGATCTTCCCAAACCAGGGATTGAACCCAGGTCTCCTGCATTGCAGGTGGATTTTTTACCGTCTGAACCACCAGAGAAGCCTTTTTATCAAAATCAGTTCAGTCAGTTCAGTCACTCAGGCGTGTCTGGCTCTTTGTGACCCCATAGACTGCAGCACACCAGGCTTCCCTGTCCATCGCCAACTCCCGGAGCTTGCTCAAACTCATGTCCATTGAGTCAGTGATGCCATCCAATCATCTCATCCTCTGTCATCCCCTTCTCTTCCCGCGTTTAATCCATCCCAGCATCAGGGCCTTTTCCAATGAGTTAGTTCTTCACATCAGGTAGCCAAAGTATTGGACTTTCAGCTTCAACATCAGTCCCTCCAATGAATATTCAGGACTGACCTCCTTTATGATGGACTGGTTGGATCTCCTTGCAGTCCAAGGGACTCTCAAGAGTCTTCAAAAGCATCAATTCTTCAGTGCTCAGCTTTCTTTATAGTCCAACTCTCACATCCATACATGACTACTTGAAAACCCATAACTTTAACTAGATGGACCTTTGTTGGCAAAGTAATGTCTCTGCTTTTTAACATGCTGTCTAGGTTGGTCATAGCTTTTCGTCCAAGGAGCAGTTCAGTTCAGTTCAGTTCAGTCGTATTCAACCCTTTGCAACCCCATGAATCACAGCACGCCAGGCCTCCCTGTCTATCACCAACTCCTGGAGTTCACTCAAACTCATGTCCATCAAGTCGGTGATGCCATCCCGCCATCTCATCCTCTGTCGTCCCTTCTCCTGCCCCCAATCCCTCCCATGAGTCAACTCTTCACATGAGGTGGTTCAGTAAGCGTCTTTCAATTTCATGGCTGCAGTCACCATCTGCAATGATTCTGGAGACCAAGAAAATAAAGTCTGTCACTATTTCCATTGTCTCCCCATCTATTTTCCATGAAGTGAGGGGACTGGATGCCATAATCTTAGGTTTCTGAATGTTGAGTTTTGACTCTTTAGTTCCTCTTCACTTTCTGCCATAAGGGTGGTGTCATCTGCATATCTGAGGCTACTTATATTTCTCAATATTTATCAATATAAACCCTGGTAAATGAATAGGTCACAATATCACATCTTCTTCCTCATCACTGTCATCAGTGTTAACCTCACGCCCACCATAGGAGTTTAGCCTTGTTTTCTGCATTATACAGAGAAGGCACATTGTTACCCCCCAAGGTCTCAGAGCTGCCAAAAGTGCAGAGCACGAGTGTGGGTCTGTCTTCCCGCAAAGCCCTCCCTTCAAAGTTGCATGTCCTTGGCAAAAATCTGCTCTTTGCAGGCCTCATATAGCAAAGGAGGAAGTGGCCTGCATGTCAGGACTTGGAAAACACCAGTAAAGTTTGAAAAAGCTGACTGGGTCTTTGTGGAGTGAAATGAACCACCCAACTATTCTTGTGTTTTATTTACCTTTCCATCCTAAGGGGCCGGGCTTACTTACAGGCTCTACTCCGGGGAGCCTGTCTACTAAGCAGGGTCATGTGTGGGGCTACAGGGAGAAAGCCTCCAGAAAAAATGTAGTTCCGGGAGGAGCGAGGTCAGCTGGGGAGGTGCCTTGTGGCCAACCAATGCTCTAAAGAGCCATGTTTCTTGGCTGGTACCCACGTGAAGACCCCTTGCTCACTGAATCTTGGCTGGACCTGTGATGTACAACAACCAGCAGGATGGGGCAAAGGCCAGCCTGGGCCAGTTCTGGGTCTAACACATGTGACCACTCCCACTTCCTCTCTCAGAGTCTTGCTTTTTGGCATCATGGTGAGTGAATGAGGCTTCCCTAAAAAAAAAAGATGTCCATGTTCTAAGTCCCAGAACCTCTGAATGCAAATTTCTTTGGAAAAAAAAAAAAAAAAACCAAGGTTCTTGTAAATATAATTCAATTACTGATTTGAGGTGAGATCGTCTGGAATTACCCAGGTGATCCCTAAATCTAACAACAGTATTATAACAGGAAGGCAGAGAGAGATTCAAGACACAGAGGAGGAAAGTCCACCTGGAGAAAGAAGCAGACGCGGGACTGACGCTGCCCCCAGCAAATGAACATTTGAAACCACCAGATCCAGAAGGGGCTTCTCTGGCACTCTCTCCCACAGCCTCTGCAGGGAGTCTGGCCCTGCCTACACCTTGATTCCAACTGCTAGGAGCTAAGTCACTTCAGTCACTTCCAACTCTTTTTGACCCAATGGGCTATAGTCCGCCAGGCTCCTTTGTCCATGGGATTCTCCAGGAAAGAATACTGGAGTGGACTGCCATGCCCTTCTCCAGGGGATCTTCCTGAACCAGGAATCAAACTCGCATCTCTAATGTCCCCTGCATTGGCAGGCGGGTTCTTTACCACAAGCACCACCTAGGAAGCCTGAATTCCAACTTCTGGCGTCCAAAACTGAGAATAAATTTCTGACATTTTAAGCCATACAATGTGTAGTAAAAATGTGTTATGGCAGCCGCAGGAAATTAGGATTGGCATCGTGAGAGTCCACATAGAAAGTGCCCCTTCCTATTGGGAAGGTCATGTGGAAAGGAAAGGCCCTGAGTATGAACAGGGAGGAAGAGGGGCCCAGCTTCCTGGTCAAGGCTCTGTGACCCTAGCTCCCATAGCTGCGTGACTATAACCTCCAAGAGGTCACTAGAACACCAGCCATTCATGGGCTCACTGAGTGGTGGGAGATAATCAAGTAATTGTTCTTTAAAGTGGCTAAGTGGAAGGGGGTGTTTGATGGAGCATTCGATTACTGAGAAGGAAACTAAGGACCACTTCAAACAGAGAGAAGTCTGAGGGCCCTGAGGGCTAAAATTCAGCTCCAAAGTGGAAGGGAAAATGTCATCAGAAAATGGAAAAAAACCACACTGGCCATCCTGTACAATCCTGACCTGGCCTATGAAATGGAAGTCAATCGGGACCCTGCACTCACATTGAGTCCCCACCCAGACAAAGCCCAGAAGATGTGTCTGGCCAGGTTGGGAGCTGAAGAGGCTATAGTAACCCGGATGTGTAGGCAGTGGAAACAGGCTGAATGACAAGTGGGTGCAGGGTGATACCACGGGTGTTAGTATCGCCACCTTAGTAGACTACCACCAACATACACCAATGTGTTATGCTTTGGAGGTCAGAAGTCCGAGATGAGTCTTACAAGATGAAAATTAAGGTGTCAGCAGGATGGGTTTCTCTGGAGGCTCAGAGAGCATCCATTCCCTTGCTTCTTCCAGTTCCTTGTTGCCACCTGCACCCTTTGGCTTGTGATCTCTCCCTGCATCTGCAAAACTCACGGCTCCAACCTCTGGCTCTGTCCTTATATCTTCTCTCCCTAACTCTGATCCTTCTTCCTCCCTCCTATAGGACTTACAACATCCTGAATCACAGATAATTCAGGGTCCTGGATTACAGATAATCCACAATGAGCTCAAGATCCTTACTTTAATCACATCTACAAGTCTCTTTTTGGCATAAACTAACAGATTCACAAGTGCTTGTGTTAGAGTGCGGGCATCTACAGGGCCATCATTCAGCCTTACATGTAATGAATACCAACTATGTGTAAAGCATTGAGTTCTTTTCTATCTTATTTAATCCTCCCAACACCCCTCTGAGAGAAGTACTATTGTTTTCCCCTTTTCAAAACCAAAACTCAAAAGTGAGAATTCATCCATGTTTACACAGCGTACAGAGGCTAAGGCAGGATTCCTGATAGTGCGTCTAACCCCAGGGCCTGGGCTCTCACTCAAGCGTGAGAGCTCTAGGGCCCTAGCCCACGTGCCCCACCCCTATGGGCAGCACTCCCAAGCACTAGCGGTAGATTCACTGTCAGCCAGTCCAGTTCTAACGCTGCCACTGCACAGAAACCCAGAGAGGTAAAGTGACTTGGTGCGCCAGCAAGAAGCAAATAAGACCAGCTTCATTCATTCATTTGCCAAATATTTACTCAGGTCCTGCTAAGTGCCTGACACTGGGGACTCCACCATGAGTGAAACAGAGACCTTGCAGAGACACAGCATGTGTAATTGTACAGTGAAAATTTATAACATGAGCCACGGATAAGTGCTATAAAAAAAAAAAAAAGTAAATCTAGACAAGAGGGTGATTGCAGGGGATTTTAGAGGGAATGGTCAAGGCCTTTCTGATGAAGTACAATGCGAATAGAGATCAAATCCCACCTCCAGTGAGTAAAGCCCACGCTTCCTCCCTCTAAGAAACAAAATACAAAAGAAAAATCTCTCCCTGGAGAAATATTAAAACTGAATTATGTGCATTTGTTTTAAACAAAGACTCAGTGGTAACTGCATACATTACATCTCAGGCATGAGTTCCTGGTTGGACCTTGTCATACCAGCCAGGGGATGGATGCTACATCATCACAGCAGGGAACAGAATTCTGCTACCAGGCAGCAAAACACCGTGTGTGGTTTTCTACTTGTGCACCACACAAATCATATAAAATGCTATTTCTTCCACTGTAAAACTCTTAATTAGTTCCCACCAGGTTCCCAGTTCTGCAAGAGATGTCAAAGAGAATTCAAAGACTGCATAAGAGCCCAGGCCAAATAAGGAGCAATGTTTGTTGTGCCCAAAAGCTGCATGAGATCTGAGTTGACTGGGCTTAGAAGGTCTTGAGAGAGAAGGTAGAATTTTAGTTGGTCTCTAAAGTAGCTAGGTCAGGGGAGGCGGCCAAGAGGAGCAACCCCACGTCCAAGGAGTGGTGGCTGCGCAGGTGCAGGAGGGCCAAGAGGAGATACTCCACCTTCAAGGTCATGGGGGGGAGCCGTGAAGAGAGATACTCCTCGTCCAAGGTAAGGAGCAGTAGCTGGGCTTTGCTGGAGCAGGTGTGAAGAGATAGCCCACATCCAAGGTAAAAGAAACCCAAGCAAGACAGTAGGTGTTGCGAGAGGGCAGACACACTGAAACCTTAATCACAGAAAACTAGCCAATCTGATCACATGGACCACAGCCTTGTCTAACTCAATGAAACTAAGCCATGCTGTATGGGGCCACCCAAGATGGGAGGGTCATGGTGGAGAGGTCTGACAGAATGTGGTCCACTGGAGAAGGGAATGGTAAACCACTTCAGTACTCTTGCCTTGAGAACCCCATGAACAGTATGAAAAGGCAAAATGATAGGATACTGAAAAGGGAACTCCCCAGGTCAGTAGGTGCCCAATATGCTACTGGAGATCAGTGGAGAAATAACTCCAGAAAGAATGAAGGGATGGAGCCAAAGCAAAAACAATTCCCAGCTGTGGATGTGACTGGTGATAGAAGCAAGGTCCGATGCTGTAAAGAGCAATATTGCATAGGAACCTGGAATGTCAGGTCCATGAATCAAGGCAAATTGGAGGTGGTCAAACAGGAGATGGCAAGAGTGAACGTCTACATTCTAGGATTCAGTGAACTAAAATGGACTGGAATGGGTGAATTTAACTCAGATGACCATTATATCTACTACTGTGGGCAGGAATCCATTAGAAGAAATGGAGTAGTCATCATGGTCAACAAAAGAGTCCAAAATGCAGTACTTAGGAGCAATCTCAAAAATGACAGAATGATCTCTGTTCGTCTCCAAGGCAAACCTTTCAATATCACGGTAATCCAAGCATATGCCCCAATCAGTAACACTGAAGAAGCTGAAGTTGAATGGTTCTATGAAGACCTACAAGACCTTTTAGAACTAACATCCAAAAACAATGTCCTTTTCATTATAGGGGACTGGAATGCAAAAGTAGGAAGTCAAGAAACACCTGGAGTAACAGGCAAATTTTGCCTTGGAATACAGAATGAAGCAGGGCAAAGGTTAATAGAGTTTGGCCAAGAGAACGCACTGGTCACAGCAAACACCCTCTTCCAACAACACAAGAGAAGACTCTATACATGGACATCACCTGATGGTCAACACCAAAATCAGATTGATTATATTCTTTGCAGCCAAAGATGGAGAAGCTCTATACAATCAGCAAAAACAAGACCAGGAGCTGACTGTGGCTCAGATCATGAACTCCTTATTACCAAATTCAGACTTAAATTGAAGAAAGTAGGGAAAACTGCTAGACCATTCAGGTATGACCTAAATCAAATCCCTTATGATTATACAGTGAAAGTGAGAAATAGATTTAAGGGCCTGGATCTGATAGATAGAGCGCCTGATGAACTATGGAAGGAGGTTTGTGACATTGTATAGGAGACAGGGATCAAGACCATCCCCATGGAAAAGAAATGCCAAAAAGCAAAATGGCTGTCTGAGGAGGCCTTACGAATAGCTGTGAAAAGAAGAGAAGTGAAAAGCAAAGGAGAAAAGGAAAGATATAAGCATCTGAATGCAGAGTTCCAAAGAATAGCAAGGAGAGAGAAGAAAGCCTTCTTCAGCGATCAATGCAAAGAAATAGAGGAAAAGAACAGAATGGGAAAGACTAGAAATCTCTTCAAGAGAATTAGAGATACCAAGGGAACATTTCATGCAAAGATGGGCTAGATAAAGGACAGAAGAGGTGACAAGAATACACAGAAGAACTGTACAAAAAGAGCTTCATGACCAAGATAATACAATGATGTGATCACTCACCTAGAGCCAGACATCCTGGAATGTGAAGTCAAGGGGGCCTTAGAAAGCATCACTACGAACAAAGCTAGTGGAGGTGGTGGAATTCCAGTTGAGCTGTTTCAAATCCTGAAAGACGATGCTGTGAAAGTGCTGCATTCAATATGCCAAAAAATTTGGAAAACAGAAGTGGCCACAGGACTGGAAAAGGTCAGTTTTCATTCCAATCCCAAAGAAAGACAGCCAAAGAATGGCCAAACTACCACACAATTGCACTCATCACACACACTAGTAAAGTAATGCTCAAATTTCTCCAAGCCAGGTTTCAGTAGTATGTGAACCATGATTTTGAAGCTGGTTTTAGATAAGGCAGAGGAACCAGAGGTCAAATTGCCAACATCCACTGGATCATAGAAAAAGCAAGAGAGTTCCAGAAAAACATCTATTTCTGCTTTATTGATGATGCCAAAGCCTTTGACTGTGTGGATCACAATAAACTGTGGAAAATTCTGAAGGCGATGGGAATACCAGACCCCCCTGACCTGCCTCTTGAAAAACCTATACGCAGGTCAGGAAGCAACAGTTAGAACTGGACATGGAACAACAGACTGGCTCCAAATAGGAAAAGAAGTATGTCAAGGCTGTATATTGTCACCCTGCTTAACGCAGGGCTGGAAGAAGCACAAGCTGGAATCAAGTTTGCCAGGAGAAATATCAATAACCTCAGATATGCAGATAACACCACCCTTATGGCAGAAAGTGAAGAGGAACTAAAAAGCCTCTTGATGAAAGTGAAAGAGGAGAGTGAAAAAGTTGGCTTAAAGCTCAACATTCAGAAAACGAAGATCATGGCATCCTGTCCCATCACTTCATGGGAAATAGATGGGGAGACGGTGAAAACAGTGTCAGACTTTATTTTTTTGGGCTCCAAAATCACTGCAGATGGTGATTGCAGCCATGAAATTAAAAGACACCTATTCCTTGTAAGGAAAGTTGTGAGCAACCTAGATAGCATATTGAAAAGCAGAGACATTACTTTGCCGACTAAGGTCCATCTTGTCAAGGCTATGGCTTTTCCGGTAGTCATGTATGGATGTGAGAGTTGGACTGTGAAGAAGGCTGAGCACCGAAGAATTGACGCTTCTGAAGTGTGGTGTTGGAGAAGACTCTTGAGGGTCCTTTGGATTGCAAGGAGATCCAACCAGTCCGTTCTGAAGGAAATCAGCCCTGGAATTTCTTTGGAAGGAATGATGCTAAAGCTGAAAATCCAATACTTGGCCACCTCATGTGAAGAGTTGACTCATTGGAAAAGACCCTGATGCTGGGAGGGATTGGGGGCAGGAGGTAAAGGGGACGACAGAGGATGAGATTGCTGGATGGCATTACCGACTTGATGGACATGAGTTTGAGTGAACTTCAGGAGATGCTGATGGACAGGGAGGCCTGGCGTGCTGTGATTCATGGGGTCGCAAAGAGTCAGACACGACTGAGTGACTGAACTGAACTGAACTGAATGGAAGTAGCTAGGGCTGCCTAGGTGGTACGAGCAGTAAAAGAACACTCTTGCCAATGCTGGAGATACAAAAGACCCAGGTTCAATCCCTGGATCAGGAAGATCCTCAGAAGGGGGCATGGCAACCCATATTAGTACTCTTGCCTGGAGAATCCCATGGACAGAAGATCCTGGTGGGTTACAGTCCAAGGCATCACAAACAGTTGGACACAACTGAAACAGCTTGCATGCTAAAGTCGCTAAATTATAGATAACAGAGTCAAAGGAAAGAGGGGAATGAAGAGTGATTTCCCAGTGGGAGCCCTGCAGAAACAGCCCAGTGTGCTTCGGGAAGAGAAAGGAGACCCATCCAGCCATCCCAAGCACTTACAAGGGGAAGAACTAGTGTGCTCATCTTGGGCAGAACCTTCAAGGGCATCAGATTAGGAATGGTGGTGTGATAAAAGCAACATTCTTTGGAGAGCAATCTAGAAAGAGAACCGATGGAAATGGAAATGGGAGGAAAATTAAAAACTGGAGAACCACTTAGAGGCCAATGCTCTGATGGGAACTGGAGAATGAGGCCCTGGAGACATATTTGAAAGGACGGCCTGGTGGCTCCATAGTTGATCCACAGGGCCAGGAGTGTCCATGTTGCCCAGGTTCTTCTTCCATGTATGCTACTGGTTTGGGTAGACCACAAAGGAGATTGGGGGCACAAGGGAGGCAGGAGGTATTGTATGGCTGATCTGCTGGTTGTCCTCCTTTGTATGACACAGCACCTGGGCCCCAAACTGCTCCATCTTCCCCTGGATCTTCCCTCGGCTTTTCCAACTCCTAAGCTAGGGTCTACAGGACACGCCTACCACCAAAGCCCGAGGAAGTAAAAACTGACACTTCATTCCATCTTCTTTGTAGATTCCAGTTTCCTCTTGTTGTCCTGCACTTCACATCCTTCTTACCTTTCTCACTGCACGCCCTGTGGGCTGGAAACTCTAGCATCAGGTCTGAGATAACAGCCTTGCACTCACAGAGCCTGTTAGCCAGCTCCCATGATTACATAATACCAAATCCTTCTAGGACTTCCCAGGTGGTGCTAGTGATAAAGAGCCCACCTGCCAGAAGACAGAAGACAGGAGACAGAAGACACGTGGGTTGGATCCCTGGGTCAGGAAGATCTCCTGGAGGAGAGTATAGCTACTGACTCCAGTATTCTTGCCTGGAGAATTCCATGGACACAGAAGCCTGGCAGGCTATAGTCCAAAGGGGAACAGAAAGAAAGACACAACTGAAGCAACTTAGACGCACACAGGCAAATCCTTCTAAGAAGTAAATATACACACATATATATATATATACACACACACACACATATATACATTAAATATATAGACATGTACAGATTCAATATGCATAATTTATGTATTATATATTATATAATCACACAATGGTTCTACTTTTCTGGTTTAATGCTCACTGATACAGAAAGGCAATGAGATATGATATTAAAGACTAGTAAGAATCATAGTCATTAATGAGATTTAAAAAATAATTAACATTTTTTGAACACTTCCTATTTTCCTAGTGCTATGCAAGATATTTATATAATCTCACTGATAGTTACAATAATCCTATAAATGACTCCTACTCTCCACAGTTATCAGCTAGAGATCATCTTCAGTTCAGTTCAGTCACTCAGTCGTGTCCGACTCTTTGCAACCCAGTGAAAATCGCAGCACACCAGGCCCCCCTGTCCATCACCAACTCCCGGAGTTCACTCAGATTCATGTCCATCGAGTCAGTGATGCCAACCAGTCATCTCATTCTCTGTCGTCCCCTTCTCCTCTTGCCCCCAATCCCTCCCAGCATCAAAGTCTTTTCCAATGAGTCAACTTTTCGCATGAGGTGGCCAAAGTACTGGAGTTTCAGCTTTAGCATCATTCCTTTCAAAGAAATCTCAGAGTTGATCTCCTTCAGAATGGACTGGTTGGATCTCCTTGCAGTCCAAGGGACTCTCAAGAGTCTTCTCCAATACCACAGTTCAAAAGCATCAATTCTTCGGCACTCAGCCTTCTTCACAGTCCAACTCTCACATCCATACATGACCACTGGAAAAACCATAGCCTTGACTAGACGGACCTTAGTCGGCAAAGTAATGTCTCTGCTTTTGAATATGCTATCTAGGTTGGTCATAACTTTCCTTCCAAGCAGTAAGCATCTTTTAATTTCATGGCTGCAGTCACCATCTGCAGTGATTTTGGAGCCCAAAAAAATAGTCTGACACTGTTTCCACTGTTTCCCCATCTATGTCCCATGAAGTGATGGGACCAGATGCCATGATCTTCGTTTTCTGAATGTTGAGCTTTAAGCCAACTTTTTCACTCTCCTCTTTCACTTTCATCAAGAGGCTTTCTAGTTCCTCTTCACTTTCTGCCATCTTAGCTGTTCACAAATCTACGAAGTTTCAGCACTTCATTCAAAGCTATAATTCGTTTTACTCTGGGTGGCTGGCCAGCACTAATACACTCTGTCTCTCTATAGCAGAGAGGGAGAAGCAAGGACCCACTGAGTGTAGGGTCCAGTGATGGATGGACCTTGGTGCCATGGTCAGAGATGGGACACACCAAGAAAAAGGGTTAATTAAGCATTGGGTGAAGGGGAGTGAAAGGACAAATGGAGGTGAAGGTTATCTGGGACATGTTGAGGTGGAGATGATGAGAATTTTTAGGGTTTTTATACTAATATTCAGGTTAGAAATAGTGTATTTATTGTGTTTCATGAAGAAAATGAGTGGTTTTGGCTTAGAAGTGGGTGCCCTACTCTCATAGACAATCTACCTGTGGATGGGAATCACATGGAAAGTTGTCTGGTGATGTACCATTTTAAGTCTGTTATTCAGTATGGGAAGCAATGTTTCACTTCCCTAGTGGGAAAGAATAGAAAATCTCCCTCAAGCAGTCAAGCCCTCTAAGTAGCTGCTAGAAGGAGGCCTAGTGTTGGAGAAAGATTCTATGCCTGGTGGGGGTTGGGGGGTGAGGGGGTAGACAGCAACTCCAGGGGCAGAAAAGGACTAGAGGCAGCATGGCCAGCCAGTAAACTCTGGGTAACCTGGTTGAAACCAGAAACCAGAGAGGATCCAGGGGCTGGGAGCTGCTTGATGGCCAGGTGTACGGCTTATAAAGAGAGAGGCCAAGAGGCCAGACCATGGGAAATGAAATGGGCTCGTGACGGGTCAGGGAGCAGGCGGAGTAGTAAAAGTTGAATGATTTCTTGTGTGATTAAGGGTTTATTTGGTGTTATCTGGAGTTAGAGGGAAATATGATAGGGAAACCCAGTGTCTAAGACTGTACATATGCCCACCCCAGTTTGACAGAAAAAAGGCAGCTCAAAACAAGTTGTTTGTAGAGATTATTATTTTAACCTCTCAATCTCCCCCTCCAAAAAATAAAAGGCCCCCACTTTCAGGCACTTTCTGTAACACAGCAATTTGGAGAAGTGTTTCCTAAATCTTCTCAGAGAGATATATTGATAGATAAAAGATAGTTGTTGCTGCCTTCATACAAGCAAAAGCAATCATTCACCACTGAAACTTTTCCAGATAAAGTTGCATATTTTTATAAAGACATCTGAGTTCTAAGGCTTAAACTTCTTTCATACTCTAATTTTCCTTTTTTCTTAAACACAGACATTTATTTCCAGTAATCATCCACACACATACAAACTCCAGAATTAACAAATTTTCCCTCTATAGAACATGTTTTGATTGGTAATTTCATTAATGTGAGATATATACTTAGCTTTAAAAATAAGTAAATATGGGAGAATCATTTCATACAGGATGTTAGAGCAATTTTAGCCACATTTTCTGCTGCAGTAAATGTACGTATAATCCCTCCCACTGGAAATGGATATAGTTATTATTTTTCAAGAGATTTGAAATTTTCCTATGTTCTCAGATTTTTAACAAATGTAATCAAATTAAAATGTCTCAACTCTGTTTAAAATCTTAACTACACTTTTTTATATTATTAACTAAAATTTTGACTAGTTCATGCTGGGATGTTAATGCAGTTAATGTTTATGCCAGAATTTCTAGATAGTCACAGATTTGTTTTTAGCATTACAGAAAATATTCAGAGTTAAGTTTAATATCACAAACTCATTTACATATATAGCTAACTATAGGGATAGTTGGAATCTTTCCTCATTATCTTCCGAAATCAAGATTTGAAACCACAAGTTTCACAGGTTTCCAAGATCTTGTGAACCACATATTTTTGTCTCCAAAACAACATCAACAAAACCTTGAGAGAAGCCTAAGACAGAAATAAAATTCACAATGCAATTGAAGCTAGTATCCTTTACTTCCATGAAAGGATGGCCTCAGGCTGAGCAAAGAAAACAAAACTGATACTTTAAAAAAAAAAAGGCTGAGTGCTTCTAATGCATTTGGGAGCAGGTGTTGAGGTGGCCAAACGGAACTTTGGGGTCACTGGGTAGGAATGTCAAAGCTGAGTTATTAAGTTTAAGCAGAAAATACGGCCTGAAAGTTTAGCTTCGAACAAATTAAGGATGTGCCGAGAAACGAGTGAAGTATTTTCTCTGCGAGTCGCGGGGTTTGCAGGTTAGGATCCAGCATCTGGGGCTGATTACGTATGCTTTAAGGTGACAGGTGGCTTTAGGAAATGGAGCCCTAGTGCAGCTTTTAAAATATTTTCCTGGGAAGGGTAAATAATTTGATGCCTTGCTGATTTGGTTTCCCCTCTGCGGGCTGTTTGAAATACAAAAATACATCTTAAGCCACATCAAAGTTGTTTCGTGTGCAGACAAAGACAGACATCCTCAGCTCTGACACTTGGCCACATCAGTTTCACTTCCGGCATTTTGAAATCTGTTCCATGCACAACTGTTAGAGATCAGTTACCAAACCTTATTATACTTATAAAACTAATATTTATCGGTCATCTTTTTAATACTTGATTTTCATGAGCCTGAAAACTTGTATTGCCCAATTAGTTCCTAGGGGCAGACACAGATGTTGAGCCAGAGAAAATAAACTCAGTTCTGGCATCAACAATTACATGATGAGGAATCATCACAACTCCTATATAAATAAAAGAAATGTTCTTTAGAGTGTTTGCCAAGTCAGCGGTCATTTTGCTGAGATCAAAGATGATGGATGATTTATTCATAAGAAATTTCCCTTGCCTTTCTTTCTTAGTTTTCAACTGTTTGGTTGCTGCTGTTCGTTTTAGTTGTTGCTTCTCCTTGCATTTGGTTGAAAACGATGTTTAGTTTAATGTTATGAATCACCTAGAGGTTCCACTTTGCCCTGTGGGGTGCATCTCAATAAAAGATTTATCCATGACCCTAGTACTAAATATTGAATTCTGAATATTCATCTGGATCTAGAAGTGTGGCGTTACTAAGATATTATATTTGCTATTAAAATGCAACTAAAAGTAATTTGTTTTAATTTTAACATTATAGTGTTTATAAAGCACTCAGTTCTTTACAGCCAAATGGATTTTTACATACATACATACTCTGTAACCACCACCATGCTATTCAAGATACAGATTATTTCAAGATCCTAAAAGTAAAGAGCCAAGAGCTTTTTAAATGGAATTTTTAACTGACATCTTATTTCTAATAGAAAGTGAGTAAAAGAAACGTTTTCAAAAGTTTTTCCACATGATTGGTCAATCATTTTTTTCTCAATCATCTCATTCCTCCAAGCTAGTCTTTTTTTTTTTTTTTTGCAACACAAAGTCATTCTTCTTTTCCAAATACATACATATATACGTCTATACGTCTATACACATATACACATATACACATATACATATATACATATATATATGTGGGCTTCCCAGGTGGCTCCAGTGGTAAAGAAACTGCTGGCCAATGCAGGAGACAAAAGAGACCCAGGTTCGATCCCTGGCTCAGGAAGATCCCCTGGAGAAGGAGATGGCACCCCACTCCAGTGTTCTTGCCTGGAGAATCCCATGGGCAGAGGAGCCTGGTGGGCTGCAGTCCAAGGGGTTGCAAAGAGTCGGACACGACTGTAGTGACTTAGCACTATATACATGTACACACACATAAAGAGATGATATAAAATAAATATGATATTTATGTACACCAATTTCAGAAGTACATATAGCAAGAGATAGATGAAAGAAAACATATACATATAGAAATATATATATGATTTATATAGCACTTAATGAGTCCAGTTCCCCATTCTTCTGGCAAAAACTCAGATGGAAAAAAGCCTCCACGTATCTACGCAATAGGAAAAGGAAGAGAAAGTCTCCCTCGGAGCCACCTCCCAACCGTTCCCATGGAGTTTCCTGTTCTGCAACCTGGATCCCTGAACTCCCATGTTCTTAGATGCTTGTTACCAAACCCATAATTAACATTGGCCTCAAAACACATGTGCTCCACTGAATGTTTCCCCATTTAACCAGGCACAAACCCAGCTTTAAAGAAAGACTGAAATGAATGATGAGCATAGAAACAATTTTATTCTCACATGGCCCTTGAATAAAAGGGAAATCATGTAAGTGAATATGAGAATAAGGCAAGATCAGTTCAGTTCAGTCACTCAGTGGTGTCCGACTCTTTGCGACCCCATGAATCGCAGCACGCCAGGCCTCCCTGTCCATCAGCAACTCCCGGAGATCACTCAGACTCACGTCCATCGAGTCAGTGATGCCATCCAGCCATCTCATCCTCTGTCGTCCCCTTCTCCTCCTGCACTCAGTCCCTCCCAGCATCAGAATCGTTTCCAATGAGTCAACTCTTCACATGAGGTGGCCAAAGTACTAGAGTTTCAGCTTTAGCATCATTCCTTCCAAAGAACACCCAGGACTGATCTCCTTTAGAATGGACTGGTTTGATCTCCTTGCAGTCCAAGGGACGCTCAAGAGTCTTCTCCAACACCACAGTTCAAAAGCATCAGTTCTTCGGTGCTCAGCTTTCTTCACAGTCCAACTCTCACATCCATTTATGACCACTGGAAAAACCATAGCCTTGACTAGACTGACTTTTGTTGGCCAAGTAATATCTCTGCTTTTCAATATGCTATCTAGGTTGGTCATAACTTTCCTTCCAAACAGTAAGCGTCTTTTAATTTCATGGCTGCAGTCACCATCTGCAGTGATTTTAGAGCCCCCCAAAATAAAGTCTGACACTGTTTCCACTGTTTCCCATCTATTTCCCATCAAGTGATGGGACCAGATGCCATGATCTTCGTTTTCTGAATGTTGAGCTTTAAGCCAACTTTTTCACTCTCCTCTTTCACTTTCATCAAGAGGCTTTTTAGTTCCTCTTCACTTTCTGCCATAAGGATGGTGTCATCTGCATATCTGAGGTTATTGATCTTTCTCCCGGCAATCTTGATTCCAGCTTGTGCTTCTTCCAGCCCAGCATTTCACAGTTTAGAAGGTCATAATTGGGGTTCAGAAATTTCAGTGTTTTAATTATCCAGATCATTTTCATTTGTAGCTGTGTTTGAGAGTTATTGATTTAGGCTCATCTCTCCCTGATGTAGGGCTTTCCTAGTAGTTCAGTTGGTAAAGAATACACCTGCAATGAAGGAGACTCCGGTTCAATTCCTAGGTCAGGAGGATCCCCTGGAGGAGGGATAGGCTACCCGCTCCTCAGATATGCAAATGACACTACCCGTATGGCAGAAAGCAAAGAACTAAAGAGACTCTTAGTGAAAGTAAAGAGGAGAGTGGAAAGTTGTCTAAAAAGTCAATATTCAGAAAACTAAGATCATGGCATCTGGTCCCATCACATCATGGCAAATATATGGGGAAACAATGGAAACACTGACAGACTTTTTTTTTGGGGGGGGGGGTCCAAAATCACTGCGGATGGTGACTGGAGTTATGAAATTAAAAGACGCTTGCTCTTTGGAAGAAAAGTTATGACCAAACTAGACAGCATATAAAAAGCAGAGACATTACTTTGCCAACAAAGGTCTGTCTAGTCAAAGCTATAGTTTTTCCAGTAGTCATGTATGGATGTGAGAGTTGAACTAATAAAGAAAGCTGAGTGCTGAAGGATTGATGCCTTTGAACTGTGGTGTTGGAGAAGACTCTTTGAGAGTCCCTTGGACTGCAGGGAGATCCAACCAGTCAATCCTAAAGGAAATCAATCCTGAATATTCATTGGAAGGACTGATGCTAAAGCTGAAATTCCAGTACTTTAGCCACCTCATGCAAAGAACTGACTCAATGGAAAAGACCCTGACACTGATAAAAGTTGAGAGCAGGAGGAGAAGGGGACGACAGAGGATGAGATGGCTGGATGGCATCACCATCACGATGGACATGAATTTTAGCAGGCTCTGGGAGTTGGTGATGGACAGGGAGGCTTGGCGTGCTGTAATTCATGGGGTTGCAGAGTCGGACATGACTGAGCAGCTGAACTGAACTTACCTGAACTGACCCACTCCAGTATTCCTGGGCTTCCCTGGTGGCTCATACAGTAAAGAATCTGCCTGCAATGCAGGAGACCTCGGTTTGATCCCTGGGTTGGGAATATCCCCTGAAGGAGGAACTGGCAACCACTCCAGTATTCTTGCCTGGAGAATTCCGTGGACAGAGAAGCCTGGCGGGCTACAGTCCATGGGGTTGCAAAAAGCCACAACTGAGCAACTAACGTGCACACACACACACACACACACACACACACACACACACACACGCACGGTTAACTTACAATGCTGTGTTAGTTTCAGATATACAGCAAAGTGATTCAATATATCCATTCTTTCTTAGTCTTTTCCCATATAGGCGTTACAGAATATTGAGTAAAGTACCCTGTGCTATACAGCAGGCCCTTGTTAATTATCTGTTGTTGTTTTTTTATAGATAGTAGTACACGTATTTGTTAATCCCAAACTCCTAAATTATCCATCTCCACCCCCAGGTTTCCACTTTGGTAACCATAAGTTTGTTTTCGAAGCCTGTGTCTGCTTTGTAAATAAGTTCATTTGTATCATTTTTTAGATTCCACATGTAAGTGATATCGTGTGATATGTGTCTCTTCCTTACACAACCCAGCCAGCAGACCACCCCGTGGCTATAAGGCTAGTGGTGACAGAAAGGACAACAGCAGAGACCCGCAGGGTGTGCAAGCTGAGGGAGAGGGACTTCTCCATCACAGGAACCATGGTCCAAGGGGGGGGCCCCAACCACCGCCCCGTCCCCATCTGCATGCGTGCCAGCGGGGTCCTCTCAGCTGGCTCTCCAGCCACCAGGCACCGGCCATTCCAGCACACCTTGGGCGAGTCGGCAGCTAGCTTCTAGTTTGTTTCCCTCTTGGAGATCATTCATGGAGCCTCCAAGTCTGGAGCAACTCAGACATGGGGAGAATTCGGTCAGTTCTCTGGTATTAGTTTGCATTTAAAATTTTATTTTGTAAAAGTGGCACCCAAATGGTAAAGTTACGGTAAATGTAATAAAAGGATGGTTTTCCATGTAAACCTAAACATCGTCTTTAGTGAGAAACACAAAGTAAGACAGGGACACAGAAATGACCAATTTATTTCTCCATCGCATCGAAAACTATCAAGCTGCAAGAAAAAGTCTGTTCTAGCTGTCGTAGAATTTCATCTCTGCCTTGCTTTCTCCTTTGACCCACAGCTCAGAAGAGGGGGGCTAGTCATGATCAAGTTATTCTGTTCCAGCATGAGCTTGTGTTTCCCAGAAGGAGAACCAGAGGGACAGCTAACAGAGACAACAGTTTGCTGCTATAGAAAAAAACTGTAGCAAAAAGTGAAAATGCAAAAAGGCTCACTTGTTTTATAGAGACAATAATAGCTCAAAAAATATTTAAGTTGATCAAGCTAGATATCATTCTATCGGGCTTTTAGACTGGAATTTCCCTGGAGAGGTCCTGAAGCCTTAGGATCACAATCTCATCTGGTTAGGGTTAGGGGTAGGGCTAGTGTTAGGTTTAAGCTTTTGGAGAACTTTGCCATCTTGTTGGGCACCATTCTGTCACCACAAGGCCAGATTTCACCTTGGGTAACTTCAAACCCCATGCAGGTGACCATCCAATACCCCGTCTTCACCAGTCCTTAACCTTCTCACCTCTAATGACCCTGACCCAGATTCCACATAGTCACACCCTAGGATGTGCTCTCACTGCAAAGAAGATACATTCCACTTTTCGAGCATAATTTCTGGCCTTTGTGGCGCATTCACTTACTTGCTGGGTAAATCATAGCCTCATCCTTGGGTTCCTTCACCATCACCCTGTTTAACTGTCCTTGACTTTCTGGTATCTTTCTTGACCCTATTAGAAGCACAGGGCTGATGGTCAGAACCTGCCAGGGAACAGCCCTCTCCAGGCCTGGACCCCATCCTCCTACTCCTCTCTCCACCAGAGTTGGAAGTATTCTCTTCACTGGTTCTGTCTTGGTGACTTAACATTGTATAATGAGAGTCACACCAGCTGTATGGGTTGGGCTAAGACACACTCAAGATTTCTAAGCTCAGCTGGGTCATTAGCATCAGAAACTTCTACCCAAACATATCATCCTCACTCTCGGCAGGCAAGCTGGTTTCCAGCTTCACTGAAGCTCTAGATTACTGCCCTTTCAGCTGAATTAAATGTTCCTCCATCCAAAAGATGTCCCCTTGTTTATGCCAAACTCCTCCACCCATTTTATTCTCCTGCAGCCAATGCTTATCTACTTCTAATCAACCTGTCTACCTCCCCACCTCCTATCACTTGACCCCCGGCCCTGTCAAACTACCATCCCAAAGTTTTTTCTTCCTGTTTCCTCAAAGAATCTAGACATTCTATGTCCTTTCTTCACTACAAATTCACTTTCCACCCATGCACGTCATAGGCACTGGCTTCCTAATATCAAAGGCGTAAATTTTTCAGTTTTCATTTAACCAGAGCTTTGCTACATTTGACACTTTGCCTCACTCTGTCATTTGTTTTGCTTAATGCCACAGCACTTAAGTTTAGTTTTTACTATTTAACTTATAGTTAAGTCAGTTCAGTTCAGTTCAGTCACTCAGTCATGTCTGACTCTTTGCGACCCCATGAATTGCAGCACGCCAGGCCTCCCTGTCCATCACCAACTCCCAGAGTTCACTCAAACTCATGTCCATAGAGTCAGTGGTGCCATCCAGCCATCTCATCCTCTGTCGTCCCCTTCTCCTCCTGCCCCCAATCCCTCCCAGCATCAGAATCTTTTCCAATGAGTCAACTCTTCACATGAGGTGGCCATAGTATTGGAGTTTCAGCTTTAGCATCAGTCCTTCCAATGAACACCCAGGACTGATCTCCTTTAGAATGGTCTGGTTGGATCTCCTTGCAGTCCAAGGGACTCTCAAGAGTCTTCTCCAACACCACAGTTCAAAAGCATCAGTTCGGCACTTAAATTCCAAAAAAATTCAAATATATATAAAAATCGAGAAACTAATATAACGAACTCCCACACGTCCATCCCCCAGCTTTAAAAACTCTGAAGTTATCATCAGTATTGTTTCACCTATTCCTTCTCCCACCACCTCACCCCGGGTTGTTTGAAGCAAAGCACATACATGGTGTCATCAATAAATATCTCTCTGTAAACCTCAAAAGATAAAGAATGCCTTTGAAAACCATTTTTAAATACTGCTGTCAAATCAAAATATTAATAAGTCCTTCAGTTCAGTTGAGTTCAGTTCAGTCGTGTCCGACTCTTTGCGACCCCATGAATCGCAGCACGCCAGGCCTCCCTGTCCATCACCAACTCCCGGAGTTCACTCAGACTCATGTCCATCGAGTCAGTGATGCCATCAAGCCATCTCATCCTCTGTCATCCCCTCCAATAAGTCCTTAATAGCCTCAAATATCCAAGTAGTGTTTAAATTCTCATAATCACAGAGATATTTTATAATAACTGTGTGAGTCAGATCCAAATAAGGTCGATATATTGCAAGTAATTAAATACTTCTCCCTTTTTTCCTTGTAATTTATTGAACAAAGAAACAATTAAAAACAAACAAACCAAGGGGGATTTGTCCTGCAGTTGCCCACAATCTGAATTCTGATGACTGTAAAATTTAGTGTCACTTACTTCTCTCTTTCTTTTATTTCTTGAACTTTGTAGTTAGAGCTAGAGAGTTGATCTCACACACACGCTCCATAGTCTATAATATGCTCACCACCAGGAGGTGCTTAAATGCCAGACTGTCCCTCATTTCAGATGTTAGCAGATATTGTTGTACACTGCCTTGATCCATTATTTCACCTGAGACTTCAAAATGATAATATTCTAGTTCAATGATTACTTCTCACCCTTTTTCTCACTCCCTTGAAACTAAACTTTCTCAGCTACAACCAGAGACTCTTCTAGACACCAGTGAACTCCTTAGACAAGCGTCCCTGCTTTCTTGGGGCGTATAGAGTGGCACACAGTTTCTGCACATAGTAAGTGCTCAACTAACATCAGCTATTGGAATATCCATGGTTTTTGTTCTGGGTGGCCTCTTGAATGTTAATATCCCCATAGTTTTACCTAGAACACATGGCTCTTCTTACTATACTTTTATTAGATGGTCTTATCCACTCTGTTTCAAAGATGATTACTAATAATAGTAAATATTTTAGTGGGGATTTTATCAGAAAATGCTCCAGACATAGTATGTATACATGTATGATAATTTAATTCTCAGAACAATCAAATGATGCAGTTACTATTGGTATCAGTTAGAATTTTTGATGGCCATAAGAATTCTTTTCTCTAATCTATGCTATCGACTAACAGCCCAACTTCTGGGCCCTGAAATCTGTCACAGCCCTTGTCTCAGAGCTGAACATTTGAATGTTGGTGGGATACCAGGGTAAGTCTGATACTTGGAGACCTGAGACTCCCCCAAAACCTTGCTGAACTTTCACTAGAAATGTTCAGATCTGCCCAAACTTCCCTCTTTCTTCTCTTTCTCTTTCCCTAGGGGCCAGACAGTCACCATGGCCTGACGGCTCTCCATCACGGCTCTCCTGGTTTATTTATACTTTCCACTTCAGGCATTTCCTCTAATAAGCATCTTGAAATTTAATCCTTTTTGGGTGTCTGCTTCTCAGATGACCCAGACTGATGTACTACTTCTGTGTAACACATTTTCTCAAGTTCATTGAGATAATTATTTTATGATTTCCATGAATCCTGAGCTCAGTTAAAATGGCTTTTTATCTGCTCCACGATGTCTAGGGCCTCGACTGGGAAGAGGGACAGCAAGGGCTAACTTGACAGCAGGGGGCTGGACTCACCTGGAAGCATCTTCACAGATGTGTGGCAGGTGCTGCTGACTGCGGTCTGGGGCTTCATTTAGGGCTATTAATCAGAGAACCTACAGCTATCCCATGCTCTGGGCTTCCATGCAACATGGAAGCCTCAGGGTCTCCTGGTTTCCCCCATGGACTTTCAGGGCTCCAAATGTGAGTCTTCCTGCAGACAAAGTAGATGCCTCATTGCCTTTTATGCAGCAGCCTCTCAAGTCCCATCCCGTCACTTGGGCCTTACTGTATTGGTCAAAGCAGTCATAAACTTGCCCAGGTTCAAGGATAGGAGAAATATACCCAACCTCTCGATAGAAAGAGTGCCAAAGGACCATTTAGCCAATTTAAAGCCACCATCCTCTTTGGATATTGGTGTTCCAAATGAAGAAACTGAGGCACAGAGAGAGGTTATTCACCCGGGATCAAATAACTGACACTTTTCACTTCCAAACCCTGCTGCCTCCAGGTTTATGTGAATCCACTGTGCGCCTCACATTAATGCTCTCAAACCAAACTTCCACCAAACTGAGTTTTCAAAAGAAAACTCACATTTTCTTTTGTATTATTTTCCAATGGCATATAATTTCACCTAACCATTGACTCAAGCTAAAAACATGAAAGTAATCTTTGACTCACCCCCATTCATGGATCTAATCAATCACCCAGGCGTAAACTGTTGTTCACCGCATTTGAAACACTTGTACAGTTGCATCTCTTCTGTGTCCATCGATGATATTAGCATCAGCATAAACTTCCATTTGCTTTATGGGTAGAAAATCCGCTATCGCTCCCCTTTCACTGCACACCTTCTGGATCTTCTAAAACACTAAGAGGGGAACTCTGCTCAAGCAATGAGCAATGGCCAGTTCCATTCAGGGACAGGTCCCGGTGGTGGCCAGCCTAAGATCTGGTCACTGCCTTCACTCCTTATCACCAAACGCTGGAATCATGAGTACATATCTCCCCTCTTCCTGAGCGATTCTTGCCTTGACAAAATGTCCATTACTGAGACCCTAGAAAGAGCCAACACTGTCCCTGGTCTCAAGTGCTGAGTTCTTTAGTTACACACAGGAAGGACTCTCTGGGGCCCCTCTGCCAACACAGTCTTCAGAGTTTAACTCGAGTCATATAAAGTCATGGCCCCTCATTCGAATTTGAGGAAGTAGCTTTCTTTACCCACCTTCTAATCACAAAGCATTTGTTCCCTTCCCTTTCACACCTGAGAGAGTCTGAGCTCTTCTAAGAAGAATTCAGAATTCAGGAACACTACAAAGTTTCTTTTCCATCTCTGGAAGGAAAATACTGTGTCTTCCTCATGGTAGCACACAATAAATCTCCAACCCAGGGTCAAGCAGTAGGACTCTTGTTTCTCAATTGTTGAAGTAATAGAATCAAGCACAGGGAAAGTCTTCCTAAGGTCCCCTGCTGCACCTATCAACTTTTCCTTCCTAACATTTCTCAGATCATTCCCTCACCCTGGCCCTGCTCTTATCGCTCCAATCCAGGTCCTCATCACCTCCCCTCACCCAAACAGCTCCAGGTCCCCAGACAGTGGCCCAGGATCTCAGGGACAGGTGAGATGGACAAGGTCACCTAGGCAGCTCACCACCAATAACCCTGCCTCAAACCCTAACCGCTACTTCTATCCACTTCATTGGGTAGATCTCCTGCTAAAATTGTCCCTGGAAAACAAAACAGACAAGTTCTGTAGGCAAAAAAGAGGAGTTACAGGAAACTCCAATCAGAAACCAAAATTTGATCATGAGGCTACAGCTTAAAGCCTTATAATGGTCTTCATAGGCTCAAAATGAAGTTCAATGTCTTTATGTGATACGAAGACCTGTATCACTCACCCCCTCCAAAGCCCCAGCATCTTCCTCTTGTGCATCGTCTCCCAGCCTCACTCACAGTTTCCTCACTCATAGACACTGTGTGGTGTCATGGCCCTGGATTTTTACTCGTCCTCTCCTCTCTGCCAGGTCCTCTCCACCCCACACAGCTCCCATTCAAGATTTTACCATCACGTTAAGCACTATCCCCACCAGCATCTGCCAGTCTAGGTGCTCATTCTGAGTGCTTCAAAAGCACTCAGTGAATCACAATCAGTACTTCACAACCATCAGGGCATAAGCCTGTTTCATCTCTAGCCTGAGGGTCTCTTAGAGGTATGACCTGAGTTTCATCCATCTTTATATGTCTGGCACCTAGCAGAGCCCCTGATAAGTCTACATTCTCGAAAACGTGTGCTGAATGCATGCATAAAAGACGGAGAAATGTGAGCACACAAGGAGAACTTCTATAAGCTGCAGGTTGCCCCACCAGACATGGCTGTGACTCTCACACCACCGCTCTTTCAGGACCCTGGAGACTTCCTCACTCTCAACCCTCCAAAATGGAATGCAATCCTGCATGATTCACGAGGCACCTGAGTTGTGTCCCGCTTATTATTATGAACATCAATTATCCCAACAGCAGCAAAGAACAGATGCAAAAGTTAATAGAGTTTTCTGGATGACAGAATGCTGAATAAACACCTTTTTGCTGCATTATATGCAGAAAGATGCCAAAATATGGAGACAAGAAAAAAGTTGTGTCCAAGCTGCAAGCGCCACAGTTGGAGGAGATCAGAGAAGTCCCCCACAATTCCTACTCTGGTCGCAAAAAAAAAGAAGAAGAAAAAAAAAGACAGAAGAATTTGCCACTGAACGACCGCAAGTAAATCCAAATAAACACCCCATTAGATGAAGATCCAAACACTCAGCTAGCATTCCAGAACAAACCCTGGGAGTCCCAAAGAGCCTAGCATGACATGTCATGACAAGAAGGTGAATCTTATCCCCGCCAGCCTCTTTCCCTTGACGTGGAATGGCCTTCAGGAGGTCCTGGAAAACACCCCACCTCCCCAGGCATCATAATCTATTTCCAGCCAAGAGTCACCCTGCGTTTCTCTGAGTTCTTTAGAAATCTCTTCCCAGAGCTCTTCTCCTTGCCCTTCAGAGAGACTTCCTTGCCCCTTTGATATATAAATTTTCATTACAAGTGATTTACTCATTTATATTTTTATTTAAAAAACAGATTTCAGGGAGAAGCCTGAGCACAACCGCAGAGGGTTCATCTTATGCATTCTGACACATCTGTTGTCTTCGGTAACTACGCAAACACTGTGAATGAAATGCGGAGACCAGTAACGTATCTTTACCATGAGCTCAGGGAGCTGTGCCCCAGCTTCTGCTCTGACAAAGAGAATTCACCTGCAAATTTCCTGCTTATAATAGGTATTTGGATATAGACGATGGATATTCAGGCAGTGGATTTTGCAAAGCTTCATAGTTGAATAAAAGTAAAACAATAAATCTAGCCGCTAAAGTAAACAAAGGGAGCCTTTGGGGGATAATGAAATTAAATTTAAAATGGGGAGGAAAACTGCACACAATGCACGCACGTGTGTGCAGGCACCTGTATTTCTTCACGCGTTTCCAAACATCAGTGAAGCCACGTTCATGTGCGGTCCGAGTAGCCGATAGGAACAAAGTCCTTTGCGTGGGTTTAATTTGCTTTGCAAACACAAGTATAATTGGTATTTAAGGGGCCGTTATAAATTGCTGTCACCCCCTCCACATGAGCATGAGTAATCTAATTTTTCTGCAGAGCGTGTTGCAGTTTGACAGACAGGTCTCGAAGGACTGTCTCGCATGTCAGCTTCCGTGAAAATGAGTTCTGAAGTATAGTCACACCCCCACGCACGCGTGGAATCCCAATCACCCACGACTCATAGATCCATTTGCCCTGTGTCTTGCTGCTGATGGATAATATATTCATTTGCTTCTGGCTAAAAAAAAAAAAAAATAGTGAGAAAGCGTTGGTGCATATTGATGGCAACCTGAAGGAGCTGTAATTGGGAGGAGTGATAGGCAGCTGCTATACACACCACTGTTCTCCTTCACTCTGCAGCCAACTGGAAAAAAAATGAACCCCAAACTGTCAGGTGACAGAACCATTCTCGCTTGTTAGAACTGGAAAATTAAAATCTATCTCCCTGACCAAAAGGGAATGTGCTTGCAAATGCCTCTGAGTATTTTAGCTGCACACTAAATATTACCTGATTAAAATACTCCCTGAAGGAAAAGTGTTTAGTGCCTAATTCTGTTGTGTTTAAATAATACACAATACATATATATTCTTCCGTATTTAAATATTTAACATTGTAGTTGAAAAAGCAAAATCACGTGATGAGGCTTCAGTGTGTAAAGCGTAGGATTAAATCTGCTCAGTGGAGAAGTTAGTCATAAGCAAATCTAAACTCCAGCCTATAGAAAAGCACAAGGCGATGTACCCTAGGTTCCAGTCAACGTACCCTATCTTCCCTGCTTGTGAGGTGATTTAAGGGGGCAGCCAGTCCTGCAGGAATTCAAGCAGCTACCTGCATTCAGTGCTGATAAGCTTTTCCTGCTAATCCATAATTGGGTGTTTGGTATTGTGGCATCTATGCAGAAAAGCCAAGGATTTTATTAAGACGAGAATTATGCTGGATAAAATGTTTTCACTAGGATACACTGATTTTGTTTTCTATGGGTAAGAACAGTTCATATATTTGGGTAACTATTTTATATACAACAGCTATTTCTGTTGGATAATTTCAGCTTTCAGAAATCTCTAGGAATGGATTGCTTTGTGTGATGAAGTGCGCCTGCTCCATGTATAATGAAATTTTTACCCATTAAAAAAAAATCTCCTCAACCTATCTAGTATATAATTGGTGCCCAATAAACTAGCAGTCAAAATGGTGAATGAATCAAATTAGGCAGGGGAGATAAGATGCTTCACTACATGGACTACCTTAAGATGTCACAGAAGATACTTGAAGCAACATGATTAAGTTATGATTTACTGGACATTGACACTGAATTCATTAAACAGAACTCGCTTTCTGCGCTCTGTGGTCAAATACCAAAGAACAGACTTTCCAGCAGCCAAATGTTTTCCAAAAGGGATGAGTCACCACATGTCTTAGCTGCCTTCCCCAGGGGTCCAATTTGCCTGCTCTCATGAAGCCGGTCAGTCACCATCCTCCCCACTTACTCAGCCACCTGCTCCAGACTGGAGCCTAGAACCTGGAGCCATCAGTAGCATCTAACAGCATAGAAACACGTCTGCAGCCCTTTAGGGACAGAGCTGGGTGAGTGTGCTCACTCCAGGAGAGGCCACTCACAAGGCATTCCACACATGCCCCCTAGTTTTCCTTCTAATACATCCCCCGTTCCCGTCATCACCCCGACACATAACCACACATTATAGACATGCAGGTATAAGCATGCATAAGTGCACATATACTTGCACAAATCCTAAATTGCTCCTTTTTGCAATTCCAGATTGCATAAGGTGAACAAAGTTGTATAAAAATGCCACATCGTTTTATTAAAAGGACCCAAGTACAATACCATGGCAGATGTAACAATTTAGCATAGAGATGACAGAAGAATGAAAGAAAATTAAGTTTACATATTTTTTATGGATGTGAAATTCATATAACAAAATTAACCATTTTAGAGTGTACAATTCAGTGGTATACAATACGTTCACAATGTTGCAAAAATCTACCTGGTTCCAAAATATTTCCATTATTCCAAAGTCAACCCTGAGCCCATTAGACAGACAGTCACTCCTCACTTTCCTTTCCCCTTCTCCCTTGGCAATCACTAACCTGCTTTCTGTCTCTATGGATTTGCCTATTCTGGACATTTCATGGAAATGGGTAATACGGGATGTGGCCTTTTACGTCTGGCTTCTTTCACTTAGCACAATGTTTTCAAGGTCTATCCATGTTGTAGCACATTTCAGGACTTCATTCTTTTCTGTGGTTTAATAATATTCCATTTATGGATGTACCACTGTTTGCTTATTATCATCCATGAATACCACATGTTCTCATGAACCCACAACTTGACAGTGGTTAAGGGAAAGGGCTTTGATATCACATCTGTGATCTGAACTTCAGTTCTACTGACCATCAGCAGCAAAACCACTGGGCCCCCAAAGACAACAGTGTTACAAGGATGGCCCAAAGACTAAATGAAATAGTATGTTCAAAGCCTTAGTAGTTCCTTGAGGCACAGTGAACTACTGTTACTATTTAAAATTGGCTAAAGCACAAAAATGGGATTAAAAATAATATTTGGTGAAAAAATATCCTTTATTATTTCAACATTTACTTCCCTCATATTCAGTTCAGTTCAGTTCAGTCGTTCAGTTGTGTCCGACTCTTTGCAACCCCATGAATCGCAGCACACCAGGCCTCCCTGTCCATCACCAACTCCCAGAGTTCACTCAGACTCACGTCTATCGAGTCCGTGATGCCATCCAGCCATCTCATCCTCAGTCATCCCCTTCTCCTCCTGCCCTCAATCTCTCCCAGCATCAGAGTCTTTTCCAATGAGTCAACTCTTCACATGAGGTGGCCAAAGTATGGAGCTTCAGCTTTAGCATCTTTCCTTCCAAAGAAACCCCAGGGCTGATCTCCTTCAGAATGGACTGGTTGAATCTCCTTGCAGTCCAAGGGACCCTCAAGAGTCTTCTCCCACACCACAATTCAAAAACATCAATTCTTCGGCGCTCAGCCTCCTTCACAGTTCAGCTCTCACATCCATACATGACCACTGGAAAAACCATAGCCTTGACCAGATGGATCTTAGTCGGCAAAGTAATGTCTCTGCTTTTGAATATACTATCTAGGTTGTTCATAACTTTTCTTCCAAGGAGTAAGCGTCTTTTAATTTCATGGCTTCAGTCACCATCTGCAGTGATTTTGGAGGCCAAAAAAATTAAGTCTGACACTGTTTCTACTGTTTCCCCATCTATTTCCCATGAAGTGATGGGACCAGATGCCATGATATTCGTTTTCTGAATGTTGAGCTTTAAGCCAACTTTTTCACTCTCCTCTGTCACTTTCATCAAGAGGCTTTTTAGTTCCTCTTCACTTTCTGCCATAAGGGTGGTGTCATCTGCGTATCTGAGGTTATTGATATTTCTCCCAGCAATCTTGATTCCAGCTTATGCTTCTTCCAGTCCAGCGTTTCTCATGATGTACTCTGCATAGAAGTTAAATAAGCAGGGTGACAATATACAGCCTTGACGTACTCCTTTTCCTAAAGTTGATTTAGTAATAACTTAAATTGGTATAGCTACTATGGAAAACACAAGGGAGGTTCTTAAAATATTAAAAATAGAACTACCATATTGTTCAGTAATTCCGCTTCTGGCATTTATCCAGAGGAAACAAAAACATCAACTTTAAGAGGTAAAGGCACCCCCACTTCATTGCAGTGTTATTTACAATAATCAAGACATAGACATACAAACAACAGAGCTTTCCATCAGTGAATGGGTAGGTAAAGAAAATGTGGCCTATCTACCTATCTATCTGTATGTATATATATATATATATATATATATATATACATATATATATATATAATGGAATATTATTCAGTCATAAAAATGATGAAATCTTGCCATTTGTGGCAACACAGATGAACCTCGAAGTCATTATGTTAAGTGAAATGTCATATAAAGACAAATACCGCATGGCACTCCTATGTAAAATCTAAAACAAACGAAAAACTGGAATGATAGAAACAGAGGTCAGACTGGTGCTTGCTGGAGGCGGGGGTGAGGAATGGGCAAAAATGGGTGAAGGTGATCCAAAGGAACAAATCTTCAGTTACAAAATGAACTAAGTCCTGGGAATAATATGTGGAGTATGGTGACTCTAGTTAATTAGTACTGTATTGTGTATTTGAAATGTGCTGAAAGAATAACTCTTGAAAGGTCTCACCACAAGAAAGAAAGTGTGACTTTGTGGTGATGAATGCTAATCAAGATAGGTGATCATTTTGCAAGGTATATGCACATGGGAACTATTATGTTTTACACCTGAAACTAATCTGTTGTATGCCAGCTATGCCTAAATGTTTAAAATAAATAGAAACAGAATGAGATACTACTTCACCTCCATTAGAATGATCATAATGCAAAATAAAGATAATAACAAACATGGGTAAAACATGGAGAAATTGAACCCCTCATACCTATGGGAAAAGGAAATGGTGAAGCCACTTTGGAAAACAGTTTTGTGGCTTCTTATGAAGTTAAACATGTATTTATAATATAGTTTTAAACATAAGAAAAACACAAACTTAGTTCATAGAAAGGCATACATTCAGACTCATAGAAGAGTTATTCGTAATAGCCCCAAACTGGAAACAACCCATGTAAATCAACTGGTAAAAGGATAAACCGTGGTATGTCCATGCAAAGGAATAGTATTCAGCAACAAAAAACAGCAAACTACCAATACACACTACAAGAAAAAAAAAAAGCACCACAATTTTCTTCTTTTGCTTGGATAGACTGCCTGGAATGACCTAGAATGACCAGCTCAAGACTTGTGACTCATTTTCCAAGATCTTGGGAAATCAAATAAGCTTAAATGTACTTCAGTTATTTTTAATAGCACCATGTTTAAGCCTCGCAAGAGGTGCCCTTACACTGGACCACTGGCTTTAGACCCACAAATCACAAACACAAAGACATACGTTTACTAGGGAACACACAGGTGCCTCTGTTACTTGGTATTGAAAATAGCATGGCCTGTCATCTAAATATCTGGGTTGGTGAAAAACATCTCTGGAGGCCATACCTTTTATACTCTGTCCCTGTATAAAGGTAACTGATCTCGAGAGGTATAGGCAAATGGGTTGTGAAGTACATTTGGAGAATGCATATGGCTTGGAAGGGAGGAAAGGGTTTGAACAGCAAAAAGTACTTGGGAAAGTGAATAAACAAATTTAACTTGTCAGGATTTTCTGATAAAATAAATGTAACAGAGTCTTTTTATTTACTTTAAATTAAAGGATACTTGGTTTATCTTATTGTGTTGGTTTCAACAAAACATTTTGCCTGTCATTTCCCCACAGTGCCCAGAGCCATTTCTAAATTCTCATCCTATTCCAATTTGTGTTTCTAGAGTGAAACTGAATACAAGTTACTAAGGTATTCACAATAGCTGCCCTGGTGCTGAGGTCCATCCTGCAGCATTAAAAAATATATACATATACATTAAGCTATAACATCTCAATAGCTATGGATACAGTTCAGCTCAGTTCAGTCACTCAGTCGTGTCTGACTCCTTGTGACCCCATGAATCGCAGCACGCCAGGCCTCCCTGTCCATCACCAACTCCTGGAGTTCACTCAAACTCACGTCCGTTGAGTCAGTGATGGCATCCAGCCATCTCATCCTCTGTCATCCCCTTCTCCTCCTGCCCCGAATCCCTCCCAGCATCAGAGTCTTTCCCAATGAGTCAACTCTTCGTATGAGGTGGCCAAAGGACTGGAGTTGCAGCTTTAGCATCATTCCTTCCAAAGAACACCCAGGGATGATCTCCTTCAGAATGGACTGGTTGGATCTCCTTGCAGTCCAAGGGACTCTCAAGAGTCTTCTCCAACACCACAGTTCAAAAGCATCAATTCTTCAGCACTCAGCTTTCTTCACAGTCCAACTCTCACATCCATACATGACCACTGGAAAAACCATAGCCTTGACTAGACAGACTTTGTTGGCAAAGTAATGTCTCTGCTTTTGAATATGCTGTCTAGGTTGGTCATACCTTTCCCTCCAAGGAGTAAGTGTCTTTTAATTTCATGACTGCAGTCACCATCTGGAGCCCAAAAAAACAAAGTCTGACACTGTTTCCACTGTTTCCCCATCTATTTCCCATCAAGTGATGGGTCAGGATGCCATGATCTTCGTTTTCTGAATGTTGAGCTTTAAGCCAACTTTTTCCACTCTCCTCTTTCACTTTCATCAAGAGGCTTTTAGCTCCTCTTCACTTTCTGCCATAAGGGTGGTGTCATCTGCATATCTGAGGTTATTGATATTTCTCCTGGCAATCTTGATTCCAGCTTATGCTTCTTCCAGTCCAGCGTTTCTCATGATGTACTCTGCATAGAAGTTAAATAAGCAGGGTGACAATATACAGCCTTGACGTACTCCTTTTCCTATTTGGAACCAGTCTGTTGTTCCATGTCCAGTTCTAACTGTTGCTTCCTGATCTGCATATAGGTTTCTCAAGAGGCAGGTCAGGGGGTCTTGTATTCCCATCTCTTTCAGAATTTTCCACAGTTTATTGTGATCCACACAGTCAGAGGCTTTGGCATAGTCAATAAAGCAGAAACAGACGTTTTTCTGGAACTCTCTTGCTTTTTTCATGATCCAGTGAATGTTGGCAATTTGATCTCTGGTTCTTCTGCCTTTTCTAAAACCAGTTTGAACATCAGGAAGTTCACAGTTTACGTATTGCTGAAGCTTGGAGAATTTTGAGCATTACTTTACTAGCATGTGAGATGAGTGCAGTTGTGCGGTAGTTTGAGCATTCTTTGGCATTGCCTTTCTTTGGGATTGGAATGAAAATTGACCTTTTCCAGTCCTGTTCTGCTGAGTTTTCCAAATTTGCTGACATATTGAGTGCAACACTTTCACAGTATCATCTTTCAGAATTTGAAATAGCTCAACTGGAATTTCACCACCTCCACTAGCTTTGTTCATAGTGATGCTTTCTAAGGCCCACTTGACTTCACATTCCAGGATGTCTGGCTCTAGATGAGTGATAACACCATCGTGATTATCTTGGTCATGAAGATCTTTTTTGTACAGTTCTTCTGTGTATTCTTGCCACCTCTTCTTAATATCTTCGGCTTCTGTTAGGTCCATACCATTTCTGTCCTTTATCGAGCCCATCTTTGCATGAAATGTTCCCTTGGTATCTCTAATTTTCTTGACAATATCTCTAGTCTTTCCCATTCTGTTGTTTTCCTCTATTTCTTTGCATTGATTGCTGAAGAAGGCTTTCTTATCTCTTCTTGATATTCTCTGGAGCTCTGCATTCAGATGCTTATATCTTTCCTTTTCTCCTTTGCTTTTCACTTCTCTTCTTTTCACAGCTATTTGTAAGGCCTCCCCAGACAGCCATTTTGCTTTTTTGCATTTCTTTTCCATGGGGGTGGTCTTGATCCCTGTCTTCTGTACAATGTCAGGAACCTCCGTGCATAGTTCATCAGGCACTGTATCTATCAGATCTAGGCCCTTAATTCTAAGGGATTTGATTTAAGTCATACCTGAATTGTCTAGTGGTTTTCCCTACTCTCTTCAATTTGAATCTGAATTTGGTAATAAGGAGTTCATGATCTGAGCCACAGTCAGCTCCTGGTCTTGTTTTTGCTGACTGTATAGAGCTACTCCATCTTTGGCTGCAAAGAATATAATCAATCTGATTTCAGTGTTGACCATCAGGTGATGTCCATGTGTAGAGTCTTCTCTTGTGTTGTTGGAAGAGGGTGTTTGCTATGACCAGTGCATTCTCTTGGCAAAACTCTATTAACATTTCCCCTGCTTCATTCTGCATTCCAAGGCCAAATTTGCCTGTTATTCCAGGTGTTTCTTGACTTCCTTCCTTTGCATTAGAGTCTCCTGTAATGAAAAGGACATCTTTTTGGGGTGTTAGTTCTAAAAGGTGTTGTAGGTCTTCATAGAACCATTCAACTTCAGCTTCTTCAGCATTACTGGTTGGGGCATAGACTTGGATTACTGTGATATTGAATGGTTTGACTTGGAAATGAACAGAGATCATTCAGTTGTTTCTCAGATTGCATCCAAGTACTGCATTTCAGACTCTTTTGTTGATCATGATGGCTACTCCCTTTCTTCTAAGGGATTCCTGCCCACAGTAGTAGATATAATGGTCATCTGAGTTAAGTTCACCCATTCCAGTCCATTTTAGTTCGCTGATTCCTAGAATGTCGACGTTCACTCTTGCCATCTCCTGTTTGACCACTTCCAATTTGCCTTGATTCATGGACCTAACATTCCAGGTTCCTATGCAATATTGCTCTTTACAGCATCGGACCTTGCTTCTATCACCAGTCACATCCACAACTGGATACAGGTTAACTATAAATAAAGTGTGAGGCTCTTTTTCACATTGGCAGAAAGGAAAATTGAGAAAAGTTTTATTCTGATAAAACTAATTATCAAGGTTTAGTGAACTTTTTAAGTGGTAATAAATCATTCAAGTTTTAGTTATATATTTTAGTTTTGATATTATAATTTGTATTTTTTATTTCTAATAGAAAAATAAATATTTTAAGAGAAAAGAACCTTTTGATTTTTAAATTTTTGCATTGAGTTTTAATTATGTTTTGATAAAAATATAATAAAAGTTTGCTCACTTTGAATATGATTACATTTTATTTTTCAGTTTTCTGGCTCATTATTTCAAGTGAACAAAAATTATTATACTTATATTATAGAATTAGAGAATTTTATTACATAAATAGACATTTTGGAAAAATTATGGCAAGAAAAATTATGTTTGGAATAATACTTGTTAACTTGTGAAAAACACAAGCTGGAATCAAGATTGCCGGGAGAAATATCAGTAACCTCAGATATGCAGATGACACCACCCTTATGGCAGAAAGTGAAGAGGAACTAAAAGCCTCTTGATGAAAGTAAAAGGAGAGTGAAAAAGTTGGCTCAAAGCTCAACATTCAGAAAATGAAGATCATGGCATCCGGTCCCATCACTCCATGGGAAATAGATGGGAAACAGTGGAAACAGTGTCAGACTTTATTTTTAGGGGGGGCTCCAAAATCACTGCAGATGGTGACTGCAGCCATGAAATTAAAAGATGCTTACTCCTTGGAAGAAAAGTTATGACCAACCTAGATAGCATATTCAAAAGCAGAGACATTACTTTGCTGACTAAGGTCCATCTAGTCAAGGCTATGGTTTTTCCTGTGGTCATGTATGGATGTGAGAGTTGGACTGTGAAGAAGGCTGAGTGCCGAAGAATAGATGCTTTTGAACTGTGGTGTTGGAGAAGACTCTTGAGAGTCCCTTGGACTGCAAGTAGATCCAACCAGTCCATTCTGAAGGAGATCAACCCTGGGATTTCTATGGAAGCAATGATGCTAAAGCTGAAACTCCAGTACTTTGGCCACCTCATGCGAAGAGTTGACTCATTGGAGAAGACTTTGATGCTGGGAAGGATTGGGGGCAGGAGGAGAAGGGGATGACAGAGGATGAGATGGCTGGATGGCATCACTGACTCGATGGATGTGAATCTGAGTGAACTCCGGGAGTTGGTGATGGATAGGGAGACCTGGCGTGCTGCAATTCATGGGGTTGCAAAGAGTCGGACACGACTGAGCAACTGAACTAAACTGAACTGAACTAAACCGTGACTGAAAGTCACTCAGTCATGTCCACCTCTTTGTGACCCCATGGACTATACAATTCATGGAATTCTCCAGGCCAGAATACTGGAGTGGGTATCTGTTCCCTTCTCCAGGGCAACTTTCCAACCCAGGGATTGAACCCAGGTCTCCCACATTGTGGGTGGGTTCTTTACCAGCTGAGCCACCAGGGAAGCCCACCAGATCCCTGAGCCTGCACTATCTCCACATCACCGGCAGGACCACACAGCTTGTGATGGGGCCATAAAGAGGCACCGCTGTGGCTATTTTCTTCCTCTTGTCTTTGACTCTCATGCCAGTGCTTTCTACTGAAGAACATGGTTAGAACCACTGTCAAAAGTCTAAGAAACGTAGTTTGTGGGTTTTTATCCCCCTTAGTGCAGAAAAGCAGGACTGAATTTGAGGGCAAACAGATGTCCAAAGCACCAAATAACATATTATTTTTTTCCTCTGGAAACTTTTAGGATCTCATATCTGGCATTCTAAAATGTCATAATGATGTGCCTTAGTGTAGCACTTACTGTAACAGCTATTTGGTGAAAGTGAAAGTCACTCAGTCGTGTCTGACTCTTTGCAACTCCATGGAGTATACAGTCCATGGAGTTCTCCCTGTCAGAATACTGGAGTGGGTAGCCTGTACCTTCTCCAGGGGACCTTCCCAACCCAGGGATCAGACCCTGGTCTCTCACATTGCAGGTGGGTTCTTTACCATCTGAGCCACAAGGGAAACCCATATATATATACACAAACACACACATATGAATAGTGAAAGTGAAAGTCGCTCAGTTGTGTCTGACTCATTGCGACCCCATGGACTATACAGTCCATGGAATTCTCTAGGCCAGAATACTGGAGTGGGTAGCCTTTCCCTTCTCCAGGGGATCTTCCCAACCCAGGGATCAAATCCAGGTCTCCTGCATTGCAGGTGGATTCTTTACCAGCTGAGCTGGTGAGCCATTTTGATGTGGAAGCTCAAGTCCTTTTATTAAATAGAAAAATTAAATAAGTAGAACTACTTGGGTCAGCACAAGTAAATATTATACACATAATGGGCAAAAAGCCTCAGAACATTATATATAACATAATACTATTTATACAAAGTTTGAATACATGCAAATTAATACTATACATTGTGTATTGATACATTATTGCATAATAAAGTTTTAAAATCATAAAACATTAAAACACCAGTTAAGATTGCCTTTGCAAAGGAAAAAGGGAAATGAGATTAGGAATTTCAGTTTCTACTCTGGATTATACTTTTTTTAAGCTCAGTAGTAAAAGCTTGGATATTTTCATCCATTATCTATAACATTTAGTATATCTGGTATATTTTATAGAAGAGAAAAAAAAATGGAAAAAAACCAAGCCAGTTTCAAAAAAATTAGGAATCCAGAATGGCAACAGATTTTTTAAAACGCACACTGGAAGCTAAAATATCATGGAAGAATGCCTTCTAATATCATGAGAAACTGAATTCCAACCTAAAATTCTGTACCCACATAAGCCATTAAACAGGTGGAAGAGGAAAATACAGACATTTAAATTCAACCAATGTTTGAAAATATTATCAGAAATCTACTGAAAAATTAAGTTTGACTAAAACAAGAGAAGAAACCAGAAATAAGAAGAAATAAATTTCAGAAATGGATAATCCAATACAGGAGGGAAATGAATGGCCTTCCACAATCGATGGTGAGAAAGAGTCCATGATAATAGTTGAAACTGGGCCCAGGGCTGAAGTCCACGAACTCTGGTAGCAGAGCACTCTGTGTAAATAAATCGTTATTGGTACAGAGCTATGCTCTTTAATTCATTCATGGTCTAGAGCTGTTTTGTGTTTGTTTGTTTCCTCGCTCTAACAATAGTATGGAGCTGTTACAACAAAAATCTAAAACATTTATCATCTGGTCCATAGCATAAAATGTCTGCAGATTCTGAGCTTAAAGTACGAACTTCCCAGTTTGAAGCAGGAAGATGGAGGGAAGCTCTTCAAGAGGAAAAAAAAAAAAAGAAAGAAAGAAAGAAAGAAAGCACAACTGGAATTTATATATTACTGGAATGTGTTTAATCTTATTAAGATGGACATTACAGCCTTGTAGGAGAAGTTAAGAACATATAAACGATGGGTGCATAGAAATTTAAGCAAATAAAAAATAACTCACAAGAAAACCAAAAATTTCACAAAAGAGTATCTATTTTAATTTTGGAACTCTAGGTAGTTTGTGAAAAATATTTTATAGACATAATAATGTAAACACCGAATTCTGATTTAGCAATATTAGGAGCATTGGAGGACATGAATGCAATTGAGGGAGAGAGAGAAAATTAAAGAGGATTAAATTCTAATCCTTCAGAGTGGGATATTAATAGATGATATATAAAAAAATTTTAATCAATACAAAAAGTATAATGTTTTTAGAAATATGGAGGAAAATATCAGAATAAATAGCCATTTTCATTTTAAGACTTGTAGAACTATTTGCCTTTGCTAACTCTATAAGTTTTATTAATATAAAAAATACAATTTACAACAAGATGACAATTATAACTCTATTAATTTGTTAGGTCATTTTAAATGAGTAGGCAAAAAACAATGAATCAATACCTAGATTTTCCATGCACTATTATCTGGTATCTACCTGCCTCCAATTTTAAACAACGTACAAATGAAAACCAAGTTAAGAAAGGGAGGGGGAAAAAGAGGCTGTGGGACAGAGGGTGCAGAAGAGGGGAGGAAAGTAAGAAGCTTTATTTAGACAAATTATTTTTTTAATATTTTCTTACAGGTGTGATTCTGTAAATTTTCTGTCCCTTCCCTCTACAGTTTTTAAGCTGTTTTTTAATGGTTAATATTAACCTACTGTATACCAATCACTGTTCTTTGATCTGACAATACAGAATTTTAAAAGACAGATTAGGGGGAAGGGGGTTCAGGATTGGGAACACATGTACACCCATGGCAGATTCATGTTGATGTATGGAAAAACCAATACAGTATTGTAAAGTACAATAAAATAAAATCTGAAAAAAAAACATTTAAAAGACAGACTAAGTTTGGGCTTCCAAGAAAATTACTTTCTATTGAGAACAGGGGCAAAGCATTCCCAAGCAGAAGGATATTTTGTGCAGATATTCTAGAGGGTCAAAAGCCTTGTGGGTTCAAGGAGTAGAAAAGAAAGCGTGCTAACAGCATAGCTAATGAGCAGGAAAAGTAGAGTAGCTGGTTGACCAACAATGTCCAGATGTAGCCTGAGCATACAAGTATCACCTGAAGACCTGGAACTGGAGAAGCCCAGGATACCACACCCATGGCCAAGAAAGACACTAAAGAGATGGGCTACCTGCTTACAAAAAACCCTGGTGTTTTCTGCAGCCATCTGCACCAACAACGCCTTCCTCACAGCCCTAAAATAATGGCCACCAGGACTTTGGACAATAGAATCCTGATAGCAAACTGATTCCACTTGGATAAAGCATCATAAACAGAACTGGCCCCTGCAGGCTGACTAAATCCCTGAATTCTTGCACAGACTGGTCCCTGAAGAATCTCTAGACCCTGCTTATCTGAACTTGGAAGCTGCTGCTGCTAAGTCACGTCAGTCGTGTCTGACTCTGTGTGACCCCATAGACGGCAGCCCACCAGGCTCCCCCGTCCCTGGGATTCTCCAGGCAAGAACACTGGAGTGGGTTGCCATTTCCTTCTCCAATGTATGAAAGTAAAAAGTGAAACTGAAGTCGCTCAGTCGTATCTGACACTTAGCGACCCCATGGACCGCAGCCTACCAGGCTCCTCCGTCCATAGCATTTTCCAGGCAAGAGTACTGGAGTGGGGTGCCATTGCCTTCTCCAGAACTTGGAAGCTAGTAGGGGCTAATGTGAGAACTTTAAAACAAACTGACCTGTTACACTCTAAGAAGTTGAAGTGGATCACGGCATCACTGAAAAGATGAAAAGATAAAGTAAGAACTGTTACCTTCTTCTGTACATTAATTGCTTGGATATTGTGTTATCAGAAAGAATCATTCATTGTGAATAGCTAAGAGATATTTTCCACAGTATAGAAGCGTCTTATAGCATAAGTAAACCTAGGAAGGAGACAAATGCTCAGTAACTATTTCACAATCCATGATTTTATAAAGAGTTTGTTCAAGATTATGTTAATCAAGTTCCATGACTTTGTCTGTTTTCTTGAGAAAATAATAAATCAAAGTAGTACGATCCTGTGGTAAAGAATCCACCTTCCAAGCAGGAGATGCAGGTTCAGTCCCTGGAGTAGGAAATGGCAACCTACTCCAATATTCTTGCTTAGGAAATCCCATGGACAGAGGAGCCTAGCAGGCTATAGTCCATAGGGTTGCAAAAGAAACCCGACATGACTTGGCTACTAAACAACAAGGTTTTCCTACTGATTTATGCCTCCTGTTTCTGAAGAGAAGCATGCAAGTGATTGATAGAGGGAAGTGGAGAGTAATCAGATATGAAGACTCTTAGAGAGCAAGTTGGGAGACTAAGGAAAGAGATATTAGGAAAGAGGGAGATGATATATCCATACATGTGTATGTGTGATGATAATATACATTTAGATGAAGATAGAGACCTAGACAACATACGGCCCCCAAAATACCAAGAAAGTGAGAATGTCTTCATTGCGTGTAGCATGAGATGTTTAATGTTAGTTTCACTGAGTGTTGCACGAGAAGGTTAATGTTAGTTTCATGAAGTCAAAATTCGGTTCCCCTTTATGATTACCAGACTCTGCTTTCATCTTGGTTGAGCTCCAACAAGAGCTCAGTTTGGGTAAGATTTCAGGAAGAGGATGGTGTATTTCTGATCACCAGTGTTCTTGCCTGGAGAATCCCAGGGACGGGGGAGCCTGGTGAGCTGCCGTCTATGGGGTCGCACAGAGTCGGACACGACTGAAGCGACTTAGCAGCAGCATACGGTCTAGCTTTTTGAGGATCACTGAATGAAGAGGACAAAGGGCCAGCAGACAACCTCCAAGTCATGAGACTTTAGTCTTTTTCTGTCCCTATTTGCCCCCCACACCTCCACCATGGTGTGAGGCGTACCCCCTGCAGCACAGAAAGGGCCAGTCATGCTGCAGGTCCAGGGACACATGCTAAATTCCACTTAATCGCAGAACAAGCCCATCAGAACTGTTACCAACACTGAAATACTGTATTTGATCACTTCCTACAATCCAGCCTGTTTATAAATATACAAACTTCATAGTGTATTTAAATGAAGCCTACTTAAACACAGCGAATAACTTTTCAAGAACCCATATTCAGCGTAAGGTAGGGTTTCATAGTAGCTTTTTCAGTTATTAGATATTCCTGGATCTAAGAGCCTGCCTACCGTGCAGGAGACCCAGGTTTGATCCTGCGTCAGGAAGATCCCCTGAAGAAGGAAATAGCAACCCACTCCAGTGTTCTGGCCTGGGAAATCTCATGGACAGAAGAGCCTGGCAGGCTATAGTCCATGGGGTCGCAAGAGTCGGACACGACTCGGTGACCAAGCCACCACATTCCTGGATCTAGCACTGAGTGATCAATTACCTCCAGTCATCTTCATATGGGTATTGTTGATGCAAATCAACTTGTAGACACAATTTCAAGTGCTTTTAAGGAGAGAAATGTCAATGACCTAAAAGAATTCAGGCCAGAAGTATGAGTAATCACTACCATTTATTTTTCTGTTCCATCTTGATTTGATTTTCATGAGCATCCTGTTTCAAGGGAATTCTGAGTGTGCTAGTTGTAGATCAGTGCAAAAAAGAGAGGAATGGTAAGCCGCAAGGGGAGAAGGGTGGTATGGTAGTAATTTGAGCAGGAAAAGGTCTTTCTGATTACGTTCACTGTCTTTGCTTTTATTTGCCATTTTTCTATCTTTATGAAAGATGAAAATTTTATTGTCTCTGAGGAAAGAAAAAAAACAGGAATTATATAACACAACATATTTAATTGCTTTCACATACATTTAGCAATATGATGGCAATTTTAGCAATTACAACTATTTGTCCCTTTCTGGAGTGCGGGAATTTCGCATGGGTGTGATGGCAGAGCATATGCCTACCACCCCTCTCTAAAGAATGTTCAAGGTTTGCCAGTGAGGAAAGAAGTAAGAATTCATAAATTTCACACAAAACAGTGGAAATTTTAACAATGGAATAGAATTTGACTGACCTAATGCTTTTTAATAGCCTATATTTTCCCTGAAGGGCTAAAACATTTGCATGAATCATCTCACTGGATTCCACAAGGTTTCTCTGGAATTTTAGCCACATATATATTTCTCTGTGGAATGTTCCCACCGAAAAGTGAGACAGTCAAACAAGTAGGGAAGCAGAATTACAAAAGTGGGAATGTCATACATTAGGCTTATAATTTAGGTAGAAACTTAGAACACTATTTATTATTAGGATCCTGCTCATATTAGGATGTTATTCATTTTAGGTAATTTTGGACGATGAACAGACACAAAGTGAGAAAAAGAAGTTTGTAGAGAAACTGTCCTGAAAGTCTCTGGGTAGCTACACACTCAACTAAGGAAACAAGTACTTAAACGAAATTAGTACAAGGAAAGTTCCAAGCATTATGTCAACATGTATATTTGTTTAATTTTCAAAAGCGAGACTGAATTGTACTTATTTCACACAGTTAATTCTATTCTCATTTTCACATATGAAAAAATACTGTTTTCACAAAAGAACAAGTGCTTTCAAGCAGATCAGAGTAAATGAAGAAAGTCATGACTTTTAAATACATTGTCTGACATGCTGAAGGCCTATTTCAAAGGAAGGATATAGCAGGCAGGCCTGCACACCTGTGCTCTGCTCACCTCAGGAGATGTCAATAAAATACCCATAAGGAATAAATAGGGTCTTCCAAGGTGGCAGGAGGAGAAGGGGGCGACAGAGGATGAGATGGTTAGATGGCATCACAACTCAACGGACATGAGTTTGAGCAAACCCCAGGAGACAGCGAGGGCCAGGGAAGCCCAGCATGCTGAAGTCCTTAGAGCTGCAAAGAATTCGGCAGGATTTAGTGACTGAACAACAACAGCAAAGCAGCCCTAGTAGCAGAGAATCTGCTGCCAAGGCAGGAGACACAGACTGGGGTTTGACCCCTGGGTCAGGAAGATCCCCTGGAGTAAGAAATGGCAACCAACTCCAGGATGCTTGCTAGGAACATTTCATGGATAGAGGTGCCTGTGAGCGCCTGGTGAACTGCAGTCTGTGGAGTCATAAAGGCTCAAACACAACTGACTACACACACACACACACACACAATCACACACACACACAATCACACACACACTTGATTTGAATATACACAGAATAAATGATTCATGTATATTAAAATCAAATTTTTTCCCATATTAGAAAATCATATGTTACCAGCTGGAAGTTTTCTTTGGGAGCTTGTTCTGTTGCCAATTGGTACAAGAAACCATTTCCCTCACCCCAACCCCACCCTGCCTCTAAATATTGCAGTGAAGAATGTCAGCACTGTTTCATGCCGTCCAAGAGACACTTCCTGGATCCATCTGAAAGTAGCAACAGCTTGACTTTTCATGTAAATAGACATTACATGAAGAAATGCCACTTGTGGGGAAAGAGCTGTGGCTGCCACACTGTGCAGTGTCCTATGTCCTGTTACTTCCCAGCATCTTAGCCCACACCCAGCGGCCTCAAACACGTCTCATCAAACAACTCAGAGATACTTGCAAAGAACACAGCTGCTAAAAGACTTATCCACAACTTACAAAGAATACCCACAACTTAATAGTAAGAAGCCAAACAAAAAATGAACAAAAACTTGAAGAGACACTTATTCAAAGATACACAAATGTCTAATAAGCACACAAAATGAAACTCAACATGATTAGTCATTAAAGAAATTCAAATTAAAATCACAGTTAAATACCACTTCATGCAAACTAGCATGGCAATAATAAATAAGACAGGTAAGAACATATGTGGGAGAAGATGTGGAGAAATGAGAACTTGATACATCGCTGATGAAATTGCCAAATAGCGCAGCTAGATTGTAAAACAATTTGGCAACATTTCAGAAAGCTCAACATAAAACTTTCACATGACCTAGCAATTCTACCTCCATGTATACACCCAAGAGAAATGGAAACATGTGCACAAAAAATACTTGTACACAAATGTTTACAGCAGCATAATTCCCAATAACCTAAACTGGAAACAGTCCAGATGTCCATCACCTGAAGAATGGACAGGTATAATGCAGTAGAGCCATCTAATGGAACAGCATTCAGTAACAAACATAAATTACTGACGTGTGCTGTGTCATAGACAAACATCATCATCACCTAAGATGAAAGAAATTAGACATGAGAGGTCACATATTGTATAATTACATTTCGAATGCTCCCAAAAGGAAAATCTATAGAGATAGAAACCAGATTATCGGTTGCCTGGAATGAGGGCAAGAGCTGGGTAGGTGCGGGGAAGGGGTTAACTATAAATGGGTCAGAGCAATCATGTTGGAGGAGTGAAAATAGTCTACAACTTATTTATAGTGATGATTGCACCCTTAGGTAAAGATAGCTAAAATTCTCTGAATTGAACACTTTAAATGGATGAATACTATGGTATAAAAATTACACTTCAATAAAAGTGTTAGAAGAAGATGGAGAGGGAGAAGGAAAGGAGGAAGAAGAGGAAGCGGTGAGGAGGAGTGTACAACTCTTCATAAATTACGTATGCAACCATCACTCCCAGCTGCTTACAAAGTTTGCTCATCATCTCAGGAACTCCGTACACGTCAAACAATAAATCGCCATCCTCTTCTCATTCAGCTCCTGGTAAACTCTAATCTGCTTTATGTTTCTGTGAGTTTGCATATTTTAGATATTTCGTGTAAGTGGAATCATACAATATTTCTACATTTTTAACTGGCTTATTTCACCTGCTGCTGCTCCTGCTAAGTCGCTTCAATCGTGTCTGACTCTGTGCAACCCCATAAAAGGCAGCCCACCAGGCTATGCCACCCCTAAGATTCTCTAGGCAAGAACACTGGAGTGGGTTGCCATTTCCTTCTCCAATGCATGAAAGTGAAAAGTGAAAGTGAAGTCATTCAGTCATGTCCAACTCTTAGCGACCCCATGAACTGCAGCCTACCAGGCTCCTCTGTCCATGGGATTCTCCAGGCAAGAGCACTGGAGTGGGGTGCCATTGCCTTCTCCATTATTTCACCTAGTAGAGTACTTTAAAAATTCATCCTTGATGTGACATGAATCAGCATTTTTTCATTTTTCTGCTGAATAATGCTCCATTGCATATATATGGCGCATTTTATTTATCCATTTCTCTATCTATTCTTATGCTTGTACCACATGGTTTTAATTACTATAGCTTTGTGGTAAATTTTGAATTCAAATGTGTAGTTCTTCAAACTTTGTTCTTCGTTTTCAAGAACTCATTACAATTTCATGTGCAATTGAAGACTGGCTTTTCCATTCATTAAAAAAAAATCATAATTTTTAGATCACAGTGATCTGCAGATCATTTTGGGTAATGTTGACACTTAGTTTTATCCTTTGATCTGTAATATGGGAATGTCTTTCCATTAGTTTGGGTCTATTCTTTCTAATATATTTAATAGTTTTCAGTGTATAAGCCTTTCTATTCCTTTGTTAAATTTATTCCCAATTATTTCCTTCTTTCAGTTGATATTGAAAATGGGATGGTTTTATTAATTTCCATACACATTGTTCATTGCTGAAATATAGAAAAGTAAGTTATTTTTGGTATTTTGCTCCTATATCCCTCAGTTCTGCTGAGTTTTAAATTAGGTCTAGGAGCCATTTTGTGAAATTTTCTGGATTTTCTATGTATTAGATCATGTCATCTGTGAGAAGAAGTGATTTTTACCTCCTCCTTTTCAATAAGACATCTTTTATTTTCTTTTCTTGCTTAATTCCTTTGGCTACAATTCACAAAACAATTTTGTATAATAGAAGTGGGAACTGGTATCTTTGTCTTGATCTCAGGGAGAAAGAAAACCATCCACCTTTCATCGTGATGTTAGCTGTGTACTTTTCATAGACGCCCTTTATCACATTAAAGAAGTTCTTTTCTTTGCCTAGTTTGTACAGTGTGTTTATAATGAAAGGGCATTGGCTTGTGTCAATTGCTTCCTCTGAATCAATTGAGATAAATGTGAATTTTTCACATTCAATGTGAATGTGAAAATATAATGTGAATTTTTTCTTTTGTTCTATTAATGTGATGTATTACATATATATTTTTTTCTCATATTGAACCACCTTTGAATTCCTGGAATAAACCCCATTTAGTCATAATGGATAACTTTTCAATACATTGTTGTTTTGATTTGCTAGTATTTTCTTGAGGATTTTTGCATCTATATTCATAAGGTGTTTTGGTATGCAATTTTCTTATTTATTTTTATCTGGCTTTGTAATGAAAACAGTACTGGATCATGAGTTAGGAAGTGTTCCATCTTCTTGTATTTTTTTTTTGAAAAGATTGAGAAGGATTTAGTGTTCACTATTCTTTAAATGTTTGGTTTAATTCACCAGTGAAGCCTCTGGTCTTGCACTTTCCTTTGTTGGGAGGTTTTTGATTACATATTGTACCTCTTGTTATATTTCTGCTGAAATTTTCTATTTATTCTTGAGTCAGTTTAGGTAATTTTTGCCTTTCTAGAAATGTTTCCATCTCATTAAGTTCATCTAATTTATTGACACACATAATAAGGTTTGTGTGAGAGTTGGACTGTGACACACATCATTAACATTATTCAAAACCCACAGAATATACAACATAAAAAAACCAATGTCAACTAGGAATTTATTTAATAATAGTGTATCAATATTTGAGTCATCAGTTGTAACAAATGTACACTTTAACACAAGCGGTCACTAATAGGAGAAATCATCTGAGTGTAGTAACAGGGTTCATGGGAACTCTTTGCACTTTCTGTATAATTTTTCTGAAAACCTAATTATGAAAGAGGGAAGAAACAGAAAAAATATTTGAAATAATGTCTGAAGTTTTTTACAAAATTAATGCTGGGCACCAAACCACGGATAAGGAAGCTCAAAGAACACTGAGCAGAATAAATAGCAAAAATTTCAAACCTCAGTGTATCATATTCAAACTGGAAACATCAAAAATGCAAAGAAAATCCAGAAAGAAGTCAGAGGAAAAATTATCTTACTTGCAGAGTGACAATAATAAGAATTACATAAGAAACCATGAACACACGAAAAGAACGGAAGGAAATAAAATGCTGATTTTTAAAAAATCAAAATCAGAATTACGTATCCAAAGAAAGTGAAAGTGAAGTCATGTCCTACTCTTTGAGACCCCATGGACTGTAGCCTACCAGGATCCCCATTCCATCAGATTTTCCAGGCAAGAATACTGCAATGGGTAGCCAATTCCTTCTCTAGGGGATCTTCCCAACCCAGGGATCGAACCCAGGTCTCCCACATTGCAGGCAGATGCTTTACCCTCTGAGCCACAAGGGAAGCCCCATATCCAGGGAAATTATCCTTCAAACATGAAGAATAAAGATTTTTTCATAAAAGCAAAAATTAAAGAAATTGGTTGTCAGTAGATATTGCTTGCAAGAATGTTAAAAGAAGTTTATCATAGAAAAGTAAAATGATATGTAATAAACTCAGATCTACACAAAGAAAACAAAAGTGCTGGAGAAGGAATCTATAAAAGCAAAATATACATAAAGGCAAAATCTTAGTTTTCTTATTGTAAATTAATATGTCTAACGTTAAAACTCAACACAGATTAAACTCTTAAAACTCAACAATGAGAAAAGAAACAATGCAAATATAAATGGGTAAATGATATGAACAGGCCCCTCACTAAAGAAGATATGTAGATGGTATTAGGGAATTTCACATAAAAACAATGACATGGTACCACACACCTGCTAGGACTAAAATCCTAAACACTGATAATGTCAAATGCTTGTGAAAATGTGAAGCAACTTCTGTTGGAGTGGGAATGGGAATGCAAAATGGTACAGCGGCATTAGAAGATAGCTTGGCAGTTTCTTACAAAAATAAACATTGACTTACCAGGTGATCCAGCTATTTCACTCCCAAATATGTACCTAAATGAGCCGAAAAGTTATATCTACACACACACACACACACACACACACACACACACACACCCCCCACACACATCTCTGCACATGAATGTTCATAGCAGCTCTCTTGTAAATTGTCAAAAATTGTAATCAACCAAGGAGTCCTTCAATGAATAAATCAAAAAACAAATTGGTTTATCTATTCCACCAACCATTATTCAGCAATAAAAGAAAATTAATTATCAAGCCACAAAAAATACATGCTCAGTTCAGTTCAGTCGCTCAGTCGTGTTCGACTCTTTGTGACTCCATGAATTGCAGCACATCAGGCCTCCCTGTCCATCACCAACTCCAGGAGTTTAGCCAAACTCATGTCCATCAAGTCGGTGATGCCATCCAACCATCTCATCTTCTGTCACCCCCTTCTCCTCCTGCCCCCAATCCCTCCCAACATCAGAGTTTTTTCCAATGAGTCAACTCTTCGCATGAGGTGGCCAAAGTGTTGGAGTTTCAGCTTTAGCATCAGTCCTTCCAATGAACACCCAGGACGGATCTCCTTTAGAATGGACTGGTTGGATCTCCTTGCAGTCCAAGGGACTCTCAAGAGTCTTCTCCAACACCACAGTTTAAAAGCATCAGTTCTTTGGCACTCAGCTTTCTTCACAGTCCAACTCTCACACCCATACATGACCACAGGAAAAACCATAGCCTTGACACACATCATTAACATTATTCAAAACTCACAGAATATACAACATAAAAAACCCAATGTAAACTAGGAATTTAGTTAATAATAGTGTGTCAATATTTCAGTCATCAATTGTAACAAATGTACACTTTAACACAAGCTGTCACTAATAGGAGAAGTCATCTGAGTGTGGTAACAGGGCTCATGGGAACTCTTTGTACTTTCTGTATAATTTCTCTGTAAACCTAAAAATGTTCTAAAATAAAGTTTATCTAAAATGATAGTCTTTTTATTCAAAAGAAATCTTACATAAACACTAATATTTACACCAGGGAAAGTGAACCTATTGACCCAAAGACTTGGCCATTTAACTCATTTTGTCCCAAACTTCATCAGTCTGTACCCTGCCCTGTCCTACCCCTGGAGGTAATGATGAGAATTCTGGGGCTTGAGGTGCATAGTTTGAAAGACTCCTGAATAGTAACCTTTTAGGGTCTTACCTATATCAGTACTCCATGACTGTAGTTTTTGTTTTTTTTTTCTTTTCCTTGCTTCATGATTAAATAGGAGCCAGAAGAGAAACATTAGCTTTAATAAATCTGAACTCAATAATAGCTACATTTATAACCTAGGCACGAGCCAGTCTAGTCTGCCTTCTTCACCATGGGGATATTTCAGTGGTTCTATTGTTAATAGAGCCTTTTAAACATGCAAAATACTCATTTCAAAGCAACTTGATGAAATTGCAAATCCTTAGCTTAAACAGCATCTTTCTTCCTCCTCATCCGTTTTCCTGAAATGCAGATGGCAGGTGTCCTCATCTGGATGTGCTGTACCAACAACATCCTTTGGTTGGAGGGGGGAGGGGTGGCGGTCCTTACCAAATGACCGCAGTCTTGAAATAGATGTGGAATCTACTGATACAGCACTCAGGGAACTGTCATGGAAATCCTGATCAAAGGGGAATGTGAGCTCCAGAATTTCTGAGTGTGTTCATTACAACCACTCAACTTTGTCAAACTCTAAGGCCGAAAGTGAATGGTGTGTCTAGAGGTATTCACGTTGACCAAATGGTGGGGGCCTCAGAGGCAGAACCAAGTCACCTCAAAGATGTTTTAACAAAGGTAAAGTTGTCTCTAACTAGTCACTGGGTCTGCACAAATTCAAAACTAAAATTTTAAGTTGCATTTGGGTTTCTTTAATGTATGATTTGGGCTTCCCTGGTGGCTCAGAGGGTAAAGAATCCGCCTGCAGCACAAGAGACCTGGGTTTGATCTCTGGGTTGGGAAGATCACCTGGAGGTGGAAATGGCAACCCACTCCAGTATTCTTGCTGGAGAATTCCATTGACAGAGCAGCCTGGCCGGCTACAGTCCAAGGGGTCACAGACTCTGACACAATTGAACAATGAACGCAATAATGTGTGGTGTACTTTCTGACATGCTTGCCTGATGAGGTAAGAAACAGTTGATTATAGCAGGACAGGGTAGACTGAATTAAAGCCTCAAACTGTATCTGCTTTTAAAGTAATATAGGGATAGATGTCAGGAGTACAAACTTTAGAAACTAACTAGTGATAAGGAAACATTCAGCCAGAAAAGTATTCATTAGTCGCTTGTTCATGTTCGACTCCATGTGACCCCATGGACCACAGCCAGCCAAGCTCCTCTGCCCATGAAATTCTCCAGGCAAGAGCACAGGAGTGGACAGCCATTCCCTTCTCCAGGGGGTCTTCCTGACCCAAGGATTGAACCTGGGTCTCCTGCATTGCAGGCAGACCCTTTACCATCTGAGCCACGAAGCCAGATATAGAACCCCAAACTAAAATTTACAGAATCAAATCACATTCCAGGGACACACATGTTACAGGATTTAAAGTCCAGAAGTAGCTCATGTGGGAGAGATCAGGATGGCGGGCAACATAGAGCAAGAAGAAGGAAGTCCAAGAGCAGCCGTCTGGGTGCTGCCCTCAGAGGATATCCCAGGATGTGTGTGTGTGTGTGTGTGTGTGTGTGTGTGTGTGTGTGTGTGTGTGTGTGTGTGTTGGGTGGTAGAAAAAGAAGGGGGCTCAGTTTGAAAGAACAAGAGCTGACATCCTTGGCAAAGGACACAAGCAGAAGATATAAGACTAGTGTCCAGAAACTCGTGCAGAAGCTGTTTTAAGACCAGGGTTCTGACCATGAAAAGCATAGTTCCTCGCACATAACCACAGCAGAATCCCACCAAGAATGACCTGCAGTGAAATTACCCTGAGGTACAAGAAGCATCTGAGGCCAGGGCCGGCAGCAGGGAGGAGCATCCTGAGGAGCGGTGGCTGCGCAGGCACAGGAGGGCCTAGAGGAGCTATCCCACCTTGAAGGTCAGGAATGGTGGCGGTAAGGAGATACCCCTCATCCAAGGTAAGGAGCAGGGACTGTGCTTTGCTGGAGCAGCCGTGAAGAGATACCACATGCCCAAGGTAAGAGAAACCCAAGTAAGATGGTAGGTGCTTCAAGAGGGCATCAGAGGGCAGACACACTGAAACCATACTCACAGAAAACTAGTCAATCTAATCACACTAGGACCACAGCCTTGTCTACCTCAATAAAACTAAGCCATGCTTGCGGGGCAACCCAAGATGGGAGGGTCATGGTGGAGAGGTCTGACAGAATGTGGTCCACTGGAGAAGGGAATGGTAAACCACTTCAGTACTCTTGCCTTGAGAACCCCATCAACAGTATGAAAAGGCAAAATGATAGGATACTGAAAGAGGAACTCCCCAGGTCATTAGGTGCCCAATATGCTACTGGAGATCAGTGGAGAAATAACTCCAGAAAGAATGAAGGGATGGAGCCAAAGCAAAAACAATACCCAGCTGTGGATGTAACTGGTGATAGAAGCAAGGTCCGATGCTGTAAAGAGCAATATTGCATAGGAACCTGGAATGTCAGGTCCATGAATCAAGGCAAATTGGAAGTGGTCAAACAAGAGATGGCAAGGGTGTACATCGACATTCTAGGAATCAGTGAACTAAAATGGACTGGAATGGATGAATTTAACTCAGATGACCATTGTATCTACTACTGTGGGCAGGAATCCCTCAGAAGAAATGGAGTAGCCATCATGGTCAACAAAAGAGTCCAAAATGCAGTACTTGGATGCAATCTCAAAAACGACAGAATGATCTCTGTTCGTCTCCAAGGCAAACCATTCAATATCACGGTTATCCAAGTCTATGCCCCAACCAGTAATGCTGAAGAAGCTGAAGTTGAATGGCTCTATTAAGACCTACAAGACCTTTTAGAACTAACACCCAAAAAAGATGTCCTTTTCATTATAGGGGACTGGAATGCAAAAGTAGGAAGTCAAGAAACACCTGGAGTAACAAGCAAATTTGGCCTTGGAACATGGAATGAAGCAGGGCAAAGACTAAGAGAGTTTTGCCAAGAAAATGCACTGGTCATAGCAAATACCCTCTTCCAACAACACAAGAAAAGACTCTACACATGGACATCACCAGATGGTCAACACCGAAATCAGATTGATTATATTCTTTGCAGCCAAAGATGGAGAAGCTCTATATAGTCAACAAAAATGAGACCAGGGGCTGACTGTGGCTCAGATCATGAACTCCTTATTACCAGATTCAGACTCAAATTGAAGATAATAGGGAAAACCGCTAGACCGTTCATGTATTACCTAAATCAAATCCCTTATGATTATACAGTGGAAGTGAGAAATAGATTTAAGGGCCTAGATCTGATAGATAGAGTGCCTGATGAACTATGGAATGAGGTTCATGACATTGTACAGGAGACAGGGATCAAGACCACCCCCATGGAAAAGAAATGCAAAAAAGCAAAATGGCTGTCTGCAGAGGCCTTACAAATAGCTGTGAAAAGAAGAGAAGTGAAAAGCAAAGGAGGAAAGGAAATATATAAGCATCTGAATGCAGAGTTCCAAAGAATAGCAAGAAGAGATAAGAAAGCCTTCTTCAGCGATCAATGCAAAGAAATAGAGGAAAAGAACAGAATGGGAAAGACTAGAGATCTCTTCAAGAAAATTAGAGATACCAAGGGAACATTTCATGTAAAGATGGGCTCGATAAAGGACAGAAATGGTATGGACCTAACAGAAGCAGAAGATATTAAGAAGAGGTGGCAAGAATACATGGAAGAACTGTACAAAAAAGATCTTCACGACCCAGAAAATCATGATGATGTGATCATTAATCTAGAGCCAGATATCTTGGAATGTGAAGTCAAGTGGGCCTTAGAAAGCATCACTATGAACAAAGCTAGTGGAGGTGATGAAATTCCAGTTGAGCTGTTTCAAATCCTGAAAGATGATGCTGTGAAAGTGCTGCACTCAATATGCCAGCAAATTTGGAACACTCAGCAGTGGCCACAGGACTGGAAAAGGTCAGTGTTCATTCCAGTCCCAAAGAAAGGCAATGCCAAAGAATGCTCAAACTACCGCACAATTGCACTCATCTCACATGCTAGTAAAGTAATGCTCAAAATTCTCCAAGCCAGTCTTCAGCAATAGGTGACCGTGAACTCCCTGATGTTCAAGCTTTATTTAGAAAAGGCAGAGGAACCAGAGATCAAATTGCCAACATCCACTGGATTATGGAAAAAGCAAGAGAGTTCCAGAAAAACATTTATTTCTGCTTTATTGACTATGCCAAAGCCTTTGACTGTGTGGATCACAATAAACTGTAGAAAATTCTGAAAGAGATGCGAATACCAGACCACCTAACCTGCCTCTTGAAAAATCTGCATGCAGGTCAGGATCTGTGTGTTGATTTTATATCCTGCAACGTTACTATATTCATTGATTAGCTCTAGTAATTTTCTGGTGGAGTATTTAGGGTTTTCTATGTAGAAGATCATGTCATCTGCAAACAATGAGAGTTTTGCTTCTTCTTTTCCAAGTGGGATTCCTTTTATTTCTTTTTCTGCTCTGATTGCTGTGGCCAAAACTTCCAGAACTATGTTGAATAGTAGCGGTGAAAGTGGGCACCCTTGTCTTGTTCCTGACTTTAGGGGAAATGCTTTCAATTTTTCACCATTGAGGATAATGTTTGCTGTGGGTTTGTCATATATAGCTTTTATTATGTTGAGGTGTGTTCCTTCTATTCCTGCTTTCTGGATAGTTTTTATAATAAATGGATGTTTAATTTTGTCAAAGGCCTTCTCTGCACCTATTGAGATAATCATATGGCTTTTATTTTTCAATCTGTTAATGTGGTGAATTACATTGATTGATTTGCAGATATTGAAGAATCCTTGCATCCCTGGGATAAAGCCCACTTGGTCATGGTGTATGATCTTTTTAATGTATTGTTGGATTCTGATTGCTAGAATTTTGTTGAGGATTTTTGCATCTATGTTCATCAGTGATATTGGCCTGTAGTTTTCTTTTTTTGTAGTATCTTTGTCAAGTTTTGGTATTAGGGTGATGGTGGCCTCATAGAATGAGTTTGGAAGTTTACCTTCCTCTGCAATTTCTGGAAGAGTTTGAGGAGGATAGGTGTTAGCTTTTCTCAAAATTTTTGGTAGAATTCAGCTGTGAAGCCATCTGGACCTGGGCTTTTGTTTGCTGGAAGATTTCTGATTACAGTTCAATTTCCGTGCTTGTGATGGGTCTGTTAAGATTTTCTATTTCTTCCTGGTTCAGTTTAGGAAAGTTGTACTTTTCTAAGAATTTGTCCATTTCTTCCACGTTGTCCATTTTATTGGCATATAATTGCTGATAGTAGTCTCTTATGATCCTTTGTATTTCTGTGTTGTCTGTTGTGATCTCTCCATTTTCATTTCTAATTGTATTGATTTGATTTTTCTCTCTTTGCTTCTTAATGAGTCTGGCTAATGGTTTGTCAATTTTATTTCTCCTTTCAAAGAACGAGGTTTTGGCTTTGTTGATTTTTGCTATGGTCTCTTGTTTCTTTTGCATTTATTTCTGCCCTAATTTTTAAGATTTCTTTCCTTCTACTAACTCTGGGATTCTCCATTTCTTCCTTTTCTAGTTGCTTTAGGTGTAGAGTTAGGTTATTTATTTGACTTTTTTTCTTGTTTCTTGAGGTATGCCTGTATTGCTATGAACTTTCCTCTTAGCACTGCTTTTATAGTGTCTCACAGGTTTTGGGTTGTTGTGTTTTCATTTCATTAGTTTCTATGCATATTTTGATTTCTTTTTTGATTTCTTCTGTGATTTGTTGGTTATTCAGAAGTGTGTTCAGCCTCCATAGGTTGGAATTTTTAATAGTTTTTCTCCTATAATTGAGATCTAGTCTTAATGCATTATGGTCAGAAAAGATGCTTGGAATGATTTCGATTTTTTTTAATTTATCAAGGTTAGATTTATGGCCCAGGATGTGATCTATCCTGGAGAAGGTTCCATGAGCACTTGAGAAAAAGGTGAAATTCATTGTTTTGGGGTGAAATGTCCTATAGATATCAATTAGGTCTAACTGGTCTAATGCATCATTTAAAGTTTGCGTTTCTTTGTTAATTTTCTGTTTAGTTGATCTGTCCACAGGTGTGAGTGGGGTATTAAAGTCTCCCACTATTACTGTGTTATTGTTAATTTCCCCTTTCATACTTGTTAGCATTTGTCTTACATATTGCGGTGCTCCTATATTGGGTGCATATATATTTATAATTGTTATGTCTTCTTCTTGGATTGATCCTTTGATCATTATGTTGGCATTCATTGTCTCTTTCCACAGCCTTTGTTTTAAAGTCTATTTTATCGGATATGAGTATTGCCACTCCTGCTTTCTTTTGGTCTCTATTTGCATGGAATATCTTTTTTCCAGCCCTTCACTTTCAGTCTGTATGTGTCCCTTGTTTTGAGGTGGGTCTCTTGTAAGCAGCATATAGAGGGGTCTTGTTTTTGTATCCATTCAGCCAGTCTTTGCCTTTTGGTTGGGGCATTCAACCCATTTACATTTAAGATAATTATTGATAAGTATGATCCCCTTACCATTTACTTTATTGTTTTGGGTTCGGGTTTATATACCCTTTTTGTGTTTCCTGTCTAGAGAATATCCTTTAGAATTTGTTGGAGAACTGGTTTGGTGGTGCTGAATTCTCTCAGCTTTTGCTTGTCTGTAAAGCTTCTAACACCGCACACAAAAATAAACTCAAAATGGATTAAAGATCTAAATGTAAGATCAGAAACTATAAAACTCCTAGAGGAGAACATAGGCAAAACACTCTCCGACATAAATCACAGCAGGATCCTCTATGATCCACCTCCCAGAATTCTGGAAATAAAAGCAAAAATAAACAAATGGGATCTAATTAAAATTAAAAGCTTCTGCACAACAAAGGAAAATATAAGCAAGGTGAAAAGACAGCCTTCTGAATGGGAGAAAATAACAGCAAATGAAGCAACTGACAAACAACTAATCTCAAAAATATACAAGCAACTTCTGCAGCTCAATTCCAGAAAAATAAACAACCCAATCAAAAAATGGGCCAAAGAACTAAATAGACATTTCTCCAAAGAAGACATATGGATGGCTAACAAACACATGAAAAGATGCTCAACATCACTCATTATTAGAGAAATGCAAATCAAAACCACTATGAGGTACCACTTCACACCAGTCAGAATGGCTGCGATCCAAAAATCTGCAAGCAATAAATGCTGGAGAGGGTGTGGAGAAAAGGGAACCCTCCTACACTGTTGGTGGGAATGCAAACTAGTACAGCCACTATGGAGAACAGTGTGGAGATTCCTTAAGAAATTGCAAATAGAACTACCTTATGACCCAGCAATCCCATTGCTGGGCATACACACCGAGGAAACCAGAATAGAAAGAGACACATGTACCCCAATGTTCATCGCAGCACTCTTTATAATAGCCAGGACATGGAAACAACCTAGATGTCCATCAGCAGATGAATGGATAAGAAAGCTGTGGTACATATACACAATGGAGTATTACTCAGCCATTAAAAAGAATACATTTGAATCAGTTCTGATGAGATGGATGAAACTGGAGCAGATTATACAGAGTGAAGTAAGCCAGAAAGAAAAACACCAATACAGTATACTAACACATATATATGGAATTTAGAAAGATGGCAATGACGACCCTGTATGCAAGACAGCAAAAAAGACACAGGTGTGTATAACCGACTTTTGGACTCAGAGGGATAGGGAGAGGGTGGGATGATTTGGGAGAATGGCATTGAAACATGTATACTATCATGTAAGAATTGAATTGCCAGTCTATGTCCGATGCAGGATACAGCATGCTTGGGGCTGGTGCACAGGGATGACCCAGAGAGATGTTATGGGGAGGGAGGTGGGAGGGGGGTTCATGTTTGGGAACGCATGTACACCCATGGTGGATTCATGTCAATGTATGGCAAAACCAATACAGTATTGTAAAGTAAAATAAAGTAAAAATTAAAAAAAAATCACCTGAGCAGGAAATATTTTAAGTTATTTGTGACTTTAAATATTTAGCAAAGATGTCTGGCCTATTAACACATAATATATACTATGAATTATGTGAGATAATGAGCAAATAATATCAGAGAGGATTTCTCTGATCATAATATCTAAAGAGGACCTCTCTCTTCAAATTATAAAACTGTTCAGTTAATTTCGAAGTGGTTATAAACATCTCAAAATATACTTTTATTCATTTGTATTTCTCTTTCTATAAAATATAAATTTCCTGAGATAAAAGTCAAAAAATAAATAAATAAATAAAAAGACTTTAAAGGACTTCAAAAAAAAAAAAAGGAGAAAGAAATCACTCTTGGCAAGGTGTGTGTCTTAATTCACAAAACACTGAAATATAACAGCTTAATGACACTACCACTCTAAGCAGCAGGTGTTAGGATGTCCGCAATGGACATTGAAGCTTTGGTATTCAAAGCTTCTGTTGTTGCTGTTCACTCGCTCAGACATGTCTGACTATTTGCAACCCCATGGACTGTAGCACATCAGCCTTCCCTGTCCTTCACCATTTCCTGGAGTTTGCTCAAACTCATGTCCATCGAGTCAGTGAAGCCGTCCAACCATCTCATCCTCCGTCGTACCCTTCTCCTCCTGCCTTCAATCTTGCCCAGCATCAGGGTCTTTTCTAACGTATTTGCTCTTCATCAGGTGGCCAAAATATTGGAGCTTCAGTTTCAGCGTCAGTCTTTCCAATGAATAAGGAGTTCATGATCTGAGCCACAGCAGCTCCTGGTCCTGTTTTTGCTGACTGTATAGAGCTTCTTCATCTTTAATTGCAAAGAATATAATCAAGCTGATTTCAGTGTTGACCATCTGGCGAAGTCCCTGTGTAGCGTTCTCTTGTGTTGTTGGAAGAGGGTGTTTGCTGTGACCAGTGCGGTTCTCTTGGCAAAACTCTGTTAGCCTTTGCCCTGCTTCATTTTGTACTCCAAGCCCAAACTTGCCGGTCACTCCAGATATCTCTTGACTTTCTACTTTTGTTCCTCCCCAGACTCCCTATAAGCCCTCCCCGAACCCTTGATGCTGAGTTACAGCTTATTACAGCAAGGAAATGCAGAGACTCAGGGCCTTTCTGCATCACCCACTTGAAACTCTACAACCTGCTGTTGGAATTAGGTCATAGTTCCCTACAGACAAGACCTTTTGCTTCTCCCCTTCTGCTGTGATGGATTTAGGTGCCTAACTTGAGCAGGTTGTTGGTGATATCCTTGGCATGCAGATGTGCACCAGCCATGGATCAGTCCTTTTCCTAGACTTTGTCTTATTCTTTCATTGGATTATATTCCTCCATCTCTGCATTTGAACATACTTTGGCATTGCCTTTCTTTGGGACTGGAATGAAAACTGACCTTTTCCAGTCCTGTGGCCACTGCTGAGTTTTCCAGATGGCAGAGGAACCAGAGATCAAATTGCCAACATACATTGGATCATCAAAAGAGCAATAGAGTTTCAGAAAAACAAATCTACTTTTGCTTTATTGACTATGCCAAAGACTTTGACTGTGTGGATGACAACAAACTGTGGAAAATTCTTAAAGAGAATGGGAAGACCAGACACCTGACCTGCCTCCTGAGAAATCTGTATGCAGGTCAAGAAGCAACAGTTAGAACTGGACATGGAACAACAGACTGGTTTCAGATCAGGAAAGGAGTACATCAAGGCTGTATATTGTCACCTGCTTATTTAACTTCTATGCAGAGTACATCATGCCAAATGCCAGGCTGGACGAAGCACAAGCTGGAATCAAGATTGCCAGGAGAAATATCAATGACCACAGATACACAGATGACACTACCCTCATGGCTGAGCGAAGAAGAACTAAAGAGCCTCTTGACGAAAGTGAAAGAGGAGAGTGAAAAAGTTTGCTTAAAGTTCAACATTCAGAAAACTAAGATCATGGCATTTGGTCCCATCACTTCATGGCATATAGATGGGGAAACAGTGGAAACAGTGACAAACTATTTTGGGGAGCTCCAAAATCACTGCAGATGGTAACTGTAGCCATGAAATTAAAAGATGGTTGCTCCTTGGAAGAAAAGCTATGATCAACCTAGACAGCATATTAAAAAGCAGAGACATTACTTTACCAACAAAGTCCATCCAGTCAAAGCTCTGGTTTTTCCAGTAGTCATGTATGCGTGTGAGAGTTGGACCTTAAACAAAGCTGAGTACAGAAGAATTGATGCTTTTGAATTGTGGTGTTGAAGAAGACTCTTGAGAGTCCCTTGGACAGCAAGGAGATCCAGCCAGTCCATCCCAAAGGAGATGAGTTCTGAATGTTCATTGGAAGGACTGATGCTGAAGCTGAAACTCCAATACTTTGGTCACCTGTTGCGAAAAACCAACCCACTGAAAAAGGCCCTGATGCTGGGAAAGATTAAAGACGGAAAGAGAAGATGACAGAGGATGAGATGGTTGGATGGCATCCCCGACACAATGGACTTGAGTTTGAGTAAACTCCAGGAGTTGGTGATGGACAGGGAAGCCTGGCATGCTGCAGTCCATGGGGTCGCAAAGAGTCGGACACAACTGAGTGACTGAACTGAACTGATCTCTTCCTTTGACCTAATTCTCTGTGTTTCTTTCTTTTATTAGGTAGGTCAGTTGTGTCTCTTGATTTTGGAGAAGTAGTCCCATGTAGATGTCCTGCGGGGCACCGCGTGCTTCCCTCTGGCCAGCAGAGCCTCTGGGCCCAGGAGTGCTCCCTAAGGGGATGCATGTATCTTTCTCTTTGATCAGCTGACTGCTGTTCGCATGCTGGTATTGAAGGCTGACCCTTGGCGTCGCTGGCTCAAGACCCTGCCTCATGTAGTTGCTGTGGATGTGTTGGCAGGTAAGGCACGTCCCAGCAAGTTAGCAGAGAGGCCTAGCTGCCCATGACTGCTGAGGGCAAACTGCTGGGCAGGGCAGGGCCTCAGCGTGGCTGGCTCTGAGACCCAGCGGTGCAAGTCTGCTCTGAGGCCACTGGCGGAGGGGGGAGGCCTCCAGCATTTAATTTCTTTATAATCTCAATATCCGTTTCTCTATTGCTAATACGAGAAAAGTGAAAGTGTTAGTCTCTCAGTTTTGTCTGCGACTCTTTGCGACCCCATGGACTGTAGCCACCAGGCTCCACTGTCCATGGGATTCTCCAGGCAAGAACACTGGAGTGCGTAGCCATTCCCTTCTCTGGGGGATCTTCCCGACCCAGGGACTGAACCCAGGTATTCTTCACTGCAGGCACATTCTTTACTGTCTGAGCCACTGCATTACAATTATATTCTATATATTGATTTATGTCCTATAACTTTGCTAAATTAACTTCTCATAGCTGTTTTAAAGACTCCATTGGATTTTATTTTATTTTATTTTTTAGTTTTTATTTTTAAATTTTAAAATCTTTAATTCTTACATGCATTCCCAAACATGAACCCCCTCCACCTCCCTCCCATAACATCTTTCTGGTCATCCCCATGCACCAGCCCCAAGCATGCTGCATCCTGCGTCAGACATAGACTGGCGATTCAATTCACATGATAGTATACATGTTAGAATGTCATTCTCCCAAATCATCCCACCTCTCCCTCTCCTCTGAGTCCAAAAGTCCGTTATACACATCTGTGTCTCTTTCCCTGTCTTGCATACAGGGTCGTCATTGCCATCTTCCTAAATTCCATATATATGTGTTAGTATACTGTATTGGTGTTTTTCTTTCTGGCTTACTTCACTCTGTATAATCGGCTCCAGTTTCATCCATCTCATCAGAACTGATTCAAATGAATTCTTTTTAACGGCTGAGTAATACTCCATTGTGTATATGTACCAAAGCTTTCTTAAATAAAGAAAATTTATTTCTTCTTTTCTACTATGGATGCCTTCACCCCTCAATTGCTGTGACAAGAAATTACAGTATAATATTGATTAAAATTTGTGAAAGCAAATATCCTTTTCTTGTTCCTGATCTTAGAGGGGAAACATTTAGTCTTTAAATATAAAAATAATGTTTTGCAGGTTTTAAGTTGATATTATCAGGTTTAGGAAGTTCCCCTGCATTTTTAATTTGCTAAGTTTTTATCAAGAATGGATGTTGAAATGGTTTCAAAATGTTTTATTTAATTTATTGAGATGATCATAAGGTTTTTTCTTATTTATGTTGATAACACAATTAATGATATTGGTTGATATTTTGTAATATTAAAACAAACCTGCATTCATAGGACAAACCCTACTTTATCCTTTTCACAAATTGTTATTCTTGATCAAAATTTTTTAGAATTCTTCCATATATTTTCATGAGATATATTGATTTATGGGTTTCTTTCTACTTTTTTTGTAGTATCTTTGCCTGATTTTCATATCAGTGTAGTACTAGCCTCAGAGAATTAGTTGAAAAATATTTCCGCCTCTTCAATTCTCTTTTAGAGTTTGTAAAGAATTGTTTCTTGGATTTTTTTTCCATAAGTGTTTGGTAAAATTTATTAGTGAAATCACTTGGCCTGTAATTTTCCTTTGAGATGGTTTTAAACCGCAAACTACATTTCCTCAGTAGACACAGAGCTATTTTTGAGTGATTACTGTTAGTTTATGACTTAAAGGAAATTTTCCAGTTTATCTAAATTACCTGATTTATCATTATGAAACTTCTGATAATATTGTATTTATATCCTTTTATCTGCAGAATCTGTTGTGATGTCACCAACATAATTCTTGATATCAGCAATCTGTGTTTTTTCCAACCAGTTTAGCTAGAGATTTATCCATTTTTTAATTTTCCCACAGAATCAGATTTTATTTCAGTGACTAACTCAAAATATTTAATCTCTTCCATTGCATTGATTTTTACTTTGATATTTACGATATCCTTTATTCTCATTGCTCTGCTGTGCTGTGCTTAGTTGCTCAGTCACGTCCAGTTCTTTGTGACCCCATGGACTGTAGCCCTCCAGGCTCTTCTGTCCATGGGGATTCTCCAGGCAAGAATACTGGAGGGGATTGCCATGCCCCTCTCCAGGGGATTTTCCCAACCCAGGGATTGAACCCAGGTCTCCATCATGGCAGGTATATTCTTTACCATCTGAGCCACCATGGAAGCCCATGAATATTGGGGTGTGTAGCCTATCCCTTCTCCAGGGGATCTTATCAACCCAGGAATCGAACCAGAGTCTCCTGCATTACAGGTGGATTCTGTACCAGCTTGGCTACCAGGGAAGCCCTTATTCTCATTATTTGGATTTAATGTGCATAGTTTTCTATGTTCTTAAGATAGAACCTGAAGACATCGGTTTATCAAACATTATTACCTTTGCTGCAAACCCTACAGTAAATTATCACTTTTGTTTAAATTTTCAATGGACTTTTAAAGTGATTTATATAATAAGAGAATGTCTTGCACATTTAGCCATTTCCTATTATTTTGATGTTCTTCGTATTTTGTGTAGACCCGTATTTCCACGTACTAAACTCTCCTTCTGTCTAAAGAATTTCTTTTACCTCTTCTTGCAGGACAGATCTGCTGGTAATTACTTCAGTTTGCTATAGTACACCAGAAGAAAAAGCACAGAACTCCATTTTTCCTTTATTTCTTGAAAGGTATATTCAATGTACATAGAACTTCAGGTTAACAGTCTTTGCTTTCAGCACTTTCAATGCACTGCTTCACTGTCCTCTCACTCATATTTTCACAATGAACCTGGTGCCATCCTCATCCTTGCTCTTCTGTACGTTTGGTACCACTTTTCTCTGGCAGCTTTTAAGGTTTCTGTTTATCACGGGTTTTGAGAAACTTGATTATGGTGTGCCTTGTTGCACTTTGCTTCTTCTTACATGGATTTATTGAGCTTCTGTATAGCTTTTATCAAATCTAGAACATATTTGTCTATTACTTATTTGAATATTTTGTGTCCTTTCATCCTTCTCCAGAGAGTGCATTGACACATATGTGAGGCTGATTAAAGCAGTCCCACAGCTTATCAAGGCTCTGTTAATATTTTTAAAAATAATTTCTAATTTTATTTTAGGTAGTTCCCATTATCGCTCTCAAATTCACTGATCTTTTCTTCTGCGATATATCAACTGTCATTAACCCTACTCAACATGCTTCTTCTCAAAGTTTTCATCTCTAGAATTTTGACTAGGGTCTTCTTTACATTCTTTTTCTGTGCCATTAACATTTTGAACACATGAAATAAACTCATAATAACTATTTCAATGTTTTTCTCTGCTAATTCTATGCGGATTCTAGGTCAGCTCTGATTGATTACTTTTCTCATTGCAAATTCCGTTTCTGCTTCTTTGCATGCCTGGTAAACTTTGTTTGGATGATGGACTTTTGACTTTGCTGAGTGCTGGATATTTTTGTACTTCCCATACATATTCTGAACTTTGATCTGAAATATAGCTAAATTACCTTGAAACAGGTTCATCCTTTCTGTTCTAGCCTTTATGTTATATTACGCAGGTTCTACACATTGCTCAGTCTATGGCAAATCGCTCCCCATTACTAACACCGGAACTTCCTGAGTTTTCTACCCAATGTTCTGTGATTTATGGGCTTTTCCAACCCAAATATTGGGAATCAACTGTATCCCCAGCCATGTGTGAATTCCAGGCACTATTTTCTAGTCTTTTCAGACATTTTGTTTGTTTGTTTCTCCCTGGAACCAGGTATTTTTCCGCCACACAAGTGCTGATCAGTGCTCTGCTGAATGTGCCAAGGAAGCTCGAATCTGCAGATATTCTAGATTCCCTGGTGCAGTCTCCTCTCTGGAGCTCTGTCCTGCAAGCCCATGTCACTTTCATCCCCCAAGACACTCAGCTACTTCTCCCCAGATCAGCGTCGGCAAACTTTGCCCTAACTTCCCCCTCCTTGTCCCATGGCCTAGCAACTCTCCTAATGCAATCAACAGGATAAAATTATGAAGCTGTCTATACTGGTTTCTGGTCTCTCAGTGGTAATTGTCTTTCACTGCCTGATATTCAGTGTCTTCAAAATGATTTTACATATATTTGTCTGTTTATTTTTCACTGTTCCAGGTAGGAGGGAAAAAATCTGTTCCCTCTTACTCTATTGTAAGAGAATCTGAAGGCTGATTTCCCCCTTTTTATCCAGCTAACTCATAAAATCTAAAGTTTGATTTTTCCACTACATAGAAAAAACTTCTGCCATTCAAATTCTTAGACCTTCTCAATTCTATCTAAGAACCACTGTGGGGTCTGCAAACTCTAGTAAAAAAACCTGATCTAGAAAACTCAAGCATCCTGTAGTAAAATTTCATCTTACTTTTCTGAAACTTAGCATTTCCTTCCATTATAAATGTATGCCACAAACCACAGTAGTATTAACACTATGGTAGGTAACTTTATCCCCCTGGAGGAGGGCCCAGCAACCCACTCCAGCATTCTTGCCTGGAGAACCCCTTGGACAGAGGAACCTGACAGGCTACAGTCCACAGGGTTGCAAAGAGTCGGACATAACTGAAGCGACTTAGCATACATAACGTAACTTTGTCACAAATTAAAAAATCACAGACATTTCATTTCACTGTGTATTTTTGCCCTGCTTTGTAAAGTGGAGACAGCCTGGAGATCAGAAACATGTGTCCCTCTCTCTCTCACTTTCCCCTGTGCAGTCCCTCTCCCTCACATGACAACCTTGGGATATCCTAGAAATGTCTTTCTGCCTTGTGCATTACCCACATATTTGCTGTGTTTTATCTAGTTCTCTTCATGGGTTGGTCCACTGAAGGAGTGGCATCAGCATCCTCCTTTCACATATGCGGAACAGGACTCAGTGAGCATAATCAAGGTCTCAGGACTGGTAGCATCCAGAACACTTCCATTTCTGTTTTCCAATCCTGTGGTTCCTCTACCCTGCATGGTGTCTGCTATTTCTGTACCAGGGTTTAGCTTACAGTTGTCACAAAATGACAAACTCAGCTGTGAGCTTATGAGCATTTAAATGCTTTCCTACCACTAGGCTATGGTTTTCCCAGTGGTCATGTATGGATGTGAGAGCTGGACTGTGAAGAAAACTGAGCACTGAAGAAGTGATGTTTTTGAACTGTGGTGCTGAAGACTCTTGAGAGTCCCTTGGACTGCAAGGAGATCCAACCAGTCCATTCTGAAGGAGATCAACCCTGGGATTTCTTTGGAAGGAATGATGCTAAAGCTGAAACTCCAGTACTTTGGCCATCTAATGCAAAGAGTTGACTCATCGGAAAAGACTCTGATGCTGGGAGGGATTGGGGGCAGGAGGAGAAGGGGACGACAGAGGATGAGATGGCGGGATGGCATCACTGACTCAATGGGCGTGAGTCTAAGTGAACTCTGGGAGTTGGTGATGGACAGGGAGGCCTGGTGTGCTGTGATTCATGGGGTCACAAAGAGTCGGACACGACTGAGTGACTGAGCTGAACTGAGCTGAACCGCTAAGAGGTATCTGGAGTTAAAATTGTTTTGCTGTCTGTTTGCATAAAAACCTAAAATTGTGACTTATGAGACAATAGAGTATCATTTATTTGGCTTATATTAAATTAAATGTATAATAAATATGGGCTTCCCTGATGGCTCAGTGGTAAACAATCCATCTGCTAATGCAAGAGATGCAGGTTTGATCCCTCGGTTGGGAAGATGCCCTGGAGAAAGAAATGGCAACCTCGTTCAGTATTCTTGCCTGGAGAGTCCCATAGACAGAGGAGCCTGGCCGGCTACAGTCCATGGGGTCTCAAAAGAGCCAGACATGACTTAGCGACTAAACAGCAATATAATAAATACTGAATTATGCTCACATGGGCAATGTGTATTAGCTGCTCAATGTCTGAGAAGACTGGGAGAAAGCCATAGGATGGAAGATGAAAGGGCCCATCAATTTAATGTTATATAACATTCAGCGCTCTTACAGATTTGTCATTTTTTGGAAAAATAACTCAAAAAATCACATGTGCTCATTGAGACAAGTAGAATAAGCATTTTCTATTTCGGTCAAGAAGTACAATATTTCTCATTGCAGTTCTGATATTTTTAATGATGAGAGGAGGTCCTATCCTCCTATTGCCCCAATCAGCTTCTTAGAGTCAACATTAACACAAGTACATGCCCATAACTTGAAGATTTGAAAATAAAAAGGTTTTGAAAGTTGCCTTCAGAGCTACAACATTTAAGCAGCTTGTTAAATGTTGATATATCAGCCTTATTGATCTACATGAGATTCTATGCTTGTTGCTGTTCAGCCACTAAATTCTGTCCAACTCTTTGCAATCCCACGGACTGTAGCATACCAGGCTCGTCTGTCCTTCCCTATCTCCCTGAGTTTGCTCAAAATCATATCCAATGAGTTGGTCTTGCTATCTAACTATCTTATCCTTTGCTGTTCCCTTCTCCTTTTGCCTTCAACCTTTTCCAGCATCCGGGTCTTTTCTAACCAGTCGGCTCTTCGCATCAAGTGACCAAAATATTGGAGCTTCAGCTTCAGCATCCTTCCAATGAACATTCAGGACTAATTTCCTTTAGGATGGACTGGTTTGACCTCCTTGCAGTCCAAGGGACTCTCAAGAGTCTTCTCCAACACCACAGTTCAAAAGTATCAATTCTTTGGCACTCAGCTTTCTTTATGACCCAACACTCACATCCATACGTGATTACTGGAAAAACCATAGCTTTAAATATATGACCTTTGTTGGCAAAGTGATGTCTTTGCTTTTAACACACTGTCTAGGTTTATCATGGTTTTCCTTCCAAAGAGAAAATGTCTTTTCATTTCATGGCTGCAGTCACTGTCTGCAGTGATTTTGGAGCCCAAAAAAATGAAATTTGTCATTAGTTCCACTTAGAAGAAGGAGAAAAATGTATTCTCTTTGGGGAAAAAAAATGACTCTAGAGTGAATACCTGTTGCTGCTGCTGCTAAGTCCCTTCAGTCGTGTCCAACTCTGTGCGACCCCATAGACGGCAGCCCCCCAAGCTCCACCATCCCTGGGATTCTCCAGGCAAGAACACTGGAGTGGGTTGCCATTTCCTTCTCCAATGAATGAAAGTGAAGTCACTCAGTCGTGTCCAAGGGAAACCTTAGTTTTCTATAGACTTCTATCACCAACCCAGCGATGCATTTCTCAGAAAGAAACCCTCAAGTGCATGTATCAGAAAACATTGGTGGAGATGAATCCAACCAGGTGGCCAGACTCAGAGCCACCTGCAGGATCACAGACTAATGACTGCCTTTCAGGTCTTAATCATCTGGTCTCAACAGGAGTCTGAGTTTTCTAGGCTTCCCATTAGGCACTGCTCCATCACCCCTTCTAAAGCTACAGCAGTAGCTGCCAACTCTGGTGACCCAGGAAGCCAGCCTGCCAGGTGCAGGCACTTAGCTTCCCTCCAGTTCACTGTCTGGATTTATGATCCATAGGGCTTCCCTGGTGGTGCAGAGGTTAAAGCATCTGCCTGCAATGCGGGAGACCTGGGTTTGATCCCTGGGTCGGGAAGATTCCCCTGGAGAAGGAAATGGCAACCCACTCCGGTATTCTTGCCTGGAGAATCCCATGGACAGAGGAGCCTGGTGGGCTACAGTCCCCGGGGTCCAAAGAGTCAGACATGACTGAGCGACTTCTCTTTCTTTCTTCTCTTTCTACTGCTTAATAAGTTTATCCCATTCTGGAAGTTCTAAAGAAAGGGGATACTGGCTAAAGTGGAAGAAGGGAACGGCAAAAAGTATTGCTGAGCACCTAGAGCAGAGCTGCAAGTAGCTACAGATATTAATGTTCACTCCCTCTTCCATATTCACACCACTGGGGTAAACATCATTCCAGTGTTAGATAAGGAGCTAACATATCATTTGCCAAAGGCCCCAGGGATAGTATGACAAACTGGATCAAGGTCTGTCTTCCCCTAAAGACCATGCTCTTCCCGAGCCGTGTGATAGTTACCTGCATGCATGCACGCTCAGTCACTCAGCTGTGTCTGGCTCTTTGTCACCCCATGGGCTGTGGCCCGCCTGGCTCCTCTGTCCATGAGATTCTTCCAGCAAGAATACTACAGTGGGTTGCCACTTCCTACTTCAGGGGATCTTCCAGACCCAAAGATCGAACCCATGTCTCCTGGGTCTCCTGTATTGACAGGCAGATTCTTTACCGCTGAGCTACCTGGAAAGCCCTAGTTGTATACATAGCAGCATCCAAAATATCCAGCAACTCCCAGAGAAATCAAGATCTTCATCTCCAGTGAGTATCAGCAAGTAGTGTCTCTCATCTTAAAGTTAAATCTTTCCTCTAGTCCTGTGAAAAATGCCATTGGTAATTTGACAGAAATTGCATTGAATCCAAGTGACACCATATGTTACAACATGGCTGGACCTAGAGATTATCATACTAGGTGCAGAAGATCAGACAGAGAAGGACAAGTATTATGTGATAGAACTCAAATGTGGAATATAATTTTTAATATGATATAAATGAACTTATTTAAAAACAAAAATACACTCAGATTTTGAAGGCAAATTTATGGTTACCAGAGGGGAAATATGGGGAGGAGAGTTAAATTAGGAGTTTGAGATTAACATGTACCCACATATATATAAAATAGATAACCAACAAGGACCTACTGTATAGCAGAGGAAATCCTACTCAATACTCAATAATAATCTAAATGGGAAAATAATCTGAAAAAGAATGAATTCATGTATATATATATAACTGAATCACTTTTTTTTCTTTTTTTTTTACTTTTTTTTTATTTTTTTGGTTTTTTATTTTTTAAATTTTAAAATCTTTAATTCTTACATGCGTTCCCAAACATGAACCCCCTTCCCACCTCCCTCCCCACAACATCTCTCATTCACCAGAAACTAACAGAAAATTGTAGACCAATTATACTCCAATAAATGTTTTTAAAATGTTCACATTTGCTGAGTGATTTTCTTTTTCGGTCATGCTGCCCAACTTGTGGGATCCTAGCTCCTGACCAGGGATTGAACTTGGGGCTATGGCAGCGAGTGAAAGTACAGAGTCTTAACCACTGGACTTCCAGGGAATTTCCTACTCCAATAAAATTAAAAAGAAAAAAAGAAGTCTGATCAACGAAATGGAATGACAGAAAATATGAAGGGTGAAAAAACTTGCTGGCTGAATCTTTATAAACTTCAAGAATTCTTAGAGAAGATTTTTTTAAAACACTATATAAATCTGAAACCTTTAAAACTACTCTCATTAGGGAACACAGAGATCATGATTCCAGAATGTAATTTGATTCAATGTCAAAGGATTCAGTAAAAGGTAGAATTAATTCATAAGTTTAAACTACATGGTGCTTCACTTGACAATAGAAGATTAGGACTAAAGGCGATCTTCCAAATTTCCACCATATTTTAATGCAGTTTTGCCACTGGCCCTAACTCTTCTTGATGTTGCTAGTCCTGGCTATACTGACCTTGACCCCAGAGTGACCACTGTCTACAGGCTGAATCCATGAGTCTATCCAAGTTAATAGGAAATTCATTTTAATGTATCCCTTATACTTGACTGACAAAGAATGCTCTCTATGGATGTAAGTTCTGAAAAGAAAAATCCATCTCAAACAATAAAATGGAGTGCCTTATGATGGAAAAAGTAAGGCAAATAATTATAAGAATTACAGTAATGATAATAATGTTACCATGACCCCATATAAAATTGAAAAAAGGCAAAAAGCCAATCTACAAAATTGCTCTTGTTCCAAGAATATCTAGCTTCTGGTCATTTCAAAAGGCACCAGATCCTGTTACAGCCACGTCAAGCTCAGGTCAGCCCATCCCCACCTCATCCAATGCATTAGGAATTCTGCAAATGACCGCTCTTGGTTCACAGGGGGTTTGATCACAGAAAGCTAGTTGTTGATCTTTGGATGCCTGCAGGCCTGCAATCTGTGCTACAAGTTTATCCCTCCTAGGAAAAAAAAAAAAAAAAGCAGGGGGGAGGAAGGATGAGACAAGAGGATGGAACCAATACAAGCAGCTGTAACAGGCTAATTGGACCCTTGTGGGCCACCAGTAGGAACAAAATTAAAACAAACAGAGCCTCTCATTGTGCCCTTTCAGGACTGAACCTACCCTGGGTCTATCAGCTTTTCCCCTACCTCCTCCCCTCATCCCCATTTTTAAAGGACCTAATTATGGGTCTTTCTGAAGGATCACAAGCCAGTTTTTATCTAAAAAGAATAAGGTATTTTGCCTCCAAACTGGAGACACTGTTAGAAGTTGGTAATTAGTATGACTTGTTAATGGAGTTTGGCTGTGATTAAGTGGTGATTGAGTGCTAGTTTGGTGCCTGTCAGTGGCTAAGCCTGGGAGGGTGAGAGATGTTTAATGAGACACCTGTTGTTGGGGGCCCACTGGGGTTTGTTGCAGTTGATTGGCACTTGGACGCAGTGCACTCGGTGTGGGGGGATGGGCTGAGCCCGGCAGGCAGTTGGCATCACAGCGGAGCCTGCTGCTCCCAACAAGTCAGGGCTGGCCGCGTTTCCCGAGCTGAGAGTCTGTCCGAGCCTGCAGTCACATGTTCCCATGTGATCTGGGCTGGCTGACTGTGCTCTGACTCCTAGGGGGCGCTGCTTCCATCCCACAGGAGGAAGATCCCTAGGTCCCCAGGAACCCTGCCCCACCAAACACTGGGCTGGGTGTTGGGTGTCCCTCCCGTCATCCAACCTCTCCTGCCCCCAGTGTACAGATGAGGAAACTGAGGCCACAGCAAGTTAAAGAGTTTTCCCAAGTTGATATAGCCACCTCCAGGACCAGAGACACTGCCTTCAGACACAAGCCCCTTTTAAATTTTAAAAGGATCCCCAAGGAGCACATTGAAAATGCAGGTTATGATTGAATAGGTCTGGGGCAATCACTTTTCCTAAGAGTTTCCAAGCAGGGCCTATACTTTGAATGCAAGTCTATAGGATACTTGGAGAAGGCAATGGCAACCCACTCCAGTACTCTTGCCTGGAAAATCCCATGGGCAAAGGAACCTGGTAGGCTGCAGTCCATGGGGTCGCTAAGAGTCAGACACGACTGAGCGACTTCGCTTTCACTTTTCACTTTCAAGCATTGAAGAAGGAAATGGTAACCCCACTACAGTGTTCTTGCCTGGAGAATCCCAGGGGTGAGGAGGCCTGGTGGGTCGCACAGAGTTGGACACGACTGAAGTGAACTCCAGGAGTTGGTGATGGACAGGGAGGCCTGGCGTGCTGTGATTCATGGAGTCGCAAAGAGTCGGACACGACTGACCGACTGAACTGAACTGAACTGAAGCAACTTAGCAGCCGCAGCAGCAGCTATAGGGTACTTCCTTGTCTTTGAGTCAAACGGAACCCACAAAAGAGAAATGCATTATTGTGTTTTTCACTTTTATGATTGAGACTTTGCTGTGCCATGCTCAGTCATGTCAGACTCTTTGGGTAGCCTGCCAGGCTCCTGTGTCCATGGGATTCTCTAGGCAAGAATACTGGAGAGGGTTGTCATTTCCTCCTCCAGGGATCTTCCCAATCCAGGGATCAAACCCCTGTCTCTTGCGTCTCCTGCATTGCCCGGCAGATTCTTTCCCTCTAAGTCCCCTGGGAAGCCCCATGATTAAGACTACATTGTGCTTTTTAAGGAAGAGAGAGAAGGGATGTGCATAGCACCACTTAAACCTCCTCTTCACCCCCCAGATAGAGCCTGACATTAAAGATGCTCGGGAACTCCTTACCTAAGTATGAAGTGGGTGCAGCCCAGAAGTGTGAGGCAGACCTGAAAATCACAGGAGGCTCAAGCCCCACACTAGCACTTTGGCAGAACATTTCTGGGAGGGAAAAAGAGTCTCACCTTGGGGGCTCTGCTCGTTAAGGTGTCGGGGATCCAGCTGCCACCACCCTGATGCCTGCCCCTGCCACTGACTGCAGGTGCCCCCTCCAAATCCACTGGATAAACGTCACCCTTTCCAGGTCAGCGACCAGGAACCTCCGGGAAAACAGCCCTTTGTTCTTTCCCGACAGTTGTTTGGGGCCGAAGGTGGAGTCAAAACACACGTGTGAGAGGTCACGAAGGCCCCGCACCCACCTGGACCCCGTTCAGCTTCGGTTCAGGAAGGGCAGTCACCTGGCCTCCAACCGACCTTACCAGTGACTCAGATTACAATTTGCACCACATTTTTTCAGACATTCAGAGGAACCTTTTCTGAGCTCAAAAAAAGACCCACAGCCTCCAGCCAAAGTTTGGGCTCCCTTGGATCACGCTTCTTGAGCATGAAAATACCTGAAGAGCAATCTCAGATGCTTCAGGTCCCGACACCAATATTAAAATCAGATAAAACTGCAAGGGTAATTCACAAAACAAAAGCCAAATACTTTGTTTTAAATTCTACAGATGACTGAGGGAAAAATTGATTTTGTTCTGATCATCCAAATAACTGTCTCATTGCTGGGCTTCCCTGTACTGAGGGAGACCAGGCCTGAGGGGAATACAATGTTACATCAAATGTATTTCTCCTGTATTGAAATGATCGGGGTGTTAATGTATTTTTTCTAGAGGAATAAAATATTTAGCTGATGTGGGTGGATTTTATTTCAAATTTGATAGAAACCACTGTGTCATATTAACCGCAATTTGATCTAATAAAAGGCAAGACCAAAATAAGTTCTTTAAAAATTTTTGTAGGTATTTTCTTGTTTGCATTTATAGACACAGCATTAGAATGTGAGGGGTTTACCATGACATTTCCAATGGAAAAGTAGGCTTTAGGCGATGGGTAGGAAGAATATGAACTGGGTGACTGGAACCGACATGTATTCACTGTAGATGCTATGCCTGAAATAGATAACTAATCTGTATCGCACAAGATACTCTACTCAGGGCTTCCTGGTGACCTAACTGGGAAGGAAATTCAGAAAAGAGAGGATATATGTAAACATACAGCTGATTCGCTTTGCTGCATAGCAGAAACTAACAGCACTGTCAAGGAACTATTCTCCAATAAGAGCTTCCCTGGTGGCTCAGATGGTAAAGAGCCTGCCAGCAGCGCAGGAGACCTGGGTTCAATCCCTGGGTCAGGAAGATCCCCTTGGGAAGGGCATGGCAACCCACTCCAGCATTCTTGCCTGGAAAATCCCCTGGACAGAGGAGCTTGGTGGGCTACAGTCCATGGGGTCGCAAAGAGTCGGACACGACTAAAGTGACTAAAACTTCCTTACACTCCTATAAAACCTAATTTTAAGAAAAGGTATCGTTTAGACTTCTAGACAGATATCAGTCTCTCAACAGGGATTCAGTACTTTTTCTGGTGAACATGGGGATAAGGAGCAATCATATGCCAGAAACTTACAGGTGATGCAGATACGGCTGATGGGAATCCTTTTTATAACTGCTAAGTTTTCAAGTACCAAAAGGTGCTACATCTCAAGGATCCCATATGAAAAAGGAATATGCAAAATGCTTTAGGATGGAGTGCATAAACAGCAGATCTGAAGGCAGATGGATTTGGGAGAGAGACCTGGTTCTGCCAAGTATGAGCTGTGTAGCTTTGGACCAGGGGCTTAACTTCTTTGGTCCCCAGTTTCTCTATTAATAGTTTGGAAGCAGTCACATTATATTGAAATATTGCTCTGAGACTTGGACATAAGGTATGGAAAGCTCCCGGTATATGGCAGACACTGGATGAACCCTGAAGCGGGTTTATATTGATCATTGTCCCACATGGTACAACCCTGCACTGGTGAACATCTCCCAGGACCGGCAGCTTGGAGGGAATCCATTTAACCATTTCACACCACAGAGACAGTCTCAGAAACACCCACCCAGGTATCATCCCCTCTCACCTGGACTACTGAGATAGCTTATAAATAACAGGTCTCCTTGACTGATTCTGACACATTCTCTCCAATATCTGTTGTTTACATCAAGGTCAGAGTGATCATTTTCAGGTAGCGCTAATGTGTACACTGTTGCTGCTGCTAAGTCGCTTCAGTCGTGTCCGACTCTGTGCGACCCCATAGACGGCAGCCCACCAGGCTCCCCCATCCCTGGGATTCTCCAGGCAAGAACACTGGAGTGGGCTGCCATGTCCTTCTCCAATGCATGATAGTGACAAGTGAAAGTGAAGTTGCTTAGTCGTGCCTGACTCTTAGCGACCTCATGGACTGCAGCCTACCAGGCTCCTCCCTCCACCATGTGTAAAATAAATAGCTAGCAGGAAGCTGCTGTATAACACAGGAGCTCAGCCTGGTGCTCTGTGATGACCTCGAGGGGTGGGATGGGGGAGGGTGGGAGGAGGCTCAAGAGGGAGGAGATATATGTATACTTCGAGCCGATTCATTTTGTACAGCAGAAACCAACACAAAACTGTAAAGCAATTGTCCTCCAATTAAAAATAAATAAAAAATAAAATGTGTACACAGAGTACTTAATAAAACTTGGTGTAAAAAGAAAGAAAGGGATCATTTTCAAACATGAGACCTGACTCAAATCTAACAGAATGACAGCCGAAGGTCTTCTACTGCCCAGAGCTCTGCCTGATCCCGCCACTGTTACCCGCAACTTCCCCCAGCTCACACCCACTGACTCCCTCTGGCCAGCCTCCCTGAGCCCCACACTGGTTCCAACATGACACGTTCAGCTCTCAAAATTCCCCTACTTAGAAGGTGCTTTCCTCTGCTCTCCACCTGGCTCATCCCATCATTTTTCTCCCCAAACCAAAAGGCCCTTCACAGACTAGGTTGTCCCATAGAAATTTGCGTCTCAACCCTTCCTCCCAAGCATCTCTTATCTCCTTGCATGCGTGCAAATTTGTTTCAGTTGTGTCCAACTTTTTGCAACCCCATGGACTGTAACCCACCAGGCTCCTCTGTCCATGGAATTTCCCAGTCAAGATTACCAGAGTGGGTGGCCATTCTCTTCTCCAGGGGATCTTCCCAACCCAGGCATCGAACTTGTAGGCAGATTCTTTACCTCTGAGCCGCCGGGTAAGTCCCCTTACCTCCTTACCTTGCTTTATTATAATTTTTTTAATCTTATCCCCTTGCCTTTTTTTTTTTTTTTTTTGTATTGGAATATAGTTGATCCCAGGTGGCGCTAGTGGTAAAGAACTCATTTGCCAATGCAAGAGACATAAGAGAAGCCAGTTTGATCCCTGGGTCAGGAAGATCCCCTGGAGAGGAGGGCACGGCAACCCGCTCCAGTATTCTTTCCTGAAAAATCCCAAGGGCAGAAGAGACTGACAGGCTAGGTCCACGGGCCACCAAGAGTTGGATACAAGTGAAGCAATTTAGCATGCATTGTTGGTTAACAATGTGGTAGTTTCAGGAGTACTGCAAATTCAGTTATCCATATATACATATCTATCCTTTTTCGAACTCTCTTTCCATTTAGGTTACTATAAAATATTGATCAGAGTTCTCTGTGCTATACAGCAGGTTCTTGTTGGTTATCCATTTTAAATATACATTGCTTTAATTTCTCCATAGTTCTGGTCAACTCTAACACATCCTATTTTGTTGTTCCTGAATGGTAGTATCTTGCTCTTTCCTGTGGAAGCAGAGGCCTTGCTTGGTTCCTTGGCAATCTCAGGTGCTTAGAAACATTTCCTGGAACCCCATAAAAAGATGGTGTACAAATGGACAAATGAGTGAATAAATGAATGAGTGAGTTTGTGACTAACAGTAGGCCCTGGATGACTGTACGTTGAGTGACTGAATGGAACTGGCTGTTTTAATAAGCCCTGTCTCTTAATAGGAATCAGCCTCCTGTAGGGCAGGGCCATCTCTTTCGGCCCATGCAGAACAGCTCAGCATGTTCTAGTGGGAAAGAATCAGAAAAGATTCAGCCAGTGTGAAAAACTGAAGCCCAGAGATGGAAAACTAATCAGGGCAAGAGGAACTTGAACCCAGGGTCAGGTCTTCTAGCCTCAGTTTGCCGTGACTTTGTCCCTGCTGCCCCTTTGCTGGGCCCACTGCCCCCTGAAGAGTCCTGAGCAGAGAGCTGGGGTTCCAGAAGCCCTGGTCAGTCATGTGACTGCCTGATGCTGGCACCTGTTATTGTGAGTGTTGCAGATCCCCTTACGCATCTGATCAAGAGAAGCAAGGCCTTTATTCCTCAGAGCAGGAGAGTAAATGGTGATAACCCTGGAGTAATTGCCAGTAAAACCTCTGAAGGGAAAATCCATCACGTGCTCAGCCCTGCTATTCTTTGGGTACAGCGTTTAGTAGGAGCTTCTTCCTGACACCGGGATGCAGTGGTTCAAGAGAATCGCTTGAGTCCATCTAACCAGGAGGGTGATGTTCTGCATATTCCAGGATGCTCTGCTGATGTGTGTGCTGTATGGGTAAAAAGAGCCACAGGTCTTCAGGGGGCAAAACCGAGAGTCCCAAGATGAGAGGGCGAAGCTGCATGGAGCCCAGCCCCAAAGCAGGGAAAACTCCCTGTATCTACTCTTTTAACTAGGCTAGGCCCCTGGCAGAGTGTGTGAAAGAGACAGATCTGCTTGGGAAGTTTTGTTTATTGTTGTTTATTTTCTAAATCCTGTCCAACTCTTTGCGACTCCCTGAACATGCACACCAGGCTCCTCTGCCCTGCACCATCTCCTAGTTCGCTCAGATTCATGCCCATTGAATCACTGATGCTCTCTAAACATCTCATCCTCTGCTGACACCATCTCCTTTTGCCTTCAGTCTTTCCCAACACCAGGGTCTTTTCCGATGAGCTGGCTCTTTGTATCAGGTGACCAAAGTATTGGAGTTTCAGTTTCAGCATCAGTCCACCCAATGAATATTCAGGTTTGATATCCTTTAGGATTGACCAGTTTAATCCTCTTGCTGTCCAAGGGACTCTCAAGAGTCTTCTCCAGCACCACCGTTCAAAAGCATCAGTTGTTTAGTGCTCAGCCTCCTTTATGGTCCAGCTCTCAGATCCATACATGACTACTGGAAAAACCATACCTTTGCCATCACCATTGGCCAGGTGACATCTCTGCTTTTTAATATGCTGTCTAGGTTGGTCATAGCTTTTCTTCCATGAAGCAAGTGTCTTTTAATTTCATGGCTGCAGTCACTTCCGCAGTGATTTCAGAGCCCAAGAAAATAAAATCTGTCACTGCTTTCACTTTTCCCTCCATCTATTTGGAATTAAGTGATGGGACTAGATGCCAAGCTTAATCACAGAATAAACTTAGAATCATGACCAGTGAGGCCTGAAAACATCCACAGAGGCAGTACACAAGAAGGGAAGGACCCCCCACAGATAGGTTAAGAACTGCAGGAGGACCCCAAAACAGGGTCTGCAGAATGTGGCCAATGCTGTGGAATGAGTCATACAGATGAGCTGACAGTACCAGAGACAGCGCTGTCTGTCCCCATGTAGCCTTGACCTGAAAAGCCTGCCCATCAGAATGCCGCTGCACATCACGAAATGTTATGGGATGTGGGATTCTGTTTGTGTGTGTGTGTTAGTCGCTCAGTCATGTCTGACTCTTTGTGACCCTATGGACGATAGCCTGCCAGGCTCCTCTGTCCATGGAATTCTCCAAGCAAGAATACAGGAGTGGGTAGCATTCCCTTCTCCAGAGGATCTTCCCTACCTAGGGATCGAACCTGGGTCTCCCACATTGCAGGCAGATTCTTCACCATCTGAGCCACCTGCAATGCTGGGATTCTCTTTAGGTTAACCGTATTATAACAAATTGGGTCTCTAGTTCACACTCCAGAGTGTAGGTTTCATCATTCTCAACTGATCATTTTGTTTTCATCCTAAAGTTCCCAACTGAAAAAAACCTTCATGCTAATATTTTCAAGGGCTATATAGGATTGATGGGTATTTACTGATTTTATAATTAAGATCCCAGTGCATCATCCAGAATTGGTAAAACCAAGAACTTTTAGGACGTGGCCTTAGTAGGCTTATGCCAAGGTGTGTACACATTATACTGACGCACAGAACAAGATCCAGGCACATCTCATTTTCTTGTGCTTTGCTTTACTGTGCTTTGCAGATATGGTGTTTTTGTTTTGTTCTTTTTACAAATTGAGGATTTGTGGCCTCCCTGCATTGAGCAAGGCCATCAGTGCCATTTTTTGATACCGTTTGCTTGCTTCATGCATTTGTGTCACATTTTAATAATTCTTACAGTATGTAAACATTTGCATTCTTTTTGTTTGTTAGAGTGGTCTGTGATTTGTGATCTAGGATGTTCTATGGCTTGCTGAAGGCTCAGATGATAGTTAGCATTTTTCAGCAAAACTGCATCTATTAATTAAGATATACACATTGCTTTTTTGGGCTTCCCTCACAACTCAATTGGTAAAGACTCTGCCTACAATGCAGGAGACCTGGGTTCGATCCCTGGGTCAGGAAGATCCTCTGGAGAAGGAAATGGCAACCCACTCCAGTATTCTTGCCTGGAGAATCCCATGGACAGAGGAGCCTGGCAGGCAACAGTCCATGGTGTCACAAGAGTTGGACATGATTTAGTGACTAAACCACCAATGTCTTTTAGATATAATGCTATTGCATACTTAATAGACTACAGTTCAGTGTTAACACCAATTGTATATGCACTGGGAAATCAAAAAAATTGTTGTGACTCATATTATTACCAAATATGCCTTATTGCTTGTATCCTAGGCATACCTAGGATACAAGCAGTAAAGGATACTAAGCCTCATATATATTATGTAATTTAAGCCCAAGTGGTAGGCATGATTCTCTCGATTTTTATAGATGAGGAAAGTTGGAGAAAATCAGTGGCTGTACTCTGATTTGGTGCTGATTTAGTCTCTAAGTCATGTCCAACTCTTGGGACCCCACAGACTGCAACCCACCAGGCTCCTCTGTCCATGGGATTTCCCAGGCAAGAATATTGGAGTGGGTTGCCATTTCTTTCTCCAAGGGATCTTCCAGAACCTCAGACCTAACCCTGGCCTCCTACATCACAGGCAGATTCTTTATCAACTGAGCCACCAGGGAACAAACCATAGTCCCAGGGTGGGGCACTTAAACAGCAGAAATTAAGTTCCTCACTGCTCTGGTAGCTGAAATTCCGAGCTCAAGACTTGGGCAGTGTTGGTTCCTCTGCGGCCTCTCTCCTTGGCTTGCAGACAGCAATGTGCTTTCCATGTCCTCACACGGCCCTTCCTCTGTGCACACTGATCTCTGGTGTCTCTGTGTGCGTCCAGAGCCTCTCTTCTTATAAAGATGCCGGTCAGATTGGGTTTCAATGCACTCTGTAGGCCTCATTTTAATTTCACCACCTCTCTAAAAGCCCCATCTGCAAGTACAGTCACATTCTGAGGCACTGAGGGTTAGGCCTTCTACAGATTCTTCCTGAGGAGGAGCAGAATTCAGACCAAAGCAGGAGCCCTATACTCTGGTTTGCCTGGGACACTCAGGGTAAGTTCATTGTCCCTGGGTGACTGGGTGACTTCACTTTCACTTTCACTTTCATGCACTGGAGAAGGAAATGGCAACCCACTCCAGTGTTATTGCCTGGAGAATCCCAGGGATGGGGGAGCCTGGTGGGCTGCCATCTATGGGGTCGCACAGAGTCGGACACGACTGAGCGACTTAGCAGCAGCAGCGGCAGCAACTAGTACATAGCATCCTTTCAGTCTCAAAATTGTCCATTTGAATGATCAGCTCACTCTACTATGACAGCAGGCTTCATAAAACATCTCAAGAAGAGAACAGAAAAGAGTTTCAGCTCTGCTCTGCTTCCCAAATCCCCCTACCCCTTCCTGCCTCTTAGATGCTCCCTTTGCACCATTGTGTGGCTGCCCCCAAGGAACAGTGCTTACAGACACTTTGCAGGGTCTGGGAGACGCGCCATGATCCAGTAGGCCAGTCAGTGTACAAGGCTGCCACCACGTGGCTTGGCTTCTCCCCGACTTCACAGTGAAACATGGATTGTTCGGATGAACAAGGGCAGATGGGTCCTGTCTGCTTCCCCTCACTCCTTGCTTGGGTTTCAGCCAACCACATTTCACTACTGTGCTTCTATTCCAAAATTAAGAACATTCTTTGATTCTAAAATTAAGAATGAAAGTAAGTGCCTTTGTCCAGGAGGATGCTGTGTAACACCTGAGGGATGTTGGTGGATGTTCCAGCCGAAGACTTGCGCCAGCCTTCTGCTGTTGATTACCCCCCTCCCCACACAGGCCCAGCTACACACAGCACTTCCCCTACCTCCTGAGCATCTTCCGTGTTACATGCATCCAGACTCTTCTTTCCCGGGGGGTGTGTGCTGGACCCCCACTGAGATGGCAGCTCTATCATCTGACAGGCTATGGACCACAAGGTGCTGGGCTCTGCGTCTGCGGGGAGCTAGCTTAGTCCTCGAAAGTCCATTCAGCGGAGAAGGAAGGCGGGCGCTGAGACTGTGAACTTGATGCATTTTTCTGAAGAGGAAAGAGGGGGCGGCTCTGGGAAAGTCGACAAAGCCCAGGGGTGAGCCAATTTTGATGATTTGGCCCATGGTGCCCCAATTTATTACCACAAAGGGAAGATAATGACAAGCTTCCATAGAGGGAGTACCTACCATGTGCTAGGCTTTGTGCTGAGATCTTTAAAGCCAAATTTTAATCAAAACATGCAAACCTGGGAAGCTTACCTGAGGGTGAGCAGCAAACTGGAACTCACGTCTGTGTCTCCCTCTCTAGCTCTTGCGCAGCCCATGGTACCTCTTTTAATCTTTTTTGCAACCATTGTTAAGGCAAGATTCCTCAAATACATTCCTAATGTCACTTTTGCCTTAAAAAGAAGTCACACCTCACTCATGTCTGTAGTAAAGTGGAAGTGAAGTCGCTCAGTCGTGTCCAACTCTTTGCGACCCCATGAACGGTAACCTACGAGGCTCTGCAGTCCATGGGACTTTCCAGGCAAGAGTACTGGAGTGGACTGCCATTTCCTTCTCCAGGAGATCTTCCCAACCCAGGGATCAAACTCGGGTCTCTGCATTGCAGACAGACGCTTTACCATCTGAGCCACTAGGGAAGCTCATGTAGTAAATGATTGCAAAATGCTCTCCAAAGAATCCTTCTTCTACAAAATATTAACAAATCCTCTGCCTTCCTGCCTTGACCCCCACCCCTCTTCAAACAGAGGGGAGTCTGTGACCTTTCGTGTTGGAAACAATGGGTTGTTCAGTTTCATTATTGTAAGACTTCTCCAAGCCTGGAGTGTGTTGCTGCTAACTGTGAATTCCCATGAAGAGGTGGCATCATGCAATGTTTCACAAACTGAGTACCCTTGTGGGTCCATTCACCTGGGCAACATCGGTCTGGAAACACTGGCCTCTTAATGCTTCAAGTTTTCATCTGAACTTCTAGGCCCTGTATGATATTTCCCCATAATTATGTAGCATGATTTTTTTTCTTCTAATAGTGGGTAGTGGGTAATTCTACCTGCACTAGTGTGTGAGCTTAGGCACTTTGTAGTGTCCAACTCTTTGCAAGCCCATGGACTGTAGCCAACCAGGCTCTTCTGTCCATGGACTCTCCAGGTAAGAATACTGGAGTGGGTTGCCATTTCCTTCTCCAGGGGATCTTCCCAACCCAGGGATCGAACCTGGGTCTCCTACATTGCCAGTGGATTCTTAACAATCTGAACCACCAGGGAGATTCCCTCAACCAGCAGCCCAAACTCAAGCGCTCTCTTCTTATCATGCCGCCTTCTGTCTTTCCCCTGCTTCAAGGCCAAGGATATACTCTGTAGATCCTCTTAGCTATTCAATATCCCTTCTGCTGTAATTGATTCTAGCTACTCAATTAGCACCTGGCCCAGGCTCTAATTGTGTGCAAAGCACAAATTAACACTAACTTGCTCTACCTCAAGTGCTCCTTTCTAATGCTAAAATAGTTCTGGGCCTATTAGCCTTATTTTATCTGCTAGATTGCAAGCTTCATTTGGGGTTTTCCCCCTCCCCTCTATTCAAACCAACAGCATCTGCCTCTGGAGTGGTACCACGACTCCCTGGTGTGGCCATAACCTGCCTTTGCACTCTAGCTTTTTCAAGGGTGAACCAGATGTGCCAGCTTCTCTGGGACTCGGTTTTGGCACTAAAATCTCACAACCCCGGAGCCCATCCAGTGCCAGGGTAGTTGCACTATCACCTACCAGCTTGCCCTAGCACAGATTAAAGTTTGCATTCTAAATCTTTATCCTCTGCCTAAAACGCTCTCATCCATGGTTGGCCTCTGAAAGCCAGATTCAGATGTGTTTCTCTTATCAGACATTCCCTTATCACATACTTCTCTTGAGGAGTCCAACCGAGTCCCTTGGCCTTCAGTTCAGTTCAGTCCAGTTGCTCAGTTGTGTCCAACGCTTTGCAAGCCCATGGACTGCAGCACGCCAGGCTTCCCTGTCCATCACCAGCTCCCTTGGCCTTGCATCTTAGCTATTCACCCACTGACTCATGGTCTAGTTCTCAGACAGCTGTCTCCCCTTCAGGTGACCCTTTTGGGCAAGGCCCTGTGATGCGCACCCACACTTCCTCCTATTCCCAGCATAGTTCTTTATACCAGGGTGTCATCAAATGGGCAAATTTGCTGATGGATCTGATGGTTCTGATCCCAGGGCAGGCCTGATCCCAGGGAGGGCTAAAGGCAGGAAGGAGAACAATGGGGAATCTAAAGCTAACTGCGTTCGTTCCACTCCATCTAAAAAACTCAGTAAACGACACTGAAATCTTCCATGGCAGTGAACCCAATTTTTCAGCACAATGTAGAGGGCTGTCTATAATCCATTAGATGTATATTTGTTTCTTGCTGCTTAAATCTGCCAGGCTTTGCAGATTTATGCAGGTAGAAATTTGCAGCAGTACAGAAAGCCTCCCAGGGATGGGAAAGTCACCGCACAGCTCTGCTAGGTCATTCAGAATGGGGATCATTGCAGAGCTTGCTCAGGAAATTGCAGAGATCACATTTTTAAAATGAATATAAAGTTGAGAGGGAATTTTGTCAAGTCGGATTCACCAAAGCCAAAGTAGGCCACCCTGACTCAAGCTGTCAATAAGGTGTTAGGGAAGACACTGGGAGATTAACACCCTTTCACAGTGACCCAGCTGTTCTCTTGAAGGTGATAACATAACATACAGTCAGGTACAGGATGACTAACAATAGTGAGGCGGGGAGGAGGTGCCATGCGGAGCTTTCAAACCTAAGGATCTGGCCGAGTTTCTACTTATTTCTCAAAAAAAACCAACATTTATTTTTTTAATAAAAAAAAATCTAACCAGCATTGTTTCCAACCATAAGTACAAGAAAGGAAGGCTTTTATAGAGTATTTTCCTCTTTTTATATTACATTAAGCTAATTTTTCAGAAAATTGCTATACATAAAAAGTAGCCCTCTCTGTACTGAGAAAAATGGTTTCCATCTTTGTCTCTTTCTCTCTAAATACACACACACACACACACACACACACACACACACACACACACACATATGTGTATGTATAAAATACACATTTATTTTATGGGCTTCCCTAGTGTCTCAGATGGTAAAGAATCTGCCTCCAATGCAGGAGACCTGAGTTGGATCCCTGGGTTGGGAAGATCCCCTGGAGAAGGGAATTGCTACCCACTCCAGTATTCTTGCCTGGAGAATCCCATGGACAGAGGCGCCTGGCAGACTACAGTCCACAGGATCACAAAGAGTTGGAAACAATTGAACAACTAATACTATACATATATATTTATGTATAAAATACATACTTATTCTAATTGCTTTTTATTATTGATATGTTATTTCTATTATAGTACATTTATTATGTATTATGTATTTATTCTTTACCTATGCTGCTGCTGCTGCTAAGTCGCTTCAGTTGTGTCCGACTCTGTGCGACCCCATATATACATATATAGAGAGAGAGAAAAGAGGAGGAGACCACTGCCCATCCAATCATAACCCGTCACCTTACCAGGAAAAGCGCATGCACCATGCTGTGAAAAGTTCAGACAGTCCCTGAACACCCCCTGCTCATCTAAGGTCAGTGTTCCTCCGAAGCCATAGGTGAACTGAACTAAAGTGAACATGGTCAGTGGCCTGCCTTCTCATAAGCCAGCTAAACTACTCATTAAGAGGAGGGACTCACATTTCCAGAACACTGCTGGTCAAATGGAGGTACGGTAAATACAGTAAACTCAACGTCACTCTTACAGTTTGCATAAAAATAGAGCCAGTTTAGACATCAGTTTTCCAGATACTTAGTAAGTGTGCATAATCCAGAATTCAGTATTAGTGTTTCTCCAGTTTCTAAAATCTCTATTGTTCAGTTACCCCGTCATGTCCAACTCTTAGCGACTCCATAGACTGCAGTATGCCAGGCCTCCCTGTCCCTCACCATCTCCCGAGGTTTACCCAAGTTCAAGTCCATTGCATCAGTCATGACAACCAGCCCTTTCATCCTCTGACACCCTCTTCTCTTTCTGCCCTCAGTCTTTCCCAGCATCAGGGATTTTTCCAATGAGATGGCCATTCACATCAGGTGACCAAAATCAAGTCTTTAAACAGTTTGATGGCTTCATGTATCTAGTGATGTCAGCGGTGAAATTACAGTTTCCCTATTCACATGTCTGTCCTCCCAGAAAATAGATATTTTAGCCCAACCCATTCCCATTAAATTGTAAAGAGCTCGAAACTTGAAGACAGTTCTCTGTGGTCTAAAATGCCCTAAATGGATAATGAAGTGAAGTGAAGTCACTCAGTCGTGTCCAACTCTTTGCAGCTCCATGGACTGTAGCATACTACGCTCCTCCATCCATGAGATTTTCCAGGCAAGAGTACTGGAGTGGGTTCCCATTTCCTTCTCCAGAGGATCTTCCTGACCCAGGGATCGAACCCAGGTCTCCCACACTGTAGACAGATCGAACCCAGGTCTCCCACACTGCAGGCAGACGCTTTACCATCTGAAGCACCAGGGAAGTTGTCTGTGGTCTAAAATGCCCTAAATGGACAATAGAAACACTAAAAAAAATTAACGTCAGGTAAGAAAGAATATGGAAATACTGGAAAATTAGAAAGCAAATTAGGCAACGAAAAGAAAAAGCAACACCAGCAGTAAATGTGCAGGGGTCTGTCTTCCGATTCTCCCTTCGTGGTCTTTTTGTAACTCTTGCACCCAGCATTTTAAATGAGCACTTATCAAATCTGATGGAATACGCATCTTCACTTGCGTGCAGATATGTGCTCAGTCACTTCAGTTGTGTCCGACTCTTTGTGACCCTGCGGACTGAAACCCACCGGCCTCCTATGTCCATGGGATTTTTCTGGCAAGAATATAGGAGTGGGTTGTCATGCCCTTCTCCAAGGGATCTCCCAGACCCGGGGACTGAACCCACACCTCCTGCTTCTCCTCACTGGCAGGCAGGTTCTTTACCAGTGAGCCACCAGGGAAGCCCCACAGCCTCCCTTGAGCAAAGCTAAAAACTCTGTTCTGGACCTCTAGACCTACTGACATAGTGCTTTAGCAGTTAATCATTGGCTAGTATGAATAACTCTAAAATATAAAATGAAGTAAATAAAATCAAATTAGCATTGGAAGAGTATAGAGTTTAAAAAAAAAACAAAAACAGTCAAGAATGTTCTTGGAGTCTAGCCTCCAGCTTTGCCCCAGGTTAGCTCCGTGAACACAAGCAATTCAGATTGTCTCCTGAAGACTTGATTTCCACACAATTGCATTGATGGAATTAGACCAGGTGAACTTTTTTTAAGGCCCCTTATAGCCCAAATAGTCCGTCAGTCTATAAAGAAAAAAAGAAATAGGAATCAATTAATTAGAATTAACTGGGATATTATCTTCTCTTATAGATACCCAGTCTTAGAACTATAGAATTGTCCTTAATTACAGAAGTAGTCACTGTTCACTGTAGAAAATAATGTCAATACCATTTCCTCCACACACAAAAAAGTCCCTAAAAATCTAGTATGCTGAAATGTCCATTTTAAATATTGTGATGTTTATCTTCCAGAATATTTCCTATGCAAAATGTACACATACATGCATATACATGTACATGAGATACTATATCTCAGTTTTGTGGCCTGTCACAAAGCCGATTCAAGTTTTCTAGGGACCAGCTCGTCACTAGGTCCCAGTCTTAGAAAAATATGTATCCTTTGATTAAGCAGTTGTACTGCTAACAGTGATGAGAAAACTGTGCAAAAAGTATGTAGAAGGATGTTCCCTATGGCATTGTTTAGCATCAGTTTTAAAAGATGAAAAACAACACTTGGGATTCTGCTAGGTAAATTTTACGGTAGATTATGCACAGTGGAATATGATGCAGCCTTTATTAATGATGGGTGCATATTTAGGACTATGGAAAACTACATGGGATCAGGACGTGAGGTATTTCCTCTGACAACCACAGGTAAGGGAGTTTACTGTAGGCTTTCTTTAAAAAGCCACAGTGAAGCCGCCGGGATGGCACAGCCCGGATCTGGGCTGCTGACAGCGATTCCGGGCTCTCCATATGTTCCCCAGCTTCTAGAAATGGCAGGCTAACATTTCCCTCCTGTTGGCACTGCTGGGCCTGCGGCAACTGCTGTTCCCGTCCTCATTCTCCACTCTGTCTCCAAAGCCTTTGCCCACTCTCACCAAGACCAGAGAGAGACACGTTCTGGAAGCTGAGAAAAATCAAAGCCCTCGTGAGTGGTCCCCTTACACTTGGCTGCAGCAGCAGCCTTCTTGGTCCCGGGACAGACAGGGTAGGAGGGTGAATGGGGCGGGAGAGGCAGAAGGCAGGGGAAGGGAGGCGTGGGGGCTGCAGAGAGCAGGGGACTCACAGAGGGGCAGGAAAGTGAAAGAGGCAACGCTCTGGGCCTCGAGCAGGAAACGGGGAGCAATGCTTTCTGAATAATCACAAACAGCATGAGACCGAGGTGCTGTTGTGCTTCCTTTCCATGGATATTGCAACCGATGGATTAAGGAAGGACTCACGGAAGAGCCAATCAGGTTCCGAACTGTCTGCTGACACCTGGGAAAGGAAAGCTTTCTCGCTGCCCCTGCACGCCTCTTCCTTCTCCTTGACCCTCTTTTCATCCTCCCGATCAGTTACACCCTCTCCCATCTGTTCTCATAGTTCAGCTACAGGTCGCAGTGGCTGGGGTTACTCCTCGCAAGGTGGGGAAGAGAGAAAGGATACCGGCGCAGCTGTGCAGGGGAGGCCATATACAACGATTCGCCTGCTCTGCGCTTCCCTGGTGGCTCAGCTGGTGCAGAATCCGCCTGCAATGTGGGAGACCTGGGTTCGATCCCTGGGTTGGGAAGATCCCCTGGAGAAGGGAAAGGTTACCCACCCCAGTATTCTAGCCTGGAGAATTCCATGGACGTCCATGGGGTCGCGAAGAGTCGGACTCAACAGAGTGACACCTGTGTAACCCTACTCATTGACTTACACATCACCAATGGGGTGAGCTCAGACTAAGACTGAAGGTGCTGTGAGGTAACTTCCTCATCCTCTCCTGGCCATGCCAGCCCTGTCTTCTATTGGGCACAATCTGGCTTTCCTTCACACCCTCATTTCTCTGGTGGTGGTGGAGGTGTTTAGTCGTTAAGTCATGCCTGACTCTTAGCGAACCCAGATTAGAGCCCCTCCAAGCTCCTCTGTCCATGGGCTTTCCCAGGCCAGAATACTGGAGTGGGTTGCCATTTCGTTCCCCAGGGGATCTTCCTGATCCGGGGATCAAACCCACAGCTTCTGCATTGCAGGCGGATTCTTTACCATTGAGCCACCTGGGAAGCCTGTAATTTCTCTGGCAGCCCTTCAGGACTGCCAGCCACCATCTTTCTGTCTGTGATGTGAATAGTGCTCAACAGGCAGTTAAACTAATCCAACTCCTTCTCTAAGATGCTGCGTGCTTTTCCTCGACGTGTCTATGTTTGCTAGCTAAACATTTCCTTGTTAATGTGCAACAATGAACAATTAATTTACTTCTACTTAACAGAGTACATCTAGGGTACAATCAAAAAAATTGAAAGTCTGCCCCAGCAGCCTCCTATGCCCCTTAGCAGTGTCGACTAACCCACCCTCATAGGGTACGTTTCTGTACCCCAACCATCACGAGGCCAGGGGCAAGTGCAGCTTTTGCTGGCCAAGCTTGGTGTTGTCTCCTGCCTGCCAAGAATCCTGATTTCTTAATTAAAAGTGACTACATGTAGAAGGAAAGGCAAGAGGAGAGGAGGGCAGCAGAGGATGAGATGGTTAGATGGCATCACTGGCCCAGTGAACGTGAACTTGAGCAAACTCCAGGAGATGGTGAAGGACAGGGAGGCCTGGCGTGCTGCAGTCCATGGGGTCACAAAGAGTCAGACATGACTGAGCAACTCAGCAACAGCAGCAAATGAAGAAGGAAAGTCCTGGTGTTGCCCAGAGCCAAGGGAGGACAAGGATCCCCACATTTTCTAATGGAGAAGGAGCCCAGTGAGCCAACAACATTGCTTCCAGGTGGAAGAAGGGAATTCAGTCACCTGAAAACCTACTATATGCCAAATATCATGCTACATGCTTCATGCTCAGCAGGAACCACTGTCTCCCACATGCAGAAGACACGGTTTCCATCCTCAAACTAGACATGGGTAGACAAAGTATCTACATGATAACTGGTTTATAGATACTCATAAGGTGCATCGGCAAGAGTAAGTCAAAAGGAAACCAAACCAGATGAACTGATGATAAAAGTAATCTGTATTTATTAAGTGCTTACCAATGTCCAGGATTTGTATAAATCTCTTTAAAATTCAAGATCTCAAACATCAGAATTGTCTTCATAGATGACAAGATCTGGATTTAGAATAATGATGCATGCCTCCTGCATCATCAAAGAGATGCTGAGTGACTGAGATTCTAAGTTAGAAGACTTCTAGTACTGGTGATCTATATAATGTCTGCCTATTGACAGGAGTAAGTACTCTCATTTTCTACACACTCTGGATGAAGTGGTGTTTATTAAAACCAAGTGCAACATTTAGTCCAATTGGTTTCAGTTCAGTTTAGTCGCTCAGCTTATGTCTGACTCTGCAACCCCATGGACTGCAGCCCGTCAGGTTTCCCTGTCCATCACCAACTCCCAGAGCTTGCTTAAACTCATGTCCATTGAGTTGGTGATGCCATCCTACCATCTCATCCTCTGTCATCCCCTTCTCCTCCTGCCTTCGATCTATTGGTTTAAAGGTTCCTAATTCTGGAACACAATTAATACTAAGTAATATTTTAATGTGACTGATATTCAAAACAGCATGAATTATTACTAGTAAGAATTTGTGATGATCATTTTTGAGCACTGGCCTAAGTACCGTCTAGAAATCATCTCATTTATTACTCCTTATAACCTATATGCAGAGAAGGCAATGGCACCCCACTCCAGTACTCTTGCCTGGAAAATCCCATGGATGGAGGAGCCTGGAAGGCTGCAGTCCATGGGGTCGCTGAGGGTCAGACATGACTGAGCGACTTCACTTTCACTTTTCACTTTCATGCATTGGAGAAGGAAATGGCAACCCACTCCAGTGTTCTTGCCTAGAGAATCCCAGGGACGGGGGAGCCTGGTGGGCTGCTGTCTATGGGGTCGCACAGAGTCGGGCACGACTGAAGCGACTTAGCAGTAGCATAACCTATATGAGAGGTGGTGGTATGGGGCTCGTTTTACAGATGAGAAAACTGAGGCACAGCAAGGTCGGTAATCTGTACCTGGCTGCAGATCTGCTGAGTGGCAGTGGCGGGATTAGAACCCAGTTCTACCTGGTTCCAAGCCCACAGTGTCTTAACCCATGATCACACCAACTAGTCAGTCATTATTTTAATAACAAAGAAGCCACAATTTCAAAAAAAAAAAAAAAACACTATGGTCTGTTTCACTACACTGCAATAGTTAAAATCTAATTGAAAATGAACTGCCTCAGTTTCTTTTTTAATATTTCTAATAACCAATAAACAAGTTAACTCTCCCATTTTCCAGAAGATTTCTCTACAGGAAGATTCATCCCTATTAAAATTCTTCCTTGAGAACTACCTAGCATGGCTTTAAACCCCTCAAGCTGGCTTTTTAAAAGGGGTGTTAGATGCTTTATAAACAGTCCATTGCATGCAGTTCTGACACCTGTGAAAGACAAAATTATTTTTGCTTTTGTTTTGCAGCTTGTTGCTGGTGGGAGGTCTGCCCTAGGACCCTCCATGAAGGCCTTGCTCAGAACAGGCTGTGGGGGCCCTTGCGTCGGGTCAGCCCGCTGAGCTTCCTGAAGAAGTCCTGGAGACCAAGCCTGACAGGCTCCTGGGGAGCCGCTTGACTGCCTGGTAAAGACATCAGAGACCAAAGGGAGCGTTTAAACAAGGCTGACTACTTTGCCTCCCTTAGAATGTGAGCCTGACCTGCCTCCTGGTTTTACCTTGCCACCTGGGAACCCTGGGAACTGGGACCTGACTTCAAAGTCAGTTGCCAATGACTTCATTGGTTGCTACCTCTTATTTCTAGTAATGAGAGGTGCTTCAAATGATCACAATGTTTTAAAGTTCCCTAAATTTTCCCTCGGAAAATTGCCACTTGTTCTGCCCTAATGTCAGTCCTTTGTGTGTTTGAGACCCTTCCCCTGTACCCTGTGGGTTTTCCCTGTGTAGTGATGGGTGCTTTGAACTTGCTGAGTGTTACAAGTGGGGCTAAGCTAAGCCTGTATGATGTATTAGGTGAAGTAACTTCAATGACATGAAGAGACATGAAGAAAAAGGGGATTCTAAGATTCTACTGCAGGAATTTTTGCCAAACACCATACTCAAAATAAGAAGAATCTCAATTTTTTCCCACTAATTTCTCGCCTGAAAGATAAAGATGTTGGAGCACATGGCTTATAACCTTCATCTCTACATGAATATTTTTCTGCTTGGATACATTTTTAAAACTCACAAGCCTGCATACTATTGTAAGATTCTGAAAGGGATTGTTGCTTCGACTAAAGGATGCTGAATTTGAAGAGAAGCTTCCTTAATAAAACAGTATTGGGATTGTAATTGAAAAAAGATAAAAAATGAAACCCTCATTCTTAACCTCTGCTATGCTAAAGACAAATATGTGATTTATCAAAATGGTCTAGATTCAAAAAAGGTTATGTAGCTGAGCCCACACATATATAAAGCTGAAAACTAAAATGAATTAGCCTTGAGCCAAAATAAAAATGTTTGTTTGTATCAAATATTGAGAAAAGATCTTTGAAACAAAAGTTCTTCCACTCTGATTCTCTAGTGAATTGTACCAACCCTCCCTTCACAAGTAGAAATATTTTCTAAAAGTTCAAAACCAATTATGCTCTCTGGACCTCTTTGAATAAACAAGTCACCTTCGGCATGCCCATGTTTCAACTCATTCATATTAACAGGTGCCAGGAACTCTATTTGGAAATTTTCAATGCCCTCCTCTGAGACTCCCATCTCCAAGTAATTATTACTTTGCACAGGCTGGGTTAGGAAGTCAAGGTGTTTTTATTCTCTCACGGAAGTTCACCTGTATTTTCTAAACAGCTCTCATGATTTTCTATTTGAAATCGCTATTTCTGTATATTTCTTGATACTTAAACTACAGGCTTCATGAAAGCAGGAAACACTGCTTTGCTGTCAAAGATTGAATTCTATTACTTTGTAGCCTCTCGAGCACTTTACACAAAATAGCTACTCAATAAATATAAATGGAAGGACCCAGAAATTCCCCTTCTAGGAATGCACGCTACTCATGTGCTGGTACAAGTACAAAAAGATACTCATTGTAGCACTGTTTTCAACAATGAAAACTGGAGATGACATAAAACGCTCATCGACTGAGGAATGGTGAATAAAACACCCGTACCATACAAACTACGGATTGGACAGCCTCATATACAAAATATAAAAAATATAAATACTTGGTACCTCATAACAGGAGCAAATTGGAGAAATAAAATATAGGAAAGTGTCCATAATATTATGTGAAAAAAGTTAAAAAAAGAAATTTGCAGAAAATATATATTTCATGCTCCCATTTTTACAAGTGCCTATATATATCTATAAATATATATATTATGTATTGTAACATATGTTTTACGTTAACAATATCAGAAAGGATATACTGTATGCTTACATAAGCAAATACCTCTGGGAAGAAGAATGTGGTGGACAAAAAGGGAATTTTACTTCTTAACATATGTCTTTAGTGTTGATATTCTTTACACTGAGTATGTATGTCTTTACAATAAAAGGTTAAGGAGTATAAATATTATCTAAATGATTGAATGGGTATTAAAAGAATGAAGTCTGCATAGTCAAATGGCTAATTCTGTATGCCTATTCAGGTTATAAGGAACAGCAGATAAAATCACTCCTTTCCTAGGAATGGACGCATTACTGAATAAGGCCAGCATTCACTGGAAGGCAACATAGCATTGTGCAAATTATCCTATTCAAGGAGTCCATACCTAAATTCCTGGATCACCTGCTACCTGCTGAGCCGTGTGACCACATAGTTTTTGTGTGTCTTACTTTTCTGATTTATAAAGTGAGGTTGCATGGACGAAAGGATTCCAGAATTGCTTTGAGTTCTAAATTTCTTCCCCACTTTTTGAGAGGAAGAGAAAGAAGGAAAAATGATGAGGGTCATCAAATGGCCAGAGCATTAAAGAAAGATTTTTAGTCGCACTGCTATTAGAAGACAGGCAGTTAACAGACTCTGACAATGAAAAAGAAAGGAATCCTTAGGAGGTTAATTTCATTTTATACTTCGCTTCATGATATAAATTTAGACTTTCATCTGCATTCAACCCTACGTAATATCCTATAAGACAAGAGAACACTGTTTACAACATGGCATTTCAAGTATCCAGATGACGGTCCATTTGGAATAGATCACAGCTCTGCTTTCTGTCATCAAACATCCACATACTCATATTGCATCCATATGTAGCCAGGGACCCTTTGCTGGTCCAGTTTTCTTTCACTGGGAGGGAAAGGAAAAAGTGGGGCAAGAGTTTAGCCCAGAAATCTTTCCCCAAAATTCCCTTTTTTATTAACTTTCTCTAGATTAAAAAATCATACAGGGGTTGATCAGCAAGCAACATCCGTTAGTAATGCTGCAGAGGAAATGAACCTGAATCTCATCAACATGAAATGCAGCCTCCTGTCTCGAAAACCACGATCGATCCATGAATTTTACTCCAACTGTGTTACAGATATATGACCAGTTGGGTCACCCAGATAGAGCCTAATGAGAGGAGCTTCTTTTTTTATTTTCCAGCCTTGGTGTAGAGAAAAAAGGCAATGTCTTTGAGTCATGATATCCTATTAAATGCAAAAGGGACCAACAGTTTTCACTGTCCCCAGTGATACTGTATGCAGTTCTCTTTATGGTTTCTGACAGAAGATCTTAATTAGACCTTAGAAAAGACAAGTTCATTTTTTAGCCAACTTTGAAAGACCATCCCTCCCACCTACGACTTGAAAATCAATACTTGTACATCGAGTTTTGCCTTGAGTAGCTCCCAGAATGATATCTATAATGTGCCATCTCCCACTCACCTGCATCTAGTTTTCACTACCCCAATGTTTCTTTGTTCATCTTTCAGTTCAGTCGCTCAGTCATGTCCAACTCTTTGAGACCCCATGGACTGAAGCACGATAGGCCTCCCTGTCCATCACCAACTCCCGGAGTTCATCCAAACTCATGTCCGTCGAGTCAGTGATGCCATCCAACCACCTCATCCTCTGTCGTCCCCTTCTCCTCCTGCCTTCAGTCTTTCCCAGCATCAGGGTCTTTTCCGAGGGGTCAGTTCTTCCCATCAGGTGGCCAAAGTACTGAATCTTCAGCTTCAACATCAGCCCTTCCAATGAAAATTCAGGACTGATTTCCTTTAAGATTGACTGGTTGGATCTCCTTGCAGTCCAAGGGACGCTCAACAGTCTTCTCCAATACCACAGTTCAAAACATTAAAAACTACAATAAAAGATCCAGGCAGACTGCACTGAGAACACTGGGAAAGAAGGAGTTTCATCAGGATGGGAAGAGTGATGCAAGCAATTGCCCTTCCAACTGGGAAGCCCCTGAACGTGTTAAAGGAGGAGCCGGAATCCCGGCTGGCAGAAGGATGAGCAGCTGCAATCTTTGATGCGCTCCTGCCTCCCATGAATTCTCCCCTCTTCTGCTGTGGCTGTTGCCTGCAGGTACTCTCCTACCTCCCCACAGCTGGTCAGAAGCCCCCTCTTCCCCACTGCAGAAGCTCAGCCTGGATCAGTCATCCTCCCCTTCACCATGTCCGGCAATGGAATCTTCTCTTCCAACTCCTATCCGAATCTACCTAGCCTGTAGGTAGACTTTACTCGTCTGCAGGCACTGAAAGGGCTGAACTGTGAAAGTTAGAGCTAAAGTGTAAGCATTTCAGCCAGGCTTCTGAGAGGAAATCCAGGAAATCAAGACAACTCTTCTCAATTCCCATCCAGCCTGCACTTGTTCCCTCTAAATCCAGGCACAATCATACAGATCTAATCACTGGATTCCAAGCAACCACTTTCCAATGGATTAGAGTTAGCCTGAAAGAGGGAAACGGTTTTCCATCATCACCTCACCCCCAAAGCAAAAACCACTGTCGCTAAGATTAAGCATGCATAGCTGCCAGAGAAGGTGGGTAAGGTGACTACTGTATCACAGGTAGGGTTCAGTTCAGTTCAGTTCAGTCGCTCAGTTGTGTCTGACTCTTTGTGACCCCCATGGACCGCAGCACACCAGGTCTCCCTGTCCATCACTAACTTCCAGAGTTTACGCAAACTCATGTCCATTAAGTCGGTGATGCCATCCAACCATCTCATCCTCTGTCCTCCCCCTCTCCTCCCACCTTCAATCTTTCCCAGCATCAGGGTCTTTTCAAATGAATCAGTTATTTGCATCTGGTGGCCAAAGTATTGGTGTTTCAGCTTCAACATCAGTTCTTCCAATGAACACCCAGGACTGATCTCCTTTAGGATGGACTGGTTGGATCTCCTTGCAGTTCAAGGGACTCTCAAGAGTCTTCTCCAACACTACAGTTCAAAAGCATCAATTCTTTGGCACTAAGCTTTCTTTATAGTCCAACTCTCACATCCAAAATAAATCTCTGAGGTCACCACATCCTCTGCCCATGGAGCTGGCTCTCCTTCTAACATACCCTGCTGATTCAAGACTGTCAGGATAGAATGGTCCATGTACCACATGCTCTGTGGGGACATTGCCAGCTTCTTCATCCTTGACCATTTAATGATTTAAGGCTTAACTGCTCCTTTAAGATATTCAACTCTGCCATATATTTAAATGAAGTGGAAAAAAAACAAAATAAATTGCCACTGTTCTTGAATACCATATGCATACACATTTGGCTGTTTTCACCTAATTCTGAACTCATAAGCATTTATTCAAGTATATGGCAAAAGCATGCAATGTTCACTTATAATGAGAAAACCACCCACCAAAGAGTTCTATTCAGCAAATTTTATTTATCAGTTAGAACTCTGGAAAACTTTTCTGACCTCGTTTAATCCCACTTAGTCTTCAGATCATCGTGCTGAATTCACACAGGTGTACACACATACTACCGGACCTATCATATACAAAGTAGTTATGTGAATCAGTGACTTATGTGGAATATAAATCATCTGATTTTTGATAAACAAGTCAGTTGTTCAGCCTCAATATAGAAGCGTTTCTATTTAATAGCTTAGATTTGTGACCACAACCCCACCTACACATGCCCATTAATACAGGAATCAGATTATTCCTTTCTTAATTCATATCAGGGTATTTCACCACAGATGTCTTCTGAAAACCTGTTCGATAATCAGAAACCCTCATTCATATTCACACTGCGTCTCAGTTCTCCCTGCATGATTTCAACACATTTTCCCTAATTGTTTGGCACTCTTCTTCTCCAAAGTTTCTAAAGTTAGCCCCAGCTTTCTCTCTGATGAAAACTGCCTAAAATACTAAGTTATTCTTATTAACAATGCAATCGGATCCATCCAATCAGCCATTGCATGATCCTTCACACAACAAAAGATACTCACAAGTATACCATACCCAGCTGCCTTGACTACTCACAAGGCAGCTGGCAGGGCTCCGTTCAAGAGCAAAACTTTTGCAGGTTGTCTTGTTTTAAGCCTGTTTTCCTGTTAATCAAACTTTTGTTAATTTTTCTATAAACTGAATTGAATGCCAGAGGGACAAGGTAGCGAAACTTAGCAAATAGTTTGGGAACATTAACATGCCACGAATCTGTTAATGAAAGCTGTGATTTCTCTACTCCTGATGCTTCTTTTCCTGACTAGGAAATCTTAACACAATTATAATTTCAAAATCAGTCAAATCTTAGCATAGTGATCATTTCAAGATCAGTTTATTTCACCCTTGATGTGGACCCTAATCTCTCCAAATCACTTTGGATCATTTGGATTTAGCAACTGGTTTGAGATTAAAGATTTCTCAATAATGAAGAGGTAGGTGTTTCATACTAGTGATAACACAATGCTACATACAGAGCGTGTGTGTGTGTGGTAGTCACTGAGTCGGGTCTGACCCTTTGTGACCCCATGGACTGTAGCACACTCCCCTGCCCATGAGATTTCCTAGTCCAGAACACTGGAGTGGGTAGCCTTTCCCTTCTCTAGGGGATGTTCCTGACCCAGGGATTGAACTCGGGTCTCCTGCATTGCAGGCAAATTCTTTACCATCTGAGCCACCAGGGAAGCCCCACATGCAGGTATATAGTTTCCCAAAAGACTGAATGTTGTGTGGAAATAAAGACAACCCAGATGAGAACAAATAAAAGCTGCCTACTCTGAGCTTGCTGGAGAAAGGGAGTTAGCCACCATCCCAAGCATTTGATAGAGACTCAAAGGCAGACAGAGGTGGGAAAAGCTTTGCAATGAAAAATATTTTAAAAGTGGTGCTTCCTCAAAACTGTAATTTAAAAAGATACATGTACCCTTAGGTTCACTGCAGCGTTATTCACTGCAGCCAAGATATGGAAGCAACCTAACTGTCCATCAACAGATGAATGGACAAAAAGGATATGGTACAAATACACAATGAAATATGACTCTGCCATAAAAAAGAACAAAACAATGGCATTTGCAGCAACATTGATAGAACTAGAGATTACCATACTAAGTGAAGTAAGTCAGAAAGAGAAAGACAAATCCCATATATCACATCTACGTGGAATGTAAAGTATGACTCAAATGAACTTATATATGAAAAGAAACAGACTCATAGACACAGAGTACAGACCTGTGATTGTCAAGGGTGAAGGGATTTGGAGAAAGGCTAGACTGGGATTGGGAGCTATCAGATGCAAGCCATAACATATAGGATGGATATATAACAAGGTCCTACTATATAGCGCAGGGAACTATAATCAGTATTCTGTGGCAAAACATAATGGAAAAGAATATTTCATTTTGAAATGTTTAGGTAATATGTGTAGGGCTTCTCAGGTGGCACAGTGGTAAAGAACCCACCAGCCAAGGAAGGAGACACAAGAGTCATGGGTTCAATTCCTCAGTCAGGAAGATCCTCTGGAGTAGGAAATTGCAACCCCCTCTAGTATTCTAGTCTGGAAAATCCCATAGAGGAGCCTGGTGGGCTAGAATCCATGGACTTGCAAAGAGTTGGACACAAGTGAGCATACACACAATATATGTATGACTGGATTACTTTGCAGTACAGCAGAAACTAACTCAACATTGAGTCAAACAAAGACAAACATCTTATGATCTGACTTATAGGAAGGGTCTAAAAAAATGACACAAATGAACTTATTTAAAAGAGAAATAATGCAAAATTGTAAATCAACTATACTTCAAAAAAGAAAAAAGCACTGCTCACTGATTGGAGGAATCTGATAGGGAAGATGGATCAGCTAGAAGGAGGGCATCCGATGTGATTGGTTATGTGACCACATTTGGCTTTTTCTCTTTGGTCGTAAGTTGAAAGTACAGGCATAAATTAAGGAAGGTGTCTGACTGATAAAATCCTGGCCGTTTGGGGCATCCTGGACTAGTTGCCGCAAGTTGCAATCAGAATTCTGTTTTTATATATTATCAGGCCATTGTCAGTTTGTATATTCAACAGACACACACTGAAAAGTCTTCCTTAAACCAGGCAACATTAAAATGGCTGTGCTCTACTAACAAATGGTACTTCCCATCCAGTTTGCTAGTTTGGCATTTCTTTGCTATAAATGCTAAATCAAATTTATCACTGTATGTTATTTTGAAGAAAGATAAAACACAAAGGAAATGATCATGAAATATTTCACTGTGTTTACAAGATAGGCCCCTTAACATTGTGGAGTGTTCATCTCCACTATTCTTTCTACACACAACATTTACAAAAATAGGTTTGATCTAGGTATAATAAATTGCAACGTCTTTGCTAAACCAGCTAAAAGTCACTAATCATAAACATTATTTGCCTTATCATTTGGCAATTTTTCCTGTCATCATTTCAATGACTGTATTATTTAGCGACAGCATATATTAACCGCCTCTGTAATACAGGCAGTTCTCTGCTAATTTGGGATCTTTGTGGTCTTTCTTGCCTTTCACTCTGACTTTAAAAAAATGTATTGCACTGAACATTCTTGCAGGTAACTCCTGCCACATAGTTCTAAGCCAATGGATCCTGAAGGATAAATTTTAAAAAGTGTTTGGGTGGAGAAGTAACCAAGAGCCAGCAGAACAGAGTGAGAAGACCCGCGGAGGTCAGTAGGAGCCTTTGGGTCTTGCACGTTCCACCATCAGCTACTCTGTTCCTAAGCCCCTTTTCTTTCTGGACCTCAGGACCTCTGTGCAAGGGGAGAAGCCCAACAAGGATACAGCAGCCTTTCACAACCCTGCCATGCCTGCCCCCTGCCTTTCATGAAAGAGGCTCCTGCAGGAGCCTCTCCTAAACAGAGCCTGGCAGAGCCCTTCAGTGTGGAAACCTGGGCATCTCGGTGGGGTGGGAAGCTGCTTTTCCGTGACAGGCAGGGGCAGACGTGACAAAGCTCCCAGAAGCCCTGTTTCTAGGTCTATTTAAACTTCAAAGGGAATGGGGGTCAGCCTGCCTGTGAGTTTGGGGCAATCTGGGCTGCCCCACAACAGGTGAGCTGAGTGTGAGAGGTGACATTCCTGCTATACAGGGCTTCCCTGGTGGCTCAGCAGTAAAGAATCCCAGCAAGAGACATGGGTTCAATCCCTGGGTGGGGAAGGTCCCCTGGAGAAGGAAAAGGCTGCCCACTCCAGTATTCTTGCCTGGAGAATCCCATGGGCAGAGTCTGGCAGGCTACAGTTCAGGGGGTCACAAAGAGTTGGACACAACTGAATGATTAATACATACAGACAAATCTTTCTCTCTGGGTAAGTCATATCATTGTGTTTCTCATCAAGTTCCAATTTTAGAAATTTCATAAAATTTGTGTGAAACACAAAGCTGCCCAGGAAGACCCTAGTCCTGTTGCGGGGAGGAGCATGTTTAAAAGCTGTGGCACAGTAAGCAGGGGCGGAGGTCCTGAGGCATGCTGAGTCTGGGCCTTAAGAAGAGACCTTAAAATTATTAGTATAAAATTAGCCACAAGGCTTCAGGCTTCCCAGGTGGCACTAGTGGTAAGGAACCCACCTGCCAATGCAGGAGATATAAGAGACATGGGTTTGATCCCTGGGTCGGGAAGATCCCCTGGAGGAGGAAAAGGCAGCCCACTCCAGTGTTCTTGCCTGGAGAAGCCTATGGACAGAGGAGCCTAGCGGGCTATAATCCATGGGGTCACAAAGAGTCAGATAATGACTCAAGTGACTTAGCACCGCACAGCCACAAGGCTTTACAGGGACCTTTCCTGAGAAGATGCTGATGCTGGGATTTGCTTCTGTGTTTCCCTGGGGGCTTCCCTGGGCCCCTCTCAGAGCTTTCAAGTCCGTCTGGGGTGGGGCTGAGGAAGTTCATTTCTGATGAGTTCCCTTTATGATGCAAATATTCCTGGTCTCCACTTGGAGAGGATTCCCACTTTGAGAACTACTGATTTTTACAACTGGGCAGTGTGTCTCTTTGAGAAAAAGAACGCAGAATTTTTTTCACATTTTTACAAAATCTATTTGCTTTTCCACATTTTACAGAGAAACACCACAAGGATCCCTCCCGAGCTCTTGGAAGGGGGGCAGCAAGTGAGGGACACTGAGGTGCCAGTTGCCCTTGAGGGGGGTCAGGCCACCATAGCGGGTGCCTGCTCTACTGATCCGCAGGGAAAGAGGAGATCGGGTCAATTCTCTTCAAAAACTCAACGCTTCCCTTCGCCTAGAACACCAGAAGTGGTTGTTTTCTATTGTTACCACAGGGAGATGGCATAACGCGTACAAGCCGTCACTGGGGCACGGAGCGGAGCCATTGCTGGGGCACTAAGCTAAGCCAAGCCGTCGCTGGGGCACTGAGCTAAGGAGCTCAGATATTCTCCTCGCCATGGACTCTGAACTTGGTCAGTCATGAAACTCTCTGGGCATCCTTGTCCTCCATCTCTACAATGGTTTTGAGGAGTCAGCGCCCAGTAAGGCCTGGCCACTATTAATATTAGCAGAAGAAGCAGCAGTGTGATATGGCTTACAGAACAGACTCTAGAGGCTGAGCGCTTGGGTTCATATCCTGGCTCTCCAACTTGACCGCTGTGCAAGTGCAGACAAATGAAGCAACCTCTCTGGGCCTTGTCTTCTCATCGATAAAGTAGGAATAGCATCTCCCTTAGACTTCTTTGGGGGTGATATGAATATTGTACAGAAACATGCATAGTGCCCAGTGCATAGCAAGGCCCCAGAAATGCTGGCTGCTGCTGTCGTGGTTGCTATGATTTTCTCATTTAAGGACCTTATATTAATCCTCACTGGTTCAGGAAGCACAGAGGAAGCCCCCTGACTCCTCCCGTTGTCCATTGCAGAATACATGGGGAGGAGTCTATAAAGTTCTTTCAAATCAAAAACAACACTGAGTTGAATCCCTTTGTCCCATCAAAATCAATCATCAGAACTTGTGATAAATTTTGACACGAACTAATAAAAGTAATTTTATGAAAATCAAAGTTCCACTGGCCTGTTCTTGCTTTCTATTGCTTTTCACTCAAATTTTATCCATACATTAGAGTTGGGGGAAGGGGTGTCAGCCAAATTTGCCCTTTAGGTTGAGCAATGAATCGATCTACCCATGACTATTGACTTGATGATTTTATGAATTTTTTTAATGTGGCTGATCTTGAATACATAGATCATTAAAACTAACAAGGAGAAGGGGAGACAACAGTTTTAGAGGTGATTGTCATTTCATCAGCCACCAGCCAAGTGGCTGCAGATATGTGAGACCACCTAACAACTGACTAACAATTGTCAGTGAGCCTGTTAGAGGCCATCTGTAAAAGGAATTCAACTACAAAATGTAAAACATCAAAAGATAGCACAGAACCCTGGCCAAAAAGGGTCATCAGGGCACCCCTTTGATAAGAGGCTCCTTCTGCCCCATGCCCCAACTTTCTTTCCCTACTTAATTTCCTCTAAGGGCAACTATTCAGAGGTCACCAGTGAAATCTTCAGTCAACCAAGAGCTTCAGTCAACCACGAGCTTCAGTCTGTTAGATGCTAGAAAATATCATTTATGCAGAAAAGAAGCAAAAACATGATGAATCTCTCTAAAGGATTTCAAAATTAAAGTCCATTCATTCAAAAGCATGTGTAATAGTTCTAACGGGCCATAAATGATTCCAACACCAGGACGGAAAGTATTTCATTCAGCACATTTGTGATCACGTGCCTTGCAAACTGCTTTAAGACCTGTGTTTCCCATTGTGCAAGGCACACAGCATGTGTCCAATTAAATCTGGCCAAATTTAAATATGCTGGTACCACTTCAGGTACCACAGACTAGAAGTATATGGTCACTAACACCATTCTCACTAAGGAAGATATGATACCTGGCATGCATCTGTTTTACATAAACAGGTCATGTCTTCACAAGGAAACTGGGAACACCTCCCAGAAAAGGACTGCCTAGGAACTAGGACTGTGTCTGGCGGACACCGTCACATCAACAGCCCTATAGGGTGGACATAGTTCATCACGCTCCACTCATTCTCCCTCTAATCCATACCCATCCTAAAGGAACAAAGCATCATGGCAGCACCGTATGGAGCCTGCTTTCTGCTGGGAATTTTCAGGAAGGTATTCTAAAGAGCAGGTCTTAAAACTAGTCCTTGAAGCATGAATAGGATTGAGGTGGTGATAAAATAGAAGGAAGAATATTCCAAGCAGAGTGAACACCGTGAACAAAAGTTAGTTTATCAGGCACAAGTGCAAATCAGGGTGTCTCTGTTGCTGTTCAGTCACTCAGTCAGGTCCAACCCCATGGACTGCAGCACTCCAGGCTTCCCTGTCCATCACCACCTCCCAGAGTTTGCTCAAATTCATGTCCGTTGAGTCGGTGATGCCATCCAACCATCTCACCCTCTGTCGTCCCCTCTCCTTGTGCCTTCAGTCTTTCCCAGCCTCAGTGTCTTTTCCAATGAGTGAGTTCTTCACATCAGGTGGCCAAAGTATTGGAGCTTCAGCTTCAGCATCAGTCTTCCCAGTGAATAGTCAGGGTTGATTTTCTTTAGGTTTGACTGGTTTGATCTCCTTGTAGTCCAAGGGACTCTCAAGAGTCTTCTCCAAAACCACAGTTCAAAAACATCAATTCTTCAGCACTCAACCATCTTTATGGTCCTACTCTCACATCCATATGGGATATATACCCCAAAGAATTAAAAACAAGGATGCAAAAAGATTATTTTTCTTCCATGTTCATGGCAAAGTTAATCACAATTGCCAAAAGGTGGAAATTGACAGATGAATGGATTTAAACAAAAAATGCAATCTATACATACAACACAATACTATTCAACCTTAAAAAAGAAGGTGTTCTTACATATATTATTACATGGATGACTCTTGTGGACGTTATGCTATCTGAAATGAGCCTATCACGAAAGGACAGCTATTGTATAGCTCTGCTCATACAGTAATATGACAGTATTAGACATATGACCACACCTACGGTAATCAGACTCAGAAACAGAAAGCTGAATGGGGCTTACCGGGGCTGGCGGAGCAGGGAAATAGAGAATTATTGTTTTGTACTTACTGAGTTTCAGTTTTGTAAGAGGTGAAGGGTTCTGGAGGCAAATAATGGCGATGGTTGCACAGCAACATGGAGTACTTAATGCCACTGAATTAGACACTTAAAAATGATGAAGATGGTAAATTTTATGTTCTATGTACTTGACCACAATAAAAATAATTTTTAAAGTACAAACCAAAAACCATCACAACAATGCTCTGAATTCAAACATTAACTTTTAACTACTTAGGCATTTACACTCTCAAAACTATTGGACATTATATTTGCACTGTGCAAATTTGAAATATTAATATGACATTAATTTGACATATCAAATTTGGGAAATATGAATCTCCCCTAAAATTTGGTACATAATCAAGAACCATATAGTTTTAGGGTTCAAGCACCAAATGAGCCGCAAACTCATGGCAGCATTGACAGGCAAACAAAAATTCCCATCATCTTTGTCAATAATTTCCCAATTGTACAGCACATGCCTTTAGCGAACATTGAATTATTATTTTTCAATACACGGCCATAAATTTAAAATTTTTCTTATGTTATTTCCTTGAAATTCAAGCTCTTACATGGTCGTACCAGCACTAATTCTGACAAAAAGAATGAAAATAAGTAAATTTGGAAAAGAAGTTAGAAGTGGCACCATCTTAAGAATCAAGTGAATCATTTATCAATGATTTCTCTTTTTGGGCTAAAAGATATATATATATATATATATATATATATATATATATATATATATATAGTAAATTGTAAGGCCTATCTCCTTCAATTTGTATGTTCTGAGAACACATCCCCGTGACTCTAAATCATTTTGGAAATAAGTGTCTATGCAAAATGCTTATTTACAGGAAATGCAGCTACCTTGTGTTATGAATGTCCAGTTTCCCTTTAGAAGTGTTATGACTGGACGCTCAGAAAATGTCTCGAGTCTGCTGGTCTGCAGTCCTCCTTTGCTATTACAGTGACTACCATAGTCTCATCACCACGCCAAGCATCTGCAGAGCCTCCTCATCCCAGGCACGGAGCCCATTTGCTCACAGATGGACATGATGCTGAGAAGCAGGTCCAGGTGGGCCGCCTTGCAAGCACCCAGCCTAGGGAACCTTCTGCTGGACGGGGATGTGCGGTGGCTGGAGGCTGCCCCCAGAGGCTGAGAAACCACCTCTACTTCCACACAGATTTTACCTCCTGAAACCAGTCTTGAAAAATGGTCATAGTATTGAGCCTTGGGTCACTGAAAGCTTCCAGAGGGGTCAGAATCATTCAGTCTTTGGTCCACTGGAGAACGGAATAACTTCATCCTGTAAGTATACGTTGTTGCAGAGGAAGACATGAATATGAGAAGAAATGGGTACAAAGGATGAACTGTTTCAAGACCCACGTGTCTATCAAATAAAGAGAAGAAAACTGAGGGCTGGAAAAATATCGTCAAACATACTGGAGCCATATAAAACATGATGCCTCTTATCAAATACACATTTTTGCTCTTCGAACCTTTCCAGCAGGGACACAGTCTGTCTCGATGCCTGTGCCAAGGTCGGTCTGTGAAAACAGGGTTGTGAATAACAGAGGGAAGTTTCCTGCCACTCCCCCAATCCTGGAAAGAGACCAAGAGCGATGTGAGGAAGGGGGCATCCACTGAGGCTGTCAGGAGTGCTGTGGCTTCAGAGGCCAGCTCTGTGCCCACTTTCACAGTATTACTTGACCCCATTTGCCAGAACGAACAAGAAATTTGAGCTCGGAGGGTTGCTTCCCATTTCAGCCAGCATCTTCTGGGGGTGATAGATGCACGGGCAGCTGCCGAGGACCTCTGAAGAGGTGGGGCTCCTAGCATCCTTATGGAAAGACTTCCCCAAGTCAGTGCTCAAACCCAACACACACACACACACACACACACACACACACACACACACACACACACACATACACACATCTTCCGAGAAAGAATAGGATAGCAAGAATTAGATGGGATAAAATTATAATGCTAGAAGAAGCATCCCTGCCATAACAAAGATGCGTCTGGAAGACAGGCCAAAGAATCTGCTCCGATTACTGCCTCCTGCAGAGGTTTTGGTGGGAGACGAAAACCTCTGGCTTTCCATTTGTCTCCAGACTGTAATGGATGTAAAGAGGGAAAAGAAATGTGCTGTGTCCCTAACTCAGTTCTTCTCGGGTTTTATGTTAAATGCCAATACTCCTTTTCTATCTTCCAGCCACGCAAAATGGTACTTATTAATGAGCTCTCAAATTACATAAAGACAGATCTGAAGAGTAGAAACTAAACCGTCCAAGGCAAGCCTGTGGCGCTGTGGCTCTGAGTACAGAATGGCATCTGTCTGCAAGCGAGGAGGGCCTGCTTGCTGCAGCCATGGAAACCATAGCCAGGGGAGAGGGAGAAGATGCCAGAATAAGCAGGTAAGGTGATGCGGAAAAGGAACAATCCTCAGAAGGAAGATACTCAGCATCCCTGAACACACACACAGACACATACACCCTTCCCTGGTACCCTAAACCGTGCAACTCTGATCTCCCAGTTATAATGCTGAGTTATAAAATCTTAGTTCCCCACATTAGCAAATGTGTTTCTGTTTGTACATGTATATGTCTATATATATATATAAGCTTAATAAATAAAAACAAATAATTTTGCAACATGTAGAAGTCCTGGGCCTTCAATCCTTTATGCTGATCCTCTGAGCATCCTCCTCCTTTCCAGATGGTACCAATTAAGAGCAAGACCCTCATCCTAACAGATGTTAAGCAAATAAACCCAATCTGAGGCTTTAATGAACAAAACCAGACACATTTACTATACCCAAGAGAAGCAAGAATAAATATAATGTATACAGTGGGCCACTTGGGTTAACTTGCAGCTGACTGGGGCTTTGACCTGTGGCTGTGATAAGTTTCAACTTTTCCCACGTATTTGTAATTAGCACAAGAGAGGCTGAGACACTGCGGAGCACAATCCTAACCTTGGAATCCTTCCACTCCCTTTATTTTTCCTTCATGTCGTTTGGAGAGGCAATTTCCATCTCTAAAATGCTTTGCTTTGCTTCCACTGGAATGGGATGCATTGCTTTTTAAGATTCTAATCAATAATGATCGGCAACTAAGCGTGCAGCTTGTTCTTTGCCAAGAAAATATGTCAGTTTCAGGCCGCTCTGGGCTCTCCATGGGTAGATGAGCACAACTTACACGCAGGTTGTGTCTCAAAGGGCTACATTCAGGATGACTGTGCACAATGGAGAACACACCTCAGGCCTTTGAACCACCTCCTGGGGCCCCTCTGAGCCCTTACATTTTCCTGAACAACAGGTGGCAGTAAAGACATATATTCTGCAGGAGCTAATTAAGGTTTTCTATTTCAGATGGGGTTGCACAAATGCTGCTTAAAAGAAAGGACTGGTAGTTTAAAAAATAAAAAACATACACACACACAACCTGATTCAAGTTTCTCTGCACAGGCTGTCCTGTTTCTGCATATGTTGCACCCAGTTATTCCATCCCCACCAGCTCCTTGTCTTATTTAAAGAACTCACCTTGTGATAAAAATAGTTCCCTTACTGTGGAGACCTCAGCATTGGCAAACAACAGACCTCTAACCACTGACTCCCCCGACACACACAAGCACACACACAGATGCACACACACACACATTAACGCCTAACACATCTAAGAGAGCTTGAGCTTGTCAAAAGCACAGATTCCAAAGCAGCAAAGCCAAGGGTGGCTTTGCGAGAAAGCTGCCATATTATGGGAACATTTGGTTTCTGAACTGCCTTGAAATGGTGACCTTTTTTCTATTGCCAAATAAACATTCTGCAAGCTGCACTGGTGTGGAACAAAAGTATTATCTGACAGTTGATCATGTGGATCAAAGAACTGTCTCTGAGATCCTTTCCTCATTTTTGACCAGAAAAAGGCATTTATTTGAATTCTGAGAGGAAACCAGTCCACTTCACTTTTAATGTACATTTCACTTTAGAAAAGATATATTTTTAAGAGAACACAGCGCACAGCTCTCCTCTGAAAAGAGAGACAGACTTAATAAAACACCAAGTCCCAGGGAATCTACATGACTAATTTTGTATTAAAAAATACTGAAGACGTCTGTTCCAGTGGGAACTGTCCCCAACTATTAGTAATTGCAAACATTAGTCATGAAGACATGGAAAATACAATCTGTAGCTCATCGAGTACATTCTGCCCAAAAATAAAATCTATGGAACTCGGTATCACCGACTTTGCTGCAGTGTGCCACCCAGTAATGCAGTCCAATTTTGTAGGCAAATATGCCCTGTTTTACTGATTCACCAAATTCTCCCAGCAGCTCTTTGTGAGCAGCACCCTCTACACTAAGCAGAACCACATGGCCAGCCTTCTTTTTCCTCTGTCTATTCTATGTAGCCTGAAATCACAGAGATAAGCTCTGCTTTTATTACTATGGATTCAAAGGAAAGAAAGCCTCCCTCTGGTGCCTCAGACAGTAAAGAATCTGCTTGCAATGCAGGAGACCAGGGTTCAATCCCTGAGTCAGGAAGATCCCCTGGAGAAGGGAAGGTTAACCCACTGCAGTGTTCTTGCCTGGAGAATCCCATGGACAGAGGAGCCTGGTGGGCTACAGTGCATGGGGTCACAAAGAGTCAGACACGACTGAGCGACTAACACAAATGAAAGAAAAGGAGACCTTTAAGAGTGATAGGGGACGTGTAAATAATCAGCAATGAAGTTTGCTTTTTTGCACTTTTGTGTCTCAGTTGCCAGAAAGTAGAGGGGACCCTTCCTCATGGGTTAATGTGAAATCTCCCAAGCTCACAGAGAATGAACATGTTAAAGTTTTCCCAACATTCATCTGACTTGGTCTTGCCAAGTGGAAAGTAATTGTCCTTAGAGCCAATTTCTCCGGCCGTGTTCACGTTCCACGCATGTGCCAAGCCAGAAATGAAGCTCTTTAAGTCTTCCCTCCGCCTCCCCAGTATGTCTATCCACAAAATGACCCATGATTCCTGCACGACTCTCTAAATACAGTACTTGACGAAGTAACTCCTATTCATCCTTCTAGATTTACTAAGGCGTCAGTTCCTTCGCCAAATTGGCTCTCCCTTCCTGCACCTAAATCAAATCCTGCTTCGGATGATTTCCATAACCCACGGTGCTCATCTCTATCACAGCAAAGTCACAATTTATGATAATGGTCTAGTTACATGCCTGTCTTCTGTAAGAAACTGTGAGCTCCTTGAAGAACATAACTGTATCATTTTTCTTTCTCTCCTCCATGTGCCCAAACCAGGTGTTTGGCAGATGGATGGAGGGATGGCTGTGTGGGTAGAGGAACCATTAGGAGCATCCCAGCAAGAGGGCCCTGGTTTCCCCTGTCCTGCAGACTTGCCAAGGACATCCATCCACATCACAGCTGTCATGAGGACGTTCTTTTCAGCCACATTGCTTGGACGATTCTTAAGAACAAATTATTTTTTTTTAAGCAAATTTAATTTACATTCAAAGACAGTCTCTGAACACTAACCCTTGAAGGAAGTCTCTAGGAAACAGCTCTAAATCATGAAAGACTTGTCTCTGAGGCTGGACCACATTTAAATTCCAAATCAAACAGCCTGCTCTTCTGCCCCCGTTTCTTCATGTCGCCAACGAATGTAGCTGTACTGTCGTCTCAAAAGCCTGGTTTGAATTCTTACAGGTGAAACGTGCCTGCCTGAGCAATTAGAGGCACTTGATCTACTGAGATTAATGGCCTCTTTTGGGACCCGGAATAATTTAAATCCCAAAAGAAGGAGGCCAAAACGTTCACCAGCAGAAACCCTTCATCCCTCACCGTACATTTAAAATGCCAGCAGTCAGTTCTGGTGGGTACCTTACACACGATCCAAATAGAGTTGGCAGATAAAATACAGGATCCTCAGATATATTAGTCTCAGATAAATAATAAATAGTTTTTGTAAGTATGACCCATTCAACATTTGAGGTGTACTCACACTAAAAAAAAAAAATTATTCATTGCTCACCTAAAACTCAAATGTCACTTGGGTGCCCTGCAGTTTTGTGCAGTAAATCTGCGGTCCTAGTTCAAAGCCGCAGCGTCCGGTGTCTCATCTGAAATTTCTATATCACCGAGAGTTAAAAGAAAAGTTCTGGCATCTGACTTGGTCTTGCCATATGGAAAGTAATTGTCCTTAGTGCTCTGTCCACACTGACCGTCCCTGAGGGAGGCTGCAACCCTCTCTGCCCTCCTAGCATCGTTCCAAAGCCAGCTTGAGCTCATGAAATTGGAATGCGTTTGCTGATGTAAGTCACCCTAAATTCTCCCCAAACCATCATCTGAGAATCACTAAAAATGAAAATCCCAACAACAATCCTGTGCATAGCCATGCAAATAGAAAAACTTCAGGGAAATATGCAGAACCTTTGTTTATAATCATTTTAGGTTTTGTGACCACAGTTCCTACAATCCCATGGCAGTTTCTAGACACTCATGCCGATTATCTTCTCTGGCTCCCAGTAAAACGTGCAGGGTCTGGACTAGGGGAAGGCGAAGAAGGCGTGTAGGGTGTATGGGTTAAGGAGGGCACGGAGTCCCGGGCCAGGTGCAGAACCAGCACTTGAGAGGGAAGCCTCTAATTTTATGCCCTGGGAGCCTCACTTTCCTCTCCATAATCCTGACCCTGCGAATATAGGTTATTGCTCTTCAACCTAAATGGTTCGGGAGACAAAAAAAAGACCATTTCTACTACCAGCATCAGGGCTATCTCTAGGTGGGAACAATCCCAATATATGAGGAAGGGGGTTCCAATCTTTAGCAAACACACTAAATAGCTCTTCAAGGACAGAGAAATGTAGGAAGTCCTCCACACGAAGTCCCTGTCTTCATCACCTCCTGGAACACAGGAGCATATGGCTTCACTGCCTGGGGTTTGGGAACAAAGCAGTGCAGATTCGGGGGCTTAAGCAATAGGGTCTGTCACCCAGCTTCTGACGCCGAAGTCTGAGAACAGAATGTCCGCAGACTTGGTTTCTCCTGCGGGCTGTGAGGGGCAATCTTTGCCGGCCTCTGTCCTGGCTTCTGGCGGCTCGCTGACCACCTCCAGCACCGTGCCTTGTTGAAACATCATCCAGCCTCTGCCTTCATCATCGCGTGACCCACTCCCTGTGTGCACGTCTATCTGCAACTTCCCTGTTTTCATGACACCAGTTATACTGGGTTAAGATCCACCCTCGTGACCTCATTTTAACCTGTACGTGTTTGCTCAGTCTTCCAGTCGTGTCCGACTCTTTGGGACCCTGTAGACTGATTTCCTACTCAAGAATACTGGGGTCGATCACCATTTCCTCCTTCAGGGGATCTTCCCGACCCAGGGATCAACCTGTCCCTCCGGTGTCTCTTGCACTGGCAGGCAGATTCTTTGCCACCAGCGCCACCTCTGAGTTTCCTCTCTAAGGACCCTACCCCAAATAAGGTCACATTCTGAGGTCCTGGGGGTTGGAACACCAACACATGAATTTGAGTGGACATCAATGAACCCATAATAGGATGACTCTACACAGATTGGTCAAGGACACTGGTTGACACTCAGGGCCCCTCGGACAGGTGACTGTTTCCCTCAGATTTCTGCATTGTCTGTGGGTATCGTGCTATCTTCCCTCCAACCCCCAACTAACACCTTTCTCCAAAGATCCCCTGGAGAAGGAAAGGGCAACCCACTCCAGTATTCTTTCCAGGAGAATCCCACGGACAGAGGAGTCTGGTGGGGTACAGTCCATGGGGTCGCAAAGAGACACAACTGAAGCGACTTGGCGTGCACCAATCACAGTATGTATTGTACTCCCTCTATGCACACCTGTGTGCTCCTCTCTGCAGAAGATGGCCCTGGAGCAGCAGAAAAGACATGGTAACCCAGCCTGGCTCTGTGAGCGACCACGCTCAGCGTGCGGACGCCCCCGAGACTCGCTTCTCCTGCCTCAGTACTGCGGCACTGGAGCTTAGTGAGCTTCAGGAAAACTTCCTTCTCTTAAAGTTTTTTATTTTCCTCTTTTCCTTGTTTGTTTCATCTCAATCATCACTTCCTGGGAAAATGGAATTAAAGTATCAAAGTCTCAAATCTCAGAACGCTTTTTTTTTTTTTTTTTCAGAAGCGATGACCAGCCCTCCCTCCCTGCTCGCAAGGGAGATTGGTGGAAGTCGGCTCATGCCCGTGTTTGGGCCAGGTCTCTCGAGGATACTTGGGACAGGGGGCTAGGGGACCAAGCCAACGTCTGAAGGGTCAGCTACAGTTGCTTTCAACCACGTGACATGGAGCACCGGAAGCAGGAGGGCTGCAGTTTAGGAGCATCCCAGGAGAGCGGGAAGACAGGTCAAGGGGAAGGGGAAAAGAAAGAAAGGAGGGGGAGCTGGGAAGTATGAGTTTGAGATAAGATTCTTTCCCAGCATTGCTGTGTGACCTCGGGAAAAGCACTTCACCTCTGTGCTGTGCTTAGCCCACCAGGCTCCTCTGTCCATGGGGATTCTCCAGTCAAGAATACTAGAGTGGGTTGCCACGCCCTCCTCCAGGGGATCTGCCAAACCCAGGGATGGAACCCAGTCTCCCGCATTGCAGGTGGATTCTTTACCTTCTGAGCCACCAGGGAAGCCCAAGAATCCTGGAGTGGGTAGCCTTTTCCTTCTCCAGGGGACTTTCCCAACCCAAGGATTGAACTTGGGTCTCTTGCATTGCGGGCAGATTCTTTACCAGCTGAGCCACCAGGGAAGCCCACTTAACCTCTCTGCATCCCACGTTCTCTGTTTATAAAGTGAGACAATGGCAGCCGCCCCTCAGGTTTCTGCTGCTACTGCTACTGTTGCTGCTAAGTTGCTTCAGTCGTGTCCGACTCTGTGCGACCCCAGAGACGGCAGCCCACCAGGCTCCCCCGTCCCTGGGATTCTCCAGGCAAGAACACTGGAGTGGGTTGCCATTTCCTTCTCCACTGCGTGAAAGTGAAAAGTGAAAGTGAAGTCGCTCAGTCGTATCCGACTCTTCGCGATCCCATGGACTGCAGCCTATCAGGCTCCTCCGTCCATGGGATTTTCCAGGCAAGAGCACTGGAGTGGGGTGCCACTGCCTTCTCCGCCTCAGGTTTCTAGAACATCATTATAAAACGCCTCACAGTTCGGCAGGCCTAATCCAAGAGATTGCCAGGCTCCGCTCCCTTTCTGACTTCTGAAAGTCAGCTCCCTTTTCTCCCTTCCTCTGAAAAGTCCTTCAGAGACGACTCCTTCCTAACAGAGGCTTCCGAGGACGGAGGAGGCACAGCGGAAGGCCTGGGCGGGGGAGGCGGAGAAGCAGGGAGCTCCGCGGGCGGGTGGTGCTGTCCATGGTCCTCCCTCCACGGCGGGGAGAAGGGGCTGAATAACGGCGCAGCGGGGACTGGGGGCCAAGGGCGCAGCGAGCTTTCCAGAAGCGTGTGCAAAGAGAGCCAAAGGTGCTGAGCAAAGTCTCCCGTCTGCGGCAAACGACGTCGCCGGAACGCGGGTGGTTTGCACAGCCCGGGGAAAGCAGGCGCGGGGCGAGCCCGGCGCGGCGCCCGGCCGACGCCAGGTGGCGCCGCGCAGTCAGGCAGCCGAAGGCGGCGGCCGGGAGGGGCGCGGTCCCGCAAGACGGCCCCTCCCCTCGGAGGCCCAGATTCTGCCCCATCCGCAGGGCGTCTCTGCCTTCCCGCTAGCATTTGCTGAGCAAATCAACCTCTTTTATTTTCTAACACTCGACCCGCAACAGAGATGTACAAACAAAACGTGATGTACGCAAGACTGACGCTTTTGTCAGTTTTTCCTTAGTTAAAAAGGGAGTTGAACTGCTTAGGAGGAAATCAAAACGATATGAAAGTATTCTAAATTGTTACTCTGGCCTGTGGGTATAGTCTGAGTTGAACAATTAACATTTATAAGGTGGAATATAAAAAACATAAAGAACTAGCTAAAAATAAAAAAAATCATATGGCAATGAAATGAATCATAACCCACGCTGTGACCCAGGAATTCCACTCTTGGTGGGGGAAGTGTTGGTGCCCAAATAAAACGAGCATGTAGCAAGAGTGCTCAAATAAGATTCATTCATAATAGCCTAAGCCTGGAAACAATCCAAGCGTCTGTCAACAGAATGGATGGACACATTGCGGTATATTCATACCACAGAGTCGCTCTCAGAAAATAAAAAAGGAGGATCCGTCGATACTGGCAACAGCATGGCGTCATGGAAAGCGAAAGCAGCCAGGGCCAGGTACCAAACACTAACACTGAGTGTTCCGTGGTCCCATTTTGATGAAGTCCTGGAAGAGGTGCTCAAATCTACAGCGATAGGAAGCCGTCCAGCGGGGCCTCTGTGGGTGACGACTGCCTGGAAAAGGGGCACGACAGAACTCTCTGGAATAACGGAAACGTTCCAGTTCTTGATTCCAGTGTTGGCTACACAGGTCCGCATAAGGGTGTACATATTCATGGTATGCACTTCGGTAAAATGTGTGCGTTTCACTACAGGAAATTATGCCTCAATTTTAAAAAAAGACAGAAGGAGGAGAGAAAAAAGAAGACTATTTCCACTCCTGCCTTTCCTGTGTGTTCCTATATCCATTTTACAGTTTCAGTAATTCCTCTAATGTGAAGAATATGGCCTGTTTCTGGCTTCTGTCCCTCCTGTTCCATATTTTTTAAAAAATAATTTAGCTAAAGACTTCATTAGTTTTCTTTAAGTGTTTATGCTCCCAGCTAATGAATTGTCCAAAGCCTCATCACACGATTTGCATTTCACTCATTAGAAACTTAACTGTCAAGCCGTTGAAATGATCCTTATTGTTTCTCCTAATTGCTGTTAGGAAGAGCGCTGGAATTACATGTGGTTTACTAGACACACGACAATAATGAGGGACAAATAGAGTTGTTTTCCCTGAAATTGTTCCTCAGATGCAGGAAGGGGCATGGTTAAGCAATGCTGCCCTGGGCACCTCTGAAAGGAACAGAAGCAGGCTTCTCTGGGTACCTCGACTTGCCAGTTTTGTCTTCAGTCTCTCTTTGCCACTCCCCTCAGGCACTTGGGGCCTTCGGAGAGCGCTTTACTTCTTGCCGCCATCCTAATGCCCTCTATGGAGAATCTGGTGTTGGTCGTTACTCCCACGATGAGATGCCAATTGGATCCCCATTTGCCAGTCCTCCCCAGGATCAGGGATTCAAGCGTTGGAGAGTCACGGTCACTGTGTTCAGGGCCCCGGCACCGGGCACCGGCGTTTGTAACCAAAAACTTTGAGGGCAGTGGTGTAATGTGGGTGCTTGGAACAAGATACCTAACAAGGGGCAAGTAGGGGGCCAAGCCCAAACTAAAGACCCGAGAGCAGGGGCTAAGGTGGGACCCTTTTCCTCCACCCAGAGGGAGGGAACTTTTCCCCCATACCATCCAGCTATACCCAGAGAAACTATTTGTAATCTTCACAAGTCGCTGCTGAGGCTAGCAATGCCCCAGATGTGGCTCTGGAAGATTGCCTTGCTCTTTCCGTCAGCGCCCCCACTCTGAGTGTCCAGCTGTGATGAACGAGAGGATGTGGATGGTCCACTCATCTCCGCACTGAACTTACATCCTAACCAAGGAGGGTACGACGATGCCGGGAAGCTAAGCCCTCTCCATCAGACCCCCTTTGGGATGACCCCTCCTGTTTGGCCGTTCCTCCGAAAGGCTGTTTTTGATTCTCATCCTTTGAGTTGGGAGATCCTCTCCCTCCAGTGCCCTCCAAAACACAGTCCTTGGGTCAAGTTTCATCATAATTATCACACATGCAGCGTTTGTATGCACACATATGTATACTGCGGACTTTAGGAAAAATCAACACAACAACTCAGTAAGCTTGCAGCCTCAGTTTCCTCATCTGTAAGATAAGAATAACAAAGGTATCCACCTTCAGGGGTTGCCGTGAAGATGAAATAAAGAATACTCATTTGTTTAATGCCCCTGAGATATTCTATTTTGCTAAGAATTGAGGGTACCACTTCCACTCGTGCACGTTGATTACAGAGGTGAAGACAGATGAGAAGAGTTCAGTTGGCACCCAAATCTCAGGATGGTCCAACAGCCTCCCACCAGGCTCCTGGAAGCTTGTTTAAGCTCCTCCTACAGAAATCTACACGGGACTTACATGCCTCTGCTTCTGGATCATCTCCCAATCACCTCTCCACATACTTCTTATGGGAGACACTAGTTATTTAAAAAGAGAGTCTAAATATACAGAATTTTAAGGGAGTGGGTTCACAAGGGAGAGGGTTGCTGCTGCTGCTGCTGTTAAGTCGCTTCAGTCGTGTCCGACTCTGTGCGACCCCATAGATGGCAGCCTACCAGGCTCCCCCGTCCCTGGGATTCTCCATGCAAGAATACTGGAGTGGGTTGCCATTTCCTTCTCCAATGCATGAAAGTGAAAAGCGAAAGTGAAGTCGCTCAGTCGTGCCTGACTCTTAGCCACCCCATGAACCGCAGCCTACCAGGCTCCTGTGTCCATGGGATTTTCCAGGCAAGAGTACTGGAGTGGGGTGCCATTGCCTTCTCCAGGGGAGAGGGTATGTACATATAATTATGACTGGTTCACATGGTCGTATGGCAGAAATCAATGTAACATTGTAAAACAATTTTCTTCCAATTAAAAATAAATTTAAAAAATAAAAGTAAATATATAGAACTTTCAGCTCAGTTGCTCAGTCACTTCCAACTCTTTGTAACCCCATGGACTGCAGCACGCAGGCTTCCCTGTCCATCACCAACTCCTGGAGCTTGCTCAAACTCATGTTCATTGCATTGGTGATGCCATCCAACCATCTCATCCTCTATCATCTCCTTCTCCTCCTGCCTTCAATCTTTCCCAGCATCAGGGTCTTTTCAAATGAGTCAGTGCTTTCATATCAGGTGGTCAAAGTATTGGATCTTCAGCTTCAGCATCAGTCCTTCCAGTGAACACCCAGGACTGATCTCCTTTAGGATGGATGACTTTGATCTCCTTGCAGTCCAAGGGATTCTCAAGAGTTTTCTCCAACACCACAGGTCAAAAGCATCATTTCTTCAGTGATCATCTTTCTTTATGGTCCAACTCTCACATCCATACATGACTACTGGAAAACCCACCTTTGACTATATGGACCTTTGTCAGTAAAGAAATGTCTCAGCTTTTTAATATGCTGTCTAAGTTTGTCATAGAAGTTTATGGTGAGTAAAAGTGTCAGTAATGAACATCCTTGTCTTATTTCTGATCTCAGAGGTAATACTTTCAGCTTTTCCTCATTGAGTAAGATGTTTGCTGTGGGGTTGTCATATATGGGCTATACTATGCTGAGGTATCCCAATTCTGGAGAGTTTCTATCTTAAATGGGTGTTGAGTTTTGCCGAAAACTTTTTCTGCATCTATTGAGATGATCATACGGTTTTATTCTTCAATTTGTTGATGTGGTGCATCATATTGCTTTGCAGATATTGAAAAATCCTTGCATCCTTGGGATAAATCCTACTCGATCATGGTGTATGAGCCTTTTAATATACTGTTGGGTTAGGATTGCTAGTATTTTGTTGAGGATTTTTGCATCTATGTTCATCAGCTATATTGACATGTGATTTCATGGAATTCTTTGGTTGTCCAGTGGTTAGGACTCAGCATTTTCACTGCCATAGCCAGGGTTCAGTCCCTGGCCGAGAGAAACGAGATTTCCCAAGCCATGTGACATGGTCTATCGTTATGTGTCTACAATTAAAAATATATGTATTTCAAGACCTCAAAATGCTTGAAATGATTGCCTTTCAAAAATGAAATCATGAGGGACCTGTTTTCCTCTCCTTTTTTTTCTTTTCCTCCAGCTTCATTTTTAAATAAGTACATATTGTTTTCGTAATTTAAAAAATGTAGACGACCCTGTATGCAAGACAGGGAAAGAGACACAGATGTGTATAACGGACTTTTGGACTCAGAGAGAGAGGGAGAGGGTGGGATGATTTGGGAGAATGCCATTCTAACATGTATACTATCATGTGAATTGAATCGCCAGTCTATGTCTGACGCAGGATGCAGCATGCTTGGGGCTGGTGCATGGGGATGACCCAGAAAGATGTTATGGGGAGGGAGGTGGGAGGGGGGTTCATGTTTGGGAATGCATGTAAGAATTAAAGATTTTAAAATTTAAAAAAATAAAATAAAATAAAATAAAATAAAATAAAATAAAAAAATGTAGCATAGTTTAAAAATTCAAGCAAGTTTTGCGACACTAGTGAAACAAAAATCACTACTTCTGCCCTTCCTGCCTTGGCCAAGAAATGCTCTCAGAATACAGGAGTCTAAGGCTGAGGCTGGGGCTCTAGTGCAACTGACCTTCTTGCAAAAATTAAATGGCAGTGGGGGAAAGCTGGACCTTCCACACAGTCCCACCAAGGTTTTTATTGCTTATTGGCAAATCCGGCTTTATATATTTTATTTGCTTTACCCACTTTTTAAAATTTTTCATTTATTTGAAGTGGACAATTTTGCCACATAAAACTAAAAAGTGACCTGGCCATCACTGATGACCTGGATTAGTCCAAGTGAAGACATGAAGGTCAAGGGCACAATGCCAAAGCACAGAAACGAAGCTTCCGTGGAGGCCGCCTGTGGGCTTCCCAGGTGGCATCAGTGGTAAAGAACCTGCCTGCCGGTGCAGGTTAGACATAAGAGATGCAGTTTCCATCCCTGGGTCAGGAAGATCCCCTGGAGGAGGGCATGGCAACCTCCTCCAGTGTTCTTGCCTGCAGAATCCCAGGGACAGAGGAGCTTGGCCGTCTGCAGTCCATGGGGTCTCAAAGAGTTGGACACAACTGAAGCGACTTTGCATGCACACACAGGGGACACCTGCAGATCCGTGAGGACTGTGTGAGCACGCTCCACAAGGGTAAGGATGAGCTTGAGGAGTGGGTTTGATAGTGTGCAGCTCTCCAAGTAAAATTAGAACCCACGGACTGCTGGGCTGAGACCTCACCCTGCTCAGCCCATGCTAGCCAGGTCTATCAGGGGGAACTTCCAAGAGCGGAACTCAAGACCTCACACCAGAACTACTGACCAGATCTACGAGTGAGCAGATCCCGGTGATGCACAGGCACATTAGCATATGAAAGCGCCGCCATGAGCATCTGGCCCATGGGGGTGCTCACCCACTGATGATCAGGCCTGCATAGCCATGCACTGCCGTACTGGTTTTTCACAGCCTCCCCCAACCCTACAGCAGAGGGATAAGACTGTTGCTACAGGCCCTGTTTTACAAAGGAAGAGAATGATTCAGGAGGATGAGCGACTAGAGCAATGCCCTCTAGCTTGTTGGTTAGGGAGCAGCCCTGGGGCGCCAGTCTGTGACTCCGCATTCAGGCGTCTCTCCACTATACATGCCTGCTTCTTTGTGCTGGACTTCAGCTCGGGGAATCAGGTCATGTCAGTTACAGATGGCCCATGCTTGTCCTTGTAGAGGGTTTCCATCGCTGGCAGCACGACTTTTCCTATCCTAACCATCTGTATCTCATTCACACTCTTCGTCCAAGGCTGTCCATGCCTTTGGGTGGAGTGAGGCAAGTTCACTCTCTCACAAACATTTACTGAGAACCCAAATAGGTGGACTCTGAAACACTTTAATGAGAATAACAGAGGCTGCAGCTTGTTCCAAAATACGCATTCCATCTTCTTTCTCAGTAACAAAACCCCAGCTTTAATTGAGGTGGTATTGTACCTGGGTAACGACTACCTCCAAACCTACCTTGTAGCTAGACATAACCACGTAATCAAGTATAATGAGAGAGAAGCGCACATTACTAGTGAGGATTACAATAAAGTTCTTTAAAGGAGAGACAAATGGCTGTGCAAAATCTTTTTGCCTTTCTTTACTGCTTCCTGTTCCCATCTGGACTGTGGATGTAATGGCTGGAGCTCTAGCAGCTATTCGGTCACAGAGTAACCTCATGGATCAGAGCCAAGGGCTAGGGATGAGGGCAGTTCTTGCTGCTGGTTCTCCCGTGGGTGTCTGGAACCCTTATACCAGCTCTGGTTATTGCTCTCTGGACTGAGATACGTAAGAAAAAATATCTTCTTACCTTATTCATCTGAGTCTCTGCTGTAGCAGTCAAATACAATTTCTAACTGACACAGCAAACAAGACCAACATACCCTGATTATACAGAGGTTAGAGGCTCAACAGCTGGAAATAATGCAACATAACAAACATGAGATAGGAGATTACAGAAGCCATAAATCCAGGGAACCAGCGAGATACAGGAATATTTCTCCAGAGAAGTAAAATCTAACTAACCATGGGCTGGACTTAGCTACACAGAGAGGGGAGAGGAGAATGTTCCAGGAGAAGAAGCAGCATGTGTAAGGACTCACTGTTGTGAAATTTATCACAACATTGATAAAGGTTGTTGAAGGCCTTAAGAAAGAATGTTCATATTAGAAAAATCCCTCTGGTTGCTACGCTGAGAAACTAAAAAGGCAAGTGTGAAAACAGGAGGCCAGCTGGGAGGCTAGTGCAGTAGCCTGGGTGAGACACCCAGGCAGGTGGGGGGCTGGCAGTAAGAGGAAAGCTCAGCAGACAGACTCAGCAGGACACGTACAGGAGGGGAGAGTCAAGAGGGGCTCCGTGTCCTGGTTTTGTTTACCAAGCAAGAACTTATGAGGGTGTCTCAGAAGAGACCCTCATCCATGTCCTCTGCATGCCCTTGGTCTGTAGAAAAACTTTAGCCTCCTAGGCCTTTCCCAAGTTCCAAAGAATACATTTAATCAGAGAAATGAGAAAATGCAGAAAGAAAAGAAAACAGCCAAGCAAGACAAAATAATACATTAACCATTAAAGTCAAGGACTTTAGTTCTTCTTCAAGGACTGTAGATAATATTCTGGACCATGTCTTTTAAGCTGTTTTGCAGACACTGAAACTCCCACCAAGTAGAAGAAGCTAACTGCATGCTGCCCCCAAGCACATAGGCCCCAGACGGGCTGCAACCAGAAGGACGATGATGTTGACTCTAGATGACCTCACCACCAACCAGTCGGAAGAATGGCCATGTGCCAGTCACACCCCTCTCCCTGACCAGTATAACGCTCTTCATGACCTTCTCGAGAGCAGGACACAGTCTTAAGGGCATTAGCTTGCTGTGGCCCCCTTTGCCTAGCAAAGCTGTTTCTTTCTACTTCACCCCAAACTCTGTCTCCAAGATTTAATCGAACGCTGATGAACAGAGGCCAGATTTTGACCACAGCTTGAACAAATCTGGGGACGTGCGAATCAGCTCATGGACTACACTGTGTCCATCACCACTCCAGAAAAATCTTATTTCTTAGCAGCAGACTGTTCTCTTGTCTTGTCCATGGTTGTGTCAGTGGGTCAGCTCCAGCCCAGTTACCCATGACTACTGAAAAGAAGTAAGGAAATCCTTTTCTCAGGCACTGAGGAGCATGTGATTTATGAGGCTAACAACTGCTGGGGAATAAAAAGAAATGTTCCCAGGGTTTCGTGTGAAAGGAAAAAAGTGGTGAGTAGATATTTGCATCGATAAGTCCACAGAAGCTATCTGTTAGGAAAATGATCCCAAATTCTATGGTTTTCTTCAGGCAATGTTGTCAGTGTCAATTCTCAGGGACAATTTAGGCAAAGGTTCCGAGATGCAGTATGTGAAATACGCTGACCATAAAAAAGGTCCTGGAGATAAAGAGAAACCCACTTCACTACAAGAAGCACTGTCTCTAACTGGCTACCTAGCGCAGCTCTGGCGGCCAGTGTTCCAATCAGACAAAGAAGTTAAGCCAGGACTACTGACATGCGGTGCAGTTACAGCAGCTGCCAGAGGAGGGCAGTCTAACCTGATTCCCGTGAGAGTCAGGATGCTCAAGACTAAGGTGTAAACCAAGGCGCAGAGTCGGCTTCAGAAAGACCAGCACTCACAGTCCCACTCCGTGGGCGCCCTCGTTGGGAAAATAATGCAAAAAATGGAGTTGGGGATACATCCTCAACACCAGTAACTGCAGTAAAACTTGCCAGAGAGGAAAACTGGAAACACTCTGAGTGTGCAATGGTGAACATGGCCAAGGAGATTATGATGTGTGTAGAATACTATGCTTGCTTCCATTGGAAACGATAACAAGACTATCATGTTTAGTTTTTAAATGCTGCATAAAAGTCCTATGTATTAATATTAAATTCACTTTCATATGCAATTAAAACCAAATTACTATGGGAATGGGGAAGGGAATAGCAACCTACTCTGGTGTTCTTGCCTGGAGAATCCTCATGAACAGAGGAGCCTGGCGGGCTGCAGTCCATGGGGTCACAGAGAGTCGGACACGACTAGGTGACTTAGCATACTATGGGAAATGTGGATAGAATAGATAAACGCATACACCCTGATAATATATAATATGAAGATGTAATAATCATAAAACAGGAAATGCAAGGCAAGAACAAGAAGAGTGATGTACAAGGCAAGAAGTGTAAATGTAAATTAGAAGAGAACAGGCTGACCATCTAGAAAGTTCTAAACTATCTTTTTAAATTACGCATGGATATTTTAAGCAGACTATCTGAGGGGAAATGTGTTTTTCTAGATCTAGGGTATCAAAACCCTGCATAATTATATAAGAAAAATGAATTACCTAAGCACCCAAATTAAGAAACCCAGAAGATGATGATGAAGAGTGCAAATGAAACAAATACGAAATGGAAGAGAAGGAAATGGAGCATTTTCTAGGAAAATGCAGGTACAAAATTTCTCCCTCAAAAAAGGGAGAAGACATCAGGAAAACAGTACAAGTGAAAAAGCAACAAAGAAACAGAAGATGACTACAGCATTCGTGAAAAGCTGCCCCCCTTTCATTGAAAGCTGCAATATATTAAAAGAATAAAACTGCTTTGGATGAGCTGATATGAAAGTAACTTTTTAAAGGGGAAAAGAAAGGTGCTGAATAGCAGATATGATGTAATGTGACCTTGGTGTAAGATTTACAGACTCATATAGGCTTCCCTGGTAGCTCAGATGGTAAAGAATCTGCCTGCAATGCAGATTCCTGGGTCAGGAAGATCCGCTGGAGAAGGGATAGGCTACCCAGTCCAGTATTCTTGGGCTTCCCTTGTGGCTCAGTTGATAAAGAATATGCCTGTAATGTGGGAGACCGGTGTTCCACCCCTAGGTTGGGAAGATCCCCTGGAGGAGGGAAAGGCTACATTCCAGTATTCTGGCCTGGAGAATCCCCATGGACAGAGGAGCTTGGTGGGCTACAGTCCATGGGGTGGCAAAGAGCTGGACACGACTGAGTGCTATTCACTTAGACACTCTGACTTTCGATGGATACATAGTGATATATGGTCATGGTTTTAAGGGTCTAAAACCAGCACCGTATAGTACCGGGGCAGTGTGTGTACTGTGGATAGTTAATACTGAGATTCAGGGGTCAGATTTCCTGCATTTGGATGCTGTTTCATCGCTTCCTATTAGTGATTGTCAGTAGTTTCCTTAACTTCTCTGTGCCTCTACTTCTCCATCAGTAAAATGGTAATAACAATAGAGCCTAACTCATAGAACCATGGAAATTAAATGGGCTAATCCATCCAAAGACCCTTGGAACATTATCTAATAGTCACATGATAAATGCTTACTAATTGTTGGCAATGTTGTAATTGTCTTATACATGTTGGTGTTTCCTTTTTAATTTTTTTCCTGAAAGCAAGCATTATCCGCAATTGTCCTTTGAAATTGGGAGGAAAGACAGCAATGGATGGATTGTGCTCTTGGGCAAAGGGAGGATGGCTTTCATTTTCTGAGCTGCTTGCATGCTCTAAATTTCTACCCTATCCCATAGGACTGTGCGGACAGTGGAATTACAGAACACTTTGGTTTTTTCACCCTTTTCAGTATTTAACCAATATTATATTTTTCAAATGTTATGCTCCCTCTTAGCACCACTATGTAAGATATATTCAAATGAAAACGGATTAGAAAGAGATTCACAACAGTTCTGATAGTACTTCTGTTAGAGAAAGAAGCATTAGCAATCTCTTTCCTCCTTCATTTTAAATAACTCTTTTATATTTCTTTTCAAATCCAAAATGATACAGTTTAAAATGAATACATTCTTATAATCCTTCTCCCTCTCTCGAGGGGCAGTAGGCATCTTCCCGGCCTTCCCTGTGCATTGACATAGATACACCAATATGCACAGAAATGTATAATTGTTTGATATTTTTAACAATAGAAGTGTTATCACACTTCTTGCATTGTTCTGCAAGTGCCTTTTTGCAGTTAAGAATAGGTTCTAGAAAGTTCCCTTATCATTGTCTATATCAGACACCACATATCTACCTGATTTGTTAAGAGCTAATTAATATGCTAATTTTAACACATTAATATGTTCAACTTAAGATGTTAATACCTAAGTAATCAATATGTTCCCTAATGACAACATTTATGGAAAAGTGAAAGTGTTAGCCACTCAGTTGTGTTTGACTCTGTGAGCCCCTGTCCGTGAGATTCTCCAGGCAAGAATACTGGAGTGGGTTGCCACTTCCTTCTCCAGGGGATCTTCCTGACCCAGGGATCGAACCCAGGCCTCCTGCATTGCAAGATGTTTCCTTGTTGATGGACGTGTAGTTTCTCCTCCCATGCTCGCTTTTGCCAACAGCACCGCAACACACAGCCTTCTGAAACATTTGTTTATGCTCCCGAAGAGTTCTTTATGATTTTTCCCTATTGTGTGTACTCTTGAGGGTGTTGCAACTGCTTTAATAATATGAATTAATTTTTTTTAATAACAAGAGTAAGATAAGGGGAACACGAACTTGCTTTCCAAACCCAAAAAATCTGTATAAGTTCTATATAAGTTTAAGTTCTGTATAAAATTCTGTACAAGCTCATCCCTTAAAGCCCAACATGCAAGCAAATATCAGGACACCTTAAAGTGAGTAACACAGCCAAAACACACATCCACACAACAATGCTCATTTTCCTCAGGAAGTATTCCTCAGGAAAGTACAAACATAAATTTGGCCAAACGTGTGGACGACCTGGCATTAATTGTCCACTGGGATGATTAGGGACAAACTGCACTGAATGGAAACACCATGAACAATCACGTTTCCTGGGAAAGGTGCCAACGGCAGGTGACTGGACGAGAAGAAGCCAGAGGTGGCCGAACGTGAACAATATATGCCCTTCCTACCACTGTTACCACAAATGGCTAACCTGAGCAAAGATCCCCTGTTATTTACTATCCTGTCTGTCTTCTACGCCCTTCTCCAAGGGATCTTCCCAACCCTGGGACTGAATCCAGGTCTCCCGCATTGCAGGCAGATTTTTTACTGTCTGAGTCACCAGGGAAGCCCGTCTCTTTTCTAAAATTTACTATTTCATGAGAAAAGATTCCACAAATCAATTAAGTACAAGTTTATTAATTTGGATATGAAAAAGAAAATGCTCTCTTTCTACTTCCATTTTTCCTTCTCAGTTTTCATACAGGCCACAACAAGTCTCAAGGCATTCATCACCCCCAAGACCAGAAGAAGGGGCAGAAATCTCGGGGGAGAGGAAAAACCATGGGTCTCCAGAACTTTCCATGGAGGAAAACATTTCCTCATGATCTCGCATGTCAGCGAAGTCAAGAAACAGGAGACCGAGGTTCTCCTTCAGTATCAGAGCGGAACACGTTACGCTGTTTCATGAACGGCACAATGATCCTCTGCTGAAAAAGAGTTTGATTTAGGATTATAAAAATGAACCCTACTCCCACCTCTGACCTCTGGAATACACAAGTAAAGCCTGGCTACACAGCAGCCATTTTGCAACCAAGACGTGAATGCCAATACGGTACGCACTGTCACACTCACTGAAGAAGAAAATAAAATAAATGCATTCTACTTAATCCTGCAGTGGAGGGATAAAAGACCTCGATGTGCATATTTGGGAAAGAAAAGGATATAAGCAAGCAGCCTAAAACACAAGTGTGCAGGCTTCATATCAATATGATTATTTGGGACACAGTGAAGGAGAGGGTGGGATCAACTGAGAGGACAGCTTTGACATGTAAACACTCAGTTCAGTTCAGTTCAGTAGCTCAGTCGTGTCCGACTCTTTGTGACCACATGGACCGCAAAGGCCAGGCCTCCCTGTCCATCACCAACTCTCGGAGTCCACCCAAACTCATCCCATTGAGTCAGTGATGCCATCCAGCAGTCTCATCCTCTGTCATCCCCTTCTCCTCCTGCCCTCAATCTTTCCCAGCATCAGGGTCTTTTCAAATGAGTCAGCTCTTTGCATCAGGTGGCCAAAGTATTGGAGTTTCAGCTTTAGCGTCATTCCTTCCAAAGAACACCCAGGGCTGATCTCCTTCAGAAGGGACTGGTTGGATCTCCTTGCAGTCCAAGCAACTCTCAAGAGTCTTCTCCAACACCACAGTTCAAAACCATCAATTCTTTGGCGCTCAGCCTTCTTCACAGTCCAACTCTCATGTCCATACATGACCACTGGAAAAACCATAGCCTTGACTAGACGGACTTAGTTGGCGAAGTAATGTCTCTGGTTTTGAATACACTATCTAGGTTGGTCATAACTTTCCTTCCAAGGAGTAAGCGTCTTTTAATTTCATGGCTGCAGTCACCATCTGCAGTGATTTTGGAGCCCCCCCAAATAAAGTCACACTCACATGTGTAAAATACAGTGCCAGTGGGAAGCTGCTCTGTAACACGGGTAGCTCAGCTCGGCGCTCTCTAAGGACCTAGCTGGTGGGAGCGAGGCTCAAGAAGGAGGGGCTGTACACGTGTATGTACATCGTTGTACTGCAGAAACTAACACAACAATATAAGGCAATTATCCTCCAATTAGATATTAATAAATAAAGTAGGAAATAAAGCCTGTCTGGGGAAGCGCTGAAGACTGAAAGCAAAGAGTCGATGAAATGTCTAATAGTTACGAGGTGTTGGGTCTTTTTGTGAGTTTGCAGGTAGTCTAAGAAAGTAAAAACAGTGTGACTTTGCTCTGGCAGATTAATTCTAAAATCACATTTCAACATTTGACCTGTTTATCGAAATCCCACTGTGACATCATTGCTCACAGCCTCGGTTTCGACTTTCTTTCTGCTTCAAAGGCCTCCTGGCTCAAGAGTGCCTTTTTATCAGCCCTGGACTTTTCTCCTCTGACTCCTGTGCCTTCTACAGAAGGCAGATCTCATATAAATTCCTTTTATCTCATCCCTTCCCTGCACTATGAAGAATCACAGCAAGCAATGATAAGGATGCATGAATGTTTAATAAACTCTTATTTGAAAGCAATGGTCAAATTAAGCTCTAATTTATAGCTTCATGTCACACTTGAGGAAGCTTCCTTGATAAAGTGTTCGTGTTTGTTCTTCTTGTATCAAAGGCCATAGGATGAAGAATTCTGGTCTGAGTGGAGTCCTGCCTTACATTCCTTTCACCAACCTTGTTGTTTATCAATGGAGAATGAGTAATTCAAAATCTATTCCATCTTTCTTTTCTTTGCACTTTTCTATTACAGACTGTAAAATTATATACTATATAGATACTTTATACTATAAACCTCCGTCCCTCCACCTCTGCTATAGTCAGGAATTGCTATGTGACTCAGTTCTGATCTACAAGACATAAGGGAAGTCTGCTGGTCTCTTCAGAACCCTATTTCTACCTCTGGAATGCACAAGTAAAGGCTGGCTACACAGCAGCCATTTTGCAACCAAGAAGGAAATACCAAGAGAACTTTGGAGATTTAACTTAGTTTTCGCTGAGCTGTTCAGCCAATGACTTTAGGTGCCTACTCATGATATAAGGCAGGAAATTTCCCTGTTTAAGTTATTTGAAGCCAGACTTCTGTTATCAGTTCAGTTCAGTTGCTCAGTCCTGTCCGACTCTTTGCGACCCCATGAATCACAGCATACTGTTCATGGGGTGCAATTCCTAGACTAGGTGACAGGCTCCAATGATGGCAGCCTAGTTTAAGAGTTTAAGCCTAGGCAAAGAGTTTATACCACATCTAAGAGAGGCAGGTATCTAACCAATTAACTAAACTATTGAACAGAATACGAACAGTACTAAATTGAAATAAGCAAAAGTGCAAACATAGAAGCAGGAAGAGAAATTTTGCGTAACCAATAGGACCCAGGAAATTCTCACAGAAAACATGGGAAAGACATTGGAGCCACACAGACACTTCATTTTGCAAAGAAGTCAAGGCGTGGTGGACTGCCCATACCAAGGAGACGGCACAAAGAAAGGAACAGTGGCCTGGTGAAGCACGGTTAGCTTCAGAATTGTCCTGGGGGGCTGCAGAACTGAACCGTCTTTAATGACAACAGTCCTGGTTGATCTTCCTACATTACAAAACGGATTCGCAGGCCTAGTTCTCCTAAACCATTTCCCACTTTCTATTTCCTTTTATGTTCAATAGCAATTTCCATCAAACATTCATCTACTGTGAGAAGCTAGGTACAACTCATTGGCAGCAGCTGCTGCTGCTGCTGCTAAATCTCTTCAGTTGTGTCCGACTCTGTGCGACCCCATAGACGGCAGCCCTTGAGGCTCCACCGTCCCTGGGACTCTCCAGGCAAGAACACTGTGGTGGGTTGCCATTTCCTTCTCCAGTGCATGAAAGTGAAAGTGAAAGTGAAGTCACTCAGTCGTGTCTGACTCTTAGCGACCCCATGGACTGCAGCCTTCCAGGCTCCTCCGTCCATGAGCTTTTCCAGGCAAGAGTGCTGGAGTGGGGTGCCATTGCCTTCTCCACTCTTTGGCTATTACCCTGCAAAGAAAAAGAAAATAATGTTCAACAATTGTTGATATGAACATTAAGTCTTTCTTTCATGTGAGTCAGTCTCTGGAGAAGGCCATGGCTACCCACTCCAGGGCTCTTGCCTGGAAAATCCCATGGACAGAGGAGCCTGGTAGGCTGCAGTCCATGGGGTCGCAAAGAGTCGGACACAACCGAGCGACTTCACTTTCACTTTTCACTTTCGTGCTTTGGAGAAGGGAATGGCATCCCACTCCAGTGTTCTCGCCTGGAGAATCCCAGGGGCAGGGGAGCCTGGTGGGCTGCCGCCTATGAGGTCACACAGAGTCAGACACGACTGACATGACTTAGCAGCAACAGCAGCATGAGTCACTCTCACTCAAAAGTGATTTTTCCCCCTTGGAGGACATTAGGCAATTTCTGGAGACATGTGTGTCATCACAATTAGGAGAGTTGGCTTCTGCCAACATCTAATGGGCAGAAGCCAGGGATGCTGCAAACATCCTATGGTACACAGGGCAGGCCCCCCCACAGCAAAGAATTATCTGAAGTGTCAATAATGCTGAAATTTCTGTATTATTTGATCGTGGCTGGTGGAGCTGCCACAGGTGGCTTCATATCACCAAATGAGATGAGTGGATGGCAGCAGCATCCTACAACCAGTGGTCACAGTGAGATGCACCACTGTGTTTTTTAATTAATACTGAACCAAAGTATGCTGACCAAAGCAACCTAATAGTGCCATTTACACTTTGGGGTCCTTTATACACAGAAACCCCTACAACAGAATTCTCAGCAATACATATTTGCTTAATCAATGAATAAAGAAACAGAAATTCCATCACACAGGGTTCAAAGTACATTTTTTATAATGAAGTTTGCTGGAGATGGGGTGACAGGAGAAGGATGGGGTGATTTTCAGAATTTTAAGCCCATCTGTACAACAACAACAAATACTTAAAACAATTGTTAAGGCCATATTGGGCTTCTCCAATATGGGATTCTCCAGACTCAGAAGGTAAAAGAACGTACCTGCTATGCTAGTCGGACACAACTGAAGTGACTTAGCAGCAACAGCAGCAGCTGTTGCAGGAGACACAGAAGATGCAGGTTTGATCCCTGGGTTGGGAAGATCCCGTGAAGGGGAAAATCACAACCCGTTCCAGTATGCTTGCCTGAAAAATCTCACGGACAGAGGAGTCTGTTGGGCTGCAGTCCAAAGGCCATATTTACTATTTCATTCAAAAGAAACTCCATCTCAAGAATAACAATGTTTTACAAAAGTAGTCTTCTGAAAAACTTTTTTAAAAATCATACTGAACTACAATGGATTCAGCCTTTGTGAAGAACGGCAGTTAGACCACAGATGGAATATTGAAAACTGTGCTAAATCACAGATGGTATATTTTTTCCTATATTTCACAAAACAGGCAATTTCTACCATGTTTTTCTTTTACATTTTGCTCTTGGTAATCCTATAGATTGGAAAAAAAAAAAAACTAAACTAAAAAGAAACGTAAAAACATTTACTTTTAGTGCTGTTTATAATCTTAGTCTTTAGTGGATAGAAACATCACTGAATATTCTGTGGTGTCATTTACTTTAAAAAAAACTTGGAGTGTAATTCATTTTAGGTGTGCAATTTGTTTTATGAGCCATGCACGCTTATTTGGGGTTGTGCTGTTTTTTTATTGAGTGCAATAAAGACACTTCTTATCAATTGATTTGTTGTATCAGCAGTGGGCTTCTCTCCAGACTGAGATGTGGCAGCTTTTCTGAGGACATTATCCCGCATCTAATTTCACCACAGACATGAATCCAGGTTCATTAGGGCCCACTTGCACTGCCTGTTATGACCTGATTTCTAGGATTCCTGCTTGATGGTGGCATTATCTTCCCCTGCATACAGTGTATCACATGGCTCTCAAGTGGCTTCTCTCCCTTTGATGGTTCATCACATACACAACTTTGAATTGTGCCAACTTGTATACCAACTGATCAGATCAAAAGTTCAAAAGTTCACTTCCAGTCCCATGTGACATTGAAACTTCAAGTACTGTAGAGCTTACACCTTTGATAAGTAAGAAATTGCAAAGCAGGGTAGAAACTGGAAGTGTTAGGGGACTGTTTCAGTGCCATTAAAAACACAAATCCACCCACAGGTGGATTAGTACAATTCAGTTGTATATTATGCAAGCCACCTGCCTTCTCTCTAGCCCTGGGTGTGATGAATACTGTCCTTCTGGGCTTGGCTGACTTAACCATGACTGTTAGAGCAGGGGGTCCTGGCAAGGTCTGATGTCAATCTGTATCACACATATTTGTGCGTTTCCAGGGTGAGAGAATCATGCCTTAAGAACAAGATCACAGTGGGTGCAGATCTCACAGAAGCGCATATCCCATCGTCCTGGGGAATATCCGTCTGTCCTTCGGTCATGCTGTGTGTGAGACAGCACACGAGCGATACACACCCACAGAGAGCAGTGCGGTGCAGTGGAACAGCTGTGCAAACGGGCTTAAGAACGTAAAATGAGGAAGCTGTGTCTTTAGAAACATATTTCTTTTAAATCCCCAAATATCACATCTGGTTGCATCAAGTTGTCATTATGACATAGTATTTAAGATGATTTAATGGGTTATTGCAGCATAAGAATCTTGGAGTTTATTTAACTACTGTGCATTAAGAGAATGTAGCTCTCTAAACTGTTCTGACAAAGCTGATACAAAGCTGTTCTTGATGTTGGATGACTTTATTATATGTTTTTTTTTTTCCCCTTACTGTAGTCAGTATAAAATAAATATAGCTTTCAAACATAAACAGAACATATTCAAAGACAAGAGTGAAAGTGGAGCTTTAGAATAGAAATGTAAAATGAGAGGTACATACCAAAATGTAGAAAGCTATTCACTGTTAAAATTTATGAGGTGCATTGACTGTGAGTATGAATATGGGGATGCCACAGTTACAAGGTGCCACTTACTTCCTGGCCCTTGTCAGCAGATCCCCTGACTGGGCCTCTGGCAGCCAGCAGGTCAGCCCCCAACCCGCCGGCAGGTTACCTGGAACTCGGCAAGACCTTGCTCCCTCCTCACACTCTCACACCCCTTTGTCTCCCCCGATCATCAGGAACCTCTTCCTACATCCCCTCAGAAGTACACATTTTCAACAGAAAACTGAGGCTCTGTGTAGTTAGAACAATTTAAGATAGATGATCTAAGGCCACACTCCAAATCCATCACCCCCATTTCCCAATCCACAGCTTTGTCTACCAAATCATCTCATTCCTGCTGCCACTTAGGTCAACTATCTTCGTGGATGTCAATATTACATGTTTTTCCAATATGGAAGAGTTTCTCAACGGAACAGCTTTTGTGTGCTTTTCTACCCCTGCTGTGTTTTTGCCTTAACATCCTTTTAATGTGCTAAGAACTTTTCTGAAGGGGTTAAATAAACAAACACTACAATGGACGGCAGACTTGGAGCAGGTCACAATGACTATTTAACAAGGTCTTAAACAAAACAGAAGTTTAGTCTGGGACTGGCACAGAGGCCCTGCTCGGTAATGTCCTCAAGGACATAAGCGCTTCCAGATATTACCTACAGATATTATCATCTACTGCTTTGTCATCCCTCCTCATGGTCCAGGCAGCAGGATTCAGGAAGAGATCAAGAGAAAGACAGGTGAAAAGCTGGCGTCAACTACCTCCAAAGAGTGTCTCCCAGAAACTTCCACATAACGCTGCACCTTGCATCCCATTGACCAAAACTTATCATTCATAGCCACACTCAGCTGCAAAGAACAGACCAGAACATTTCGTTTTTATTCTGAAAAACCATGTGCCCAGGCAAAATCCTACCATTATGAAAGAAGACAATGGAACCGCACAGTTGCTGTGGATGGGGAAATGTGCATTTGCCTGCAAACTTTTAATCGTTAACAAGAGTCTTCCTTAGTCAATGTTTCTTTCATCGGTTACAGACTCTAGCATTAAATATAGTGCATAAGTTTTATCTGGAGGCAACCCTGATTAATAGTTTAACATGAGTGATGAGTGCTTGATTAATCATTAACCTTGATTAATGACTACTTGAGAGAGTCTGAAACAAAGCATGGCCTCAGCTACAAAGAGTTCTGCTCTCCATTGGTGATGCCTGACATGGGTACCCACAGGAAGAGAGAGTGGAGTTGAGGATGCCTTCTCTTATATTCCTGTTCTAACACTCTCATTTGGCATTCACTTTCAAATCAAGGTAATGGTTCTACAAGTACGTCAAGCAGCATGATAATAACTAATGAAACTGACAGTTCTATTGCACACTACCCCAAACAACGTATGCCTACACCTACTATTTCCATCCTAACAGGCTTCTTGCAAGATAAGTATTTTTATGATCCCTAATTTAGAGATGAAGAGGTTAAGTTTTAAGCAGAACAATGGGCTTCCACCAAAGTCACCTAATAATAAATGGCAGATACAGAATTTGAATTTCATTTTTCAGCATTCAAAGAAAAGAAAATTTCTCTTGATAGACTTTCTTGAATCTTTAAACTATTACGGTGCCGTGTGCTAAAACAAAGACAAAATAGGAAGAAAACAGAGTGATTGTATATTATCTACTAATGAGTCTCTCTTCAAGTTTTTGAGTCTTCCCTAATAAACTTCCCATGGTACTCTAGCCCAAATGAAACATTCACTCAACAAACCTAAAATTGAACCAAAAAGTTGACTGAAAGGAACCCTACCAGGAAATAGGTGAATAAAAAATTTACACAGAAGAATAAAAAATTAGTTATAGAAAAATTATAAACATGTAAACAGAAAAATGCCATTGTGTTCAGAGGGGCCAGTACAAGGACCTATGTGGTCCAAAGGGACCAACAGCCACCATACTAAGAGGGTGTGGGCAGACAGTATGTCAGAGTGACTTTACTAAAGAGGAGATGGTTGGGTCCCAAAGGGTGGGCGGGCCATCACCAAGCTCACTCAAGTGGCAGCTAGCCAAGGGAGGAGCAAATGCCAGAACCAGGGTGGGGGTTCCAGAACAGTGTGGTGAGTTCAGAAAAAGCCAGGCAGTGTGTGTGTGTAATAGGGGTAACTAAGGCAGGGCGTGGCATGCCTGGCATATACAGTGAGTTGGAGGACCACAGGCGAGGTAGACAAGATGGCCCAAGAAGCTATTTCAGAAGCTTGCAGCCCCTGAGTGAAGCTAGGTTTTATGGATTTTAGCCTGTAAGCTGTGGGAGCCACTGGAAGCTTTTATAGCAGGTACACAGAATAACCACGTTGGCCTTTGAGAAAGACCACTGTGCAAGTGGGGACTATGGTTTCCTAAGTCAGAGGCCATGCAATCAGGTAAAAACTGAGCAGAGTCTAAACTGAGAGTCCTTCCTCCGGGATCGACACTCTTTGAAGGATTTATGAACGCCCTCGAGCCACATGTTCCAAACGTGGGAAGGAGTGGGTCTTTGAGGAAAGGCTCAGTACTTTTCCCCTGGATCTCAGCGAAGTCCAAAACATTCGAGAGTTGAAGTAATAACATTCTACGGCTGGAGAGAATCTGGCCTAAGCTCAATTCACAAAAGTGGGCATTTTTTTAAAAATAGAGATAAATGTAAGAGTTGTACAGAAGTTGTATATAAAACAAATAGGATTTTAAATATGGTATTTGCATTTATTTTAAAAAATGAGCAAAGACCTTGACAATAGGGCATGTGTATGTGGTTCATATTTTATACATAAAGCAGAGAAATTCGTGTGTGTATAGGAACCTTGCCATAGATTTTCCAAGATAGGCCAATCCTCTTCAACATCTCAACTTCTTGAACTTACAAGAGCTCTCTTACTTGACAGACCAAATACCCCAAAATTAGTTTGAAAAATAAATTCCGCATAAATTCAAGTCTCTGAGAATGTGGCCAAAGAGGGTTTTTAATAGATAGTTTGGGGAGAGGAGGGTATTGAGAAGCATCAAATCTCAAATCTCTAGCTATAGAACTATAAACAGAAAATGGAGCAGTTATCAGGTAAATATGGAAAGAAAAATCTATATCAGTTGTTCTTAACCTTTTGGGGGGTCACAGACCCATTGCCTCCATAATTATGAAAAATTGATGAATGCTGTAAACCTCCTCCAAAAGGGATCCATGCGCATACTTCCTTACAGAATTGTGCAGAATATAAGAGACTCACAAAAATCCAAGGATACTGACCTGACCCTGGATGCAATTTAAGAGCCCACAGTCTCAACAGCTCTCCTTTCTCTCAGCAAAAATTGTGTTAACACAGTTCATCATCTAAATTAGTCCCGTTAATGTTTACATTATCTGGTTTTCATTGATCTCATTCACTTTGCAATTAATTTCACCTTTCCTGCAAATATGCAACCTCCATCAGTTCTAAAATCACAAAGTCAAAAAGGAGACTGATTCCAGTTTCCACTAAGTTGAACTGTTGCCCAAATGTCATACAAGCTCCCAAATGGATTCATAAACCTAGAATAGAAAACACAGTGCTATGCTTAAGCTTCATAAAAATGCCTTATCCTCTCAGCATTGCTGTGTGTTCTTACAATCAGGTATTTAAATCCTGGTCTACTGTATGGATATACGCCTTCACTACAAAGCAAATTTATAAACTCTCAAAAAAAAAAAAAAAAAGTCCAAATCCAGCAATGGTCTTGATCTCTTAATGGATTAGGGAAAAGAATAATTTGAAGGAAAAAAATTACAGCAATTTCTATATCACTTCTTTTTTCTCCCACATTGCAGTTACTGAAAACCTTTGATTAGACCTCTGGAAAGGACCACACATTCAATAATTTGAAGCAAAAGGTTAATGGTGTTGTTACAACTATTATCCCTTTTAAAATCATTATCCTCTTGTTTTTTTATGGCTGTATTACCTTCACCTTTCAATGAACCCACTTTACCAGCTGTTTCCCTCTGTCATAAAGTTTGCTGAACATCATCGTAGGAATAGGATAAATGCCATGTTTTATCAATCAAGCCTAAGGGGATTGGAGTCTCCTCGTATCCACAACTGTAAAGGGAGTTTATTGCAAGTTTCCGTTTTGATTTGTAAATTGTCCTTAAGTAAAACACATACCTGATGCCAAGAAATAGAATGTGAAAATGCAAGACGTTTACTACAAAAATCTGCATCATAAAGTTTGATAGGTTGACAGATGAGAAAGCTTAAGATTACTGAGGAACACTACAGGCTTGCTTCCTTGGTTAGCTGACATCTACCTGCCGGCATTCCTGAACCTACCCATACGTGAATTCCCTGGTCCTTAACGCCGCACCACCCCAGCAAGCCAAGGAGTGTGTGAAACATAAGACAGAGGTTTTTATCCTACACAGGGCTACGTGGTCTCAACACAAATCTGATATAATGAAAATATTGTCTAGTCATATACAATAAAATTTTAATTTACAGTAAAATTCCCCAAATACCACCATACACTGGAGACTGAAAGATGCATTCCTAAATTAAAGGACATTATAAAATATCTATAATTTGCTGATAGCCAATGTAAAAATTTTTAGGTTACAGCTAAATGAGTACTTAGGAAATTCTGAACCCATAATAAGCACTTTTAAAAACTGAAAATAAATGAACAAAATATTCAACTAAAGTAGACATAAAAAAGGCCAAGAAAAAAATTCAAATAAAGTTGTAGAAAGGAAATAAGCACAAAAATAAAAATTCATACTTTATATATTTATTCAAACTTTATATGTATATATATACAAAGAAAGAGAAAGAGACAAAGATGAATAACAAAACTGAAATCAAGTTTCTTAAAAAGATGAGTACTATTTATAAATCTCCAGCAAGACTAATCAAGGAAAAACAGAGAGATCATGAATTAGCGAAATTAGGAATGCAAAAGAAACATTATAGATAACTTATGCATAATTATAGATGTTGTAAGTTTAAATTATTGTTATTGAATAGGGGGTCTCAATGCTAGTCACTTACAAAATCAATACAAATGGTAGAAAGGAAAGGTGTCTTTAATCAGAATGCCAGCAATCTGGGGAGACGGCAGACTCAGCGTCCCTCAGAAACAGCCTGCAAAGATTCTGCCTGGCCTTGAAATTTTTTAAAGGGAAACAAGGAAAGAATCTCAGTTAATCACTGAGATGGGGGTCAGGGTTGTCGTAATCCCCATCATGTGCAGGCTTGTCCACTCCTGGTGATCTTCTTGTAGATGCCATCTTATTCACATAGTTTGTTCAGGAGATTCCTGTGGGGGAAGCTAGGAAAGAGACCTGGTCATCTCTTAACTACTTATTCATCATTTCAACCTCTTTGATCTATGGAAAGAATTGACAAGCTAGGCAAACTATTACGTGATTTAAAGACTTGAAAGCTGTACTTGAGCCAGAGATGAGTGGAACATGGGGGTGCCTAGTTTAAGGTTAAGACGAAAGTGTGCCTCCTGCAGAGAGCTCTTCCCTGCCAAGAGCTGCTTATACTACAAATATGTGTGCATGTGTGTGTTTATGTGTCAGTAGCTTTGAAAACATAGATGAAATGTAAAATTTCCTAAAAAAAATACTTTAATCACCAAAATTACTCAAAAACAAAATTTTAATAAGCCAGCAAACATTAAATAATTTGAACTAACAATCTAAAAACCATCTCTCCCCAACGAATTTCATGTGATAATTTTGTTAACTTGACCCCAAAAATCCCTCTCTCTCCCTCTCTGCTTTACAAAAATTTCCAAAAACACTGAAATAGTGAAACTTCTCCAACTCATCCTTGATGTTATTATATCCCTAGGCTGAGACCAATCAAGAGCACTGCAAAAGAAAATTAAGTCCAAATCACTTACAAGTATAAATGTAAAGATAACAAAATAGTATCAAGTTAAGTCAATAGTGTATAAAAATAATACATCATGAATGAGCTGGATTTATTTTAGAAAGGCAAAAATATTTCAAAATTATAAAATCAGTCAACACTAAGAGTAAAGGACAAACTAATACAATTATTTCAACAGATGTAGAAAATTTTAAAATAGAAACATTTGTCTAGAATAAAATCTTTGACAAGGTAGGAATAGAAAGAAACTCTCTTAAGTTAAAGATGACATCATTCTTAACTTCAAATTTTGTAATGAATCCCAATAAATTAAAGAAAAGGGCAAGAATTACTGGTATTGGTAATTGGTGTCACTGAACAATACTGTAATATAGAAAGCCTAGCCCATGAAATATGATAAGAAAAAAAAACAAGGGGCTTAAGATGTCTTTAAGAACAAAAATACCCTAAATGACTATAAGCATTGCTTTTTCAGGCATGTCCAACTCTTTGTGGCCCCATGGACTGTAGTCTGCCTATGGAATTTTTGGATTTCTCTGCCCAAATACCATGGCTCCTCTGCCCGTGGAATCTTCCCAGTCAAGAATACTGGAGTGGGGTGCCATTTCCTACTCCAGGGAATCTTCCTGACCTGGGCATTGAACTTGCATCTCTTATGTCTCCTGCACTGGCAGGTGGGTTCTTTACCACTAGCATAAGGCGTAGAGTATATCTTTAAGAACAAAAATGCCCTAAATGACTACATGCATTAATGGTCTGTAAAATAAGGTCCACAGGCTAAATCAAATCTATCATGATCCAAATTCAGTAACTTCCATGGTCCAAATCTATTTCTTTATACATTGTTTGTTGCTAAGTCACTTCAGTCGTGTCTGACTCTGTGTGACCCCATAGACGGCAGCCCACCAGGCTCCCCCGTCCCTGGGATTCCCCAGGCAAGAACACTGGAGTGGGTTGCCATTTCCTTCTCCAATGCGTGAAAGTGGAAAGTGAAAAGTGAAAGTGAAGTCGCTCAGTTGTGCCTGACTCTTCGCGACCCCATGGACTGCAGCCTACCAGGTTCCTCCATCCATGGGATTTTCCAGGCCAAAGTATTGGAGTGGGGTGCCATTATGCATTATACATTGTTTATGGCTGTTCTTATCCTGCAACTACAGAGTTAAGTAGTTTTGATTTAAAAAAATACTCACCATTTGGCCTTTTCCAGGAAAAGTTTACACACCTCTGATCTACAAACAAACCAATAGAATAAAAAAAAAAAATACTTTAACTGGGCTCAAGAAGTGTACAGAAAATCAATAGCATCTTTATAAACCAGCATGATCTAATTGAGAGCTATCTCACAAAAAGAACAAATATTTAAAATAACAATAATGATAAATAAGCAAACTATAAGATATATAGAAAAATATGCAACAACTTTACAAAAAAACAGTCTTTGAAGGATGTGCAATAATAACTGAATAAAAACTGAGTAAGTGCCTGTTTCTTCTGCAAACTGTTCAATCACAATATATACAATAACTGTCAAGAATTCTGCGTGGAAGTCTCTAGGCCAGAAACTGGAGTGGGTAGCCTTTCCCTTCTCCAGGGGATCTTCTCAACCCAGGGATTGAACCCAGGTCTCCTGCATTGCAGGAGGATTCTTTACCAGCTGGGCCACAAAAGAAGCCCAAGGATAGTGGAGTGGGTAGCCTATCCATCCTCCAGGGAATCTTCCCAACCCAGGAATAGAACCGGGGTCTCCTGCATTGCAGGCAGATTCTTTACCAACTGAGCTATCAGGGAAGCCCTTTTCCATCGTGCACCTGTTTCACAACTGTTTTGACTATTTCTAGATTTCCCTACAGTGTATGATGTAGATAAACAATAGATAAGCGGAATGTGATTGTATTCCATACCACAGTAAAATAAGAGGTGCAACAACAAGAGGCGTGAGAGAGAAAGGAAAGCCAATAACCATATTTTTAATGTATTGTGATAATCATAAAATATTTAAATGTTTTACATATTTATATTATGTTTAACTCTGAAATAAAATATGCCTGCATGTTTCACCTCAATCCTATGAGGAAGATATCATAGTATTTTCAATTTATGTATGAGGAAACAGCCTTGGAGAGAGTAATGGCTTTGACACGTTAGATAGGCAGGCGTTCAGTGAGGATTCAAACTCAAGCAATTTAATTCCAGACTCTGTTCTGTTAATCTTCACTATGAAGTAGGTATTACTTCCTTCATAGTTGTATGTCATATTACTCATCTCATGAAAAAGAAGCTTGGAGCTATTAAGTGACTTGACCAAATTCACCAGCCTGGAAACTGGTAATACTGAAATTCAAATGAGAATGTTGTTAAGGTGCATGTTATTGCTACTATACCAACTATGGTCCAAAACTCAAATGATACCAGTGGAGGAACAAGAAGAATATAAAGCCTTGGATATTAATTATTCAGCAGACACTGTGATTTGGGGTAGAACAGAGCTTCATAAATGTCAACAGACTATACATTATTAATCAATTTATCAAAGTCAAGAATCTAAATATTTAAACATTTCTACAACTGAAACATAGGTAGCAAACAGCACAGTCAGTAAAATGGTTTGTAACACATTAAGTCTCTACAACCTCACTAATGAAATATACTTCAAATAATTTGATTCTAATAATTTTCTGTAGAAAAATAGGCTGGGAGTATCAGGAGAGGAGCAGCGGAAGGTGGGAAAGTACCCCAAGTTACTGAGTCACAGTCTGCAAAGCTGCTTCCTTCAAAAGTTATATCATCTTTTAGTATCCCTGCATTCCATTTAATAAGTTTGGGGCTTAATTTCTTTAAAATGTAATATATACTTACTGTAGATTTAAGGAAAGAAATATCAGTAACCTCAGATATGCAGATGACACCACCCTTATGGCAGAAAGTGAAGAGGAACTAAAAAGCCTCTTAATAAAAGTGAAAGAGGAGAGTGAAAAAGTTGTCTTAAAGCTCAACATTCAGAAAACGAAGATCATGGCATCTGGTCCCATCACTTCATGGGAAATAGTGGAAACAGTGTCAGAATTAATTTTGGGGGGCTCCCAAATCACTGCAGATGGTGACTGCAGCCATGAAATTAAAAGGTGCTTAGTCCTTGGAAGGAAAGTTATGACCAACCTAGATAACGTATTAAAAGCAGAGACATTACTTTGCCAACAAAGGTCCATCTAGTCAAGGCTATGGTTTTTCCAGTGGTCATGTATGGATGTGAGAGTTGGACTGTGAAGAGAGCTGAGCACCGAAGAATTGATGCTTTTGAACTGTGGTGTTGGAGAAGACTCTTGAGAGTCCCTTGGACTGCAAGGAGATCTAACCAGTCCATCCTAAAGGAGATCAGTCCTGGGTGTGCATTGGAAGGACTGATGCTGAAGCTGAAACTCCAATACTTTGGCCACCTGATGAGAAGAGTTAACTCATTGGAAATGACCCTGATGCTTGGAGGGATTAAGGGCAGGGGGAGAAGAGGACAACAAAGGATGAGATGGCTGGATGGCATCACCAACTCGATGGACATGAGTTTGGGTAAACTCCGGGAGTTGGTGATGGACAGGGAGGCCTGGCGTGCTGCAATTCATGGGGTCACAAAGAGTCAGACATGACTGAGCGAATGAAATGAACTGAAGGAAAGAAAGAGAATCTTTCACAATATTAATAGCCATAGATAACAATTTTTAACCATCAAGTACATTTTTAAAATTAAAGCAATCCCCTGAGAATTGCCATAAAATTACCTTAGTCAAGAGATTTACTTGGACCTCAGCTATAGGCTGTCAAAGTATATGGGATTTTGTTGGACAAAGACTAATTTTGTGATGTAGAAACAGAGTTTGCCCTCCAAAGAAAGTAGTTAGTAATCTAAAGTATTGTGTATGAAGCTTGTATTCGATGCCCAGTAAGCCAGCCTGAACAGCTAGGTGATCATCTCTGAAGTTTCTGGGTTAATGACAAATAGATGGAACTTTCTGCTCAAGCAGCTCTCTGGATCTGGACATGATCCCAGGCAGCAGCTATAAGTACTGGGATAGCTTTGACGTCTCTAGAGAAAGATACCTATCAAGGGTCAATCTTGGGTTTAGGGTCCTGTTCAAACAGGCTGAATGTCAAAGCCTGTGTCATAGGCCAGGATGAACCGTGCATGAACCTAGCTAAATGTGTGTTATCACTGAGATGAGTAAGGAACCTGGATTTCAGAGAACCTCTCAAAAAGCTGGCATGACATAATTTTGGGGTATGTCTAATGGTTGGTCTAGTTCAATCCCTCATCTAAGCCAAACTTGGTTCTCTAGACTCAGAGACTACAGGTTGAATACCCTCAATATCCAGAATTGAATGATACTAAAATACTGGTAAAGATCCTGTTGTCACTTTATAAGCATTGGGAATGGGTCACTTTTGCTGTATTTCCAAATTCTCAAAGGATGTTTTTATCAGTCAGGTGCTGATGCTTCATCAGACTAACCACACTGGATTAAAGTCATCTCAGGTAGTAGAAATTCATTGAAACTGACCAAAGAGCATCTTATTCAGTACCCTGAACAACACACTTTAAAAATTACCAATCTATCCTCCAAAAACTCCCACTGCATGACAAACACAAAATTGAAAAACAGTGATTATTTGATAAAAGAATAAAGAGCCAAGAACTTTTCCACTGTAAGAGAAGAAACATTGGAAATTATCTATAGGACACAAAATATTGGGACAGAACTGAGGTTGAGATCAAAGTTGAGTTGTAACCTAATCAAGACAAACAAAGATGTGACTGAAGGAGTGAATAATAATTTTTTCAAGAAGGCCCCCAAAATCTTCAAATACAGAGTCAGCAGGATGAGGGAGCAGGAGTAAGCTGTGGGCTTGCTGGAGTGTTCTCAGAGTTGCTCAGTTGTGTCTGACTCTTTGCAACCCCATGGACTGCAGCATGCCAGGCTTCCCTGTCCATCACCAACTCCCGGAGCTTACTCAAACTTATGTCCATCAAGTCGGTGATGCCAGCCAGCCATCTGCTTCTCTCCTCCTGCCTTCAATCTTTCCCAGAATCACGGTCTTTTCCAACGAGTCAGTTCTTTGCATGAGGTGACCAAAGTATTGGAGTTTCAGCTCCAGCATCAGTCCTTCCAATATTCAGGACTGATCTCCTTTATGATGGACTGGTTGGATCTCCTTGCAGTACAAGGGACTCTCAAGAATCTTCTCCAACACCACAGTTCAAAAGTATCAATTCTTTGGTGCTCAGCTTTCTTTATGATCCAACTCTCACATCCATCCACGACTACTGGAAAAACCATAGACTTGACTAGACAGACCTTTGTTGGCAAAGTAATGTCTCTGCTTTTAAATATGCTGTCTAGGTTGGTTCATAGCTTTTCTTCCAAGGAGCAAGTCTTTTAATTTCATGGCTGCAGTCACCATCTGCAGTGATTTTGGAGCCCAAGAAAATAAAGTCTCTCGCTGTTTCCATTGTTTTGCCATCTATTTATCATGAAATGATGGGACCGGATGCTATGATCTTCGTTTTTTGAATGTTGAGTTTTAAGCCAGCTTTTTCACTCTCCTCTCTCACTTTCATCAAGAGGCCCTTTAGCTGGAGTGGGTATTAGAGCCAAAAAGAGAAATGCAGCAGTTTTAGGTAACTTCAGGCCACCACAGTGTGAGCCTAGACAGCCTAAAAGAAGCTGGCCCACGTCCCCTGACCCCATAAAACTATAGATAACATCCCTATTTATGACTGGAGGAAGAAGGACCTAAGGTTGCTATATAGGAATTTCTTCATTATGCTTTAGTATTTAGTATTTTCAGGTAAATTTAATATATGTTAAGGTAGAGCTCTACATCAGCTACTAACGTGGACTATTCTAGACAGGCAAGAGTCAACAGGAACTTAAAGAAAAATAATGGCATGAAAGTGAGGTATTACCCTGTAAAAGCAAAGCAAATGTTTTCCCAAGAAAACAGCATTAATGTAGAGAAGAGAAGGAAATGTTGCCAAAAATTGAAATATTCCTTGGGATAGTGAAAGCAATGTTGCATCCACATATTAAAAGCAGGCTGGTAAAGAAGTACAATTAGAAAGCTAAAAAAAAAAAAAAAAAAAAACAGATAAAAATATGATTAGCGTAAAATGAAACACAGTGGAAGACAGAATAACAAAATGCACATACACTGAAATCCAAAGTAGTTTATTTAAAAGTCCAGTTTAAGAATGTAAAGCAAAAGACAAGTGATATGTATAGACTATATGGGAAAGACTTGAGTTTTCATAACTAAAGTGTCATCTAAACACTAAAAAGAAATATTGAAAGAAGACACACATTCCCAAATATATCCTGCTATTGTTTCTGAATTCAGAGGTTCAGAGCAGTAAAAAAAAAAAAAAAAAAAATGCTATGAGAAAACAATTTTATTACAAAGGAAAGAGAAATAAACATATACTGAATGTATCATAAAATGCTAAGTACTAAAACACCGTGAAGAAATGTCTATATTGCTTTGAAGAAAATACTGTGATCCTTGAATCCTTTAACAGTGCATTTTATCATTAGCATATGAAGACAAGCTAAACACTTCTTGGACTCAAAAATATACCAGCAAATTTGGTTTTTTCTGAAAAGGAAAATTACCCAATTATATATTCAAGCAAAATAAAGAATTACATGTATATATCCAAAAAAGAGAAAAACCTTGGATATAAAACACACTGGAGAGAAAAGCAATCAGTAAATCCTAGAGTAACATCAGAACAAGAGTGATAATGTACTTCTAAAGCTTAGTGTTCAGAACAGATACTTACAAAAACAAGAGGTATAACAAAAAATTTTAAACCGTTTTAAAACTCTGGAGCTAAAATAGTCATTTTTAAAAATTACAGATAATATAAAAAAAACTGAGTCTTGGAGCAGGAAACAAGCTTATAGAAATGCTAAATGTTTTATTTGCTTCAGAGATTATAGACACTGATGTAACAGAAAAACATAAATTGAAAAAAGGTTGCCAAAAAATAGGGGTAACTTTTGGGGGAAAAAGCGACTGAAAAAGAACAAGGACATTTCTGGAGTGCTGATTACAGTGTGCTCACATTTAAAAAAGTCATCATGCTCTACACTCTTGATTTGAGCAATTATATATACATTATAATTAACAATAATCATATTATTGTAATTATATTATTACACTTTTGATTTGAGTGATTATATATACTATCATAATTAATAACATATAATTATTATAGTACTATAATTTTATATAATTGCTACACTTTAAATAAAACTTGAAGGATAGATACACGGTTAATATATAAAAATCAATTGTTTGTATACCAGCAAGTGGAATTTGAAATTAAAAATATAATAACATTTTATTAGTATCTAAAAAGTGAAATACTTAGGCATAAATCTAGCAAAATATGTACAAGATCTATATAAATAAAATTCCAAACCTATGATGAAAATCAAAGGCACATTAATGAAGAGATATTCTATATTAATGGTAAGGAAGACTCGATATTGTCACAAAAATTAACTCAAAATAGATCACAGACCTAAATATAAAACACAAAACAATAAAACCTCTACATGACCACATAGGAGAAACCCTAAATAGCCTTGGACATGGTGATGACTTTTTAGTTACAGCGCCAAAGGCACAATCCATGAAAGAATAAGTTAGAGTCCACTAAAATTTAAAATTTCTATTCTGTCAAAGGTGGTGCCAAGTGAATGACAAGACCAGTCACGTGATGGAAAAGATATCTGTAAAGGACATATCTGGTAAAGAGGGCTTTCCAAAATAGACCAAAAATCTTAAACTCAACAGTAAGAAAAGAAACCACCTGGTGAAAAAGATGGGCCAAACAAACATCTTAACAGCTACTATACCAAAGAGGATATAGAGATGTCAGATAAGTATGTGAAAAGATACTCTATCTCATACATCATCAGGAAAATGTAAATCAAAACAACAGAGGACTTCCCTGGTGGCTCAGCGGTTAAGAGTCTGCCCCCCAGGGCAGGGACACTGGCTGGATCCCTGCTCTGGGAAGATTCCACATGTGATGGGGCTGCTAAGCCCGTGGGCTGCAGCTTCTGAAGGGCGCATGCCCTAAGGCCCATGCTCTGCCACAGAGTAGCCCCTACAGGGAGAAGCTCACACACTGCAACTAGAGAAGGCCTGTGTGCAGCAATGAAGACCCAGCACAGCCAAGGTTATATAAGCAAATAATTTTTTAAAACACCTCTACATACCTAGCAGAACGGCTAACGACCAGACGCCACCAAATGCTATCAAGGATGTGGGAGTGACGGGAACTTTCATTCACTTCTGGTGTGATGCAAAATGGCACAGCCACTTTGGAAGATGGTTTGGTGGCTTCTTACAAAACTAAACAATATACCATTCAGCAATGTGTCCACTGGTGTTTACCCAAAGCATTTGAAAACTTTGTTAAAAAACCTGCACTTAAATATTTTTAACTTTACTCATAGTTGCCCAAACTTGCAAGCAACCAAGATATTCTTCAGTAGATGAATAAATAAACTGTGGTAAGTTCAAACAATGAAATATTATTCAGCACTGAAAAGATATGAGCTACTGATTTCAAACATATGATATTCTGAAAAAGGCAAAACTATGAAGACAGTAAGAAGACCAGCAGTAGAAGAAAAAGGGATGAAAAATTTTAGGGTAGTGAAAATATCCTATACGATGCTATAATGGTAAGTATCCTTAAACATGTCCTTATGCATTTCTCCAAACCCATAGAATTGTAACACCAAGAGTGACCCTTAATGTGAACTGCGGACTTTGGACACCTATGATGCATCAATGTTGGTTCATCTTTTATAACAAATGTACTATTGGGTGGATGCTGTAAATGGGGGAAATATATGCATATATAGGGACATGAGAATATGAGAAACCTGTACCTTCCTCTCAATTTTTCTGTGAACGTAGAACTGCTCTAAAAACTAAAGTCTGGGGAAAAAAACCTCAATGCCTAAATACAAGATTAGAAAATTCAAACTGTTAAAGGGAACAAAAAAAAATATTTTGATTAATCAGTCAAAAATCGTGAAAGGGACTGAAAGAACAGCAGAAAGAGTACTAAGAAGATAAAATCCTATAAAATAGGATATCAAAAAAAAGTGATCACAATAAATGCAGAATAGTTAACTTTACCTTTTAACGGTAAAGTCCTTTTAGAATAAGCTGAAAAGTAAAACCCAGTTCTGTGCTTTTAAAAGAAAAGCACTGAAGGAAGATAGACATAACAGAGGAACTGATGAAGATAAGCCATGCAAACACTAAAAACGACAGCAAGAAACAGCAATGTCCGAGTCAGACAAGCTGGAAGCCTTGAAATGGTGTTTTGGTCATGTCTAACTAGGAAAATGGAAACCATGCAAATATTTTCAGCATAGAGAATTTAATGGAGAGAACTATTCATCGGTGTGGAGTTGCTGAGATGTCAAAAGAGAAGACAGCGTGGTGACGCCAGGCTGAGGGGCAAAGGAAGGAGGCAGTGTTTGCAGTGGCCTGTCGCTAAAACCACTATGGGTTGGCTGGTGGAAGCTGGAGTCCCTGGGAGAAGCAGCCTAGACAGGAGACAGGAGGAAGGGGGATAAGTACCTTAACTCTTCTTTTCCTGCAGGCTCTTACCCCTCTCCCACTGACAAACCCATCTGAAAACCTAGGAACCTGGGAAACACAGATTCATACAGCAGCTACCTTACTAAAGAGCAGAGGTGGGCAAGGAATGGGAATGCAGACAAAAACGTCTAGGATGAACAAAGAATGTTGAAAGGAATGTTTTAAAGTAGATAAAAGGTACAACCCACCAACATCATATAATAATCATGAATCTCTATGCCCTGAACAGTACAGCTTTTACACATAAAGTGAAAACCTTCATTTCTAAAACAAATTAGAGGAAACTTTCGGAAGTAGAAATCTTTGGTATAAACTACTGTAAACCTTTCTTTCATACACATATGGAATTATGAGCGAAGTCTGGTGCCCACTAGTGCTTCTGTGTGACTGCACTCTCTCTCAGGGGAACTCAGGGAGATTTTGGACTTTGCATTGAGTTAACATGGTCCAGAGTCAACCAGTAAAGCCATGGGACACAGAGGAGAAAGATACACGAAAGAGATGGTCCAAGAAGTTTAAAAGAATCCGGGAGAAGTTTGGGCTTCCCTAAGCATATGGGAATATTCAAATATTCTTCCCTAAGCATATTTGAATAAAATATTCAAGGCTCTGCAGATTACACATTGTGGGTATCTGTGTGTGTGTGTGTGTGTGTGTGTGTGTGTGTGTTTGCATGCACGTGTAATTCTAAAAACAGGGTGAAACATACAGAAGCATTCATAGCAACTTTTGATGGATATTACCTTGTAGGCGAGAGTAGGAATGGATGAGAGATATCAGTCAGGGACCGGTTAGAAGACAGAATCATAAGTTATTTTAAAGAATGCAATATGAAAGAAATGTTACTAGGTATAAGGTTGTTAATTGAAAAGGCAGAAAGAGAACTCAGGTATCCCAGGGGAGCAATCGCAGGGAGCTGCTCAGAAGAGGGGTCTTGTGGACTGGGACCCATATCTCGGGACTAGATGCTAGCCAGCTGATGAATCTGAGGGGTGCCGTGGCATCTGTTCTTCATATCTGAGAAAAAACACAAACTTCATCAACTGCTTCTACAGGGGCAGGAGAAGGAACCGGATGCAGAACCCACAGGAGCAAAGGTGAAGGAGTCTGCTAAGTCTCCCTCCATCAGGCCTGCAGGCTCTCTTCAGGACCCTGAATGATAAAAACCTGACGTGAAGGCAGCTGACAGAAAAAGAATGTGTTCTGTAGAATCCTGGGCATATCCCAGGGTCAGAGAGCAGGAGCATAGGCAGGTAGTAACATATGATTAAACCGAAGAAGAGTTTTCTATTTGAATATAATCACATGAACTATAGTACTAGTTATCTGTAAAGAAATTTATTTCCAATATCATTACTGACCCCTGCTTTTCACAGATGTAAGCTGTCTTATCTACAATTTACTCTCATTCGAATTAGCCAAATTAGCACAATCTTTCTGGGCTTCCCTGGTGGCACAGATGGTATAGAATCCGCCTGCAATGCAGTAGACCCGGGTTTAATCCCTGGGTTGGGAAGATCCCCTGGATCCCTAAGATCCCCTGGATACATACCCCAGTATTCTTCCCTGGAGAATTCCATGGACGGAGGAGCCTGGAGTGTTACAGTCCATAGGGTTGCAAAGAGTTGGATGCGACTGAGAGACTCACACTTCCACTTTTGTTCACGTTTCATTACAATCTTTCCAGTGAAAGCCACCTTTCATACAGCCATCCCACATTGAAGGTCAGGAAGGGCGGTGGTGAGGAGATACCCCTCATCCAAGGTAAGGAGCAGCGGCTGCACTTTGCTGGAGCAGCCGTGAAGAGATACCCCATGCCCAAGGTAAGAGAAACCCAAGTAAGATGGTAGGTGTTGCAAGAGGGCATCAGAGGGCAGACACACTGAAACCATACTCACAGAAAACTAGTCAATCTAATCACACTAGGACCACAGCCTTATCTAACTCAATGAAACTAAGCCACGTCCGTGGGGAAACCCAAGACAGGCGGGTCATGGTGAAGAGGTCTGACAGAATGCGGTCCACTGGAGAAGGGAATGGCAAACCATGTCAGTATTCTTGCTTTGAGAACCCCATGAACAGTATGAAAAGGCAAAATGATAGGATACTGAAAGAGGAACTCTCCAGGTCAGTAGGTGCCCAATATGCTGCTGGAGATCAGTGGAGAAATAACTCTAGAAAGAATGAAGGGATGGAGCCAAAGCAAAAACAATACCCAGATGTGGATGTGACTGCTGATAGAAGCAAGGTCCAATGCTGTAAAGAGCAATATTGCATAGGAACCTGGAATGTCAGGTCCATGAATCAAGGTAAATTGGAAGTGGTCAAACAGGAGATGGCAAGAGTGAATGTCGACATTCTAGGAATCAGCGAACTAAAATGGACTGGTTGGGTGGATTTAACTCAGATGATCATTATATCTACTACTGCGGGCAGGAATCCTTTAGAAGAAATGGAGTAGCCATCATGGTCAACTAAAGAGTCCGAAATGCAGTACTTTGATGCAATCTCAAAAACGACAGAATGATCTCTGTTCGTTTCCAAGGCAAACCATTCAATATCACAGTAATCCAAGTCTACGCCCCAACCAGTAATGCTGAAGAAGCTGAAGTTGAACGGTTCTATGAAGACCTGCTACTGCTATTGCTAAGTCGCTTCAGTTGTGTCCGACTCTGTGCGATCCCCTACACGGCAGCCCACCAGGCTCCCCCAGCCCTGGGATTCTCCAGGCAAGAACACTGGAGTGGGTTGCCATTTCCTTCTCCAATGCATGAAAGTGAAGAGTAAAAATTGAAAGGGAAGTAGCTCAGTCATATCCGATTCTTAGCGACCCCATGGACGGCAGCCCACCAGGCTTCTTTATTCATAGGATTCTCCAGGCAAGAACACTGGAGTGGAGTGCCATTGCCTCCTCCCTATGAAGACCTACAAGACCTTGTAGAACTAACACCCCAAAAGATGTCCTTTTCATTACAGGGGACTCGAATGCAAACGTAGGAAGTCAAGAAACACCAGGAGTAACAGGCAAATTTGGCCTTGGAATGTGGAATGAAGCATGGCAAAGACTAAAAGAGTTTTGCCAAGAAAATGCACTGGTCACAGAAAACACCGTCTTCCAACAACACAAAAGAAGACTCTACACATGGACATCACCGGATGGTCAACACCGAAATCAGATTGATTATATTCTTTGCAGCCAAAAATGGAGAAGCTCTATACAGTCAGTCAACAAAACCAAGACCAGGAGCTGACTGTGGCTCAGATCATGAACTCCTTATTACCAAATTCAGACTTAAATTGAAGAAAGTAGGGAAAAAAGCTAGACCATTCAGGTATGACCAAAATCAAATACCTTATGATTATACAGTGAAAGTGAGAAATAGATTTAAGGGCCTAGATCTTATAGATAGAGTGCCTGATGAACTATGGAATGAGGTTCATGACATGGTACAGGAGACAGGGATCAAGACCATCCCCATGGAAAAGAAATGCAAAAAAGCAAAATGGTTGTCTGAGGAGGCCTTACAAATAGCTGTGAAAAGAAGAGAAGCGAAAAGCAAAGGAGAAAAGGAAAGATATAAGCATCTGAATGCAGAGTTCCAGAGAATAGCAAGAAGAGATAAGAAAGCCTTCTTCAGCGATCAATGCAAAGAAATAGATGAAAACAACAGAATGGGAAAGACAAGAGATCTCTTCAAGAAAATTAGAGATACCAAGGGAAACACTTCATGCAAAGATAGGCTCGATAAAGGACAGAAATGGTATGGACCTAACAGAAGCTGAAGATATTAAGAGGTGGCCAGAATACACAGAAGAACTGTACAAAAAATCTTCACAACCCGGATAATCACAATGGTGTGATCACTTGCCTAGAGCCAGACATCCTGGAATGTGAAGTCAAGGGAGCCTTAGAAAGCATCACTACGAACAAAGCTACTGGAGGTGATGGAATTCCAGTTGAGCTATTTCAAATCCTGAAAGATGATGCTATGAAATGCTGCACTCAATATGCCAGCAAATTTGGAAAACTCATCAGTGGCCGCAGGACTGGAAAAGGTCAGTTTTCATTCCAATCCCAAAGAAAAGCAATGCCAAAGAATGCTCAAACTACCGCACAATTGCACTCATCTCACACACTAGTAAAGTAATGCTCAAAATTCTCCAAGCCAGGCTTCAGCAATACTTGAACCGTGAACTCCCTGATGTTCAAGCTGGTTTTAGAAAAGGAAGAGGAACCAGAGATCAAATTGCCAACATCCACTGGATCATGGAAAAAGCAAGAGAGTTCCAGAAAACATCTATTTCTGCTTTATTGACTATGCCAAAGCCTTTGACTGTGTGGATCACAATAAACTGTGGAAGATTCTAAGAGAGATGGGAATACCAGACCACCTGACCTGCCTCTTGAGAAATCCGTATGCAGGTCAGGAAGCAACAGTTACAACTGGACATGGAACAACAGACTGGTTCCAAATAGGAAAAGGAGTACGTCAAGGCTATATATTGTCACCCTGCTTATTTAACTTCTATGCAGAGTACATCATGAGAAAGGCTGGACTGGAAGAAACAAGCTGGAATCAAGATTGCCGGGAGAAATATCAATAACCTCAGATATGCAGATGACACCACCCTATGGCAGAAAGTGAAGAGGAACTAAAAAGCCTCTTGATGAAAGTGAAAGAGGAGAACGAAAAAGTTGGCTTAAAGCTCAACATTCAGAAAACGAAGATCATGGCATCTGGTCCCATCACTTCCTGGCAAATAGATGGGGAAACATTGGAAACAGTGTCAGACTTCATTTTTTTGGGCTCCAAAATCACTGCAGATGGTGACTGCAGCCATGAAATTAAAAGACGCTTAATCCTTAGAAGAAAAGTTATGACCAACCCAGATAGTATATTCAAAAGCAGAGACATTACTTTGCTGACTAAGGTCCGTCTAGTCAAGGCTATGGTTTTTCCTGTGGTCATGTCTGGATGTGAGAGTTGGACTGTGAAGAAGGCTGAGCACCGAAGAATTGATGCTTTTGAACTGTGGTGCTGGAGAAGACTCTTGAGAGTCCCTTGGACTGCAAGGAGATCCAACCAGTGCATTCTGAAGGAGATCAGCCCTGGGATTTCTTTGGAAGGAATGATGCTAAAGCTGAAACTCCAGTACTTTGGCCACCACATGCGAACAGTTGACTCATTGGAAAAGACTCTGATGCTGGGAGGGATTGTGGGCAGGAGGAGAAGGGGACGACCGAGGATGAGATGGCTGGATGGCATCACGAACTCGATGGACGTGAGTCTGAGTGAACTCCGGGAGATGGTGATGGACAGGGAGGCCTGGGGTGCTGTGATTCATGGGGTCGCAAAGAGTCGGACACGACTGAGTGACTGAACTGAACTGAACTGAAACCTTTAAAAGCATTCTTTGCTTTTTTTGAACAACAAATACCCCAGCCCACCTTGAAAACTCCCTACTCCAAAACATGGATTCAATTTTCTCTAAGCAGCCCAGATAAGGTATAATGAGAAGAGCACTAGAGCCCAAACCTAGGGTTAAGGGTGTAAATCACATCATTTATTGTGAGTACAGGTGATGTTTTCCCATATGGTGACAGAGATAGCAAATATAGAGCTTAAACTAGTATTTAAATTTACTGTTAACACTTTTGTAATATGTGCTTAATTGAATTTTTAATTCTCTACCTAAACTATTCTAAATTGCTAAGCTATGTAATATACCTTTAAATAAAATATTAATTAAAACAAATATAAACATTTATTTATTTCTCCAACAATAAAGTATCTCTAAAACTTATCAGTGTAGAACTGTGATATGTAAGACTTGCCACTGAACTCTTTTGTGACAATTTTTACATATATCTCTTAATACTTGATGATGAAATTAGTTCACTTTGCATTGTTTGTAATAATTTGGATTCTAATGAACTTGTAAAAGATACAGGTCCACTGTATACTTTAACCCAGTTACTTAAGTTTATTTTAACCTAAACTGTCGGAGAAGGCAATGGCACCCCACTCCAGTACTATTGCCTGGAAAATCCCATGGATGGAGGAGCCTGGTAGGCTGCAGTCCATGTGGTCACTAAGAGTCAGACATGACTGAGCAACTTCGCTTTCACTTTTCACTTTCATGCGTTGGAGAAGGAAATGGCAACCCACTCCAGTGTTCTTGCCTGGAGAATCCCAGGGATGGGGGAGCCACTCAGAGTTGGACACGACTGAAGCGACTTAGCAGCAGCAGCAGCAGCAACCTAAAGTGTTGATCTTCTAAAGATGGATAGTTCTTATTTTATAATGACATTCATTCATCTTGTGTTCATTTGACAAATATTTAATATATTTATTAATATATTGGTGATATAGTGATGGATGGTTGGATAGATAAACAGATAGGAAAGAAAATTTAAAAATCCCTATCCTTGAGAAGTTAAATTAAATTCTGTTTTGGAGACAGATAGGAAAAAAATCAGTAAAATAAATAGCATGTTAGAAAACAACAACTGACAAGGACCTACTGTACAGCACAGGGAACTCGGCTCCATATTACATGACAACCAAACAGGAAAAGAATTTGAAAAAAATAAATATATGTAGAACTGAATCACTTCACTATGCGCTGGAGACTAACAACATTGTTAATCAACTGTACTCCAATATACAATTAAAAGTTTTTTAAAAAAGAATACAGTAAATGCAATGGAGGGAAAATGAAGAGAAATAAGGAGGTATGAACAATTAAGGATGGGATAAGCAACCTCGAGAGCATATTAAAAAGCAGAGACGTTACTTTGCCAACAAAGGTTCGTCTAGTCAAGGCTATGGTTTTTCCAGAAGTCAAGTATGGATGTGAGAGTTGGACTATAAAGAAAGCTGAGTGCCAAAAAATTGACGCTTTTGAACTGTAGTGTTGGAGAAGATGCTTGAGGGTATCTTGGCCAGCAAGGAGATCCAATCAGTCCATCCTAAAGGAGATCAGTCCTGGGTGTTCATTGGAAGGACTGATGCTCAAGGTGAAACTCCAATACTTTGGCCACCTGATGCGAAGAGCTGACTCATTTGAAAAGACCTTGATGCTGGGAAAGATTGAAGGCAGGAGGAGAAGGGGACAACAGAGGATGAGATGGTTGGATGGCATCACTAACTCAATGGACGTGAGTTTGGGTGGACTCCGGGAGTTGGTGATGGACAGGGAGGCCTGGTGTGCTGTAGACCATGGGGTCGCAAAGAATCAGACACAATTGAGCAACTGAACTGAACTGAAGTTAGTATTTTAGATAAAATGACAAGGAAAAATCTCTCTGAAAAGGTGAGTGGAGATCTGAATATAGTGAAGATGGTATCTGTGAGGATACCTAAGGAAAGAGAATATTCCAGGCAAAGGCAGCATCTAAAAAGGTCCTGTGGTCAGCATGCCTGATGTGAGAGAAGATTGAATTCTTCCTCTCAAATCTAAACCATGATTTCTTGGACTCACAATGATAGCTTTTTCCCTTAAGTTATTAACTTGTGGAGAATCTTACTTGTAAAATACACACTGAACACACACTCACAACAAATTTGTTTCATTTTGTGTCTTATTATTATATGAGCACCTTTTTTGCTATTTTTGTCAGTTCTAACAATAAAGAGGTTATAATTTTTTAATGTAATGTTACAATTAAAAACAAAAGTAATGATTAAAACAGTTTGAAATGTAATTGTATTTTAATATTATTGTTAGGAATTCATTTTTAAATGAATAAAAATTATAACTTTCATTTTCAAAAGATGTTAATTATTTCAAATGGGAATTTTAAAATAAGTTGATTGTGTTTACACTTTATGTCAATGTAAGGTTAATATTTTCAATTAAATGTTTTAATTGGTTGCTCATAAATTATCTTTCAGGCACAATTATTTTCAAGAACGTGAGACCTCCAAATACTATCTTAAAATTCAATTAGTTTATAATGTATTTGAATAAATTATAGTTTTAAGGACAGCTCTTTTGAGAGGCTAAATAAGATTAAGTTAAACAATTAAAATTCTGCTCCCTACATAGCTAGTATGAATAAAAAATTATTTCACTAATTTTTATTATTATAAAATATTTCATGTATCCTAAAAATAAATAATATAAAGGTATAAGGTATAAAAATAATTGCAAAATACTCAAATATTCCACAAAGGTTAATAGAGTATTAGTAATACTTTTGAACTTTCCTCTCTGTACCAACTCCCCTCTCTCTTTTTCATCACCTCCTAGGAGTAACTAATCTTCTAAAATTTATATACATTATTTCTTGTTTACTGTCATAATGCATGAATCCCTTAATAATATATTATTTATACTTCATATGCCTTTGAACTTCATATAAGAAGTATTATGCTATTTGGTTTTTATTGTAACTTGCTTTTTTCATTTAACACCAACATGAGACTTAACCCTATTGAGATACATAGAGCTGTACTCAACTCAGTTTCATTACTGCATAGGATTCTATTATGTGAATATACCACAATCCAGTCATCTTCCTATCAATGGACTTTTCTTGTTGTTAAAACTTTGCTATTACAAATATTGCTGCTATGAACACTCCTGAACACATCTCAGTGCATTGGGTATATCCCTAGGAATGGGTTGTAGACTAATATATGCATTTTCAATTTTCTAAAAAATGACAAATTATTTTACAAAATGCTTGCATGAATTCACATTCTGACCAGTAAGGTATATTATGGTTATTTGATTTTGTTTTTTAAAGCAACATTTTATCAGAATCACTGACTTTGCCCTTATTTGTACCGATAAACTTTGTCTCAATGATTTTAGAAGGCTTTTCTAAAACGTTTTTTTGATATTGACCCTTTGAAATTTATGTTGTTTGAAATTAGCTTCTTCTAGTATATACATCTTATAGTGTAATGAATTGGAGAAGGCAATGGCACCCCACTCCAGTACTCTTGCCTGGAATATCCCATGGACGGAGGAGCCTGGTGGGCTGCAGTTCATGGGGTCGCTAAGAGCTGGACACGACTGAGCGACTTCACTTTCACTTGTCACTTTCATGCATTGGAGAAGGAAATGGCAACCCACTCCAGTGTTCTTGCCTGGAGAATCCCAGGGACAGGGGAGCCTGGTGGGCTGTTGTCTATGGGGTCGCACAGAGTCAGACACGACTGAAGTGACTTAGCAGCAGTAGCAGCAGTGTAATGAATAGACTTTTTCAAAATTTAATACACTTTAATTACTCTCTTTAATTCCCTTATTTCTTTGGTTTTATTTAAGAGATCCTTTTCTATACATATAAATTTGACTATATGGACCTTTGTCAGCAAAGTGATGTCTCTGCTTTCAAATATACTGTCAAGTTTTGTCATAACTTTTCTTCCAAAGAGCAAAAGTTTTTTAATTTCATGGCTGCAGTCACTGTCCAGAGTGACTTTAGAGCCCAAGAAAATAAAATCTGTCACTGCTTCCACTTTTCCCCTTCTATTTTCCATGAACTGTTAGGACCAGATGTCAAGATCCTAGTTGCTTGAATGTTGAGTTTTAAACCAGCTTTCCACTCTCCCCATTCACCCTCATCAAGAGGCTCTTTAGTTCCTCTTTGCTTTCTGCCATTATCTGCATATTGTATCATCTGCATATCGGAGGTTGTTGATATTTCTCCTAGCAATCTTGATCCCAGCTTGTGCTTCATCCAGCCCTACATTTTGCCTGATATACTCTGTACAGAAGTTAAATAAGCAGGATGACAATAAAGAAAAATTCAACAGAAACCAGCCCAGCACTAACATGAATGTTACAGTCAGAAAAAAATACATTAAAACATTTATTATAGCTGTACTCCATAGGTTCAGAAAATTACTGAGACAGAAGATATAAAGAAAAGACCCAAATGAAAGGTTGAGAGATAAAAACTGCAATGTGTGAGCTAAAAATTAAAAAGTAAAACGCTAGATGGGATTAATGGCAGGTTAGACATTGAAGAAAATTTAGTGAACTTAGAGACATAACAAAAGAAACTAAAATGAGACACAGGAAGACTCAGAAACAAACAGAGCTTCAGGGAGCTGCAGGGCAACTTCAATCAGACTAGTATACAAGCAATTGCAGTGCCTGAGGAATACGGGGATAAACAGAAAAATATTGTAAAAGAACAATGGCTAAAAATTTCCCAAATTTGATCTATACTCTAAATTCACCTATCTAAGAACTCAATACATCTCACATCATAATCAACTCCTCAAAAACAGTGACAGAGAGAAAATTTGTAAAGCAAGCAGAAGGAAGTGTCTGCATATTTCTCCAAGGAAACAATGTGAAAAGCAGGCAGTGGAGAAATATCCTTAAAGTAGTGAAAGGAGAAACTGCCAACCTAGAGTTCTATAGCCTATGAAAAATGGCTTTCACAAGCTGAAGATAAGCAGAGGGGAAATGTTGTGGGGGACGGGGGGATAAATCAGGAGTTTCAGAGGAACACACACACACTACTACATATAAGCAGTGGTAGACAGAAACGACTTACTGTGTAGCATAGAAAACAACTCAGTACTCTGTGGCAAGCCGCATGAGAAAAGAATCTGAACAAGATTGACTATGTATACTCACACAGCTGAATCGCTTTGCCATATACTTGAAGCTACCACAACACTGAAAATCAACTCTACTCCAATCAGATGTTTAAATAACTGAAGTTGAAATAGAAACTTTTTCTGGCTTACAAAGGCTAAAACAATTTATGACCAGTGACCAAATGAGGTTTCTTCAAAGCAGAGAGAAAGTGATACCTGATAGAAAGAGGGTCTACACAAAGGCATGAAGAGCACTAGAAACTGACTGCCTGGATTAATAGACGGGTGATTTCCACTGTTAATAGGCAGCTGATTATTTAAAACAAAACTGATAACAGTGTCAGTTCAGTTCAGTTGCTCAGTCGTGTCTGACTCTTTGCGACCCCATGAATGGCAGCACGCCACGCCTCCCTGTCCATCATCAACTCCTGGAGTTCACTCAGACTCACGTCCATCGAGTCAGTGATGCCATCCAGCCATCTCATCTTCTGTCATCCCCTTCTCCTCCTGCCCCCGATCCCTCTCAGCATCAGAGTCTTTTCCAATGAGTCAACTCTTCACATGAGGTGGCCAAAGTACTGGAGTTTCAGCTTCAGCATCATTCCTTCCAAAGAAATCCCAGGGCTGATCTCCTTCAGAATGGACTGGTTGGATCTCCTTGCAGTCCAAGGGACTCTCAAGAGTCTTCTCCAACACCACAGTTCAAAAGCATCAATTCTTCGGTGCTCAGCCTTCTTCACAGTCCAACTCTCACATCCATACATGACCACAGGAAAAACCATAGCCTTGACTAGATGGACCTTAGTCGACAAAGTAATGTCTCTGCTTTTCAATATGCTATCTACGTTGGTCATAACTTTTCTTCCAAGGAGTAAACGTCTTTTAATTTCATGGCTGCAGTCACCATCTACAGTGATTCTGGAGCCACCAAAAATAAAGTCTGACACTGTTTCCACTGTTTCCCCATCTATTCCCCATGAAGTGATGGGACCAGATGCCATGATCTTCGTTTTCTGAATGTTGAGCTTTAAGCCAACTTTTTCACTCTCCTCTTTCACTTTCATCAAGAGGCTTTTTAGTTCCTCTTCACTTTCTGCCATAAGGGTGGTGTCATCTGCATGTCTGAGGTTATTGATATTTCTCCCGGCAATGTAGCTTACTGTTTATAATAGATAAAAAAGCAAAATGCATCATGATAACAGGACAAAGGCAACAGGGAGAGAAATGAAAGTGTACTAACGTGAGGTTGTTTATGACTTGGTGAAACAGCACTTTGAAGTAGACTGTGGTAAGTAAAGATATATGCTATAAAATCACTGGGCTTCCCTGGTAGCTCAGCTGGTAAAACTCTATAAAATCATTAAGCCAGCAAAGCGGATTAAAAATAAAATTATACTGGATTACATTAATTTATATTTATCCCTTTATTTTCTGCTTTAATTTTACACTGAAACTAAGGGGAGGATGTATCAATCTAAATTTTTAGGATAAATATTAAATAACTATGACTGCAAAAATTATATAAGAAAGTTACAAATGAGTTAACAGCCATAAAAGCGTCTGACCAAGGTAAAGAATTAAAATCTTGGAGACATTGAAGAGACATTAAAATCTTTTATTTAAAGACAGAAAACATCTAAATGTATAACGTGCAGAAATGAGAAAATTTATTTTCTTTTCAGTAACTGTTGAAATTCCTCTGATATACTAAAAAGTATTGCTATATAATCACTTGCTGTCCATGTAATGCTATCTTTTTGAGTTGAATCATAAATGCCAGAACTTCCTAAGAACCAGCCACTAATTGAATTCTATTTTTAGTAACTGTGGATCTGAAAGGAAGTGCATAAGCAATACCACCATTGACAGATATTGTAAATTATCTGGTAGCTCATCACAAAATTGCTATTTTCTGAGTAAAAAATCTTTCCCTGGAGAGAGAGGTTTGCAAGTTTTTTTTTCAGTCAGCGTAAAAGTATTTTGGTTTTAGCACATATGACTATCTGTGTTGTATGTGATGAAGCACTAGTGATAAGACATAAAAAGAAAAAGATAACTATTAAAAATTCTATTTTCAGAATAATGTGACTTTAGTAATTAATGGGGAACATTAACAACATAGCATATTTACCTTAAATTACACTAAAATTATCAGCAGTTTTCTTAAAAAGTAGAGACAGCCAACAAGAAAACATGGTAGAAATCTAGGAAAAGCAAACTTTCAGTTCACATTAAATAGTAAGTTTGCACTTCTAACAGGAAGCTGTAGGAATAAATATCATCTTTTGAAAAATAGGATTAAGAAGACTCTTTGGAAAGTCTTGCCTTTCTAATCACTCATCAAAAATAACTTTCTTGATTCTTAGTTTTCTCTCCAATGTATTTTCAACTCACAGAAAGTTACATTATTCCCCCATTATTTCATCACAGAGTGAAAAGCGCCATCACTGATTAAACTGTGAAAACTGGTTCTTCTTATCCCAACATAGGGGTGTGTTGCCCATATAATTTATCATCCAAACAAAGATTTACTTGATGCTGAAAGGGCGCCATACGAACAGAATCAGTAGGACTGTCCTCCAGGACTGTTCTGGGAACAGTAAGATGGATGATCTCGTCTCCATATGAAGGTTTTGGTGGTCAGCCCCTTTTCCACCTGTTTACATTGCATTTCCACCAGTGTTTCCTTATACCTCAGGTTCTAGGAATTCTGAACTACTTCTGGTTTCTAAACCATGCCATCTTGCGTCACACCAGTAAGGCTTTGCATATTCAGGCCCTCTAAATAGTTCAGTATTTAATATTCAGTACTTCAGCAATTCCTATGAAGCTTTTAACCCTGCTTAGATGGCATCTCTTAGGAAAGGCTGAGGTTAATGTCCCTCCAGGGTTGACCAGTCGCTTAATGAAGAGTCAATCACAAGACATACAGATGAGCAACAGGCACGTGAAAAGATGCTCAACATGACTGCTTATTAGAGAAATGCAAATCAAACCTCAGTGAGGCACCCCCTCACAGAAATCAAAATGATCATCATTTTAAAAATCTATAAAGAACGTGGGAGAGGATGTGAGACTAGGGATACTCCTGCACTGTTGGTGGGAATGTAAATTGGTCCAGTCACTGTGGATAATTCTGTTGTTGTTCCATCCCTAAATCCTGTCCAGTTTTTTGTGACCCCCTGGAGTGCAGCACGCCAGACTCCCCTGTGCTTCACTATCTCCTGGAATTTGTTCAAATCCATGTCCATTGAATCGGTGATGCTGTATAACCATGTCATCCTCCGTGCTCCCTTCTCCGTTTGCCTTCAATCTTTCCCAGCATGAAGGTATTTTCCAATGAGTTTGTTCTACTTATCAGGTGGCCAAAGTTTTGGAATTTCAGCCTCAGCATCAGTCTTCCAATGAATATTCAGGAGAATAGTATAGAAGAGTCTCAAAAAACTAAATATAGAGTTACTGTATAATCCAACAACCCCACTCCTGAGCATATATCAAGACGAAACTAAAATGCAAAAAGATACATGAACACCAATGTTCATAGTAGCACTATTCACAGTTAAGCCAAAACACAGAAACAACCTAAATGTCCATCAATAGATGACTGGATGAAGGTGTTATCCACTCTTTGTGACCCCACCGATTGCAGCATGCCAGGACTCCCTACGCATCACCAACACCCGGAGTTTGCTTAAACTCATGTCCATTGAGCCGGTGATGCCATCGAACCATCTCATCCTCTGTTGGCCCCTTCTTCTGCCTTTAATCTTTCCCAGCATCAGGGTCTTTTCCAATGAGTCAGTTCTTTGCATCAGGTGGCCAAAGTACTGGACTTTCAGCTTCAGCATCAGTCCTTCCAGTGAATATTCAGGTCTGATTTCCTTTAGGATTGACTGGTGTGATCTCTTTGCAGTCCAAGGGACTCTCAAGAGTCTTCTCCAACATCACAGTCCAAAAGCATCAATTCTTTGGTGCACAGATTTCTTTATAGTCCAACTCACATCCATACATGACCACTGGAAAAACCATAGCTTTGGCAATATGGACCTTTGTTGGCAAAGTAATGTCTCTGCTTTTTAATATGCTGTCTAGGTTGGTCATAGCTTTTCTTCCAAGGAGCAAGTGTCTTTTAATTTCATGGCTGCAGTCACCATCTGCAGTGATCTGGGAGCCCAAGAAAATGAAGTCTCTCACTGTTTCCATTGTTTCCCCATCTATTTGCCATGAAATGTTGGGATCAGATGCCATGATCTTAGTTTTCTGAATGTTGAGTTTTAACCCAGCCTTTTCACTCTCCTCTTTCACTTTTGTCGAGAGGGTCTTCAGTTCCTCTTCACTTTCTGTCATAAGGATGGTGTCATCTGCATATCTGAGGTTATTGATATTTCTCCCGGCAATCTTGATTCCAGCTTGTGTTTCATCCGTCTCGGTATTTTGTATGATGTACTCTGCATATAAGTCAAATAAGCAGGGTGACAGTATACAGCCTTGACATATTCCTTTCCCAATTTGGAACCAGTAAGTTTTTCCATGTCTAGTTCTAACTGTTGCATCTTGACTTGCATTCAGATTTCTCATGAGACAGATAAGGTGGTCTGGTATTCCCATCCCTTGAAGAATTTTCAACAGTTTGTTGTGATCCACACAGTCAAAGGCTTTGGTGTAATCAATAAAAAAAAGAAGTACATGCTTTTCTGGAATTTTCTTGCTTTTTCTATGATCCAGTGGATGTTGGCAATTTGATCTCTGGTTTCTTTGCCTTGTCAAAATCCAGCTTGAACATCTGGAAGTTCTCAGTTCATGTACTGTTGAAGCCCAGCTTGGAGAATTTTGAGCATTACTTTACTAGCATGTGAGGTGAGTGTAATTGTGAGGTAGTTTGAACATTCTTTGGCATTGCCTTTCTTTGGGATTGCAATGAAAACTGACCTTTTCTAGTCCTGTGGCCACTGCTGAGTTTTCCAAATGTGCTGGCATATTGAGTGCAGCAGTTTTATAGCATCATCTTTCAGGATTTGAAATAGCTCAACTGGAATTCCATAACCTCCACTAGCTTTGTCTGTAGTGATGCTTCCTAAGGCCCACTTGACTTCATATACCAGGATGTCTGGCTTTAAGTGAGTGATCACACCACCATGATTATCTGGGTCATGAAGATCTTTTCTGTATAGTTTTCAATCATTAAAAATGAAATAATGTCATTTGCAACCACATGGATGGACTTAGAGATGACCATACTAAGTGTAGTAAGTCAGAAAGAGACAGGCAAACACCATATGATACCACTTATATGTGGAATCCAAACTATGACACAAATTAACTTATCTATGAAATAGGAACAGGCTCACAGGTACAGGGAACAGATTTGTGGTTGCCAAGGGGGAGGAGGGGAGGGCTGGATTAGGAGTTTGGGATTAGCAGATGCAAACTATTATATACGGAATGGATAAACCAGGTCTTACTGTATAGCACAGGGAAATATACACAATATCCTGTGATAAGCCATCTTTGAAAAGAATATGGCTTCCCAGGTGGTGCAGTGGTAAAGAATCCACCTGCCAAAACAGAAGACATAGGAGATTCAGGTTTAATCCCTGAATCTGGAAGATCCCCTGGAGCAGGAAATGGCAACCCATTCCAGTATGCTTGCCTGGATAATCCCATGGAAAGAGAAGCCTGATGGACTGTAGCCCATGGGGTTGCAAAGAGCTGGAGATGATTGCCTGAGTGAGAGAGAGTGAGATACGTACATGGGTGCATATACCAGGCTTCTCCGTCCACGGGATTCTCCAGGCAAGGATGCTGAAGTGGGTTACCATTTCCTTCTCCAGGGGATCTTCCCGACACAGGGATGGAACCAGGTCTCCCGCATTGGAGGCAGACGCTTTAACCTCTGAGCCACAGCACAGCAGAAATTAACATAACATTGTAAATCAACTCTACCTTCATAAACTAAGTTTAAAACCAGAATCACTTAGCATCTGCAGTAGGAGTTTACAGTCTGACAGAACTCTGGGCCTTGCAATGCTGCTACTGTGGTCCTGTCACTTCATGAAACCTACCTGTGCCATTCCTTCAGAGAACTGCACATTCCCTGAAGACAGGTATGTCAGCAGGTCTAAGACCGGCATTCCTTTGGAGAGCTAGCCCTCTCACTGCGTGTGCTCAGTCACTCAGTCATGCCTGACTCTGTGTGACCCCATGGACTGCAGCCCTCCAGGCTCCTCTGTCTCTGCAATTTTTCAGGCAAGAACACTGGAATGGGTTGCCACTTCCTTCTCTGTGTGTCTCCTGCACTGCAGGTGACTTCTTTACCTGCTGAGCCATTGGAGAAGCCATTCACTGCATGCGGTATGAATAAGTGTATTAACCATGACTGCTACATAACAAACTGTGAGGCTCCCCTGGCAGCTCAAAGAGTAAAGTATTTGCCTGCAATGCTGGAGACCCGGGTTCAATGCCTGGGTCAGGAAGATCCCCTGAAGGGAATGCCAGCCCACTTCAGTATTCTTGCCTGGAGAATTCCATGGACAGAAGAGCCAGACCAGCTCTCTGTTCCATGGGGTCGCATAGTCGGAGACAACTGAGAGACTAACACGCACACACACACGACAAACTGTACACTGTAAATGTTTGTGGCTTATAACACAATTTTTTTTTTTAAGTTGATGTGGTCTTCTGGGACCTTCTGCTGATGTGGGCTGGTCTGGCTGATCCCAGGGGCCCATGCCTCTTCAGTGAGCTGGACAGGTGACTAGAGGCTGGCTTTTTGTGCTGGTTTCAAGATGTGTCTGAAGTCTTTCACACTCTTTCTTCTGAAAGGTGGCACGTAATTCTCCTCCCCTTGGATAATGGCCAGACATAGAGACTCATTTCTAATTGAATGCGGCAGAGTTATGGTGTGGGATTTCTGAGGTCACAGAAGGCATTGCTGCTTCCAGCTTGTTCTCCTGGATGGTCTGCTCTGGGGAGGGGCGTGGGCTTGTTCTTAGGACACACAAGCAGCCTAGAGGGGGAGAGAGGCCCCCACGAGAGGTAAGGAAGTCGTCTAGTAAACAAGTAATGCTGACTGACCAGCCAAGTGAGGGAGCCACTTGGCCTGTAAGAGCAACTTACAGAAGAGAAAGTTCTGGCCTCAGATGACTACAGGGCCAGCCAAAATCTTGTCCAAACCTCGCGAGAGACTCCCAGCCTGAAGCTCCCCATCTATGTGGCACGTGGACTCCTGACCTTCAGAGGCCGTGTGAGGTAATAAACATGGACCACCACCTTGAACTGCTGAGGTTGGGGAGCCGTCTGAGGCACAGGGAATTAATGGACTCACTGGCTAGGATGACTCAGCTGGGATGGCCCCTCTGCACGGCACACAGCCTCTCATGCCCCACCATGTTGGCCTGCCCTTGTTCTCAGGACTTGCAGCTTCCAAAAGAGAGAGAGCAGAAGCTTACGAGCCTGTGTGACCCACCCCAGAGATGCCACCTATGGCTGCTGCGTTAGTCGCTCAGTTGTATCCGGCTCTTTTCGACCCTGTGGACTGTAGCCCGCCAGTCTTCTCTATCCATGGGATTCTCCAGGCGAGAATACTGGAGTGGGTCGCCACGCCCTCCTCCAGGAGATCTTCTGATCCCAGGGATCAAACCTGCCTCTCCTGCAGCGGCAGGCAGATTCTTTCCTGCTGAGCCACCAGGGAAGCCCAAAATATCACCGACTATCAGCTAAAGCAGGCCCGCCAAGGTTCAAGGGTGAAGAAACAATACCTCCGCCTTGAGGGAAAAAGCTGTGAAGTCATTTCAAGGGCCATGGATAAAGGGAGGATAGTAATTGGGGCTGTACTGCCAGTCAAGCTACCCAAACAGCATTGTCTGTCAGCCAAGGTGTTTCCCCGCCTTGGTCCCGGAAGTGAGCTCTTGACTGCAGCACGTTTAAAGCGCTCTCCACCCCAGGACTGTATGACTCAAGAGGAAAGAGGAATGGTTTCCTCTTGACAGTGAGCAGTTTGTAAAGGCAGAGTACTAGTTCTTGACCCCTAGATTTCTGGAGCTCTCCTACTTCCTGTCCCGTCTGGTTCTCAGCCATGACTTCTGTAAACTAGAAGATGCTTTCTTACAAATGCCTATTCTTTCCTCCCCAAGTTAGTTTGGAGTCAGTTTCTTTTTACCACCAAGAAACCCAGCCAAGGAACCCAGTGACCTTGGCAGCGCTCAGCTCAGGACTATACGAGCTCCGGTATTTCTTCCAAAGTTAGGGGCCAGAAGATGCCACAAATAAAGTGCCGGGAGATCCTTCAGGTGATTCACTGGCATTTAAAAAATATCTTTGAAAACTCTTTAAACATCCTTAAGGAGAATTGTTATAAAAATGCAAAGCAATCATAATTAATGGTATAGAAACTACCCTAAGATGGTGTTTTCTGGGGACTTCCCTGGCAGTCCAGTGCAGGAGGTGTGGGTTCGATCCTTGGTCGAGGAACTGAGATTCCCACATGCTGCATGGCACAGCCAAAAAAAAAAAAAGCGATGGATTATGTATCAGTAAAGAACTTGTGTATCTGGCAAGGGCTGACTGCACTGTCTGGCAGCATTTCCATGCGGCAGTGTGACTGTCTGCCAGGGAAATCATAGAGCAAGAGAGGTCAAAGTTTCTGGCACTTGGACCCAATACTCATATTCAGGCTGTGAAGGCGATGGCATCGACCTCCTGCTTCCTGTTGACATGTGGCTGCTTCGGCTGCTGTCTCCACCCATCTACTGCAGCACAGCTTTATTGTCACTCCCAGCCTGAAATGATTTCCACTTTCAGCTGGTCATGCTTCCTTATTAATTTGTTAAACAATCGAGAATGACAGAAGGTATCAACTCCCTTCCCGGATATTCAAACTGTGAGTAGTCATTCATATGCAAAGAGTGTGCTCACGAACTTTTAAGAACTTTGCTTATGCAGAGTTCCAGAGCACAAATGTTGCGGAATCAGATGCCTCCCCCAAACATTTCTCCCTCTGACATTCAGCAGCTTCTAAAGGAAACTCATTAGTGGTTTTTCACTGCTGAAGTTATAGCAGCTGTCAGTCAGCGATGGGCTTGGGCACTTGGCAGTGGAGACAGTGTGTCCTAGTGATTAGGAGCACAGGCTTTAAAACTGAGTGAAAACTGTGAGTTCCAGTCTTCGCTCCACCTCTCATTATCTGAGTGATTTGGGGCAAGTTCCTTGACCCCCTGGGCCTCAGTTTCTCTATTACAAAGATTGTGCCTAAAAGAGAAACTATCTCATGGGGTTCTTCAGAGAATTATATGAAAAAATATGTGCAATACACTTAGTCTATAGGTTGCAACATAGGAAGCAATCAATAAATGCTAATTGTTCGTGCTTATATCATTATTATTAGTACTAATACCACTACTGTTAATAATAATCATTTAGCATGCCAGCAGCTTCCAGGACTGGAACAGCAAGTCGCAACAACATCTGACTCACCAAGCTGCAGTAGCAGAGATACTGCTGGCCCAGGCAGGATTGGCACCAGCCCCTAAGGGCAGCATCCAGTGGGGCAGGGCGAAATGCTGCGGCTCAGAGTCTAAGTTCCATCGCTAGTTGCTGTCAGCATCTCACCCTCACACTTCATCTGGGTTGGATTAGCCATATCTGAAGCAGAGCCAAGCCTCAGAAAGGCTGGGCTCCAGACTCAGCAGAGAAGCCGAGTGGATGCCTCAACCTGGGCAAGGAACAAGACAGCTGCAAGGGTCCGCCTGAAGCTCAGGAACACCCGGGGTTCTGGCCACACGGCGCCAGCTGGGGCAGCAGAAACTCTCCAGACCCATCCAATCGACAGAAGGGAGCCAGTTCTTACAGGGCTGCCAAGGCCAGATCTCAAGCACACTGATGGCAAGGCTGTAATGTGAGCTGCTCCTGGGCTGTAGGAACAATAAAGATCCTCCTCTCTGTGCTAAGGGAAGGAATAACAAGTCAACAAGGAAAAACAAAACTGGAGCTCACGGAGCAGGACGTCTGTGGCAGCCACAAAGCATCCAGGGCTGTGCACCTGAGCAAGAGCTGTTATCTCATCTGGCAAATTCAGGGCACCTCAGGGCTCGGCCACCCTCTCCTTGATCCTTGGACAGACATGGCCAAAGGATCCCAGCTGATGAGTCACTAGCAACAGAACTCTCCCACAGCCTGCTACTCACAGCAGGTCTCAGAGGGAATCAGAATCAGCATTTTAGCAAGATGCTCACAGAATACCCATATGTTCAGTTTAAGAAGTTCTGTGAGGATGATTTTACCAGTTGGTGGGGTTTAGCATGTGAGTTCAAACTTATTTGCCATCCTCCCTAAGAAAACAGACAGAAATCGTAGGTTGCTGAAGGCATGAAGACGTCCCTTATTTCAGAAACAAGACGGGGATCTCTAAGCAGTCTGCCAGAGACTTCTGGCTCATGAGAAGGCTGCCGGTAGCCAAAGCTAAGACTGTCCCAGCCAAGAGGAGATGGAAGGTCAGGAGGAAGTCAAATATTAAGATCTCTGGAAAGTGGAACAGACATCCAGAGCAGGAACATGGCAAAAATTAGAAGACGCTTCATGTGACCCTGGTGTGTTATGAAGTATCTTATCAACTGTCTTTGCTGTTGGCTCATCTTGTCTGTTCCACTTCAACATTTGTAGTTTTGAGATGGAACCCGCTCAGCTGTGCTAAGGTGCTCCAAGGAAAGATGACTTTCTCTGGGGCAGGACGGCAGATGGGAGCCACAGCAGTCCCCTGAGAACAAGGAACTGGTGACTGAAAGAATCAGAGCATGTGAAGGAAACAGAAGAAAAGTGACGATTTGGGGAAGTACTCAGGGCCCTCCCACATTTTCTTTAACACTGTGCATCTTTGTGTGGGTATGAATTTCATGAGAATGCCTTTTCCCTCTGTGGCTTCTTTTGAGAATCCTCTCTAAGGGATGAATCTTTACCCCTCTCTCTCCATCACTGGTGGCACTAGTGGAGAAGAACCTGCCTGACAATGCAGGAGACATGAGATACAGGTTCAATCCCTGGATGCGGAAGACCCCCTGAAGAAGGGAATGGCATCCCACTCCAGTATTCTTGCCCAGAACATCCCACGGACAGAGGAGCCTGCCAGGCTACAGTCCATGGGTTTGCAAAGAGTCAGACACGATTGAGTGACTAACATCCTGTCCCCTAAACACAGAGACCCACATATACGCCAAACTTGGCACATAATTTCAGGGCTTTACAGAAGCCCTGTGATTTCAGGGATCTCAGGTTAAGAACTCAAGCCTGGCAGTTCCCATACATTTTTATTTCTTCTTTGAATCCCTAACTTTAAGCCCGGATACTACCATTGTTTCTAAACAAATAAGGATTACCAGGTTGTCTTCCATTTCCAATGAGAACGAACTCACCTTTCAGACAACAAATACTCAGAGCCATGGTCCTTGCACCAGATATGCGATTTAAGCTGGGATTTCTGGGAAGGCTCAGAAATAAACATCAGTGACAAGGCCAGAGTCTTTGATGCAATTTGTTTGGGTGGAACCCAAGTGTAGGGAGAGAGCCAATGAGCCAAGATGGTCTGTTCAGGCTCTCCTGCTCCACATTTTGTAAATAATGACTATGTAACAGCTGGGATCATTTCTAGCACCGCACATGCACAGCACGAGGTTCTCCTTGGTTGTGGGCTAGTGTCTGTGCAGTACCCCTGTATGGATGTCACTATGAAAGCCCAGCCTGCTGCTGCACTGGGGCTGCATTGGAGTGACCCCATGACTGTCATGGCTCCGTTATGGCTATGTTATGGTTATGCTGTGGCTGCTGCGTCAGCCAGGAGAGAGGCTGTGTTAAGGTTGCCAGGCCAGCCAGGAGAGAAGAAACGTGTCTGCAGTCCCTGTGGCTCCGCAAGTCTTCTTCCAGCCTCTTAGCTCGCACCTTGCCTGCCCTGGGTTCAGCAGACAGTATGAACAGCAACACAATTGCCACTCTGGGCAGGGTCAGCGATACACCAAGCGTCTGTATTTTTAAAGCGCCCGTATTTTTAAAGCGCCCAGAAAATTCTGCAGTGTATTGTCAGCTTAGAACCACTGCTCTAGACTGACTGCCTACAATGGATCTGGGGTAATCAGCAGTCACCCCTTTACCGACCTCCTGTACCTTCCCCTGTGGCTCTCAGCACCCGCTCTGCGCTGGTAGCACATGTGCACAACCTCGGGTCAAGCGAGGCGAAGAAAATCTATCCGTAATCTTTGCCCTCATGCACAATCCTGTTTACGTCCTAAACATGAATCCTGAAAAAATTCTAATATAAATAAGTTTTTATTGAAGCATAGTTGACTTACAATATTGTGCTAGTTTCAGGTGCAGAGCATAGTGATTCAGTCCTTTCCCTGGTGGCTCAGGCGGTAAAGCGTCTGTCTACAATGCGGGAGACCTGGGTTCAATCCCTGGGTTGGGAAGATCCCCTGGAGAAGGAAATGGCAATCCACTCCAGTACTATTGCCTGGAAAATCCCATGGACAGAGGAGCCTGGTAGGCTACAGTCCATGGGTCACAAAGAGTCGGACACGACTGAGTGACTTCACTTTCACTTTCACAGATCATTACAAGATTAAAAAAGAGATCAGTCGCTCAGACATGTCTGAGTCCCATCTGGTCCCATCACTTCATGGGAAATAGATGGGGAAACAGTGGAAACAGTGTCAGAAATTCTTTGAAATTGGACACAGTGGGTTGCAGTGTAAGAACATTTGATTGAAGGAAACCTTATTGATGAGACTTTTTCTTTTTCATAATACCATATCCAGGCAGATTCTGCAATCAGGCAGTGGCTGATTTGAACATCCTAGAGGTGAAGCCCAATGAACCACATCCATCAACGTGACAACCATCTATTCTAACCTTGAAACAAATTATTTTGTAAAAAAGCGGTTAGAAGTAATGAACTTTTCCAAGTAGAACTTTTAAGACTGCCAATTAATTCCTCACATCCTTTGCCAATACCCTTGAGCTTTACATTTATTGTTCAATGATTTTCAGAGAAGTAACACACTTTAAGCGTTGACTGGAAAAATCCATGTTCTCATAAAATGCACATGGAAATGATTTGCATATACAGACCAGAGGTGGAGTTATAAGCAGGTATCTTTGGGATACTGACACTTGTTTACAAAACGCCAGATGACCCACCTGAAGTTTCACAGCTGTTAGTGGTGATTCTGAGAGAAGTCAGAGGCACGTCCCCACTCTGCTTGTGAAAAACCTTTGTACATCGTATGGGGGCAGGTGGTGAAGGCTAAGATTCATGACTTATTGACAGGTACTTGTTAAACTTGGATTTTATATCACTGAATGTGAACAGAAACAGACTCAGACATAGGAAACAAATGTGGTAACCAAAGGCAGAGGGGAGAGGAGGAGGAATAAATTAGGAATGTGGAACTAACAGATGCAAACCACTGTGTATACAATCGGAACAACGATATAGCACACAGCACTACATAGTCAGTATCTCATAGCAGGGACTTCCTAATAAGGAAAGGAGTACGTCAAGGCTGTATATTGTCACCCTGCTTGTTTAACTTATACGCAGAGTATATCATGAGAAACGCTGGACTGGAAGAAGCATAAGCTGGAATCAAGATTGCCGGGAGAAATATCAATAACCTCAGATATGCAGATGACACCACCCTTATGGCAGAAAGTGAAAAGGAGCTAAAAGCCTCTTGATGAAAGTGAAAGAGGAGAGTGAAAAAGTTGGCTTAAAGTTCAACATTCAGAAAATGAAGATCATGGCATCTGGTCCCATCACTTCCTGGCAAATAGATGGGGAAACAGTGGAAACAGTGTCAGACTTTATTTTTGGGGGCTCCCAAATCACTGCAGATTGTGACTGCAGCCGTGAAATTAAAAGACGCTTAATCCTTGGAAGAAAAGTTATGACCAACTTTTAGATAGCATATTGAAATTCCATGTCGGACACGAGTGAGTGGCTTTCACTTTCAGGCACTTTTCATTCAATAATGTGACCCACAGCGAGGAAGCTGTTAGGATCAGAAGCTCAGAGAGCTTAGTCCCTTCCTCAACTTTACGCAGCAAATGCTAGAAATAAGGTTTGAATCCTACTCTTTGACTGTTTCCACTGTTTCCCCATCTACTTGCCGTGAAGTGATGGGACCGGATACCATGATCTTAGTTTTCTGAATGTTGAGCTTTAAGCCAACATTTTCACTCTCCACTTTCACTTTCATCATGAGGCTCTTTAGTTCTTCGCTTTCTGCCATACAGGTGGTGTCATCTGCATTCTTATTATTCTTGAAAGAAAGTGAAAATTGATCAGTCGTGTCCGACTCTTTGTGACCCCATGGACTATAGAGTCCATGGAATTCTCCAGGCCAGACTACTGGAGTAGATAGCCTTTCCCTTCTCCAGGGCATCTTCCCAACCCAGGGATTGAACCCAGGTCTTCTGCATTGCAGGAGGATTCTTTACCAGCTGAGCCACAAGGGAAGCCCATAAGCAATAAGCAATCTGAAAATATATAGGAGGAAAACAATCTTATCACATCAAAACAGCAGAGAAAATATAAATTATAAACCTCACCAAAAATGTGCAAGACCCATGTGAAGGAAAAGATACCATTTTTCTGAAGAACACATAAGTCCTGGAAGGTGTTTAAAACTGCTCATTCCCAACAATTTAACATAAATTCACTATTCTCCAATGCTATCCCTATTGAATATATACAGTTGTTGTTTTTTTTAATGAAAACCAGACAGGTTGGTCCTAAAATATTTTTTGGAAGAAAGCATGTATAAAAATAGCCAAAATAAAATGCTTAAAGAATAGAAAGGAAGTGATACTTGCTCTACTTGTTACCAAAGCATACAGTAGAAAAACCTGAAATAAACAAAGATGTTGCTTTGGTGTAGGCACAGCCAACGGAGCAGTACAAGAGAGAATTTTTCTTGTTAAACATACTGATGGACTCTGTCAATTCACTGTGTGATAGAAAGACATATTCTCAAACTGAAGAATGGGGATAAACCAATCACAATAAATTATGTAGGAGGAACTAGCTATCTCTTGGGGGGAATATAAGTATTTTTCCTGACAAGAGACTCAGATTATTTAAGAGCTTAAGATAAAAAATAATTAAAAATTTTAGAAAAAAAAATATAGAGAAAGGCTTTATAGTTGCAAGAAAGGGAAGGTCTTTTTATGATTAAAACAATTGATAACATAATGTAATGACTGATACATGTGACCACAGCAAATGAATTTATATTTAAATTTAAAGCATCTGTAATATTTATAAAAGACTAAAATGCACAAGAGGAGAGAAAATGTTTACAATGTATAACACCAAGTTTCAATATTCAAAATACATAAAAAATAACAACTCAGTGAGAAAAAGAACAAGATGAATTGGCATCTCCCAGAACAACACGCCATGTGAAAATATGCAGTTTCACTCACAGTCATAAAAAAGGTAAATTTAACCCCTAATGAAATACCATTTTTCACCCATCTGAGTGGAAAATATTTCAGACTGGTTATATCTAGTGTTGACAAGATAAAAAATTGATGCCGTCCACTCATTAAGAGGATATGATTTTGGGGGGAACATTCTAGCAGCATCTATTTACGTTTAAAATGACACATCCTTTGACCCAGCAACTACACTGTAAGGTTTCTATCCTAGGGGAAATACTTAACACACATATACAAGAGACACGAGATGTTCAGCACTGTTATTATTAATGACCCCAAATCTAAAGCTACCTGAATGCCTATTAGGGGTACTGCGATTATACAAACAATGGTGCTTTTACAAAATGGAATTGTGCATTACATAAAGGCAGGCCTTTAGGTACTGATTAAAAAAAGCTCCAGGATACTTCGCCGTGAAGAGAAACCAGGTGTAGACCCATAAGTATAAGATAATTTATGTGTGACTGTGTGCAAGACAAACACATAGAAACTAAATAGACACACCATGCGTGCATGCTAAGCCACTCAGTCGGTGTCTGACTCTTTGCAACCGCATGGACCGCAGCCAGCCAGGCTCCTCTGGCCATGGGGTTCTCCAGGCAAGAATACTGGAGTGCGTAGCCATTCCCTTCTCCAGGGACCTTCCCGACCCAGGGATTGAAGCCAGTCTCCTGCATTGCAGATGTATATTTTACCACCTGAGCTACCAGGGAAGCTTACAAATGTACATGCTGAGCTGACAACAGTGGGTATTGCTTCAGACCAGGGAGAAGGGCTCCAGTGGCGGAAGGGTCTGAATGGGACCAGAACAGGGGTCTGGGACTGGCGCCCATTCACATGTTCGCAGCACGAGTCCACTGGAAAACAGTCTTGATTCTCTGGACTCAGTTCATAAAGTGATTTTTAAATGTTATTACAATTTACATTGCTTTCATGATAATTTTATTACTTAACTTAATTAGAGTTCTTCCTGAGCATCAGATATTTGCAAGGAGGTGTTTTGTGAAATCAACAAGAGTCTGTTACCACATGACCGTCTCCAAGGCAGAGTAGGAGGCAGTCATGTAGAATGAATGATGCTAGGTCACAGTGAGCTTTTCCCATCGAGCCTGCATTCAATACAAATCTAGTTATATTTACCTAAGATCGTTAATGGTTACTTATCTCACATGCCTTGCTTTCTGATCTGCCTGTTCAGTTTTCATAATGGAATTGTAATCTGCTATTAAGTTCATCCGCAGGAGACAACTTTCCTTGCTCTATCCAGTTGTCCTCACAACACACTATATTACCTGTGTGTAAACCATGTGGCGGAGAAGGCAATGGCACTCCACTCCAGTACTCTTGCCTGGAAAATCCCACGGGCGGAGGAGCCTGGAAGGCTGCAGTCCATGGGGTCGCTGAGGGTCGGACACAACTGAGCGACTTCACCTTCACTTTTCACTTTCATGCATTGGAGAAGGAAATAGCAACCCACTCCAGTGTTCTTGCCTGGAGAATCCCAGGGACGGCAGAGCCTGGTGTGCTGCCATCTATGGGGTCACACAGAGTCGGACACGACTGAAGCGACTTAGCAGCAGCAGCAAACCATGCAGACTGCAAGGAGACCCAACCAGTCTATTCTCAAGGAGATCAGCTCTGGGAGTTCTTTGGAAGGAATGATGCTAAAGCTGAAACTCCAGTCCTTTGGCCACCTCATGCGAAGAGTTGACTCATTGGAAAAGACCCTGATGCTGGGAGGGATTGGGGGCAGGAGGAGAAGGGGACGACAGAGGATGAGATGGCTGGATGGCATCACTGACTCGCTGGACGTGAATCTGAGTGAACTCCGGGAGTTGGTGATGGACAGGGAGGCGTGGCGTGCTGTGATTCATGGGGTCGCAAAGAGTCGGACACGACTGAGCGACTGAACTGAATTGAACTGAAACCATGCAAGAAGAAGGCAGGATCCTTATGCTGTTTAGAATAAGATATCTTTAGCAAAACAGTCCTTCTGCCCTTATGTGAACTCCAGTCTCTCCACCAAAATGGAGAATCAAATAAAACTTGTCTGCAGTACTTCTTTATAGAATTGTGTTTTATTTTCTCTTGTATCCCTGTCCTTAGTTGCCTTCTTCCCTCATATGCCTTCTCCCTTCCAACTTTCCTTGAAGCAAAAAAAAAAAAGTTCATTTCAGTTATTTCCTCTGCAGTTGCCACAAAATCATTTTTGGAAGAAAGCAGAGGGTCAATCTGGGTCCATGGATGGACAGGGTGGGCTTCTTGGGTGGCTGCCGAGAGACCTGCCTGCGGTGCAGAAGACGCAGGGGACACTGCAGGCTTGATCCCTAGGTCGGGAAGATCCCCTGGAGGAGGGCATGGCAACCCACTCCAGTATTCTTGTCTTAGAGAATCCCATGGACAGAGGAGCCTGGCGGGCTACAGGCCATAGGATCCCACAGAGTTGGACACAACTGAAGCGCCTGAGTATGCAGGTATGGACAGGGTACTCCAGAACAGTGCTGGCCATGTCCAAAAGGGCATCACTAACTCAGAGAGGAGCATGGCATAGTCAAGTGTACACACGCTGTGATAGTAGGGAATCCATGCTGGTAGTGGTCAACATCTGATCTCATTCCTTATTAAAGTAAGTTCATCTTCTTTCCTTTCTCCTTTCTCTTCCATCCTTCTTTTATCTTCTTCCCTTAACTTACACTGAAGACAGTTTAATGAAGATGGAGGGCCTTGGTTCTGACCTTGGCCCTGCACTTACTGGCTGTGGAATGAAGCAGGCCGCTCCATCTTTCTGAACCTCAGGCTCCAACCCTGTAATCTTAGACCTCATTCCAAGGCGCCCCTTCACCAGGTTACTGTGAGGCTGAATGGGACTGCATACACTGAACATTCTGACTGGCATTCAATGGTGTGCAATAAAGCTTAGGTCCTTCTCCTACTTCCCAGACATCTTTGCTTTGTGAACTCAATTTCCAGCTGTGAAACAGGAATTCAGACAGCAAACACATTTCAAATGTCAGCAACCTTGTCAGTGCCACCCCCAAATTAAGATCCAGGGATGGGTGAGCATAAACTGACTACAATAGGCAAAAAAAGATGGATGTGTACACGGCACAAGAATGAATGGGAGCTGGTACCTATGTAGTGGTTTAATTACCCTTATAAGACCTGTGGCTCAGGGGTAAGGAGTCCACCTGCAATGCAGGAGACCACCTGCATTGCAGGAGATGTGGGCTAGATCCCTGGGTCGGGAAGATCCCCTGTGGCAACCCACTCCAATATTCTTGCCTGGAAAATCCCACAGACAGAGGAACCTGGTGGGCTACAGTCCACGGGATCACAAGAGTAGGACATGACTTACAAACTAAACCACTGCCACCATAAGACCTGGATCAGGAAAGATACTGGGCAACTTGGAGTCAGCATACAAAAAGCTTGCTCGCAGTGGTAACAACTAAAACTCTGATAATGGTTAAAATAACAATAACAATATAACAGTAATAATAACAGCAAGTATCTGAGCACCAATAACAGTTAGCAGCTTAGGGAGGGAAGTCAAAACTTAAAAAGCAAACCATATTAAACGTGAGCTTTGTGGAGGGTTTTCTTTTATCTCCTGACTTGAAACCAAGGGTGGCCCCTGTGTGGAAGTACAAAGAAGACACAGGCAGCAAAAACGCAGAACGCTTCGCTTTTAGTCAGATAACTAACAAAAAGCGTTGCCACAAGCTGGAGAGTATGGGGGAAATCCCTGTTGCTGTCGTTGTTGTTTCCAGTAAACTTTTACTTTAGAATAACTTTAGGTTTTCAGAAAAACTGTATGGTATCGAGTCCCTGAGCCCTGCTCACTCTATTTCGCCCATGGTTAACATCTCATGTTAACATGTTCCATTTTTTAAAACCAAGAAAACAGTGCCGGTATGTTTAGACTATGGTTAAACTCCAGACTTACTGTCCTTTACTGCTGTGGGCGCCACTCTAGGACACCACATTTCATTGTCATCACGTCTCCATGGTTCTCTGGGGGTTTCTGGGTCTTCTCTTGCTTTGTTGGCCTTGAGTGTCGAGGCACACTCATCAGGTGCTTTGTAGAATGTCCTTCAGATTGGGTTTGCTGGATGTTTTGCTCATGTTTAGACTGGAGTTATGGGCTTTAGCAAAGAACATTAAAGAAGCGAAGTGTCCTTTTCATGCTCTCACATCAAGGGTACCTTCTGTCAATATAACTAGTCACCAGTGGTGTTAACCTGGCTAACGTGTTTGCCGGTTGGAGACAAGTGACTCAGTCTAGCGCACGCTCAAGGGGAGAGAAGAGAATCTACGTCAAAGGCTGAGAATTCTTCTGTAAGGAAGATCTGTCTCTTCTCCTCCATGTTTTAGTTCACATAACCGTTGCGATCAGTATTGAGTCACATAGATTTGGGATTTTTTCTCTTTTTTTTCCCTCCTGGCTCTGCCCTGAGGAGGCCATGGTGGCACAGGAACCTAAACTCAAGGAGAAAACCTGTCCATCTGGATGGAGGACCCTGCGGCCTGGAGTGCGAAGATCCCATTTTCTTTTCTCCTTTCCCTCACTGTTTTGCCTTGACAGTAACTCCAATCACAACAGTACACGTAGCTAAAACTCCTAGAAGAACACCGGATTTCTACCCAGAGGGCTGGATGAAGGGGCCCCTGGGAGTCACAGGAAATGGGGAAAATAACAAAGAGTAAAGAAATAGGGAAAGGCAGCCCCTAATTCTGTGTGTGAACTGATCAGAGTCCTCAGCTCACTCTGAGCTGCTTGCATAGGGTCAAGACCCACAGCAGGGGAACAAAGCCTTTAAGAAGTGAACTGACGTAGGAACTTCTGCCCACAGAAGAGCTCAGGACCGTCTGAACACACACAGGTTCACTACCTGTCAACAGAAAATAGCTGGCATTCTCCAGAGGATTTTAACAGGACTCAGAATCATGTGAGATTAAAAATGTTTATGGTATAATCTAAAATTACTCAACATACAAAATACACGGAAATGTGACCAATTCTCAAAGGAAAAGACAATCAGATGTCAAGCTCAAGATTATCCCGATATAGAAACTTTTTCAAAGAACTTTCAAACAACTATAATCATCATGTTCAATGAGACAAAGGTAGATACTCTTGAAATAAACAAAAAGATTGATGTTCTTAGCAGGGAAATAAAAATTATTTTTTTAAGTGAGTATTTTAGAACTAAAAAATACAATATTTTAAACAAAGAAATTCGCGGGATGATCTCAATAACACAATGAAGATGACAGAAGAAAAAGTCAGTGAACTGGCAAACAGATCAACAGATTTATCCAATTTCTATAACAGAAGGGAAAAAAAGATTGAAAATGAAAAAAAATCATCCTCAAGGTACTGTGGGACAATATCAAAAGGTCTAATATTCATGATATTTAAGTCCCACAGGAAATGGGAAAGATAAATGCAGAAAAAAAGGTAGACATTATCAAAGAAAACATAAATTTGGTGAAAAACATAAATATACAGCTGTAAGACAAAATAACCTCAAAGGAAACCAAACCTATCCACATTATAATTAAACTGCTGACAACTAAGATAAAGAAAAAAATCTTGAAAGTAGACAGAAAAAACAATTCCCTTTATGTACGTCCATGGGAAGAACAACTGGAAGGACTGTTTGGTTTTTCATTAGAAACCAAGGTTCTGAGAAGGCAATGCTCTGTAAAGCGCTGAAAGAAAGAACGTTACACTTTCCACCGGAAACCAACATAATGTTGTAAACCAACTATATTTCAATTTTAAAAATAAGGTACGTGGCAATGTAAAAAAAAAAGAAAGAAAGAAAGAAAGAAAAGAATTGCCAGCCCAGAAGTCCATATTTCGCACACATATCTTTCAGTAATGAAGTCAAAATAAAACTTTCTCAGACAAACGAAGGGAACTCATTGCCGCAGGCCTTCACTAAAATACTAGGCGGAATCCTTCAACCTGAACTATTCCCTGCGGGAACTTGGAACTTCCGAAGAAAGAGAGAGTAACAGAAATGATAATAGACGATTTTTTTCTTAGATTCTTTAAAATACATGTTATTACCTGAAGCAAAAACGTAAACACTGTCTGATGGAGTTGTCAATACATGTGGATGTAATATACACGCCAACTATGGCATCAAAAGGTTACTGACCCCTAAAGAAAGCAAAAGCGAAAACACTACAAAGAGTTATAGTTCAAAATCAGTGGATACATTTAAACAGATTACTAAAAGATATAGGAATATTTGAAAAGACAAGAAAGGTGTATTAGAGAAACACCCACCACAGGCACAAATTAAGAAAATAATAAAATAATACACCTAAAACCCTAAAATCAACCGTACTAATGATTGTGTTAGCCTAACACACTGGGATGGAACTGGGGTCTTCTTCATGACAGGCGGATTCTTTACCAGCTGAGGTGCCAGGGAAGCCTCCGTATACAAGGTTAGGTTACCATAAAAAAAAAAAAAAAAAAAAAAGTGGTAGAGTAAGATCGTGCTGGGGGCAAATCTAGATAAACCTGAAAAAAAGAGAAGAGCAGCTAGTTCAGGAATTTATGCAGAGATGGATTTGGGGCCTTTTCCATGTTCTTTAGGAAGAGATAAAAGTTGTAAACCTTGTAAAACCTTATTAAAGTTCCATGTTAACACGTTAAATTTAGAGCAGAAAATCAACCTTTAGTTTGGGATTATTTTAAAAAAACAAAAGAAACATCGATATCAGGGAAGATTTTTAAATCTCAGTATATGATTGGTCATCCCGTGATCCTCACAACGCTGCTATTTTTTTTATAAGGGAAGAATTTATAAGGGTTAGAAAATGACGGCCTGATAGTGGCAGAGACGTTAGATAACAATAATAATACAATCAGAATCGAGAAGGAATGAAGGATTAAAGAAGAAAACGAAACTAAGGAGAGGTGACAGAAGCTGTGGACAAGGAGAATAAGCCATCAAGGCAACTGGAAATTTTCGTGAATTATGACACGGAGGTCAGGAACTCCTTTAGGGTGGGGCAGAAACTTGGGTGGCAGACGTTGTTTAGAAACAGCCTGGTTGATGACCTTATTCAGAGCTGGAAGAACGACCATTCCTACCACTCAGTCTAAAGAGGCTGAAAGAGATGGGCAGCTGAACTCCTTAGGGTCCTTTCAGGTTGAGAACCACAGCCTTCAGTCTCCCTGTCTGCAGCTCTATCTTAGGCGGGCAATTCTGAAACGCGGGAGTGGCTGGGGCTCGGGAACCTAAATTCCGAGGCGGCCGGCCCCCAAATCTCACAAGAATATACTGTTAAGTTCGTTTCTCCAGGACACTTACATCCTAATCAGAACCACAAAGCCTTTACAGGCACCACCTCACGTTCCAGTACGAATCCCCTTAAGCCCAGGCTACTAGAAACCCCGCCTCCACGTGTAACCATGGGAACGGCTGACACGCCGCAAGCCGGAGATTCCTGTTTCCGCCCCCTCCCTAACAAATATTGTTTCCCACTAGCTGTCCACATGGGCGCAACGCCTCTCTATTGGTCAGGGCCCCAGGACCGTGCCTTGCCCCAGCCAATAATCGGCCTGTGCACGTGCACCCTCGCGTACTCTGATTGGTCACCACTCGTTGATCACGCACTGCCGTCCTGCTCCAGACCGTGCGCGGGGGCGCCAATGAAATGACTCAGTAGTCCTTCACAACCAATCGGCACGTCGCGGGGCTCCCAGCCGGCCTATGGGCGTGCGCCGGGGGTGGGCTGTCCCGGCCCCTCGCCTTCGCCAGCTGGGTTTGTTAAAGCGACAGGCCCTACGGCGCGCCGGGGCTCCACCGGGCAGCGCACGGCGGGCGCGGGAGCCCTCGGCGTGCGCCTGGCGCCCGTGACAGCGGCGCCGCTCGGCTCGCGACCTCGGCTCCGGGCCGCTGCCGACCGCCTCGGCGCGGCCGCGTCGCCCGGTAGGATGGGCGGCGAGGCGGGGTCCGCGGCAGCGGCGGCGGGCTCGGAGGGCCGCGTGAAGAGCCTGGGTCTGGTGTTCGAGGACGAGCGCAAGGGCTGCTACTCGAGCGGCGAGACCGTGGCTGGACACGTGCTGCTGGAGGCGGCCGAGCCGGTGGCCCTGCGCGCGCTGCGCCTGGAGGCCCAGGGCCGCGCCACCGCCTCCTGGGGCTCGAGCACCGGTGCCGCTGCCCCGGCGGCCACCTCGGAGGTGGAGTACCTCAACGTGCGCCTCAGCCTGCGCGAGCCCCCGGCCGGTGAGCGCCGACCCCGGCCTGGGAGAGGGGCCGGGGGGGGGACGGGGAAGGAGCGCTCCGGGGGACGCCCACCGGCCAGGGGGCCGGGGAGAAGGTTTCCGGGGATGGGGTCCGCTCGCGGGGTGGCCCAGCATCCCTTTGGGGGCTGTGACGGGTGAGCAACAATGCCTGCGCACCCCCACCTCCCAACCCCGGGGAAAAGGTTCTCCTCTCCACCTGGCGCCCCGCCCCTGCCTCGCTGGGAGCTGCGCCGGGGTCCCAGGACCGTCCAGGCAGGCTGTGGGAGTGAGCCGTTGCCATGGGAACCAGGATCTGGGGCTCTAGGTCCTGCTCCTTGAGGCCTAAGGAATGGAGGGCAGAACCAGTCTGTCCTGATGTGCCCGGTGTTTTACGGGTCTTCCCTTCACCAGCATTCCTCCCTGCCCCGCCATCAACCCCCAACTCGCATCTTTCTTGCTTCATGATGAGTTAGCAAAAAGCTCAGTTCCCTGAGCATTAGGAGTTCAAAGGAAGTGCTTTTTGACTTGATCCTTCATCCTGGGATTCCCCGCTTTGGGGGAGCGGGTTTAAGAGTTCTACCTTTGTCTTTATCCTTCGCTTCTTTTTGTTGCCTTTGCATCTTCTTCCTTCCTTCCTTACACCCCTCCTAAACCTTGAGTTACAATGGGATCTGGCCACTGAAAGAGTTTGTGGAGGAATGATGACCCTGCTTCTGAAGTCGTTAATAGTGTAGGATTTTCCAGAAGTACCCCTGTGAAAATTCACAGCATGGATTCCGTTACTGTTGGTGCAAAAATAGATTCCCTTAAAATACGAGGGACAGTGAGTCTTAGTCTCCTTTTAGTTGAGGAGCTCCTTTAAACTGTTTTACCTTTTTGCCTCATCAGCTTCAGCATTTATCTGTAAAATGAAACAGTGATGTAGACTCTCCGCCTTTGAAGAGTAAAATGCAGTGTATCAGTGTTTACCCTTTGCTGTGTATTATACAAAAATCAATAGTAAACGCAGTTTTGTCTTGTCCTGCTATGGAACAGTAGTTCACAGTTAAATCTTTAAGGTATGTGAGCATCAACTAATTCCAAAAACTTCAGTGAGGAAAGCACATATGAACCAAAGCCCTCTCTGGGATTAATAAATGCAGTATAAAGGTGACAGTTCTTTCTTACTTTATGCCCTTTCATCAGTATGGTTTCCAGAATCAGCCCACACAGGCCTTCCCCAAAGGTAACAGACAACACAGATTTTCAAGATGGCTGACTGGAGTCAAGGGCAATGGAAGAGGGAAGTAACTGAGATTTGTCCAGGACTTCAGACTCTCTGTGTCCATATCTACTGAGTTTTTGTCCACGGCTTTGAACTGCCTGTATGTCTGTGCCCGTAACTACTGAGTAAATAGATATAAGATTAATAGAAGTTAGACCTGGGATTTGCAGTGGGAAAAACGCTTTGGTGAAATACAGACTGTCAAA